>NC_079516.1:41024907-42224907 GCF_000801105.2 Raphanus sativus
TCATCAGCCTCATCATTATCACCAACATCTTCTTCCCATTCACCAGCTTCATCATTATCACCAACATCTTCTTCCCATTCACCAGCTTCATCATTATCACCAGCTTCTTCTCTTTTCTCTGAAACCGTTTCCACCTTGCTGCGGCTTGATACACAAAGACATACTCTATGCGTTTTGAGTATCTCGAGCAAGTTTCGAACTTGTCTATCACTTGTAACATGAATGGGAGGACTGCTTGGAGTCATCATCATTTCTGCTGGTAATGAGTAGCTAATCTCCACAGTCACTGATCTCATGTCCAGGTTATAATCTTCTTGAGCCATTGCAACAAGTTCAGCATGTGTTGAATCTTCATTCAATAAAAACAATCTTGCTCCTTTGAGATCATCAACCACAAAATCCCAACGGAAATCTCTCAACAACCATTCTCCATACACTGCATGTAACTTAAAAATCATCTGCAAATATTCAAAATAAAACACATTAGTAAACATAGAGAAAATGAAGAAGTTCAACAAACATTATCGCAGACGACTTAGATTTAAGTCGTCCAGAAGACTTAAAGGTAAGTCGTCTAAAGAGGTCACTTTTGCAATTGAAAATTAAAAGGGACGACTTAATTCTAAGTCGTCCGGCTTTGTTTGTTAAAAAAAAAAATTCAGACGACTTATATATAAGTCGTCTACGAAAAACGGGCTAGTTTTGCATTTGACCGAATCGTGTCAGATCTTTGACTATTTCTGGACGACTTATAAATCAGTCGTCTCTGGAAAGTAAAAATTTCAATATTTTATTCAAACTAGACGACTTACACGTAAGTCGTCCCAGGTTAGTTTTGTAATTGAAAAATAAAACTTGAAATTTAACTTTCTCCAGACGACTTAACTAAAAGTCGTCCAGCTAGACGACTTAATTTAAGGTCGTCCGGGATAAGCAAGGTTTGGACGACTTAATTGGGAAAAATTCTGGACGACTTTGCTTTCCCCGGACGACTTTAAATTAAGTCTTCTGACGGGACGACTTTATATTATGTCGTCTGGTAAAAATTAAATTATGAAGTTTTATTTTTCAACTACAAAACTAACCTAAGACGACTTACACGTAAGTCGTCTAGTTTAATAAAATATTGAAATTTTAACTTTCCGAGAGACGACTGAATTATAAGTCGTCCAGAAATAGTCAAAGATCTGACACGATTCGGTCAAATGCAAAACTAGCCTGTTTCTCGTAGACGACTTATATATAAGTCGTCTGGACTGTTTTTTTTCACCAAACAAAGCTGGACGACTTAGTTTAAGTCGTCCGTTTGACCAGAAGACTCATCAGTAAGTCTTCTACATACAGATGACTTACTTGTAAGTCTTCTACGCGAACAGATTTTGAAAAAAATTCAAATTCGTACCTTCAACTAGGTGAGATGACTTTGTTTGCACACAGGGTCTTCTCCAACCACCCAGAACCTCAAACGAAAGCAACCGTAAGTCAAAACGAAAGAAATATGGCTCCAAACAATTTTGAATCAAAAGCTTCAGTTTTTTGGATGAATATGGAGAGAAAGTGAAAGAAATGTTGTTTTTAGTTCATAACAATTGAAACAGAGAGAGTGTAAAGAGATTTACGTGCATTAAAGGGCATTAAAAGCTCCAAACAGTTCGTACAAGGTTGTTCCCACTATTCATGGCAGTGGCAATATTGTAAATACTTGAAGAAAATGAGGTTGAGACAGTAAAGAAGCCATTTTCGAAAAAAAAAAAAAAAAAGGGTTAATGGCATTTTCGTAGATAAAATGCAGATGTGGGGTTAAAAACTCAAAAAAAAAATGAGTCAAAAGAAAAGGTTAGTTTTCTGTTTGAATTCAAGTTTTGAGTCACTTTTGCAATAAGCCCAATAATATATATATGAAAATTTATTGTTAGTGACATAACTTTGTAAATAACTCCAAAAATTAAGGATAAAATCCTATTATAGATTTTGTTTTAGTAGTATAAATAAATGACATTCAAATCCAAATAATTGGATAATTTTTTACTTATTATTTTATTCTTTTTTTGCATGATGTTTGGTCTAGCTTGGGATGTTTGAAGAATGTTTTATGTGATAAAGGCTAGATAGATATCGGGATCGCAGTACATGCGAAAGCGGAAGCAAGTAGAAGCCATAGAAGAAGACATCTGAGAGTTCCTATTCTAAATAGAGTAGAGGAGGAAATTACAAGATATAAAGAGAACATTATTCAGAAAGACGATGTATCTTTGTGGAAAATTGAGAAGGGTAATTACAAAAGAATTTTTTCTTCTCGAGAAACATGGCTTAGTATACGGGAGAGGCATCAGAAGTGTAGTTGGTACCATGCAGTATGGTTCAAACATGCTACTCCTAAATACTCGGTTATCTTATGGATTGCGATGAATGAGAGGCTTACAACAGGAGACATGATGATACATTGGTAGGGAAATGTTGACACTTCTTGTGTGTTTTGTCAGAAGCCATTGATGCAGCATTTATTTTTTTAGTGTTAGTATTCTACTCAAATTTGGGAAACCCTGATGAAAGGTGTGATTAAAAACCAGTTTACTGTTGAGTGGGCAAGCATCGTTAGACTTGTCACAGGTGATTCCCATTGGAGTAGAATGCAGATGTTCATTGCTAGATATGTGTTCCAATCAACAGTTCACACTATATGGGGAGAAAGAAATCGGCGAAGGCATGGAGAGGCTTCATCTCCAGCAGTTCTTTTGGTGAAAACTTAAAAGGATTAATAAGAACATGAGGAATAAACTCAGCATTATTCTAGATAGATAGTGAATATGCTGAAGGTAAAATACACAAAAAAAGTAAATATGCTGAAAGTAAAATACACAAAGTATTAAAAATGTGAAGTATATAAGCAATTTCTCAAATAAACACCCGTTTTTGAAATCTTAGAACAAAATCTAGTATTTAATTATAAAGTTCATCAAAATCCACATAAGATCGCAAAACTACACTCTATTTACATTTTTCTCACTGATTTCCATTTTCTTCATTTTAGTATTTACTTTCTCATTTTACTAACTTCTGTTTTCTAATTAACTACAGGATTGCTAGAGAGTGAGAAGAAGAAAAAAGTAAATACAAAAACATCCAGACGTACGTGTTTATAGGTAACGTAAAGGACAAGACTTAGATTCACCCCCTATGGTGAACCTTTAAATTCACCACTCCCCTTAAAACCAATCAAAGTGCCATGTAGATAACTAAACAAAAAATATTAAATTATTTTTAAAATAGTTAAAAAGGAAAATAACGTTAATTTTAATGACGTTAACTAAACACTAAACCCTAAATTTAAATTCTAAACCAAAACCTATACCCTAAACCCAAATTTTATACCCTAAACCCAAACCATATATCTAAAACCCAAATTCTAAACTTTAAATCCAAACGCTATACCCTAAACCCATCCTATATTCTATACCCTAAACCCAAGTCTTATACCCTAAACCCAAATCATATACCCTAAACCCAAATCATATACCCTAAACCCAAATCTTATATCCTAAATCCAAATCGTAAATTCTAAATCCAAATCTCTAAGTTTAGAGTTTGGGTTTAAGGTGTAGAATTTAGGTTTAAAGTATACGGTTTGAGTTTAGAGTATAGGATTTGGATTTAGGATATAGGATTTGGGTTTAGGGTATAGGATATATGATCAATTTAGAGTATAGGATTTGGATTTAAGGTTTATGGTTTGGGTTTAAGGTTTAGAATTTGAGTTTAGGGTATATGGTTTGGGTTTAGGGTATAAAATTTGGGTTTAGGGTATATATTTGGGTTTAGAATTTATGATTTAGGGTTTAGGGTTTAGTTTGCATCATTAAAATTGACTTTATTTTTCTTTTTAACTATTTTTTTAATAATTTAATATTTTTTTATTTAATTATCTACATGGCATTTTGATTGGTCTTAAGGGGAGTGGTGAATTTAAAGGTTCACCATAGGGGGTGAACCTAATTCTTGTCCTAACGTAAACGTGTACCGTTGTGTTGTACGTGTGCACGAAAAGGCATATTAGTTTCATAGTAACCGTCGCAACCCACTTAATTAGAAGTTTCCTTATTCCACATTGTAAAATCCGACGAAGACAGAAACAACACACAAAGTTAAATTCATTGATTGGATTAAGAGGGTGACCAAGAGAATGAAGAAACAGACAAAGACAAACTCAGTCTTGGAGAAGAAACTTGAAGAACTCGAGTATCTTTGTGAATCACCCACTTTTAATGAAGATGATCCCAATGTCTACCGGGATATCGAACTCCGAGTTAGTTTCTTGAAGACCCTCTTAGTGGCTGAGATTTCGTCTCGACCGTCAACGGAGACAGAAGGGGAAGAAGTCAGTGAAGAAATGCTGAAACTTGCTTGCATGGCCAAGAGGTTAAACGAACTCGAAAGGGCTTTCAAAACCAATCGATTCTCCGGTCGGGATGATGAGAGTTTGGATAGTAACGATGGTGTTGGCGATGGTGAAGCCGGTTCGGTTTACTCGTTGGTGAATTCTTGTCAGGAAGAACTTGATAAAGCAGAGGAAGAGAGCGAGGAGGAGAAAGTGAAAGGAGACGTGGACGCTTTTCAAGATGCTTCATGGGATGAGAAGAAAGGAGATGAGGACGCTGAGCAGTGGCCACTGTTTGAAGATGCTTCATCGGACGAGAAGAGAGAGGTTACGTTTCCGGAGGCGGCGGTTAAGGAAGAGGTGGTGGTTAGAAAAGTGAAAGAGAAGAGGCGGTTTGGTTTTATGGATTTGGTATGTTTAGGTTTAATGGGCGTGATTATAACCTTATTATTAGGGTATATTGGTGATATCACAGAGGAAGATCCTTTTCTTACCCCTACTTAGGTGATTGTTTCGTTTGATTTTCACTCTGTTTTTAGTTTCATTCTATTTAGTTTGCTACTCGTATGAACACATTAGATGGTTGCACTTTTCCATTGTCTGTTTAATGAAAGAGTATGAAGTATAGTAATATCAACAATAAAATGGTATTTTGTTATTTTTGAGGATCACTAATAACATCAATACCAAATATGTGAATGATATGAATGATGATGCACACGCAATGAAGTACGTAAATCTTCTATTCTACCGTTGAAAATTGTACTAAAATGCATATGCTCTTGACTCTTGATAACACAGATTAAAAGCCTGTGTTTCAAAATTTAAGCTGGACCTAATGTAGCGCTAGAGGAAATGCGTCTTATACCAATGTATCTTTAAAATATATATAGAATAAGTTTGTTGGGTTAACAATGTTGTTAACAAGAGATAAATAAATAAACAAGGATCACATACACGCATAACACACTATATAAATAGTTTTTGGAATAGTAGAACTTGCAATTCTCCTCACAACCCTGTCTTGAACGGCACGCCAGTGGAAGGCAACCATGAGCCCCCTGCAATAAGGCTTCCCACAGTAAACCGGGAAGCAACCGCAGCACTAGTTATGGCGTGGAATCCTTTCCACCGGACCCGCCACTTCGTGGAAGACCCAGGTCCAAAATTTTTATACTCTCCATAGAAAACCGTATTTAGAGCAAAATTGGATCCTCTTAGCCAAGGAGACCATCCCAAGGGACTGATTGAGTTATCTATATAAGTCTTCATGATCGTAACACGCGAATAGGCTTGCCACGGTCGACCTAAATAGGTCTTGTAAGACCGAATAACAGGCCTCAAATCAGAAGCAGCGATTATCCTTGAGCTATGGATGGTAATGCCTGTGTTCTGGAAAGGGTCACCGCGACCCTGAGCGGTTATAACGTTAGCTTGGCCACGGAGAGGACGTCTGACGAGAATCATGCAGTTTTGAAACACAACAGCTGCATTTCCGAAGATGAAGTCTATGGTGCCTGAGATGTAACATTCTCTAAAGAACTGACGTTGCGAGTGAATGTAGAGCGTGTCTTGGAATCCATGGATGCCAACACGGTAGAAAACTGAGAGGTCAGAGGATGACCGAACCGAGACAGCTTGGCCGCGTAATGGCCCTGCCGTATTGATGAATGTCATGTCCTTTGCTACAAACCTTTGGCCTCCAAAGCCTTCAGTTTAGTAAGAGTTGGCACAAAACTTATTTAGTATCATAAAAGGTATATATTAAGTCGGAGTTAGCAAGATATTAAGAAATATATATATTTACCAGCTGTTGCTGAGTTATAGGTGGTGTAGCCGTTCTTGACGCTTCTACCGCTGGTGATGATTGTGTTTCTTTCTCCGTCGCCAACAAGCATTATGTTGTGGTTATCGTTGCCGACTTCTATGTTCTCTCTGTAAACTCCTTTCTTCACGTATATTACAAATCTTGACTTAATTTTCCGTCTTCCTGCGAAGTTGATGGCAGCTTGGATCGACCGGAAATGGCTGAACCTGCCTTGCGACACCACTAGATTGGGTCTAGATTTGGCTAAAGAGGCCGATAATAGTAATCGCCTCTCGTGTCTTGAGACCCAACTTGGGAAGTATTCTTTGTGGTTAGCTAGACAAACCAACCAAACATAAATCCGACCGTGTTAGATAAAGTCACGTTATGTATTCAACTGTATTCGCATATAACCACTTTAACATGAAAATAAATCTTTTGGAGGAAATATAACTAGGGTGTTATAGACATGATTAATCTAATTACGTATGAGATAAGATTACGATAAATAAACGTAATAAACTTTTATTTGTATACCTTTTGTTGCATCAGAGTATTAAGACAAAATTATAAGCCGAAGGCAAGTGTTTCAAAAAAGAAAAAAAAATGATAAACAAAATCAGCATGTTCGTAAATGAGGAATCTAATTAACCACTCAAAGTAATTATAATACTATAATAAAACTGAACGTACCAGTTGTATGATTATGTTCCTTCATAAGAACTCCATTGACGGCCAAGCAGTTTCCGATCAAATCCGACAAGTTCTTGTTGGAGATCGCCGGCATGACAAAATCCGAGACGTTAAGATCCTCGGAACCAGACCGGCATGTCTCAATGTTGGTCTGAGCTGTACTGAGCCACGTCTGTGCGTCGAAGTTCGAACACTTCACATCACTAGGAGCCGCCGGTTTAAGTCCCTTGAGCGTCTGGTTCAGCTGAGCAACCGTGATTTCGAAGACCTTAACGCAGTCTGACCAAGCGGCTTTCCGTTGGTTGTTGGTGCAGCTCGGACCGAACTTTACGGTCTGAGCGTGTGTGATGACGGCTTGGTCAAGTGCTACCTGGACCAGCATTCGTAGAAATTCGGACCGAAACCTTGGTGGTCTGTTAATGTTGTTGTGTGGGCTCCTTTGGAAGTAGTAATTGCATGTCTCAGCGTGTGGAGTCTTGTTGCACCACCATGTCATGTCGCCAGAGATAGAGCCGTTGTTGATCGGAGATGGAGCAGCCGCTGGACCGGAAGATGGCGGTGAGTTGGGTGGGGGACTCGTGGTTTGGGTTGGGGATGGTGCGGTTTCTGGTGATGGTGCAATGTTGTGGTCCCATGGAGAAGGAGCATTTGCTCCACCGGAAAGGCCACCGTCTCGTAAGGCGGAGGAGATTGATAAAAGAAGAAATGATGCCAAGAGGCAACTGTGGAAGATGCCTCTAAGCATTTTTTGAAGTTCTTGGGTTTGAGTTTGTATGGGGAATTGAGAATCATGGTGTGATGTTTTAGCTAATTAAAGGGAGATTATTTTTTGTATATTAAATTGATTAATGTTTATTTTTAAAATTATAATTCTGAAGTTTGTGGGTATGTACTTTGCAAGGGATTATTATTGGGGAGAACATGATGATGTGTGTTGTCTTTGCTTGGGATTGTATACATATGATATCGTGACTCATCTTCTTATTTAGAAACCTATGATTATAAAATCATATAATATCAATCTTCTGTAGAGATGCCTACAATTGATTCCATATATAATATAAAAAATATTTAGAAGAAAAATGTCAAATGAATAAAGAGGAGGAAAAGTGACTTAAAAGGGACAACAAGAAGAAGATCTGTTTTTTCTCCAATGTTAAAGTAACCTACCATGTGCTTTTAGCTCAGTTTCTACTCTTGTAGTTTCAAGCATACGCAAACTCTTTCAATAATCTTTGTTTACTTTATGTTACTATATAATTAATTATATGGTACACATTCTTTTTTTTGAACGTCTGAGTTGATTATTATCGATTAATTATGCTTTACAATTATGAGAATATTACAAAGACGATTTTACAACCGACAATTCTACCATTATTTGAAAATACACGCCTGACTGCACTACCTGAGTCGTCTCTATGAGATCCATGTTCGATGGTACGCCATGCACCACTCTTGATAAATGTTCAATGAATGTCTCTGGTGAATATTTAACTCCAACGAGTTTTACTTTTATGTTGAGTATTAGGCATCTGACTTCGATTTTGGTTCGATTTTAATTTAGTTTTTCAATTTTTCTTTAGTAGAAATATATAAACAGCTCGAGTTAAGTATTTATAAAATTTCAGTTTTGATTCTTTTTTTTTTGGTTTCGAGTTCAGTTCATATAATAATAGGGAACTGGCTGATATTTAAAAATAATCCCAACTCAACTTAAAATTTTAGTTTTTCAGATAATTTTGATGAAAATATCGACTAATACAAATTGTACGGATAAATATTTGGGTAGCTCAATTTAGAATATCAATCAATGCTGATAATTTCATATAACTAAGAAAAAATATTATGATAATTTTATTTTCTAAGGTAATTTTTTTTATTTATTGATAGTTTTAGATACTTAAAACATATTTTTGTTATAATTTGTACTTATATATACATATAAACTAGGTGATTTTCCCGTGCTCATGCACGGGTATAAATATTTATAAAGTAAATATAATATAATAATTGATTGCTATTTACTTCTAATTTTAAATTAACTTATATTAATAATATTGTATTATTTTAATCAGACATATGATTTTAGATATATTATATCTAGTCGGTTTTGTTGTTTTTACAGTCGATTTAGTTATGATTTGGGTATATTAGATTGCATGTCTTTCTATGAATTCAACTACAATATCTTTTATTCTAAATATGTTAAAATTTTGATTAATTTTCTTATTAACATTTAGGTTAGTTGTTGTCTTAAATATGTAATTATATTTTAGGAAGATTATGTATAACTTAAGATATATTGTGCTTAGAATGAAATAAAAAATAAACTAAAGCGTTTGAATCAAAATTATGTAAATAAATATAACGATAATATTCTGAAGTCTCATGCATATATATAAATTTTATAAAAAACTAATTTTTTACAGTTGGTTAATATTTTATTTTCATTTGTTAATGTGTTTTGAGTATCCTATAATTTATATTTATAAAATAAATTATTATTATTATAAAATTATATTTTCTTATTATAGTTAAATCTATGATTTTAGATATAAGTTGGATTAGTCGAGTAACTCATGTTGTATTAACTTACATATATTCTTTCAAATTCAAGCTGAAGTATAATTTTTTATTATAATTAAGTCAAGTCAAATTAATTTATTTATCGTTTAAATGTGAATGTATTTTCATAATATATATCAAATCAAATACTGATTTTTAAAAATATATTAGAAAAGATAATATATAGAAAGTTACTTTTTTGCAATATTACTATTTGTGAACTTTCCTTTTTAATGAAATCATATTATTAATACATATATTTTCGTTTTTAAATTCACTTTATAGCCTTTATAAATATTTTCTTTTTTATTATATATGTTATTTGGAAATTTTACAAAAGAAATTTGAATAAAAATCAATTATAGTTTTTAATATTATATTTTTGATTCATTAAGGGTATCAATGTAATCAACCACCGTGAGAGTTAACGTGAACGCGACACATAGGAAACTGACTTCTCAAATAATATTACAGAGATTATACATAAATAGTATTTTGAATATACATTTAATTTTAGTTTTATGGTTCAATTTGATTTGGGTAAAACGTCCAGGTACATTGAACATTTATCAAGATATTTTTTTTTTTCCTCAATACGTCCTGACCAACTAGTGTCTTCAAGTTTAAGGTTTGGGAATACATTCATCCGGCCCGAACAGAACCTAGTAGGCACTAACTAGGTAGTAGCTATTGAAGTGTACTGCTCAAAGCCTTGAACTAAAAGTTAAATCAACTATGGAATATTTCATAAATGTTTTAAAAGATTTGAAGAATTACAAAATGTAAAATGTCAACATATTACAGAAAACTGAAAATTCTATTGATAACTTTTTGAGGGTACATATGAATGATTATGAGAGAAAGACTCTCAGTCCTTCATAAGGCCAGCGAAGTGTTCTCAGCTGAAACAGAGGATTCGCCCAAATACTCAGAACGAAGCTGCATTAGTAGTCTACCAAGATAGTTGAGCCCTTCTCCTTCGCGACCACCTCCCCAGAATAGATCGTGCGGTGAAGCCTCCACAAGAACGGATCCAGCGGTCGAGAGCAACATTGTTTTCAAGTGAGGATAAGTAGAGAACTTGCATTTCAGAGCCATGTACATTACTTCTATCTTCACATCTTCCCAGTCACTCCGAACCTAAGTGTTAATGAACAATCTTGAGAGATTCAACAAACGAGTGAAGACTGTTCTATTGTTCGAAACTGGAGGAGGACATACCAGTTCAGGTTGCTGTCTCTGCTTTGATCTGCCTATCAAAGCAGCCTCCTCTGGACTTTTCGCCGTTCTTATTTTCTCAACGCAGTCATGTGCTAACGGATTTTCAACTCCAACAAACTTGTTTGCCTTGAAAGGTTTTGTGGTTATGCGTTAAAAGAGATTTATGTTATAATAGAAAGAGCAAGATGCCATTACATGAAACTGTTGAGTGGTACCTGATAGTAATGCTCAACACTTGACCATGTTCTGTAATCATCATCACCATATGGCATTCGAATTGGATGCGGAGAGAAATTTGAGAAGCTTCCATAAAGGTCCCATGTTTTGTAGAAGAATATGATACTAGACTCAAAGGGGTTAACACTAGGGTCAATCTCGAAAGTTGCGTCCTCCGAAGGGATAACAGGTAAAAGGTCCGGCACGGGCTGAAGAAATCCACTGACAAGCATGTCTGGACCAACCTGTAGTTTTTCAAGGATTTAGATTAAAACCCTCTGACTAAGAGCCAAAAGTGAGCACAAGAATAGTATTTCATGGTGAATGTATAACCTGCTCGTAGCAAACATCGATAAGATTCAATGCTTGTGTCATCTCTACCATCCCAAGTTCACCAACAGGGGACGGGGCTTTACTCCCACCGATAATTTTGGGGGCAATGAAAGCAACAACCTGGAAAAATCAATTACATCAAGAGATATACAGTCTTAAAACTTAAAAGCCATAATATGACTAGAAATTAAAGTATGAAAGTACCTTGTGGATGACACCGGATGATATAGCAGATGCAGCTAATGTTCCCCCACACTCCCATAGAATAGAGAGATACCCACGGAGATGGAAATATTCCATAACTTCTCTCGGGTTCAACATGTCAAACTCCACAACCTCAACACCTTTAGAGGCAAGAAACTTCTGGTAACTCTTTCTTGCACCCCTTTGTGTGGCAACGATGGTAGAAACATCGGAGACATCCCATAGATTGGCTTTCTCAGGAAGATCAAGGCTCTGAGACATGACAATCCGTGTAGGCGTGTGACCTTGTCCATGCCTTGCAGTCAACCGAGGATCTGCAGTTAAAGGGAATCACATAACTTCCAACAACTATTCTCACATGTTAGTAGGAGTTAATGAGAGGTACTAACTAGTTACCATCTTGGCGTACGGTGTTTCCTCCAACTATCACAGCATCGCTTCTTCCACGTAACTCGAACACTCGGGTTCTAGAGAGCTTACTGCTTATCCATGCAGCATGGCCACTACTTGCTGCAATCTTACCTATCAAAAAAAAGATCATCAACTAGCTCCATACTATCTTAGCAAAACATAATGTTGAAATGATTTACCATCAAGAGTCATGGCATACTTGAGAAGAGAGAAGGGAACACGAGAACAAGCTCTATGAATCAGAGGAGCATTCACAAGAAGGCAACACTTCCTAGCATCCTGCAAAAAGTTTTCACATTTTTTTAGTGTTCAATCAAAGTTAAAAAAAAAAGGTGAAAACTTTATTAAAAAAAAATAAAACAAAAAGACAGACCTCAAGAACTTTACTCTGAAAATCCTCACCAAGAACATTAACTTCAACCCCATGACTTCTCATCTCACGAATCGCAGACCCTCTTAGATGTTTCAGAGGATGTCTTATCCCGACAACAACTCGTCCCACTCCTGCCTAATCTATACCAAAAAAAAATAATCTCAATTCAATCAATTCAAAATCTGTTAAATGAGAGGAAGAAAAAAAAAACCTGAAGGAGAGCAGAGACGGCAGCGTGGTCGCCGTGACAGTCGCCAGGCTCCATGTTTAGATAAGCCGTCGAGCCTCTGCAGAGCTCCCCGGCGGCTTCGACGGCGAGCGCTTCCGCGGGTTTAGTGCCCTGGGCGTAGAGGTATCCTTCTCCGGCGATTTTACCGGAGGGAGTGGCGATTACGCAGCCGAAGTTAGGGTGAGGCGATGTGAGTCCGGCGGACTTCTCGGATAAATCGGCGGCGCGTTTGATGAAGGAAGCATCGGTCGCGTGGTGGTGGTGGTGGTGGTGGTTGTCGCCGTTTGAGAGAGAGGCTCTGCAGAGTAAGGGAGGTGAACAGAGACGAAGCGAGAGAGCAGCCATTGGAATCCAGTCGCCCGCTTGCTTCCCCAGTTCTGTGTGATGATAATGGATTTAATTACGAAATGTTTGCAGTTTTTTATTTATTAAAATAATTTTAACTAATTATAGGCTTTTTATTAAATAATAATCTTACACATTTTAAACGTTAATTTTTTTACTAGCACTATTAAAGTCATCTTCTTAATGTGAGATATATATGTCAAAATATCGATATAAAATGACGAGTAAATAGAAATTATGAAAATTTATATCTAATAGTAAAAGAATTTTATTGTATAATATATTTGTAACTAATATTAATTAAAAATAATTTTTTCAACATGTTTGTAAAACTATATTTTTAAAAAGTTTGATTTAGAAAAAATAAAACTGCAAAGCTAACAAAAAATAGTTTTAAGTATATATATGTGTATATATACATATAAGATGTATTTTATAATTTATTTATGTTTACTATAAAAATCCAATTATATATTTTATATATGATTTTCATAGACTTTTAATTATATAAAATTATTTTTTATAGTACAATGTTTATGCTTTTTGGTAATTATAAGTTTAACAAAATTTCTTTATGTTTTTGGTTAGATATGTAATTCTGAAAATAAAATTGAAGATGGAATTTTTTTATTAAATATTATTTAAAAAGTTTTAAAGTATTAATTTAATATTTTAAATAATATGTAATATTCCCTCTGTTTCAGAAAGATCCATATTCTAGAAAAAAAAATGTTTCAAAATATACATTTTTTATTTTTTAAATGTTTATTGAATGAAAATTGTAAATTTAAAAAAAATAACGGTGTTTATTGGATTTCTATTGGTTAAAAGTTATAAAAAATTGTTATTCGCAAAAAAAATAATCTATTTACAATCAAATTTTAATGTGATTTTTTAATATATTTGAAAAGTTTAAAATATGTATCTTCTTGAAACACAGAGAGAGTAAATATTATAACTAATGACTATTAAATCAGTCTATACGCTTAAATCGGTTAAGATGTTCACTAAATCATTAAATCAATAATCACATATAAAGTATTTGACTACTGTTTTCTGGTTTTATAAATACTGCTTTAAACGAGTGATAAACGTTATTCAAATTTTCAAAATTTTATTTCAAAAAGGTTCTAACCTAAGGTGGTGGTTTAATGGTATGCGAATTGATAAGCAACCTGGGTTCGAAGATACTCAAGTACACTTCATCTTGTATTCACGGAAATATGAATTTATATGAAGAGTCATTTGCACCTCAAAGTTAAACCAAAAAAATGTATTTACCCTTTTTCACCAATATCTTTCCACCATTTTACTCTACTACTAATTCTTCACACTCGCAAATTACCGAATGTCACGTCTAGCGATAACATTTTAGCTGAAATTTATTCTTCTTTACTTCAGCAGGTAAGTCTAGAATTAAATGGAAAACAAATTTAATTATATTTTCCTGGACGTTTTTTAAACAAATGTATAATATGTTTTTTTCCTCGTAATTTTTAAAGATAAAACATTTAGTCTAATTCTCATTTTTACTATTATTATGTTTACTCCAACACTTCTTTTCCTATTTACTCCATCACTTTTACAGTTTTACTCTTATTTACTCAAATGCCTACTTCTATCTAGCTTCGGACTTCGGAGCATGCAACTTTATGCGCTGGCGGTGGTGAGGATGTAGATGTCAGAACTGGTGGGACCAGTGGATGGAGTAATTTTTAACTTTGAAGGGTATACATGTAACTGAAGCAGAGTGAGATCTGAACTCAAAAGTAAACGGTTCAAACTCCAGTTATTGTCGGCGTCAGCAACGGTCAACGCAGATCTGCTTTTACACGTTAAATGTCCTTCCGACCGCTAGAAATCTCAGCTAACGCAATTTTCGATCGCTATTCGCTAAAGTACTGAAACGCATCTTGAAAGTTTTAAAATATTAAAATAGCTTGGGATTTGCACGAAATAATTTAGGAATCAATATTGCTTTCAAGGTTCAACACATTCATAGCTCATATTACATGTAAGAACATAAGAAAAGTTTTTTTTTTTGAAAAGGGATAGAAGAACATAGAAAAGTTACGTGTATTAGTTACTAGTATTTTTTTGCAAAGGCGTTAATCAAAGCTAAAGCGTTGCTGGTTCCTCTGCCCAAATTCACGATCCGTGCCCGGACCGAGTTCTTGATCCGCCCATCCATGATCCTACGTGCGAATCCATCGGAGCAAGTGATTGCATTCGTCAAAGCTGCGCTCGTCCAAGTCTGAGCGTTGCTCATGTGGAACCAAAACTGGTCTCGGCCCTTAGCGCGGCCACACATCTTCACTTCTTGGACGGACTTGGTCAAACGGTCAACCGTGTCACTGATCTCCTCGATGCAGTCCCTAATGGCTTGAACCTCTCGTTTCTTGAGACCCTTGAAACGGGCCAAGCGTGAGACGAAGACTTTCGTGGACTGGGCCTGGCTTACGGTAACGGTGAGTGCGGTTTCAGCTAGACGTTGAGGGCTTGTTTGGATGGAGTTGGCGTAGCCGGAGAGAGAACTGAAGCAGATGGTTGGGTAAGTGGTGGATTTGCAAGAGGCTTGAATGAAGTTTACTGCGCGTTTGGAAGTTCCTGCAGCTGCGGCGGAGGACGCCGTGGTGAGCTCCATAGTCGTAGATAAGAGGAATAGAAAGAGAGCGTAGAGTATTTGCTTTGCCATTGCTTTGAAGTGTTTTGAAAGATGGTTTATTGTGGAGAAGAAAGGAGTTGGTTCTTAAGATTTTATAGTGAGCTATTATTCTTTGGTGTGTACGGTTTTTGCTTAGGGTTTATAATAATAGAGAAGTTAATATGGTTGACCTTTGACCCTTGGTTTGATTTTATATTCCAAGTAGGGTCTATTATTAGTTGGGAATGACCAGAATAGTTTGGTATTAAGTTATTGTCTACTAAGAATGTACTATGGCAATTAACTATGTTTATGTTCTATACTTCTGTAGACAGAGAGAGAAAGTAGATTTAGAGGGTTTCCGGCGGTCGGCCGGCGCGTTTGCGTCCGTGCCGTCACCGGAACCCTCTCCGTCTCGTCGTTTGTGTTTTCCTGTGTTCCTTCTTTACAGCCCTGCCAACCATCACCTTGTCTAAGCTCTGATACCGCAACCATCTTCAATGAAAGCTCGGTGTTTGGAGTACGGACGCGGTGGCTGGGAGATTCTCGGTAGAGAGGGAGTGTCTTGCATGTGTAGTAGTGAAGTGTCTCTGTGAAGCGGAGGCTCAAAAAGATCCGCCGTCGTCGACTTTTTTGCGGGAGGTGGAAGCTTACTCAGTTCCACCGTCATCGCTTCAGTTTTCGAGAAGGGAAGCTTCCGTCAACTTCGCTGTCGCCGGCTTTTGGTCGCTGAGAGGAGAGGCTTTCACAGCTCCACGCTGCCGCCTAAGAACCCTTGACTTTTTGGGTTTAGTTTTATCCTTTTCTTTTCTTAGTTGTTTGGTTTCTTTTCTCGGGTTGATTACTGTGGGTGTTACTGCGGAGGAGATCTTGAAGTGGATGCTCTCCGGTAAAGGTGGTGACTGCTTAAAGAGAGGAAGCAGTGGTGCCGATTATAGATCGGGTGGTTTTTGCTTGTCTATCTAGGGTTTGAATAGCTGTCGAAGCGGATGAGATCTCTTTTTCGAGGATGATATCTGTTTGAGAAGACAAGGCGTGAAGAGCAGAGTTGGTCTCGTCGAAGGTGCTGCGGTTAATGAGCTCCGACGTAAAGAGGTTGCGGTGGTAGTGCTCCGGCAGCTTTCTGAGACAGGGTCGGTCAAGTTGAGGGACGGTGTTGAGTTCCGTGCTGACGATGCAGATGCATCCATGTGTACATCTGCGTGCTCCTTGTGGCGAGCTTCGATCGGAGATGTCGGTTTCAATGTTGGATCTTTGGACCGGTTTATTTATTCTCGCTGTAAGCCTTTTGTTTTTGGGCTTTTGAATTTTTCTGGTTTTATAATATGGACTTGGTCCAGTTAAATTTATAAAAAACATTTTGACTGAAAAAAAAATGTTCTATACTTCTGTATCCAAAGGTAACATGGGACTTCAAAGAGAGCGAAAAACAGCTTATAGGTTCTTCGTATCTTTCATGACCATAATCAAGTATAACTGTGTGCCATGAAGATTATGTACATTTCGTATTGGTTTGTAGCAGAAGAAAACAGCTTTTTGTTGTTGTTTTTACCCTTTTTTCCTAACTCAAAAACTGTTTTTGATAATTAATCGGATTTAGTTGTAATCCCAATAGAAAGTTAGGCAAAAATATTATCATTCGACAAAAGATTTGATATTTGATCATTGGTTCAACGCTAGTTACAAACAGTCTTTTTAAAAAAAGAAAACGTCAATTAAATAGCATGTCTATCAAAATCATCCGTCGATCCAAATGTTTCTGAGAAAGTTTCATCGTGACATTTTTATCCGTGGAACTGTTCTTCAATATCACATATATGTTGCATATGTAATAAAGTTAGAGATTATATGATTATTTAATGTGTTACTTAATGTTTAAAAATGAAGAAAGAACATTAACTAAACGAAAACAATGCCTAATGTCTAGTAAGAAGAAAAAGAGAGTTGGATTGGACTATTAAAGTTATTAGGAACTTAGTGAGTGGGTTCAAACCTGATACCATTGAAATTGGAGAATGAACTGGATTTAGTCCAATGAAATTATAAATACACTCTTAATTCGTACGGTCCATGTACAAACAGATGATACCATGTACCAAATTATGCGACTGTATCTAGTGAATTCCATTACAAAATGTAAATTGAAAGAAACAAATGAACGTATAATGATAGACGCAACTATATTATTATTGGTATAGGTATGTAAATTATAGTCTTAGTTTAAATGTTTACTCCTAAAATGTTCCCTCTATGGACTCTTTAACTTTAACTTATTTGGTAAGCAAAAATCAGTTTTATCTCTCAGTGGGCTCAAGACCGCCGGCCAATGATAATGTTAATTCAACAAACAATGTAAGTTCTGACTTGTTTTCACACTGCTCTCTTTTCAAACGTGTAGTTTCAAACATACCTCTGTTTTGGTCAACTCATACTTTACCTGAATGCTCTATTTCAATCTTCAAATTTAAGAGTTTCACACTTGTCTAGCGAAAGCTTAAAATTGTAGCGAAGTAAGACCATCATTAAACCATGATCTCTTAATTGGGTTTTTAGCTTTCGGTTAAAAAACGATTCTTAGGTTTTTTTAGATTTTAACTAAGAAAATCTAAGAATTGTCTTTTAAATAAGAGATATAAGAACAGTTTTTTAGCCAAAACATGTAAAAAAATAGAAAAAAATCAAATCATAGATTAAGAACCTCGGCTAAGATATCATAGTTAATCATGCCCTTAGTGTTACATGAATTAGCATTGTTTTACTGCACATTATCTTCTTTTTTTGGTGTCGCTTTATCCGAGCGTCAATTAATATTTTTAGGATCGCTTTCCGCAAGAAATATGCGCAGAAAATAAAGGCACATCAAAATGGGAAGAAGGTAATCCAAACCACGTGATCCATAAATGTTTGCGGTATTAGTTATTACCAACTTACCAAACGGTCCATACCCTGTTATATAGATCCGTCATTGGTGCATTTAAAACTCGATTCTTATCTTATAAGAGATGTCACTCTAATTTTTCCGCCGACACTACAAAAACAAAACAAAGGAACACTTTATATTTGCTGTACTACTGTTTCGCTTCATATGTTAAATTACTCGAACTGTTGAAGGATAAAGCCATGGAGGTCACATGTCAATGGGCAGTGAAATTCTGTCTATGAGATATTTCATTGAACTTCATTTTGAGTGTTGCATTGTCACATGTCAATGTTGAACTAGAGGTAATTACATACGTCATGTAGAATGATGTTTATTGAACAAGACAAGTGGCTTATGCGGAAGGCAGACACGTGCTCTAATTACTCTCAATGTTCTTTGAACCGGTATTCAAACTCCAAAGGATAAAAAATAAATTTATAAAAATCACTCAATTTAACATAAAAGTCGGATCAACCAAAAAAAATCAATTACTGAAGAAGGAATCTCAAATAAAATCAGAATTCACAATCAAACATTGGAAGGTGGTCAGAAGACATAAGTGTTCTTAGTGACCTTGATAGTACATTCAATGGTGCAGGTGTCAGTACTCCCCAATGGTTGTTCCCTATTGCTGTCAAGGAGAAACAAACATAGTATACGAACGTCCAAAGTTCAGCACAAAAAGTCTGGCTCTTGAAAAAGCTAGGGAAGAATTGAACATATATATTTTAATAAAAAAAAAACCCCTCTCTCTAGAAAAGGCTCTAACCTCTCTCTAGAAACCAACCACCGCGATTATCGATTCCGGCCGACGGCGTGGGCCTCCACGGCCACCGTCGGTCCGGCTCTGTTTTTCTGTTTTCTTTTCGTGTTGTTTTGCTTTTCTTCTTTTATCCCGGCATGGTTGGTTCCGTTGAGCCGCTTTGTCCGGTCTTTAGCCTCCAGTATCGCATCTTTCGTATGATGGATATCTGGCGTTTAGACTCTGGGGCCGCGCCGGTTCCTATTTGGTGGTGGTCGCCGGCTTTCGTTACCATGGAAGTGCTCAAGCTGAGGTGGAGTGGTCGCGTTGTGTTTGGTGGCCGAGTTCGGGTGAGCTTTCAATTCCTTCGACGGATGCTCAACGAAGCTGCGGCGGATTTGTATTGATCCCGAATCCCGAGATTTCCAATACAGTCGTTGGGAATGGCTTTCGGTGGTCCTGGTGGTGTCCCGGTTGAATCCGGAGTTTACTTGTCTTGATTTTCAGCGACGAGCTTCAATTGGAAATGAAATCGGTGGCTCGTGTTTCCGGCGGAGTTTTGGACAGCGGTCCCGACGGCGTTTTCCAGTCGGTGGAGATGGTGGATCTGCATGTTCAAACACGCGTCTCTTTGGTGGTCGGTTTCGACACGTGGAGGCGGTGTCGCTAATGTGTGGATCACGTTTTTCCACTTGGGCTTGGATTTTTGTTTGGCCTGTGGGCCTGTTTGTTTGGTCTTTTGGTTTTGGGCTTTGTTCTTTCGGATCCTAGTTGTAAATTTTACTTTTCTGGTCTTTGGGCTTTTATAATATGATGGCAAAAAAAAAGAACATATATATTTTAATAAAATTAAAACTAACAAATAAAAGTAAGTGAATGACATAGAATAAGAACCGAATTACTCATGAAATAGACGAGCATTCCAATCTTCATCAATAACTAGGAAACCCAAAAAAAAAATCGATTATAGACAAATTACACATGATATCAGACATTACTATTAGCGTGTATCCCAATCAAAATAGCTCAGGTTATCCCTAATGTCATGAAAAGAAATCTTTATTAACTATAACTATTTTAGGAAATGATTTAATTCTCGAAAAAGATAAAATTACTTAAAGTTAAAGATACATATATTTAATTACTTCAGTGGCATCAAATTGTTAGTAAATTATAAGTCTAAGAGGTCATTCTTATTTAGACTTCTATTTTAATAAGACAGACTAGTATTTTGACAATCCTAAACAGAAATGGAAAAGAACCATCAACAACGAGCTATATTATGATAGATGATAGACATAGCTAGTATATACTGTATATTAGTGATATAGATCAACTACTGAGGAGTTGGTCTAGTAATATAAAACTCTTGGATCACCTAGTAAAAGTTTAAGCGGTTACACGTTCAACTTCCATTGGAAGAGGTCTGTTCTTTTGAAGAAAATTAATTGAACTTGATTTGAGTTTCGGGAGGTGTATGAGCATTCATGTAAGAACTTCCTAGCCATTCCAAAAATAAGTGATATGGATTAACCACTTATTTATAATTGTTTTAAAGTTAGAAGTTCATCTCATTTTAATGCAATATTAAAATCTGATCTACATTGTCCAATCCAATCCATAATCAATAAGATCCAAAACTTGGTTAATTGATTCTTACCTAATTATTCTGAGGTTAATGGTCAAATAACCATCATGTTTATGATACACATTAGCAGCCTGCACATTAGAGATAAATCACACACCGAAAGTTGGTAATAATCTTAACTTATATATATATACTAGGGGTATTCCGGCGCTACGCGCCGGGTTCAGACGTTTTATTTTTTAGTTGAATTCAATTTATTTATTTGTTTCATTTGTTAGTTGTTAGACATGTATGTTAATTTGTTTTTTTTTTGTTTGATTCAGTTAAAATAGTATAAGTAAGTGGTAGTTGCACCAAAGTAAGTATTCTTGAACTTTAAACATAAAGTAAAGTCTATGTTCCGAAGGTAAAATATTGTAAATGCATGTGTTTGTTTTTCAAGATATGAAAGGAGTTTATGTGTCCGTTTGTTTTTGTCAGATTGTTAATATTTATGTAAAGTATATGTAATATTTTATATTGTGTGTAGATTAGTGCCTAACCAAATTAATATTCGTTATTTATATTGATGTTGCATTGTATTAATAATTTAATGAATTTTTTCATTAATATTGTTTTCTAATTAAGGGAAGATATTTGTATATATTTTTTATAGATTTCTTTGGGTGCACAGTTTCTAAACAGTTGACATATAATCAAGTGTTCTTGACAATTATAAATTTAGAGTCCTGACTTATAAATGGATTTTATGAGTACATGTTAAAAGAACGCAGAGTTGGAGTCCTTAGCTTTGCACGTCATGTTAATGCATTTTTGACTCCTGCTGACTTAAAATGGAAGAGGTTTTACTAATGCTAGCGATGCAATTTGTATTTTTTAACTACTGTAATTGTTTTACGGTTCGCATGTATAGATGAATACCTTTTATGGTTTTATCTTAAACAGAAACTTGATAATAGGAGTCGATACATAAGGGAGTAGTAATCATTTAAAAAAAGTAATTAACAATAAAATACTTTTTTTTAATAGAATTAGTGTAACTTTCTCTTGGTTTTTAAAGAGTAAAGTAAACAATAACATAATTTTCTATCTATGAGCAATGTAATCGACAAATGGCACTTGGAGTAAGATGGATATATAGCTTTTGAATACTCGTAATCACATTAAATATAATACTCTGATCTAGTTAGCGAGACATTATGAGCTAAGAAATTGTATTGGAACTATATCCTCTTATTTGTTTTTACAATGGCAAGAACAAACCATTATGTCTGTTACGTTTCTTTACTGATTCAAGCAGTTTAAGCACATAAGATGATCATGGAAATGAACAGAACTCTGTGAACCTGCACATAAATGCATATATATGACATGCAAGCAGAGACCGAAATTTTAGGTGCAAAATGATCAGGACTGCAAATGATGACTAAAGAATCCTGCTCTGACAGCAAATTATCTGTTCAAGAGATAAAAGGAAGAGGAAACCAGAAGAATTATACTCCCTCTGTTTTTTAAAGATACATATTCTAGACTTTTCACATATATTAAGAAATCACATTAAAAATGCATTGATTTTTGTGAATAACAATTTTCCATAATTTTTAACCAATAAAAATTCAATAAACACAATTAATTTTCTTGAAGTTAACAGATTTTTATTAAATAATACATTGAAAAAGTAAAAAATCTATCTTTTTAAAACAAATTTTTTTCCTAGAATATGGATCTTTAAAAAACAGAGGGAGTATAATCTTTGTAATTCATTGGGCGAAGATGATGAATGCAAGCATATACTATCCGGCCTTACAATTAATTGCAAAGCAATAGCACCCAGCTGTGTGGGTTGTGAGAGTGTCAAGTGGAAAAAGATCTGAATATTAAAGTAACATTTTGGTGCAGAAAAAATAAATAAAACTAAGCTAGGGAATTGTGTGTAGGAAAAGATTAAAATTCAAAACCTCACCAAGTGCAGTAGTCAAGAAGAAATGATATCCTGACATGTTCCAAGCAATTTTATTAACCAGTCATAAGAAGAGGAAAGCTAAGGAAGCTTTCCATACACCGCTAGAAAATCATTTTCCAAGCTATAGTACATATTCCAAAGCATGAACTAACTTTCACAACCAAAATGATTGTTACATGGAAGGAACGTAGATGAAATATAACCACATAAGCTTGGAATAAACATACCAAAAAGAAAGCCATAAAAAAAAATTAACGATTAACATGAATCTTAGCTTTCTTGACCTCACACAACTCATTTTTTTCATGTCAGCCTACAGTAACAAATTTGAACAATTTGTACCACAGCTCAATAACTGCAACTGGCTAATGACAAAGACGACTCGATATGCATCAAAAACTCAATCAACACCGATAAACTCACCTCCTTTCTCCACATTATCGCAGAAAGAGATAGTTCGCATCGACTGTCTCAGCATAAAGGCTTATTTTTCAAGTCACAGAAAAGGAACTGAAGGTTGCCATGCCCATTGTTGAACCTTTGGGTTTCCATACGGTCATACGGAGAAAGTGCTTTATAGAAAAGTAACAATTGAGGAGATGGATGATTTTGAGTAAGGCGTAGTGGAATGAATGGTGTAAAGTATGGTTATGGCAATCTTAAATACTTGGATTCAGTGTTGACGGGAAGCGTTACACAGGGGCGGTGGCGAAGGTGTAAGGTCAAGATAGCCTACCGGCTATGTCTGGTAAGAAAAAAGAGTTAGGTCTGGGTTTTGTCAGCAATGGGCCAATTTAAAAGTAAGGCCCAGATAACAGAAATATAAAACACGACAATTTAAGATACGATTTTAGGTGCTGACGTGGCGCAAAACTCCCTATCCTTCTTGATGACGTGGATGGCTTGAGATGCCAGAATTGTCAACTATATATATATAGATATATGTGAGACTAATCCATTCATTGGTCATTGGCTTTGAGATGGAAATCAATCTAAGTTTCTAACTTAGCAAACCAAACAAATCAATCGTGTCATGTGTAATACCTTAAACTCTAGCTAGAAGAAAACTGGAACAAATACAAAAGAGTAATAGACTTGGTTGCAATAATTAGCTAATGAAAAACAAAGTACCGTTCAGTTTCACTTCCCGTTGAAATACAACCATTTTCAAGAGTATTATAGCAATGGGCTGATACGAATACGATCAATCACGCTTGAAATAAGGTTTGAGATAACGAAAAAATAAATAGTTGACTAAGTAGTCAAACATTTCAGGAGTCACACTGTTTATCAAAAACATCCATTTTAACCAAGATGGCTCTTCTATGTATGTCTCTCCTCTAGCGATTCCTCTGAAGATTGCTTTTGCACATTTAGTCACTGATTCCGAGAGGAAAAAATCTGAACCATACTATATTGTACAATAAACCACAAAAAAAGTAAAAAAAAGGGTTAGATTTATATGAATACAAGTCTAAAATTGTTTGCAAGTGTTATTATTTACCTTTTCTACAAAGTGAGGAGTGGTCATATCTGTAGATATAACTCCGGGGAAAACGATTGTTATTTTGATATCCGGACTGAGCTCAACTCTTAGTGTCTCAAAGAATCTCACCAAAGCTGCTTTGCTTGCCTACAACGGTAACCAAGTGAAATCAATAGTCATTGCTCATAGTAGTTTCTTCTTTTTTGTTTTTGCGAAATAGTTAAAATATTTGTGTGTTGTCATTTCGTAAGAAAAACTTACTGAATAGACGCTCGCCAATGACAAGGGTATACTAGCTGCACCAGAAGTAATCACAATGATCTTTCCTTTGCTCTTTCGAAGATGAGGAATGGCAAAATAAGTGATGTATGTTGAACCCCAAAAGTTAATATCCTTAATGCACAAAGAAAAAGATTAGGTAGCCAATATAAAGCTTGGTTATTGATATTTGACTGTTTTACTCTTTGCATTATAAAATATTACTAGGAGTTTTCATTCACCATGTTCACAGATAATTTTTTAAAAAATATTATTATTTATTATAAATAAATTTTTCATTGTTTATATTTTAATTTTATTAGTTAAGAAAATCATAATGTAATTATTTTTAGTTTTGTTTATTCAAGTTTACTTTTAATTTTAATTTTATTTGTTTAAATTTTAATAGAAGTAATTTACATTTTATAAATATTTTATTCTTATTATAATTTATTTAGTTACTTTTATTTTAAATATGTGTCTTTTTAAATATATAAATTAGTTATAATAAATATATACATTAAATATAAATAACATATGTAAATTGCAAAATATATAATTATAACTACACTTATTTCGACAATATGAAAAAAAGAAACACCTTTGACAATTCACTACCGAAGGAACTCAAAAATATGAAGCTTGTATTTATGAAAATAAAATTTATGAAAGTTTTTAAGATAAAAATGGAGAAGAAACGAGAACAAATGTAATTTTTTGTTTTATAATGGAGAAAAATGGATATAATTTGAATTCTTGAATTTTAGAGTTCAAAATAGTATTACATGATGGTTGGAAAAATTAACGAGAAATTTGACGATAATGGCATTGTTTTAGTAAGGAAAAATTGATGATAACAACATATTCAAAAAGAAATCGCACTTTAGAGAATCTCAAAGTTGGTTATGATGGCAGCCTAATTAATCAAAAATAGTTATTAAAAATATATATTTAAACTTCTTTCATTAGAATCTGTTTTCTTTTTTTTTTTTTTTTTTTTTTTAAACTCTCTCTCTAGAAAAGGCTCTAACCTCTCTCTAGAAACCAACCACCGCGATTATCGATTCCGGCCGACGGCGTGGGCCTCCACGGCCACCGTCGGTCCGGCTCTGTTTTTCTGTTTTCTTTTCGTGTTGTTTTGCTTTTCTTCTTTTATCCCGGCATGGTTGGTTCCGTTGAGCCGTTTTGTCCGGTCTTTAGCCTCCAGTATCGCATCTTTCGTATGATGGATATCTGGCGTTTAGACTCTGGGGCCGCGCCGGTTCCTATTTGGTGGTGGTCGCCGGCTTTCGTTACCATGGAAGTGCTCAAGCTGAGGTGGAGTGGTCGCGTTGTGTTTGGTGGCCGAGTTCGGGTGAGCTTTCGATTCCTTCGACGGATGCTCAACGAAGCTGCGGCGGATTTGTATTGATCCTGAATCCCGAGATTTCCAATACAGTCGTTGGGAATGGCTTTCGGTGGTCCTGGTGGTGTCCCGGTTGAATCCGGAGTTTACTTGTCTTGATTTTCAGCGACGAGCTTCAATTGGAAATGAAATCGGTGGCTCGTGTTTCCGGCGGAGTTTTGGGCAGCGGTCTCGGCGGCGTTTTCCAGTCGGTGGAGATGGTGGATCTGCATGTTCAAACACGCGTCTCTTTGGTGGTCGGTTTCGACACGTGGAGGCGGTGTCGCTAATGTGTGGATCACGTTTTTCCACTTGGGCTTGGATTTTCGTTTGGTCTGTGGGCCTGTTTGTTTGGTCTTTTGGTTTTGGGCTTTGTTCTTTCGGGCCCTAGTTGTAAATTTTACTTTTCTGGCCTTTGGGCTTTTATAATATGATGGCAAAAAAAAAAAAAAATCTGTTTTCTTTTATCAAGTAATACCTACACAATACACAAGTAATAACTCATACCATTATAAAAATACGATCTGGCCAAGGAACATGAAAAAATAAGAATCTTTTAATAATACACAGCACAATCAAAATATTAATATTTATCTTAGCCACATGAAAATAAATATTTAAAACATGAAAATCTATAACACTAAATCATGATCTAGTATAACTTGAAAATGGATCTTAAAAACTTACCATAATAGGATTAGCGTCTTGAATTTGAGTGAAATCTTCGAAAAGAATAGTTTGAAATACACCAGCATTGTTGATCAAGTGGTCTACTATCTAAATATAATAACTTGATCAGCGTAATTATCAAATAAATAAACTGGACAACAATTTAATATTATTTATCGCAGATACATAGCTAAATGATGTCTATTTCGTATATAACAGAAATATGTACACATGATATTACGAGTTTACCTTAGGTATCCATAAATCTCAAACTAAGACTAAGATATAGAAAATATATTACTTTTTTTTTTGTAAAAAGAAAATATATTACTTACGTTTACCAAAATGATGAATCGTATCATCGATTAACTTCTTGCAGTCATTAATATTAGCAACATCACCAGGTATGACGAGGACATCACCAGATCCTAATTGATGTGATTTTTGGGCTACTATCTCTAGACGATCCCTTCTTCGAGCAACGAGAACCAAACACGCTCCTTTCTTTGCATACTCGTAGGCTACATGCTTTTTTCAAACCCGACAAGACAACAACATAACCAATCATATGCCAATTCATGTGGTTTATATCATTAGTCATTTTACGTCGTAGTTAGATCAATATATGATACATAATAAATTATTATAACTAACAGTGTACAGTCATTTTTCTTCAAAAAACAGTGTACAGTCACTGCTGATTTATCAGCACAATATAATTGCAAGAGATGACCTATACCAATTCACGTGGGACCAATATACTATATTATCTCCTGGTTGTATTTAAATCAATAATAATATATAATGACTAAAGATGACAAATGTTCAATCAAATATCGCTAGGGAAAACGAATTTAATTGTCAACATTCAAATTTGGTAATAAAATATCAATTTTTCGGTAAACAAAAAAATATTTATTTTTATTGAAAAACAATTTTAATCATAAATTTTTATTGATCATATTATTTTAATCCTAACGTTAGTCAACAGTTATACTTAATTAACATCAAGCATAAAATGGTTTTTAAAGTTAATTTCTTTTTTGGCAAAAATATATATAAACATTTTCCTAAAATATTAAATTTAATGTATTGAAAATATATTTTAATAACTATAGCACCAATGATAAAATTATAAATAATAAATAATTCAAACCAAAATATTAATTCATTTTATCCAAGTAAACTTTTTATAATTTTCATTTATATTCTTAAATAATTAGATAACATATCACTAATTGAGTACTTAGTTATAAAAAGATTATGAAAAACTTTTATAATATTACTGTCAAAAAATTTGTTAGTGAAATATTAATTCAAAATTTTTATTCTCAAACGAAAAGAGTTATCTGAAATAAAATTTATCTAATTTCTATAATTGTGTTATAAGATTCCTTCTGCATTTTATTTAACGAACAATAATTTTAACTAAAAAACTGTTAAGATCCAAAATGTTGCTATATACCATTAATTTATTCTTGTAAGAACTAAAAATGTATTAATATTTTACAAAACAAAAGTTTTTAAAAATTTGATAATAAAATTATGAAACATAATCCAAATAGGACTATGTGAATAATTACAAAAAGTGACATAATTATCGTAAATAATTATAAAAGTTCTTTACAATTATTTAATAAATAATTATTAGACTAATGATATGTTAACTAAATATTTGAATATTAATAAAAATTATTTAAATTTTATTTTGAATAAAATAATGTATTATATATATTTTTTATTAAAATTTATAGTTACTAAATAATTTATTCTAAAATTTAACTTCCAATTTTTTTTAAAAAAAACTATTGATTTTATTTTTTCCAAAAAAATAATCAACTTTAAAATCATTTTAGGCATACTTTTAGTCAACTATAAGTCTATAACTATTGACTAACGACAGTACTAAAATGATATGGTCAACGAAAGTTTATGATTAAAATGGTTTTTCAAAAAAAAATTGAGTACTTTTTTGGTTTAACGAAAAATAATACTTTATTTCAACAACATTTGAAAGTTGATGATTTTAATAAAATAGATTGGCTGAATGATCTTTACTACGGTTTATGAATATTTGAAACTTAAAATTTAATAGGAACATACAAGCTAGCATGTTGTGCTAGCATTTGTGTCCAAGTTAATCTACTACAAACTTTGCTTCTGAATAATATAAAGCTTAACTTGTACGTTTATATAATATTAAATAAAATATGATTTAGTTTTATGATGGTTTACTTGAAATTTAGCTCAAAAATAATATTCGGAGGACACAAATGCTAGCACAAAATCAGCAGAAAAATATTATTTTGAGTCAAACCAACAAGTTACAAGACATTACAAATCTACTTATCTGGTTCTTATTTTATGTTCATTACAGATAAAATTATGATCTTATATGCCGTAGATTTGTTTCATTTTGTGGGAGTGTAAATTATAAAGTTCAAAGATTTTAATGTTAGTTTATAGAATATTTAAGCATCAATACATTCTCAAAAGTAACATAAATTTATTAATGATATGAAAGTTGAATTTCTAAATTTTAATTAATATGTATATGGTAAAATAAACTATTTTCTTATTTTATACAAATATATATTCTTAAATAAAAATATACAAAAGAAACTTTTGTAAATTAATAAAATACCATAGTCTTAATATTATTAATTTATAGTTTTACTGTAACTGCAAAAGATGATTTAATCTGTTGACGTTTTGAGAAATTCTAGTTTAATTATCTAACACCACAACTTGCAATCATTACCAAATTCTAATGACTAGATTTACTAGTCGTTAGTTAATTGGTGGTGGCCAATACAATTTTTTACTTAAGAGACGAATAATAAAACATGGTAGAAAAGGAAGCATGGCATACCAAGCTAACTAACCTCTCCAATGCCGGAGGAAGCTCCAGTGATTAGAACTACTTTTCTGGCCACATTTTCAAAGCTCAGGTGCTTATAGAGACGAATCACAAGTTTGCCCAAAAGGTACGATGGGTACAAGAGGAAGAGAAAGATGATGGTAAGAGGAGGAAGAAAAATATTGAGAATGGTGTTAATCATTTTTTGTATGTTGAACTTTAGTACTGACAGAAGACTAATATTAATAAAGCTAGAAGGTGAGGTAAAATGTAAATGCAGAGGGTTCGTTGGCCCTCATAAAGTTAGGTACTGGATAAAGCAAACATGGTCAAATTAACTAAAATATCTGCTAAACTAGATCCGGTGCCCTCTGAACGGAAATGGGGAAACTTGTGTTTCCGGCCGCCAATAATCAAATTATGTAAGCAGTAATGGTAGTGATGCTGTTATGTTGACAAGAAGGAGCGAGTTTAATCTCCTGTGAAGACGTAAAAAATGTTAAAATATATTATTTTTTGGCCATTTCTTAATATTTGCTTCTACTCTTATAACTACAAGGACCTGCTTTGATTATGACTATACCTACGTCGAAAGATAAGCAGTTGGGCAACCATTTTTTATATATCATATTTCCTACTTTTTTCTTTGATAATCCAGGAGCATCCAATAGGTCTAAATCCAATACAAGTAATTTAGGCAATGGTTACATTGCCTTTCCTACTTTCGGCAATGGTTAATTGATTATATCGTAAGGGCATAAAATTTTGTTATTTACTAAACAATTGTTATTTATATTTAACATCAACTCGTACAGATGCAGTAGCAGTGTGGTGTTACAGAAGTTGTATGTTTTCATAATTTTTTTAATAAAAGTGATTCGTAGAATAGAAGTAGTGTACATTATTAAAATTAACATAAAATTTAACACTATAATATATTTATTAAAATAATATATATTAAATTATAAGATATATTAATAATATATTTGTTATTGAATTAATGAATCTTATTTACTTACGTAAATTAAATTAAATTAAATTTTAAATGTGGAATATTATTATTTTTAAAAACATCAATGTAAAATTATTTAAAATAATAAAATTTATTTTAAATATAAAATTAAATTTTGATATTATTAAATAAAATAAATTAGTTATTTATAATTTATATATAAATTATCATTATTTATTTATTGTAGAGCAGTAAATGATTCATATATAATATTATCATAAAATTAATATATAATATATAATTTTTTTTTCTAAATAATATAGATATGATTATTTTCTAATATATAATATATAAATATATAATATATTATATTTTATTCTATTTTTATTAAAAATACTGAATGATATGTATAATTATATATATTATATTATATTTTGAATCTAAACTATTTTATTTTAGAAAAAGTTAAAATATTAAATTTCAAATATTATTTTTAAAAATATAAATTTATTTTTGGATATAAACATAATTTTTTATACTATTAAATAAAAATTAATTAATTATAGGTAATTACTTTTAAAATTTTATATTCTTACTGTAAATCATCTACAAGAATTCTATATTAGAGTATTGAGCAAAGAACATTTTGTAAATGTTTTTCTAAATATTTATGCCATAAATGTTGATTAGAGAACATATTAGAATATAATGAGTATACCGATGTTTTTTTTTTTTTTGCTAAAAGATTTTCAAAATAGAAGATGACGGCGATGTATACCGATGTATACCGATGTTCTGCCAATCAATCATTTAATAGAGCTTAACACATTGTACAACTTGAAGAAGACGTTTTTTTTCTTGGACAACCATATTATTATTTGACCCGCCATGTGGTGTTAATACAGTATAAAAATATCTACAAAATGTTAATAAAGAAAAACTAATACTTTAAAGTTATGAAAAGTATGCATGATAGGAGTTTTCGCCTTAGAAGAATCTATTTAAAAGAAAATCTAGATTAATGAATATGAAATCTCTGAAAACCGTTTTGTTTGGTTTGGTAAAATGTAAAAAGAAGAGCAACCTTATTGGTTGACCCTTGATTTTGGATATCCCTGACCAAAAATAATATTAGTTTAATATGTTTTTATTTGAAAGTTCATATTTTTTTTTGTTTTTATCTAAAATAAATCCTTTTTTTTGTCGACCCAATTTTCTAAAATAAATCCAATGGAAGAAAGACATAGCTCTAATGTGTCCACATACAAATTTGGAACTATGCATTAATTTCACGTGTAAAACTCCCCCCCCCCCCCCCAATTACAAAAAAGTTCAAAAAAAAATCAAAGAAATAGTACCTTTCATTTTTCAAGGTTACTAATTGTTTTTCTGCATCATATGCAATAATAAAAGTTTTATCTGCAAAATAAAGCTTTTTAAATTTATATTATTTTTTAAAAATTAAATTTATTAATTATAAGTTTTTATTATTTACTTACAAAAATGAATTTAAAATTTTAATTTAATTATATAAAATAAAATAAAATAAATAATTTTTGTTTCAATTTATATTTAATAATATATATGTATATTTCCAAAACTTTCTATTTATTTTGGTTAAAATATATAAAATCAAATTTTATAAAACTAAGAGAAAATTTTGTTAGATATATAGTTATCAAAACGTAAATCTAAATGATATTTCTAAAATTTTCAGATATTAAAGATAACCTAATGGTATTGAAATTAGAAATTAAATTTGTTTTAAAAATGCATAATTTTTTTTAAGTATTGTTCTAGTGATATATATAACTATAAAAAAGGAAAGACATAATATTTTGTAAATTGTAAAATATTATTATTTTACTACTATTATATTATTTATTTTATATTAATAATGATTTATGAGTTATTACCATATTTAAAAAAAGGTTTACCAAAAATATAAATCAATATGAAAGATAAATTTCCTTGTCATAATTAGTTTCAATATAAATGTTCATGTCATTATTTTTCTTTTAAAACAAATGTGGTTATAACACATTGCAAATCATTTCTCAAGTAATGTATAGAGAATTTCGCCAATGTAAGACTTTCTTCTCAAATTTCACAATCCGACATATTCCAAGGGCGCAGAACACTATGGCGGACAAGCTTGCACATGGTGCAAGGAGTTCACTTTCAGCTATGTTATATGTCGACTCGATACCTCCGGTTTGACTTTCTGGACCGGTGGAATCACGTTAGAGTAGTATATTGTTGTCAAAAAAAAAAAAAAGTAATGTATATAGAATAGCAATGCATTTAAATTTCACATTTAATTCTTTTTTTTTCTTTTTTCTTAAACGGCAATTAAATCAAAAATCTAAAATACAAATTAACGCATGTATTAGGCTACCAAAAACAGGGATGAAAAATTGAAAACTAACAAGTGCGATAACAGCTTTTCAGCAAATTAATAGTGAGAACAATAAATGAATTCATTAGTTATTATGGAATAAAATGTTAAATATAGAAAAATATGGGTGAACAAGTTTTCATGATTTACAAGATTTTAATACAGTTTTATTAGCTAAATAATTGTGAAGATTAGTAGATAAACCAAAGTTGTGGCAAAGTCTCTTCTTTGGTAAGGGGTCACTTGTCCCAAATGAATTTTTTAAAATTAGATCTGAGTATTCGGATCTTCAGATGGGGTTTGGATCAGATTTTATCAGATCCAAGGTTTTTCAGGTCCTAGTCTTAGATTTAATAAGGTCTATTAGAATTTATCGGTTGGGGTTCAATTCGGCTATACCTGAACTTCAACAAAACTTTGAGTTTTGTTGATTGTAAGAGAATGGTCGAAAGTAAAAAAGAAAGATGAATTTGCAAGTTCTTTAGATTAATATTAAAAGTATGATTTTTCCTCACGCTACAAGCTTGTATATATACAAGAACCAAATTCCAGATCATACTAAGATATTGACAACTATAATAAAGATAAATATGATATTCTGAAGATAATGGCGAAAACCAACTAACTAAGAAAACCCAATTTAAACATAAAGTGTTGGTTCCCTCCACATAGGACTGGATAAAATCTGATCTAAAAATAGTACTGAGTCATATTCAAAACTTGTTAAATATTTAAACGGATTCAAAACTTTTGTAGCTAAAGAGTCGAAACCAAATCCAATCTGAACTAAAATATTTCAGGTATTCGAATCATATTTATACTTGAATATATTAGTTATTTTTATATTAGATATCCAAAAATCCAAGGTGTATAAGACACTTTGAATTTTTCCAAAATATTTAAAAATGTATATAGAAATAATCAAAAGTAAATATCTAAATTAGTTGAAAATACTTAAAACACCAAAAATACTTAAAATATATATTGTTTTTCATATAAATATTCAATCTAAACCAATTTTTATGTTAAATTTAGGTATTTTGGCATTTCATTACTCAAATTTATATGTTATATATTATTTTAGTTTTATATTTGAGAAATGTAAAGTATACATAAATTTCAAATTTTTAAAAATAATTTAAATGAGTTTTCCGAACCCGAACCGAACCCGTAAAAATCAAAACCAAACCGAATAAAATTTTATAAATACCTGAATGAGACTGGAATCTTTTATCCCGAAAACCCAAAACCCAAATAGAACCTAATCGAACCTGATTGGGTAGTTGAACTCCAACCCTTATCTCCATGTACGAAGAGTAGTGGCGTGAACAGTTGTGGAGATAACGATGTGTTGCATCAGGCCTCTCCAAGTAGAAAAAGATTCGGCTCTGAATCTTGATCCTCATTATCACCCACAAACTTAAGAGGTACTTAACGTTGAAAACATTTGCATTCTTGATGTGATCAAGTATCTCAACTCTATAGGTATTTGCATTGATGCACTCCAAGATGCTAACTAGACCAATCTTTCTTGAACGCAACTTGTTGAATTCAACACAACCCACACCAAATCTATGGGTGTAAGAATCAACTCCTTGCGGCTTGCGGTGCAAATCAGCATGAGCTTTATACTTCTTGGCGGACTCGACAAGGTTATGAGAAACCATCTTGTGAACTTCCTGCAGTGAGGATACAAATTCCGAAGCCTTGTCAAGAAAACGGTTCTTATCTGGTAATGGAACTAAATTTAAAGGACAACGAGGAACCATCCCGTATACAATATCAAGGGGCTAAAACCTGAGATTTTATTGACTGCATGGTTCTAGGCAAATTCAGTCTAGCATAACTGTGATTCCCACTCTCAGATGTTATCACCAACAAGAGCTCGCAGCATGTTACCTAATGATTCACTATCTCTGTTTGGCCGTCAGATTGCAAATGATGTGCTCGTGTCCAAGGTATTGTGCAACATCTTCTACAACGATCGCCAAAATCAATATTTCTTTCTATTTCTTTATTACAAATCTATTTGTTCTTATGAATCCTAATTTTTGTTATGGGGGAATAAGAATCTTATTATAAGATGGAGTAATTGTCTCTATTGCCCTTAGTTCAGAAATTTAAAGCCCATATCTCCCAGATTTTTTCTTTTAATTTTATATGTCAAACGAAAAATCATAAAATTAAATTGGAAACGTCAATATTTTTTATTTGATTTATAGAATTTGATAAAAATATTTCAAAAATCGGAAAACTGTTTTTTGATATTTTCACGAAAATCATCAAAATATGATTAAAAACATTTTTGAAACATTTTTTTCTAAATTTGTAGAGTATAAAAGGTTAAATATTTGCCCATGAATTCACTAATCCATATGGGGGTTAGGGTTTAGTTTTGATGAGAGAGAATGATTTTATTTGGGGTTTTTATATTTTGATTATTTTGGTGAAAGGTGTTAAGATTAGTGAAGGGTATAAGTGATTTAATTTTTTTTGTAGGAGGGCGTTTGAGCCGATGACTCGAATAAGATGTCCAATCAGGTCAAACTTAATTAATCAAAATTAATTTTAATATATAATGTACTAACCCCACAATCTAAGTTTAAAATGAATTAAACTTGAGTATCATGTTGTTCTCATATTAATTGTTATATGGTGTAGTTATTGACATTTTGTACTATAGAAAAAAGTTTCCTTGCAACACAAAGTACAATTTAATACGGCGGAAACCATCCCAAATATTGGAATATGTTAATAACTAAATCATGTTTATGTTAGCATATGCCATATATAGAAAATAAAATTTAATACGGTGGTAACATCATAATCGATTCAACTGTTTTTTAAATTTAGTTAATAGGTCATTCTATAATTTAATAAACTTAAATCCATTAACTGATTTTAAAATCAATTAATCTATCATATTAAATTTATTATAAATTGATTAACATAAACATATCTGGTCTGGTAGTAAGAAACACTAGCTATACAATGTTTATTAATGACTAGCAATTAAATTTTTGTCTCGAGGTTATCTTATCACTACGTATTGACCCATTAATTTGTGTTAAAATCAATTAAACCTTATAGTTCTACAACATACTATATATTACGTATATGAGGCAACCTTAGTGCGTACGTTTTATTTTTTAAAACATTATCAACTTTATATTATGCAATAGATTCACCTTACAAAAGGTTTGTCAACCTCCACAATAGAGTCTAACCAAGTAGGGACTATAGAGGTTTGACATAGAGGTTTATCAGCCTCCACAACCTATGGACATTATTTTCAAAAAAAAAGTCTCCCTAGCTTATCCTATCTGCTGCCATGTCCCACCTCTCTGCTAATACATCACCTCATATCCTGGACACCTACGCCATTGCTGTATATCATGAATGATCGGTTTTTATCTTAGGCCATACATTCTTCTCTTCTTCTCATTCGGACCAGTACCTGCGAATCAGATTCCAAGCACACCAATCTATATTGGAAGGCAGACATTGTTTCGAGAATCAGGTTATTTTACATTTTCTAAATGGTATGTTTTCAACAAAATTACAAATTTAAAGACACAAACTGGTTTTAGGGGCCAAAAATACAATTGCAAAATAGTTATTTGCCAAGGAAAAGGATTTCAACATCGAAGATAAGTATATAGAGAAAAGACCAGTAAGTTTTACATAAAAGAAAAGAATGTTGGTTGTCATGTGTCAGATTACAAAAGACTCAGCAACGGCTTTAAAAGCCTAAGCCAGGGATAACTGTATTTTGATTTTTGTTTCTCATCATCCACATACAGCGACAATTCGTTTCACAAAAAAAAATCTTAAGCAAAAGGATAAAGGTTTCAAAAGAAAACATAGAAAGCCTCAGACCGTCCTAGTCAATTTAGATGCTTTTCAACACTGAAATTTCAGCAACCATTCAATCTAATCATCATCGGCTTCCCATAGTAAACAGACATAAAAGACGAAATAAACACAGATAATATTAGAAAATCATCAGATCTTCCTATACAAGTGAATCATAATACTCAGATAATCTCCTGAGAATTCAACAACTTGGCAAAGTGTTCCTCATTTGATCAAATCATACGAAATTATTAAAAATTCCAACTAATAACATATTGTTCCCCGACGTCCTAAGTAACATCATTGAAATTGACGAACAGGATAGCGAGGGAAACTAGATTCAATGTAGGCTAATACAATCACAACAATGCTTCACATATAAATAATTCAAAGCACGATTCTTTAAAAGAGATGTAAAAGCCACAACTACAAAAATTTAAAGAACTCAGTCCCTTAGATGTTCATAATGAATGCGATCATTACCGCTATCATTACAGGTCTGTAAATTGACTCATCACTGTTCTTTCAGACAAACAACAAACACAAAACAATACAGCAGAAATTAAGACACAACTTAAACAAGATATGTAGTCGCTCAAGTTACGCTCCCGAATCGGCATCAAACTAGAATTAACAGTAAGATGCTGTGAATAATTAGGGATGAATATAAAATAACGAGAGCAACACGATTAATATTGCTTCAAGGGAACGAATCATATGGGAACGGACAAATCCACATCGACTAGATGATGAAGCCAAAAAGTAGGAACCTAAACAAACAAGACGACTAAAACCAAAACCAAAACTCTAGCTAATCGGCTGAAGAACTGCTTATTGAGATTGATGGCGTGTGTGTAATTGTTATATAGTGGTGCAGTCTCCGTAAGGTGTTTGAAGCCCTAACGATTAGGGTTTTCAGTGTAGCAGTCTAAATGACGAAAGTAACCTTGGACTGTAATTGTAGGATTACGATTCTCTTTTATGGAACGACCCATTATTATGGGCTTTGTCTCTATGAAGTCCAATTCTGTATTGGTCTCGGCTTTTTAACTGTGGACTGTGTTCATTGAATTTTTGGTCCAGGACTAAACCTTTTTTTTGCACGAGAGGAACGTGTCAATTCATTATCTGACTGTCAATTTCTAAGTATAATAATATAAACGATTTTAATGGTGATGAAAATTAAAAATACGAAGTTTCCGTGTAAATATGTCCCTATTGAATGAAAGTGAAGAGCAAGTAGTTACTCATTGTCTAGTCATGATATACATCGAAACGTGATGTGTTTGCAGAAAAGTCCCATCTCGTTTTCTGCAGAGTCCGGAAGAAACGTGTAATAATTGGAGAAAATTTGCTAAAAAATAATATATATCTTTTTCCATCTGTAAACTTAAGAATATAATGAATAAAATACAACTGAACATTTTGTTTCTTTAACTAAAATTGGATAAAAGTTTCATTAGGACTTGTATAAAACAAAAAGAAATGGATTTGAATGTGTGACAAATTAGCAAGAGCTGAGGCATCAGAAACTTAGCCGTGTCGCTGCACGCTAGTGGATGAGGTGACAGTTGGATCTTCACCGATTAAAAGCTGACATTTAAACTCAAGATGTAGATTACTTATTTTGACCAGAAATACAAAAGAAAATCAAAATCAAAAGATTCCATACTTGAAACGTAATGATCATTTGTCGATGTCATCTAGTATAATTCTGAACCAGATTTTGATGAGCGTTTTCAAACAGAAATAACTTTTTTTTGTTGACAAATGTATTAATCCGTTAGTTTGATCACTAATATATTTAGGTATGAACATTCAGTTTTGTGTTAAATTCCAAACTAACGTCATCTTCTATGTGTAAAGTTTGTGTATTAAACGGAAAATGTGAATTAAACGGAGATCCAAAATAATTTGTATATTTTATTAGCAAATGAATATTAGTTGGTATATTTTTTAAAAAATTAATTTTTACAATTTAAACATATGTTTAATTAAACACTAATATCATCGTCATTTCCGTTAAACATAGTTGACACTGTTTACAACGATATGTAAAATCTACGAATTTCAAAAGTTTATATATTTTATATGTAACAAAAATTAGTTCATGTATTAAACATATATTCAAAATAGTTCGTGTATTTTATAATTAGCAAATGGAAATTAGTCCATGGATTTTTTTCGTCAAAACTACAACATCTTTTGATATCTCAAATCTTAAGAAATAACTTAGATCTTGATCCGTACATCCGTGCTGATTTTTTCTTTCTATACTAATATATTTAAGTTTATATAACAAAATTTGACAATATTTTAGTGTTGTGTTTTTATAATGCCTATGTTTAAGTGACTTATAAATTATTACTATAAATTTTATATTTTTTTATTTTTTGTAACAAATTTTATTTTGAAAACATTATTATGTAACAATATTATTTTACATTTTTTTTAAATTTTAAATACGCATGGAAGTTAAATTAAATTGGACTTGCATAACAGATGACTTTTTAGATAAAGAGAAATTAAAAACAAACTTAGCTATATACTTCAAAATTATTTTGTAGTAATGATCTTATTTGAGAAATTACTTGAAATACACTAATTTGGATAAATTCTTTTTTATCATTTAATTTAAAATAGAAATGGATTTTTCTAACAAAATCTTTTTAAAATCTTTGAAAATGCATTTTAGAAAATTAATCATTTAAAATTTCATCATCACTAAAATATAGTTAATAATATTTTATATGATTTCAAAAGAAATTTCTTTTATAAATCAAAATTAAATTGAATTTTAGTTTCTAATTATAGTTTATATAATTAAAATTTGAATCAAGTACATGTTGGAAGTAAATTTTAAAATGATTCTGAAAAGATTTTAAATATTTTGTAAGAATATTAGTAAAAATATTCATTTGTATTTCAAATAAAAAGATAAATATATAAAATCATGGCTATATGAATATTTTGTATTATAGTTTTGTTGAACTCTAGATGAAAAGATAATGTTATAATGTTTCTTTTTAGTTAAAATCATGGTTATATTTTAGCTACAATTAAATAAAAATAATTATATATCACACATTAAAAATACAACAAAGCATATATTTAGGAAAGAAATCAAGAAAATATTTCATTAACAATACATTTAATTAGTTGTTTAGGGAAAGAAAATTTCAAGGAATATTGAATAAGGAATATTTGCACCAAAATATCATCTATAAAGAATAACGAATAACAATACATTAAATTTGCGGGTTGGCGGGTATCCACGACTCATATTCGGCTGATTCGCATCCACCCGGCTTAAATTAGTCTCAACTTGCATCCGCATTCGCAAATAAATATTTTTAAATCGATAGATCCGTATCTGTCCCGCAGCGAGATCCGCGGGCTTTGATTAAAATTCGCAGCTCTAGATACCATCAGTTCTCTCCACTATTACAAGTACTGTTTGCGACCAGATTTTTCATCACGATTTGGTATTTTTCCGAACAGTTATTTTAGTCATGTCTCTATTAACTATTTAATCAAGGAATGGGTTTTTAAGCCTAGGAAGTCAAGGAAGTTGTGTTGGTCAATTAAATATGTACAACTTTTATAACAAGCTCCACCAAATATAATGTATAACTTTTGATGGCGTTTTGTGAGGACTTTTAGGTGTTAGAAAGTATTTAATTAACTTTTGGTTAACCCATACGACACTGTAGGCTGTAATTTTTTGCGTTGGTTCTGCCTATTACATTTATAGCATGACTGGTTTCCCCGCTACCACCCGCAAACGCAGCTTTTGCGGTTCCTAGTGGTTGTTGGCGTTTCGAAACAATCATAGAAAATGCTACAAATCGTTTCAAACCGCTCCGAACCTCTTAAAATCAAAAGCTGGTTCCAGCTAGCGTTTGCGGTTGCAGGCGGTTGCGGGAGGATAATTTTTTTTCTTTAAAATCAAAATCAATAAAAATAATACTAAAAATATCCAATAAAATTTTTTAATTGAAATAATAGAAATTGTAAAATGTATACATATATATTTTAATTTATATTATAAAAATTTCAAACCAAAATATTTTCTATAAATTTTTAAAATTTAATAATATGATTTTATAAATATAAATTTTATATTTATTATATTTTTATAATTTTTAATATTTTTATAATTATATAAAATGTAAATATTGTTAATTTATTATTTAACAGATGTTGCGTTTGGTAGTTTACCAGTCATAAAAGTCCCGCAAACGCAACAATTACTAACCGATGTACCAGTCGTACAAATCTCTAGAAAACGCTTGAAACCGCAACCATCCGCACCCGTAAACTCTCGCAACCGCAAACGCAACCGCTGCGGTTAAACCAGTCAGGCCCTTAGTTATTAGCATACTTAGGAGTATTAGGGCCTGACTGGTGTAACCGCAGCGGTTGCGGTTGCGGTTGCGGGAGTTTGCGGGTGCGGGTGGTTGCGGTTTTTAAGCGTTTTCTAGAGATTTGTACGACTGGTACAGCTGTTAGAAATTGTTGCGTTTGCGGGACTCTTATGACTGGTAAACTACCAAACGCAACATCTGTTAAATAATAATTTAACAATATTTACATTTTATGTAATTATAAAAATATTAAAAATCATAATAATATGATAAATATAAAATTTATATTTATAAAATCATATTATTCAATTTTAAAAATTTATAGAAAATATTTTAGTTTTGAATTTTTATAATATAAATTGAAATATAATATGAATATATTTTACAATTTCTATTATTTCAATTGAAAATTTTTATTGGATATTTTTAGTATTATTTTTATTTATTATGTTTTTAAAGAAAAAAAATTTACCCTCCCGCAACCGCCCGCAACCGCAAACGCTAGCTGGAACCAGCTTTTGATTTTAAGAGGTTCAGAGCGGTTTGAAGCGATTTGTAGCGTTTTCTGTGATTGTTTCGAAACGCCAACAACCGCTATGAACCGCAAAAGCTGCGTTTGCGGGTGGTAGCGGGAAAACCAGTCAGCACCTTAATCGGGCTGGATTGGTCCGTCTCACAAAAAAAATCGATTTATTTCAAAAATCGGCAAAGCTTTTGGAGATAATTAACTATAATGTTATATATCTGACATTCTCACCATCTTAAAACATCTAATTTTTCATAAAAATCGATATCAACTTTGCATTTCCAATTATAAAATCAGCTTAAACTTTTCCTATTTAACAAGAGTGCTTTTCATATGCTTTAAAATCATATTGTAAACAAACCATATCTAACAACAAAAAAAATTAACAAGATTTAAACAATCAAATGTAAATTGAAACTTACTATATGAGAAAACATATTGTGCTAAACGCAGTTAAACATTTCACATTTTCTATTTTGGAAAAAATATGTTTTACATGAAGAACAAGAATACACAGTTGTCAAACTTATAATGTGACTTACAATAATCCCCTTAGTATTAAAATGGAAGCAAAAAAAGAGAATAACCTTTAAAGAGTACTATATTTTCGAGTTTGCCATTTTGACGACGTGTCGGCACGAGGTTCCTTCTCAGACCCTTTATGAAAGAAGGTTTACTCACTCTAGGATATTACGGCTATTGCCATTGGACAGACATGCATATTTGTATGCAAATGATACATAGTTTCATGTCCGAACATGTATAAAAGGAAATAAGTCAATTTCGGGATTCGAGTATATGGTCCACATGATTTTTTCATTCCTTTCCACTTTCTATATTTTGAATCCATCTTTAATAAGATTTTGTAAATTTGTTTTGCATATGGAAATCGAATTATGACTCATATTAAATAGAGAGTGGAAAGAGCTTCTTTTTTTGGCAATTGAAATCGAATTATGACTCATATTAAATAGAGAGTGATCTTATTTCGATATCGAATTTTGATTATTTTCTTCCTTTCCACTTTCCATTTTTTGAAATGATCTTTACGAAGATCTTCCAATTTTGTTTTGCATATGGAAACTAAACCAAGTCTAATATTAAATAGTGAGTGAATTAGAAACTAATTAGATTCGTTTTTCCATGATTTGCATACGAAATTAGTTACATTATTTTCACTTTCTATATATTTTGTTTTAAGATCAGTCATTAAGGATTACGAGGTGTTACTCGGGTAATGGTGAACTTCACTGTGAGCCCGTCATGTGGATCATATCATGTATCCAAACATCCTTACAAGATTATGTTTCAAGCCACAACTAGAGTGAGGAACTCTGAAGATTTGCCACATAATTTGAGTGGTTTCAACCCTTTGAATTACAAAGACCTCATGTCTGGAAATCTAGACACAGATTTTTTGGTCGGTAAGTATGCTTACGTTTCCATATTTTGTTTCTTATACAATTATTGTTTATCTTCTTCTAATATATATTTTTTATATTTCTATTAGATGTCATCGGTCAAATCGTGGAGGTTTCTCATATCGAAGTTGTTGCTGTCCATAGAAAAGATACCCCAAAGCTTTCTCTGCAACTTCGGAACCAAGAGTAATGCTAAATTTGGAAATTCATCTTCGTTCCTCAATAGTTTTGATTTTGGTTTTCAGAATCTTTTTCTATGAACCTAATGATTAGTTAAATTTGGAAATTTCATCCTGTTTTGTAGTTTTATTAACTTCTACTGTTTCATTTTTTTAGGGATTATCGTATTCCAATAGTGTTATGGGGTAAATTTGCCCAGGATGTCAATGATTCTATCCAAATTTCGAGGTGACAATCCATTGATCTGTGTTATGAGGTTTGGGAAGATAAAAGTTTGGAAAGGTATGTTTCTAATCACCCTAAAGTATTCTGCCTCTATATTATCTTTCTTAGATATAATATGTAGTACTCAGCTTGGTTTGAAGTTTAGTTTGAGGACAATTTGTCTGATACCAGGTTTCCTGTAATGAAGAAGAAGAAAGATTAAGTAGCATAAATCTAGACAAGCCCATCATTTTACTTAGCCAGTATTAGAAATGAAAATAAAGAATATGGGTTATTGCTTTCGACTCATTTGAATGCCCAGGAGAGGGTCTATCCGTGGGCTGTACCTCCACCCGGGGGTTAGGCTTGTGTCATCATTGACCCGGGTTTAACCCTTTTTTTTTCAAAAAAAAAAAACTTGGTATTATAAATTTCTTTTGATCGGCTTTACTGCAACGTTTATTTTATAAAGTATTGCTTAATATAAAAATTACTGTAGGAAGTAAAAAATACCAAGATGATCACATTAGTAACTTTAAAAATTGATAACAGTTCGTTAACGGGTTATGCAGTATAATTTCACATATAGCTTATATGGACTTATTGTTATGAGTTATTTGTGGGCCGTTTAAATTTCACTTTCCTGAAAGGATTTTCTGATTCACATGAATCAAGGATGAACATAATCTGTTAACTTTGACCAATCTATTTTATTAAAACAGAAATATTTTGTTGGACCTAACTACTGTTTTGTAAGATTTTAAATTAAATACACTTTTTTACAAAGTTACATTCATATGCATTCATTAATAAGCCCTCCCTTATATTTTGATTGGTTTAGGAAATAACTGGTCAAAACGTTAGTTAAAAGATTTGAAATATATTCATGTACATAAGATTAGTAACTCCATCTTTTCATTATTAAATTGCTGCATAGTTGCATACGACTACTACAATTTTAAAAGTTTCCTCGGGTTGTACACAATGTATATAATGTACAAATATTTGTGTAGATTCTATTTGCCTGTATTTTACATAATGTCTAATTTTATTAAAATTGAATTTAATACAGAACCTTAAAAATACATATAAATTTTGAGAAGGTATATTTTTAATATAATATAAAATATAAGAAAGTGCTCTGATATAAGTTTTCAATTATATAGTAGTCAATTATAAATATTCATCATAATTTTTTGTCAACCTAAATGTTCATTCTATAAAAACCCAAAGTTTAACAAATGTTTGATTACTTATTTTATCTTAGTTTAGAGATATTAATAAAATTGAAAATTATGTGTATATGCACGGGTCTGAATAATAATATTAACTAGACATATATAATAATATTATATAGATTAATTAGACACATACGTAAGGTATAAAAATCAATGAACCAACTAATATCCAATATTTTTTTAATAGAATCGATTTAACATTTGAAATTCATTTGAATAGATGCCATAATAATATTTTGTTAAAAAATCATTTTTGAACATCGGTTCATATCACAAGTTCATCTCGGTTATCACCATGGTTAGTAAATTTTTCATCTCAAACTGATCAAACACAATTTTTAATTTAGAGATTCCTATTCAATATGCACTTACAAAATAATAAAAACCCGTCCGACCGGACGGGCATGATCTAGTAAATCTTAAATGACAGCTATGCTATTTATCATTAGAATCTATAGTCAAGGTAATATGAGACCACTATATATCAAATTTCAGAAATAATATATTTTCTAAAATCCGAGTAAATCAATCACAAGAAGATATATATTACAAGACCTAATTGATAAAGAAAATTAAATCTTCGAACTATATATGGTAATAAAATATATGACGGTTGTATGCTAATATGTAAATTTATGATCTTATTATATTAACTCTGATTAATATGGTAGGTCATTCATATTCTATTGATAAAAAGGTCACAGATATATAATGTTATTTCTACTATTTTCAACAGTTTATTTCTTTTCTATTAAACATTTTTATTTTATCTTATCATTAAGTATTTCTTTGAATTAAGCTTTGTTCATCCGTCAAGTTACGTGAAGAAAGAGTCAATTGTTTTCTCAATTTTATTTTTTGCTCAATCAGTCGTTTAGTTATTATTATATTAAGGTGATTTCAAATTGACAAACTGATCGTACTATCACAAAAGCATCTCCTTAATATTCTACCTGCCTATTTTTTACAGCAAACTATATTATCATTACTTGATGAACGAAATATATTTGATTGGTTTCTAAGTTCCATTAGTACCTGTAATAATCAGTGACCAGCAATTAGAATGTTGGGAAGCAGAACCGTCAAGCACAAAGATGATGTTGTTTCGGGATAAGATTCCGAGGAGTCCCAAATCGACTCTACGGAGGAGACATGCGAGCTGAATCGGGTAATGGCTCAACCACCCCACAATGTCGTTCAAGGAAGTCGTCTATGCCGTCATCCAGGCCCAGTCACCGAGATCCACCATGATCTGCAACAATTTTGATCGCAGTTTATATAAATTGAGAATCAAACAAAAAGAAGACAAATAAGGAATAATCAAATCTCACCTGTAGTAATCGGTGAGAGTACATCATTTTTCTTCTTTGAAAACTGGTACAATTATTTTTTCTGTTCTGTCGATTGAAGAACAACGACAACCCTAATCCTCTTTTATATTTTTTTTATTAAACCGAAAAATATGAGGATGACGATATGCTTTTTCTCTATTCAAATGCCGTGAAACAATAATGAGACATTCGTTTTCGCACATGTCAGTTATTGGGTTTTGTTTATGAAGCCCACCAGTTCAAACACGAATTTGGGCCCATCACAATGTTTATAGTTTTACAAATAATCGTTTTCACTTTGGTTCATATATTTCATGTTTAGTTTTGAAAATTGTAAAATGTGTAATGTATTATATACTTTAAATTATTTTTCATTATAACTTATGTTACACTTAACATTTATTAATTCTTTACCTCAAAACTTATTTCAATATTGTAAATGTCTTTTAATAATGGTCGTTTCTGATAAAATGATTATTAAAATATAAACCAAATCTAAATTAAAATTTTAAAATCAAATGTAATATTTATTTTTTAATTGTATAGTCTTACTCCGCGCAGGGCGCGGATCTCAACCTAGTCAAATAGTAAAATACATTCACATCATATTTGATTTGTTATAGTTTGGATCAGAAATTTAGAACATACGTCAGTATCAAGAAATACTTTGATTACAAGAATGCATTTTCTAAACTAATACTCCCTCCGTTTCAAATTATATGTCGTTTTAGAGCAAAAATTTTGTTTCAAAATAAGTGTCGTTTTATGATTTCAATGCAAAATTTATTGATTTTTTATTCTAAACTATTTTTCTGTTGGTTGAAATCTGGTTAGGTGTATTGGTAATGATGTTTTTATCTAGTAAATATACAAACTTAAATGTTTTATAATCCGTGTGCCGAAGTCTAGAATGACAAATAAAATGAAACGGAGGGAGTAATAAAGTTTCGGGTCTTTTGGACTAGTCCAAACAGATTTGTGTCTTTAACATCTTATCCAAAAAACTCATTTTGGTTTTATAAAAGTAAGTCTACATTCGATAATTTATAGAGCTGAGTGAATTCAGACTCACATGTATAGGCATAGCGAAGATGCGATATACTAAAAAAATCTATATTGATAGCAGATTGTTATATGATTATTTATTGAACTGCTATCATAGATGATTCAAAAATTATATATTATATACTAACGTTAAATAAATACTATAGTAGAGTGAAACCTAAAATAATACTTAATTAATGTTATTTTAAAAAACTAAGTTAGCGGAAATATAAAGTCACTAAATCGCCAATAGTTAGCGAAAAATTAGATTTAGACACCAAAAATATTATTTAAACGGCTTCAGTAATGCTATCTAAAATATAATATTTTTATAACGCTAAAAAGGACTATTTGAACCCCTAAACTCTTTCTCTCTCTCTTTCTTTCGCCGAGGAGGCAAGGCTCATAACGGCTTGAGGACACAAGTCTCATGGCGCTTTGAAGACGCAATATAATATATATATCCGAATAATGATGGTCCAAGCTAGCTATAAAAACAAATAAAGTTTTTTTTTAACAAATAAAGTTTTTGACATCCACATGAGACGAAGATCCGGATATAATTCAAATTACAGTTACAAATTTTTAAATTTAACTTCTTACGCATATACTTATATTTACATAACTGTGTGTATGATGTTAGCGTATAGGTGAAAATGAAAATAGTTGAGGATCCCGTGATTCAAGTGGAGGAAATTCACAAACAAATGGTTTAGATTCTAAACAATTATTAGAGCTTCATCCATGCATCCTTACAAATGTTTATTTTAATAGAATAAATATAAAAAAAATTTCATATCGTGGTTGAATAATTAACCAATCAAAATGATATTAACCATTTTTAATATATTTATTTATATAAAAATTTCATATCGTGGTTGAATATATTTATTTATTATATTACATATTCGTCAATTAGTAATTTTTAATTATATTAACCATTTTTAATATATTTATTTATATATTAAAGCACCAATTAATATGTTTATGTATATTCATAAATCTATTTTTCAAAAATAAAATATTTTATATCAAATAAAATTCATTTCTGTTTTAATAAAATAGATAGATATGTTTCTAAGTTTTTTATAAGCCAAAATTTTCTTTTCAATGTTTATTTTTGAGGAAAATATTAAATTGAAATTTAATTATTATATATGTGTGTGAACAATATTAATAATATTATTTAATTCAAACATATTAATAAAATGTGCTTATAATTCAATATATATGTGTAAATGATATTAATCATAAAATTATTTAACATATATTTGAAAATAAGTTTATATGTTTTAATAAAAAAAACTTTAGTTTATATTTTGTATGTAAAATAAATTAATAACATACACGAATATATATATATTTTTGTCATCTACATGAATATATAATATTTAAAGTTTGTATGTCATATTTTAAATAAATCTGTTTAATTTTATTATAAAAATGATTAGAGAATATTTTAATTAGAAAATAATGATAAGTTTGGTTAGAGAACAATAGTAAGTTTGATTAGAGAATAATTTAACAAATAGATGATTTATAGTTAGTTAATAAATAATTATTAAGTTAGTAGTATAAGTTATAAAAAAAATTCTCGATAGTATAAGTTATAATTATTATAATGAATAATTATTTTTAAAGGTATTTTAGTTTAATAATATAGATGTAAGCAAATGAGCAAACGTCATTGTTTTTATTTTTATTTTTTTCCAACTGAGATATTATATATATATATAAACAAAGTACAAGAAAGGCCCACAACCGGCCCAACCAACATTACAAACTAAAGACCAAACCGTCAGGCCCACAGAAAACGAAACCCAAGCCCGCACCGGTTTCCACTCCCCACGTGTGCGAAACCGCACAAAGAAGGAACGCGTGTCCACTGGTGAAGCTTCGTCATCTCAACTGGCTGTCGGTCGCCGCCGAGATCGTAAACCGGGATCTCACCGGAATCGCAAGTCACCCACTTCCGCTTCACGAGAAGTCGACGCTGTAATTAAACAGAACCTATCCACCGGATTCACCGGGAGCACAACCACGACCACCGGGTTCCACCCCAACGACTATGTTGAAGGTATAGGAACCGGAGTCATTCAGGGAAAGGCCCGACCTTCAGAGAGCGTCCATCGGTTCCACCGAGACCTTCTCCAAATTCGGCCACCAAACCACCACAAGTAACCACATCTTCCACAGCTCGGACACATCCGTGATAAACGAAAGCCGGCGACCACCGTCCGAGAAGAAACGGCACGACCCCAGAAGCAAACGCCGGCGATAAACGGTGGAGAATCCACCGTCTCCCGGAGACCCAAAACCGGACCACCACCGAAGATATTGATGCATAGCCGGAAGCGAGAAAAATTGATGCGAAAAAGACGCACCGAACCAAAGCCGAGACGAAGTAAAAAGAAAAGGAAAACAGAGAGAGCTTTGACGGACCGGCGGTGGCTAGAAGAGCCAAGTCCGCCGGCCGGAATCGGTAAATCTCGTCGGTGTCTCTAGAGAGATGATGGAGAGAAATCTAGAGAGATAAACTTAGCAATCTAAAACAAATATTTTATGAGCTTTTACGTCATTGTTTTTATCTTTACTCTTTCTTAAAGAAAGTCATCATTAATTAACCAAATAAGTCGGTTGACAAAAAAAACAAATAAAACACCTTTCCCTGCTATTTTTTTATTTTTATTGGGTTAAAAGTCCTCCCTCTGTCTTTTTTTTTCTTTTCTTTTAAAAGTCTTCCCTGTGTCTTTGTTTATTTGATAGCAAAACGTGCTTATACATGGCATGGATCTACTTATAATTATTAGCACAAAATCAAAATAACAACAAAACAAGGGTCCCATAATAATACAATAATAATAACAAAACAAGGATCATGTGGAAAGAAAAAACAAAACAAAACAAGGATCCTATAAAGCGGTAACACTAATAATCACCTCATCAAATTATAGTGAATACTCTGTTCCTCAAAATTTATACCAGTTAAATTGAATTTTTTGTCAAATTGGTTATAGGTAGGTCCCATTTTTTTCCCTTAAATTTTTTCATGGAAGAATGAATTTATAAAAAAAAAATTCCCTCTGCAATTTTGATGAAAAACAAAATGAACAAAAATTCCTTTTTTTTTTCATTTTCTCAAATGAAAATTTGTTTTTTCATTTTGTTCATTTTTCCATTCGTTTAGTGGTCACCAATCAAAACTATAATGTTTTGGTTTATTACACAAATTTTCTTACAAAATTACTTTGTTCTAAAAGTCACTTTTAAAGATGAATTTTAAAATATTTTAACCAATTAAAAAATCTAATTAGTTCAATTTTTTTAATAATGTTAAAGCTTCAAAACATTTTTAAACTCCGAAACATCTTATAATTTGAAGTAACATTAATTTTCTAAAACGTCATATAATTAAAAAGGGAGGGAGTATATTTTTTACCTGAACACCAATTATATTAAAATAAGCTTCTAAAAACCCAATAAGTTAGGTCATCTGTGAGATGGTAGAACATATGACATTTTTTACAATGGCATCAACAACAGTGTTTAAGGTTTTTGAAACAAGAATAAAGGTAGACAAAACAAATCAGGAAAATAAATTGATGCTCCTAGTAATTTCTTAGATCTTCACCAGATGACACAACGAGGTTTTTTTCTAACACAAGTTGATTGTTTAACCAATCAATTGACAATCTAATAACATGCAGATTTTTGAGACACCCAGTTCCAAGGCATTGAATAAAACCTCACAGACCGTTAAGACTTCCGCCATATAAGAGAGATGCAGCAAACTTAACTAGACATATAAATACCATAATAGTTTAGAATTTCAAAATTTTCAGATAAAATTTTGCTGATACAAATACACAATGATATAACAGAGATTGACAATATTAGTTACATGATTGAACAAAATGATCTGAAAAAGCGAAAATTAGACAAAAAGATCTTATGAAAAAACATAAAATAATTGTAACTATATTATGGATAAAACAAAATACATTATATGAAATTGTTTTATAGCTTCACTGAACATTGTAATTATGTTGAAATTTTATATAATAATTAAATTTTCACTCTACTTATTAAATAATCATATTTATTTTATATAATAACTTTTATTTTTGTTTTAAATATTTAACATACACATTTTCAACATTCAATTAAATATGGTAATTCATTAAATTAGAACCGGATGAAAACACTGTATACTCATATAGAACCGGATGAAAACACTGTATACACCTACGTTACAAATTGTAACATGTACTTATTGGATGCTTGACGATTTTCTCTGCTGGATTGGTGTTTCTCATTTTTATATATCTCTTTTTCTCTTATTATCTACTTTTTATTTCAAGTTCAGCTAATAATTCAACCTAATCTTTTGGATGTTTTATTTTTAACAGTTTGGTGTTTGGTTGTTTAAAAACCTTGTGTTTATGTGGGATGTTTTATTTTCATAGTTTGGATTTTGGTTTCTGAACGAGAAAATCGTTTGAATGTTATTTTGGTATTGGTTTTGATTTATTTGTTTGCAAGTACATCAGATTAATTTTGGTAATATTGTTACAAAGTAATTGTTTAGAACCGAATCCGATTGAGACTGTTTTTCGGGTTCTAATATAGTTATTAAACTTCAGAAACCGATCGAGAACCGATTTAATCTAACCCAAAATTTTCATGGTTCTTTAATGGTTACCAAACTTCAAAAACAAAAAAAAAATTGAGAATCGAAAGAACCGACCTGAATCGAAGAACCGAACGCTCACCCCTAGTAACAATGTTGCGCTGTGTTTAACTTATTTATTTATTTTATGACTTTATTTTGCTCTTAATTTGTTCTTCCCATTTCCTTTTATTTTCTTACTCTGAGTTACGCTATAACTAACCAGTCAAAATCTCCAATATATTAAAAGGAATGTATTTTGCATTAAATGTGTTCACATTGATTTTGACACATGGCGGTTTGAGAAACGTTTGAGATTAATTACGCCTACGTGTCGGCTTGCTAAAGCTTCTCGACAGAATTTGATTATGTTCACGAGAATAAGTTTCCTAATCTGTTTCGAATAAACACAAGCACGTTGTTGGATTTTTTTTCTTCTTACCGATGGACGTGAACTAAAGAAGTTTACGTCAATATAAGCCATATGTTTATAAGTAAATATTTTCATGACGATAAAGTTTGAATCGTGACTTACTTCAAGAAAAAAACAGACTTATGGGGAAAAAACAGAGCACAGAACGAAACCAGAGGATAAAATTTGGTTCATCTATGGTCTATAAGGAAAAAGCAAACTATGTCATTGTTAATAGGAGAAGTTCATGCAAAGAAATTTTTTTATGCAAACAATAACAGTTTTTGTTACAGGCTTCATGTACTGTTTTAGCCATGGCATTGTCTATAAGGAAGAAGCAAAGAAGAAGCTACTATTTAAGAAAAAACTGTAATGTCGTAGCACCATTTTAAAAAAAATCTGTATTTACACAGTTTTTATGCAAATGATAACCATGTACTGTCGTCACATGGTTTTAACTATCGTAAAGTAAGAGCTATCATTTTCAAAAACTGTGTCTACACGAACGATAACACTTCTTCCTCAACTGCATGGACAATTTTAAAGCAAGCAAGGACATTGTAGCAGTTTTTACACAAACAAAAGAAAAAATTTAGAGAAAGCAAAACAGTTTTTACTACAGTTTCACATTGTCAAGCATTCTCTGCATGTTACTCTCACAAGTAGCTCGGACAATTCTCTACATGACACTCTCACGTGTTATCATAGACATTGTTTGTGTCATAGGTTATGATATGTAACACTAGATAGTGTTGATGTTATACATATTGGAGTCCTTTATCACATTGTTTAATCATTTTACGTAACTTTATGTTTTAAGAGACTGAAAAGAGATGAATTGTAGTATAGACGAGCATTTTAATATTACGGTTGATAATTCTAAACCGATAGAAATGAATTGGTAGCCATTGTGAATTTAACCGGCTTCTGTTAAGGTTTCGACAATATTAAATGGTATTGACTGATTGGCAAGGTAAAATAATGATATTAAATAGCATATATTTCACAATTTTATGTTATGGAAATTTATATATAAGAGTGAAAGGCAAGGTAAAATATTTACCAAACCTAAGACTTCGAGATTGTAAAAGAAACTATGAACATCTCTTAAATGTAAGTATTTAAGCATATGCAGGACACCTACAACTATCTTAGACGGTTAGAAAATTTGAAAAATACTAATCTATTAGTCAGAGTATTTTAAAAAGGGTATTTTAATAATCAAATTTAATCTATTGCAGGACATCTCAGAACATAGCTAAATCTACAATTTGCAAGCGAACACTATATTCTACAAGCTCAAGGAAATCAAAATCTACCAAGTCTTGCTCATGGCAACAAATTTCCAAGTCAATTCAGTTCAAACAATGTCTACGAGAATAAGGCTATTTATTATACACTCAGACATGGGTTCGTTATTATTCGGGAGCTAAATTATTTCACCATTGTCTATTAATTGCTGCAATTTAAAAGATTTAATGATGGTTTTGTAATAACCTCTAGATGATTCAACGAGGTTCGTGAAGGAAAGAGGCAGAGTGGTGGAAGCCAAGGTGACGTTGCGGCCATAGTTCTCCGTGAAGCTGTAGAAGAAGGAAATAGAAGAGGATTTCAAGGCGACGACGCTTGAAAAGAGACCAAGAACCGTTCAAAAAAATCTCGATATAAGTAATTTGATGGTGTTTAAAAAAAAGAGTAATTTGATAAAAAAAAAAGTTATTCAATTTCTTGATCGATATGATCTGATTGAAAGTTGATCAGCAAAATAGCACTATATTTGCTTTACTATGTTTCAGAGGTTTAATGACCATAAACATTTTAATATTTTCTGCAATTATATTTTTATGAAGTTCTTTACAAAATTTTATTATATTGTGTACTCCCTCTGTTTTTATAAGATTCATGTTTTAGATTTTTCACACTTATTAAGAAAAACATAAAATTTTAGTTACCAATGCATTGTTTTTATTAATTAACAATTCCCCAAAATTTTGAACCAATAAGATTTTAGTAAATACAATTATATTTTTGGGAATATACAATTTTTCATTAATTAATGTCTTGAAAATGTAGAAAATGTATCTTTTTGAAACAATTTTTTTTTCTAAAACATGAATCTTTTAGAAACAGAGGGAGTATTAGTTTTGAAATGAAAAGTTTCTTATTCTAATTAGCGAACATTATACTAAGTTCGTTTGGACTTTTAAATACCTACAAAGTACATAAAAGATTAAACTCTATGTTGTATATTAGTAAGCCAATCTTGGTGTTGAATCCCTCGTTTGAGTTCTTGATAACAGTAATCACGGCAGACAATATTGTTTTTCCGGAAAAAAGCTGACAGACAATAGTTCTTACATTCATCTTGCTCATCCCTTGCCTTTGTAACATTAATTAGTTATGGAAATCTCACTCCAGTTTGTTTTCCAGAGTAAAACTATCAAGCAAGATTTTGTAATTTCTCCAAACATACTAGCTCCGTAGGCTAAGTTCTAAAGCAACTGAATGGTATATACAAAATATATCTTTTATGTCTATTGACTCAGCACATATGTACAGATCCTTCCAACGAATATTTTCAAATTAATGATTTTTTTTAGATAAAATATGTTAACAACTTGTATGTCCAAACAATATTGGTGACATTTGAAGGTTATGTATTTTATATAAGATAATATAATATTGTTTGTGTTGTTTAAACTTTCATATATGTTAGACATAATATAAAAAGCTGTATATTAATCAAAATTTATATTACTAAACTAAATAAAAATTAATATCTATGAGTATAAATATACAACTTTTTATATTATATCTGATATATATGAAAGTTCAAACAACACAAATAATATTAGATTATCTTATATAAAATAAATAATCTTAAAATGTCACCAAAATTATATGTACAAATAATACAAATAATATTGGATTTTTATTCAACTATTATTTAGATTTTATTTGATTTCACAAACGTTTAGAAATTAAAAAGAATGAAACCATTAGTTGGACATAAGATCTGTTTAAATTTCATATAAAATAAAATCAAATAAATAATAATAATTTTAGATTTATCATCAAAAAATGATAATCTCGATCATTTTAACCGAATAAAACAAAATATAGAATGATATTTATATTTTAGGAGATTAAAAACAAAAAATACAATGTAATACAGAACCAATATCAAGATTAAACAGATTTAATTTTTTATTTTAAAAATAACAAAATAATAATTTCATCCCGTGTAAGGCACGGATTATTACCTAATTTTATTGTATTCTTAGATATATATGTAAAATATTTTTGTGATATTTCTGATTTAGCGTTTATCCTCTTTTTTTTGTGATATTTCTGATTTAGCGTTTATCCTATTTCCGAGGTTCTAAAGAGAATCATCTTTCCCAACCTTGCACATTGTAACAACGTGGGAGGCATGTGCGATGTCTGCACATGTAATCAGTTATATAAAAAACAGATACTTATATTATACTATCACTTGTGGATATACTCGAATACTTCTCTTTTGTTCATTTTGAGAAGTATCATACAAACCAGTCTCTCGATTCGGTTTTAAATCTCGACCAACTCCAAAACACATGTCCAATCTCACAAGTAATTATATATATAATTTTTCTTACTATACACAGAAAACAGGTTTTGGCAGAATATAAATTGCAAAAAGAAGTTACAGGTCCCGATTTAATTTTCGTATACACATCTACCTATCCCTTAAACTCTGAAGCGTATAAGGAAAAAGTTCTTGTCCCAATCATCTATTTTCTCGACCCAATCACCTATTTTCATTTTGTGTAAATTCCACACAATCCAGACAAAGTACAACTTACTATATTTAGCTATTTGTTTGTACTTCCTCCGTTTCTAAATAAGTTTCATTTTAACATTTTTTACACTGATTAGAAAGTGACGGAAATATATATAACATGTTACTTCCTCTGTATCATTATAAGTGAGTTTTAAGGTTTTTTCACAAAGATTAAGAAACCACAAAATTTTATGTGATTTGTCTTGGTTGTATAAAAATAGTATTAAATAATACTAGTTCAACCAATTAAAAAAAGATACACTATTTTGTAATTGGCTAGAGATTTCAAATGACAATTAAATTTATCTAGATTAGTGTGAACTTCACTTATTCTGAAACAAAATAAAAATCCTAAAACACCACTTATATTAATACAGAGGGAATATTAATTATACATCTATGATCAATGCAGTTTGAGATAAATACTATTGTATTTGAGATATATAAAATTATTTATAAAATCATTGCAGTTTGCAATTAGTTTCTAACTGAAAATAAGTATGTTTTGTATTGGAATTGTAAAACGTCACTTTTTACGTAACAAAGAAAAATATTAGAATAACACTTATTATGAAACATAGGTAGTATTACTTTATCATCAAATAACCTTTCACCTTAATGCTATTACAAGTTAAGTAGAAAACTTTAGTATTTCTACATGTGAAAATGTGAAACATTTTTAAAATTTAGCTGTATTTTGATATAGAATTTCTAAAGTTTAGAAAACATTTTTTCATCAAATATTTTGTATAGCATTCTTTTTTAATTTGCACTATAGAAATATAGGCATTATAAAGGTTATTTTTTGTATTTAATTTGTGATAAATAGTAGTAAAAAAAAAGATGCAATATTTGGTTCATTTGTCCTATGTACAAATCAAAATCGGATAATTTTTTTCTTTTACTCAGAGTAGAGCATAAACCTAAAAACAGAATAAGAAAAGGAATAAGCCCATTCATGAACAAGAAAAAACATCTCCATTTCAACTGAATCTCGATGAAAAAAAAATATCAATGAATCAAGTTAGTATCACGACAAATAAACTATGATCAAGGTTTCGCCGTAAATAGTCCGTCATAACATATATTTTGTCGTATATTCTTCGTTAGTGTTACGATGAAACATTTCATCTTAAACACAATCTATATGTATTTTAGTGTGTCATGTAAACACCTCGTGAATATTTTATTGTAAAGTAGTCGTGATATTTCTAAGTTATATAGTGGTTACGACAAATTTACAGAAACTGATTATTCTTTGTAATGTCTCATGAAGGATTAAAAAGTGATTGCTTGTAAGTTCGTCGTAGATCTTACGAGGAATTTATATATTCATTCATAGTTATAATTGATAACTAGGAATGAATATACGAAGAATTTATAATTCATTCCTATTTATTTCTCAATTATTCAATATATATTTTTTATTTTTTATTTTATAACACGTAAAAATGTAAAATAAATAATAATGTACGTAAAAATAATTTATATATTTATTTTTTGTAAGATGTGGATCTTAAACTAGTTAGATAAGTAAAAAAAGCCCATTCGTTTCGTCCGATTAAAAAAAGATAGGCTACAGAAAATGCTTATATATTGTGTGAACTGAAATCTATTACAAACATTTCAATCTGAATTTATATACTGTTTTAGGATAGCAAAATGCTTATCTACGATCAACCATTCTCCAGATACCACGTGTATGATTCTAAATCAATCGGAAGAGTCATTTAAAATATTTTCCAACGTCAGATCAAGTATCTATCCAGTGCTGACTCAGCCGGTTAAACCTAAACCGGAACTGCCTCACTATTAAAACTAGAATAAACCGGCGAAACCGAAAGAAATACTCCAATCAGCCGGAAAAACAACACGTGGCAACAGCTACCCGGTTCTTATCCGGTTACGAGTAAAAATAAAATTGGCCCCTTCACACGAAACGCGACTTCACGTCGCCGCTTGGACTCTATAAATAGAGCAATCGGTCGCAGAGAACAAGACATCAAACAAGCAAATACCAATAATATTATTTTGCGAACAAACAAGAAAAATGTGTGGAATTCTTGCCGTTTTAGGATGCTCCGATGATTCTCAGGCCAAGAGAGTTCGTGTTCTTGAGCTTTCTCGCAGGCAATAAAACTTTCCTCTGCTTTTTTTCTTTATTTCGATTCTTTAAAATAGGAAAAAAAAATGGGTTGTCACGTTAAAACAACTCAAAATCGGCAAATCACATTATGATTTGTTTGGTGTTAGAACATCGAAATACACAAACCATGAAAGTTATGTTTTTTTTCCTTTTTGCAAACTATAAAGTTATGTTTGTTTCAGTTATTATGATGAAAGATTTACGTGATCTAATACCATTTATTAATATGTTCATTTTCGTAACCTTTTCGTTGAACGCGACAGAAATGATGCTTGAGCAAATCAAACGTCTGTCCCTTTTGAATATTCTATGAGAGATCTCTCAGAAAAAAAATAAGAAAACGAAACTTTCTTTGTTTATTTGTTTGTTGAATAATTCTGACAAATAAAACCATTTTTAAAAAATATTTAGTCTTTTAACTAATTTTTCTTTGAAATATTTTGGTTATAGATTGAGGCACAGAGGACCTGACTGGAGTGGAATATATCAGAACAGTGGCAATTACTTGGCCCATCAACGTCTTGCTATCATCGATCCTGCTTCCGGTGATCAACCTCTCTTTAACGAGGACAAGTCCATTGTTGTCACGGTACGCTTCAAGAACTACGTACATGTTAAATCCATGGAGTCATTATGATTCTTTTGATATTTTTTTTGGAAGCTGACTATTTTCTGTTCTTCGTTTTGTTGGAAGGTGAATGGAGAGATTTATAACCATGAGGAGCTGAGAAAGGGTTTGAAGAATCACAAGTTCCACACCGGTAGTGACTGTGACGTCATTGCTCACCTGGTATGTGTGATTTCATTTTGATTGGCTTTTGCTAAGTAACTTGTTATCTCTTGATCTGATCTGATCGTATTTTGGAGACATAGTACGAGGAGCATGGTGAGAATTTTGTGGATATGTTGGATGGAATCTTCTCCTTTGTGTTGCTGGACACAAGAGATAACTCATTCATGGTGGCTCGTGACGCGGTTGGTGTCACTTCGCTCTACATTGGTTGGGGATTAGACGGATCTCTCTGGGTCTCTTCGGAGATGAAAGGCTTACACGAAGATTGTGAGCATTTCGAAGCGTTCCCACCAGGTCATTTGTATTCAAGCAAATCAGGAGGAGGGTTTAAGCAATGGTACAATCCTCCTTGGTTCAATGAATCTGTTCCTTCCACGCCTTATGAGCCTCTCGCAATTAGACGCGCCTTTGAAGACGTAAGAAAATTTAACCTTTGCATCCAATTAAAAGATCTCTCGCAACTAACATGTTTTTTCTTTCTTTAGGCTGTGATTAAGCGGTTGATGACTGATGTTCCATTTGGAGTTTTGCTCTCTGGGGGTCTTGATTCTTCTCTTGTTGCATCCATCACTGCACGTCACTTGGCCGGTACTAAGGCCGCTAAGCGATGGGGTCCTCAGCTCCATTCCTTTTGCGTCGGTCTTGAGGTGAGATATAGATCAGAGTTCCTCTGTTTATAAAAACAGAGTTTCATGAGATTGCAATGTTTTTTTAATATTATTATTTAAATTAATCTCCTTTTATTTTACTTTAGGGCTCGCCAGACTTGAAGGCGGGGAAAGAAGTGGCGGAGTATTTGGGGACGGTGCACCATGAGTTCCATTTCACGGTGCAGGACGGGATTGATGCGATCGAGGACGTGATCTACCATGTCGAGACATATGATGTGACGACTATTAGAGCTAGCACACCCATGTTCTTAATGTCCAGGAAAATCAAGTCTCTAGGTGTTAAGATGGTTCTCTCCGGTGAAGGTTCTGATGAGATCTTTGGAGGGTATCTTTACTTCCACAAGGCACCTAACAAGCAAGAGTTTCACCAAGAAACATGTCGCAAGGTATCATCTGTAATCACAAATAAACACTACCAAAGAGGAATGATTTTTATAACTCTTTGTATGCGATGCCTTGCAGATCAAGGCTCTTCACAAGTACGATTGTTTAAGAGCCAACAAAGCTACCTCTGCTTTTGGTCTAGAGGCGCGTGTCCCTTTTCTAGACAAAGAGTTTATCAACACCGCTATGTCTCTCGACCCTGAATCCAAGATGGTAACTACGAAAACTCAAATACCTTCCTTCTTTCACAAGCTAACGTTTTTTTTTTTTTTCACAAGCTAACGTACACTCGCTTAAACAAACTTTTCTATATGGGATTTTATTAGATCAAACCAGAGGAAGGGAGGATCGAGAAGTGGGTTCTAAGGAGAGCCTTTGACGATGAAGAACGTCCTTATTTACCAAAACACATTCTCTACAGACAGAAAGAGCAGTTTAGTGATGGTGTTGGCTACAGCTGGATCGATGGCCTCAAAGCCCATGCTGCTGAAAATGTATTACACAAAAGATCTAATGTCTCATTCTCTCTAGCTAAATTTCTATCTAGATCTTAATTATTTATGGTCTGTTTTTAGGTCAATGACAAGATGATGTCCAACGCCGCATATATCTTCCCTCACAACACCCCACTAACCAAAGAAGCTTACTATTACAGAATGATCTTTGAGAGGTTCTTCCCTCAGGTAAGACTCTTATACTATAATATTCAAATAATGTAATGGAAAGTCTTTTTTTCTTCTTTTGTTTTAGCAAATTTACAAACTTTTGAGCTGATATTTTATTTTTGCGCAGAACTCGGCAAGGCTAACTGTTCCTGGAGGTGCGACCGTGGCCTGCTCGACGGCAAAAGCCGTGGAGTGGGATGCAAGCTGGTCCAACAATATGGATCCATCGGGAAGAGCTGCGATTGGAGTCCACCTCTCGGCCTACGACGGTAGCAAAGTGGCATTGCCCTTGCCGCCACATAAGGCAATTGACGACATGCCAATGATGATGGGACAAGAAGTTGTTATTCAGACATGAGTTTGAAGGATATATGGGGGAATTGGAGTATTTTAAAGTTGTCCTAATGGGTTTAAGTGTTTTTGTATGATTTCAAAATAAAATTGGTTTCCTGTTCCTAAGGAAGATATGGATGTACAAATTAATTTTCTTGTACTTTTAGCAAAGATTCGAATGTACTGTTTCTTCAAAATCGATGTACACCAATCTATCTTATTAAAACAGAAACATTATAACTTCTTCTAGATAGATTTTTAAATTGGACATCACATTATTATTCTTAGTCTAACCTTTCATTTAAATATTTCCCTAAAGAATTCAATATTAATCATCTATCATTTAATTCCACTATAAGATCTATATCTTACATTATATACATATATTTAACAAAATATATATTCTTTCGTTTAAGTATACTAACATTATCATATTTATATTATATCATTAGTACAAATATAACAATCCTTCTCTTTTATTATTAGTCAAATGAATACAATAAATGTCTCCAATATAAATATTACACGAGTCTGAATTCTTAAAAATAAAAATATAAATAGATAGAAATAAAAATAAATATTACACATGTTATTAAAAATACAAATATTATAAGAGTAGGTTGACAAAAAAATATTAATATTACACGAATCCTTAGCCTGTCATTATATAATTTTGACTATCTTGATCCAGTTATCTCCTAAACCAATCGATTCAATTAACCAAAAAACTTAAGAATATGTTTCCTCCCATCATCAAACTATAATTATCTTAAACACAAAACCTCTTTGAATTAAAAAAAAAACAATTATTTGGCATCAAATACTGATGAATCTTTAAATTTTAAATAGCTTGATACAAAACTTTTGAAACTCAATACTAAAGATATCAGAATATATTTTATTTGATGCTAAAATAATCAAGGTTTGCTTTGAATATACACTAAATAGAATATACTAATCGTATACTATTATTTCAATAACAGAACATCAATTTATACTTTAAAAAATCGGTTGCAGAAAAACCTCTTCACCAAGTTGAGTCTACTAGGCCTAAAATCTCGGTTACAATCAAATATTCACAATCAAATTGACAGATTTAATAAATCATGAATATGGAAAATCCCATTTTCCAAGTTTATTCTACTATACCTAAAATTTTGGTGTCATGATATTTTGTATTTATTATATGTAATTTAATAGATTAGAAAAAATTCATTTCCTCCCACTAAAATGTGTATATAAGTATTTGCATTCACATTCATCATTCATTGGACAATCATAAAACATTTAAAAAAAAACTCTTAAAAAGCACAATGTCAAAATCAAATCGTATTGGTTAATATTATATTAGTATTTTTTTCACCGCACAGTTATATCTCTTATACACCAACGAAAAAAACTATTAATACAAGAAACAGTTATAACATTGTTCTTAAACAACATGTTTTGGACAAACTCGAAATTATATAAAACCACATTATGTAAAAAGGACAAACTCCAAATTGTATTAACTATTATAGAATCTATTTTATGTGTTAAAACAAAAATAAAACCTGCGCGATCGCGCGGGTCATGATCTAGTCTTATTTAAATGATATGTATTGTAATATGATATGAAAAAATGTGATTGTGCTTGTTTTCACAAAAAAATTATTCATGAAATGTGAAATCTCCTTATCGTTTTAAAGTTTCTAGGAAATAGGTCTTGTATTGTCAGCTGCATCATTTCTTGAAACATCATTCAATTCCTGTTGAATGACCCCTTTTGTAACCCTGAGCATAAATGTGGACCTGACGTGCTACACTGATGTGTACTGTAGGATCTGCACTGGTACACTGATGTGTACTGTAGGAGCTGCACATTCATAGGTTCTTTTTCTTAATAATTTTGGTCACAGGGAAACTGCACTGCAGTTACTACAGTAACCATGACGAATATGCTAGAAGCGGATTTTCCTGAATTAAACGTGATAGACACTCAATAATCTCTGGCTAGAAGATTCTGAAACCCAAGCTGAATAGAATAAACACAAAAATGTTTTTTTTTTTCAAAAGCTAATGTACCAAAACGTGTTGTTTTGTGTTAACACAAAACCATGCCTTATTGTCCCCAAATTGTTGGATTGATACATATCTTTACATGGTCTTCACAAGATTTTGCATATTTGCTACTCAGATGACTGTAATTCAACTCGCTCAAAGCAGATACTATTACATATTTATTCAACATATAGATTACACTACACAAGTAAAATCAACGACTTTTAAGGTGTTGTGTAAGCCTTTGCATTGGTTGGAACGCTGGGATCGTGTCTGGTGTTTGCAGATGGATCACCATAATCCTCGGTGCTCTCCATCAATAATCTTTTTGCTACCCTTGTCTTCCCAATTCCTAACAAATAAAAAACAATTTAACTTTGGTTAAACCAAAAACAGAATCAGAACATTATAATTTAACGGATCAAAACTTAAAGAAGAAGACAAATTAATTAAAAAGATATGGAACCTGAAACAGAAAGAGTGTTGCGGCCAGAGGATGTAACAAGTGGAAGGGTTAGTATGAGAAACAGAAGAAGACGAACTCCAAAACTCATCTCGGTTTGGTTTGGGTAGACATATGCGTCATATATACTTATAGATGTGATATGATGATACTAAAATTGAATATGCGGTGTGTATCCAATTGCAACCTGTTTTTCACGTGAACTAGAGACTAAACATTAAATCCTGCCTTTTTGTGTAGGTGTGTGTGTTAAAGAAGAGTGTTAGTTTGGGAGATGGGATATTAATGTCCAGAGAAGACGACCAAGGAGATAATGACACCTGGTTAGACCTTTCATATCGGCTTCGCCTGGTTACGCAGTTGCGCCTTACATTTTGTGTTGTGTTACATAGCAAATAGATCAGAGGAACAAATGTTGTTCATAAATAAACAAGGGAATATTACCAAAACATAACAAAAATTCAGCATGGTTGTCCTTATAGTATAAAACCATTATTTAGTTGTCCATTTAGTATAATTTTTTTCATAATTCTAAAAATAACTCTTGATTAATCTAATTAAACTAATATTTTTTAAATTAACTAAAAACGTTTTAAAAAGGGAAAACAAAAATAAAACTTTTTAAAAACCTTTTAAGAAAAATAAAATGCATAAAATTTATAAAATAAGAATAATTTACAAAATAATTTTAATAAAAACACCAAATAAAGTTTATAGAAAACGTTTACAAATTTTTATTTTTATAAAAAATTTAAAACTTTTTTGATAAAACTTTAATAAAATAAAATTTGTAAATTTTACAAAAATAAAAATAAAACTTTACAAAAAGTTTTTAATAAAAACTTTAAACAAACTTTATATGATATATATTTTATAAAAAGTTTAAAATTACTACAAGAAAAAAGGCTTTTATTAGCGGACGAAAAACGCTAAATTCTGTATCATCGCCCGTCATAATAGATCATGGACATTAGATAGCGGTTTTTTGCTTTGCTATCTTATTATTATATATTATAGCGTTATTCTGTTTGCAATTAAATAGCATATCTTTTCGGCTATTGTTTGTATTATTAAAAATTAAAAATAAAAATAAAAAATACAAAATACAAATAAAAAAATAAAAATAAAAATATTTTAAAAACTTTAAATATCAAAATTAGTTACATATTTATAGACCGGTATACAAACTAAACCAAGCTAACCAAAAAAAACTAAACCAAGCTAAACCAAAAAAAAAAAAACTAAACCTAAAATGTCTAAACCTAATAGAGCCGCCACCTCTCTCTTCTTCTTCTTGCTCGGCTCCACCACCACGGCTAACTTCTTCCATCTTCACACTACAGCTTCTTCAGATCTGACGAGTCATCGTCTCCGCCGCATCCATCACCGCAAGCTCGTCCCATCCACCTTGCCGCATCCTCTTCTTCCTCTTTCATCTCCGCAACACACATCACCTCTGTCTCGTTTCAGGCATCTAAGAACAAAAATAAAATCAGAATCAAACAATGAGAGAGAGAGAAAGAGTTGATGGCGAATGGGAGAGATGCAGTCTGGCCTCGAGACTGGGAGGTCGATTCGGATGAAATACACACCTAATCGTAACCTTGAAGATCCCGGCAGAGAAGCGGAGCCATCAGCGTGGAGGGAGTATCCGTGGCGGAGGAGAAGTCGGAATCGTCGGGAGTGGTGAAGAAGGAGAAAAGTCGTCGCTCATCTTGAAGAGAAGGGATCTGGAGAGAAGGACTGATCTTTGAAGGAGAAAAAGTCGTATAGGTTTTTTATTTTTTTTTAAATTTTTGTTTGTGGGTCAGCGAAGGGTTTCTTGTTTTTGTATAGGAGAAGATAAATGAAAAAGATTAGGGGAGAAAGAAAGAGATTTAATTGTGGCCATTAGATTACATTTCATCAATGGCTAAAAATTGGATCTTTGAAAAAAAAAACTAACCAATGAGAGATAAGGTAGAAGATTAACAAAATAATAATTTTAACCTTTAGATTAAATTCAATCAATGACCATAAAAAAGCAACAATTTTTTTTTAAATTTATTATTTGTTTTATGATTTAGATTTTATATTTTTATGATCTAGAGTTTGGTGATTTTTTTTTTGAAAGGCTATTAAATTTAAATTTGAAGTTTATATTCAGTGGATACATAGTCTATGTTTGAAGTTAGGGTTTAGGGTATAGAATTTTGATTGACAAATAAAAATACTATATATTAAGACTAAAAGAATAAATTTTGAGTTTAAATTTAAGATTCGAAGTTATAATATGAAAGTATTATATTTTACTTTTATAAGAAATTGTATAAAAGGCATTTATGTAAAATACATGTGTAAATAAGCTTAAAATACATTTATGTAAAGTACAAACATAATGTTTTCGTTTTAGATTTAAGATTTTAAACATTAGATTTGAAGTTAAGTAACAGAAAAGATTAGAGTTTTAAAATTTTTAGAAGGAATTTAGGGTATAGGATTTATTTAAGATTAGTTTTTAAATTTGGAGTTTAGAATAAAGGTTTGAATATAGGGTTTAAAGGTTTGGGGTGTTGATTTAAGATTTGAGATTAATTTTTGAAAATATTAATTTGAGTTATATTTAAGATTGAAGATAGATTTTGGATTTGATGTTAAAATATCAAAGTTTAAAGTTTTTGTTTAGAGTTTAGGGGTTGTGTTAAAAAATTTTGGTTTTAGAGTTTAGGGTTTTAGAGTTTAGGATTTATAATTTTTAGAGGCAAATAAAATAGAGTTAGAGGGAAAGTGAAACAAAGTTGAGAGGGAAAATCAATTACTTTTCCGCTTTAGTCATACATAGCGTTTCAAAACTAAAAGTGCTATGTATACTATATTCGAAAAGTGTTCTGGAGAGATAAAAATCGGAATAACTTAACATAGCGTTTCCATTTTCGCAAACGCTATCTAAAAGTAAGAGGTATATCAACTATAGCACAATTGAAAAAAACGCTATCCCGGTCTGCTATTAAAACCCATATTTCTTGTAGTGAATGCTTGTAATTTTTTTAATTTTATCAAACTTTATAATAAAAAGAAAATATTTATTTTTTTCATAAAATTTTAATAAAAGTAAACTTTGTGAACTTTATATAAATAAACATATAGTAAAAAAAATTAAATAAACTTTATAAAATGTTTACAAAGTCTTTTTTATGAAAACCTTAAAACGTTTTTTAGTTTTATTAAACTTTTTTTAAAAATAGAACAAGAGTTTGTAAAAATCACAAGACAAACTATAGAGATATCATAGATTGATGAAGAAAAAAATGAAAACTATTTTTTCACAAGTAAAATCGATCATAAACGTTTTAGGAAGTTAAAATATTTTTTAGGAGATTTTTGGAATATTTCCTTAACTGAAATTTCATTAATTTTCGTAAAAAATCATGTATTCTTATCCGTAAAAAACGTCTTCTAAAAGTTTAGAAGAATGATAAAAATCCTGAATACACTTTCTAATTTGAGTAGACGTAAGAGTACATTGTAAAAAACACATTCCCAAAATTTAAAATACTTTATAAAAGTAGAAGATGCATTCGGAAGGAAAGTAGATACATTTATGATTAGTAGAATGTGCATTCCTCTTATTTAGAAATTTAGTAAATAGTAGAATGAGCGTTCTAAAAGAAGTAGATGAACATGTTTATTTTAGAAATTGTTTTCTACTATACCATTTTTTGTAGAAGACGCATTTTACTTTTAGTATGATGTATTTTAAAAAAAAATATTTATCAATTTTTTTAAATAAAAAGAAATTACCAGCTTATGTATATAGGTGTTTTATTAATTGTTTATATTTTTAATAATTTTTTGATTCACAAAATTATTTATTTCATTAATTTTCAGAAATACAAAGGACAAAAAGAAGAAAAAATGGACAAAATAATTTTATACCAAAGGGACAACAACCTAATTTTTTTGTTTTCTTTTGGCAATTTTCCAATAAACAAAGTGGTATAGAACAAAAGTTGAATGACAAATATAACATCCCATAGTTGACAAAAAAAAGAATGACAAATATAACATCTATAATATACACTATCAAATAAGGAATTCTATTACTGAAGAAATTGTGCACATGGCAAATCAAAATATGAGTTATTATTAATTCATGTTGGTAAGAGAAGTGTGAGTGCATCAATCTGAGAAAGTCAAAATTCTATATATTTCATATCGGTGTACAGTCAAACCTCTATAAATTAATAATATTGTCTTACACCAAAACTGTAATTTTTAATTAATTTATAGAAATATTAATTTATCGATATACTAATTGAACCAAAAATTCAATTTTGAACTATAAAATTATATTATTTTATAGAGATTTTATATTTTATAGATATTTTTAATGTATATTAATTTATAGAATATTAATTTAAAGAGATTATATTTGGATAAGAATAAGTGAAAAAAAATTCGCAATCCAAGTCTTCTTATACATACTACACTAGGTGATTACCCGCGCACTTGCGCGGAATAAAATGTATATTTTAATAATCGTTGAATACTAACCTTGATCATACCACCATTAATAAAATTACATTTAATAGATATTCAAATTAATGTATATATATAGCCGTGTATATATATATATATAGCCGTGTATATATATATCTATATATTAATTTCAATATCTATTAAATGTAATTTTTATTTATATAGTTTTATGATCATTTGTATTTTATTATAACAAAAAAATTAAAACCATAAATTACAAAATTTCCGATGTGAGATTTTTAACAGTTTTCATGATTAATAGTCATTTAAAAAATTCAAATATAACATATACAAAAATATACATTTTTATAACATGATTAATATGATTATTTAATTTATTTTAACAATATATCATTAAAACAATAGAGGATATGTAGATTTCCATCAAATACTTATCATTAAAATCATTAATTGTAAAATGTATATTGGATTCATTTTTGGTAGTTCCGTATCTTTATTTAATGCAAGAATGAATAATATTAATTGTAAATTGCTAATTAATTTCATGGTTAGTTTAATGAGAAGTATATAATATATGTTTAATAGACTAACATATTTCTCTAGAGAATTCAATTAGAAGCTTTCAAGTGATGATACATGTCATAGCTAAAATATTGAATACTTCTCTTTTAATATATAGGAGATTGACTAAATTGATCTGAAGATTATAAGTTTGATCGATAACAATTAGTGAAAATTATTCATAACTTTATTTCTTATCTATAAAAGAAAAGAGTTTCATGTTCACTCGAAGAAACTTGATTTTGATGAACACTAAATATGGATGAGTAGAAAAAGATTTTCTTCCATGCTTCTGTTTTATTTTTAATTTTAATTTTCAAAATTTCTAATTTTGATTTTAATTCTAGATTTAGTTATTTTGTTTGATGGTAGAAGCGTTTTTATTTTTTGTTCTTTTATTTGAATAGATAATATTTTTTGTAATAAATGATTGCATTGACAAAATGACTCTAAAATTTATATAATATGATCTCAAACTAAATAATTATGTTTTTTTGTATAAAACCGAATAAACCAAAAACCAATGGTATATAAAGCGAACCGAACCGAAGAAAATATGGATTTAGAATGATAATTGTATTTTACTAACCAAAATACCGAAAAACCGAAAAAAAACCCGGACCGAAATTGATATCCGGATTGAACACCCCTAGTAATTACTCTTCGATATATTGCATTAATATAACTTTCCAATATCACAAATTAATAGAAAATATATTAATAATAAAAATATTGACAACACATATAAGGTAACCAAAATAATTACTAAACTTTATTTGCAAGGTTTAAAATTCGTTAGTCTAAAGTAAAAATTCATAGGCAGGCTTTGTATTACCTTATTCAACCGACTACATTTATTGTTTTTCTATAATACTTTTCTGTTTGAATACGATTTGTTTACTTATATAAACTTCCTACACAAGCTAAAAATAATATAATTAATAACTAAATATTTTTTAATATTTATTAACATACATTTCAAAAAGATAATTACAGCATAATCTCTATAAATTAATACTCGATAAATTAATATTTTTTATAAATTAATAAATTTTATCGGTCTTAATTTGGACATGTGTAAAATATGATAGAAATCGATAAAATAATAAGATAGTAATATTTAAAAAATTTCCATGTAAATATATAGTCCCATTAAAATCATATATTAATAATATATCTATATATATTTTTATATAAATACAAACTAATCATTGTATTATTGGTTTTATATTCATGATGAAAATACATCTATTTTTCTTAACATTTTACTATATTTTGATAATATTTAATAAAATTATATCGAAAACCACATAACAACATAAAAAACATATACCAAATAAAATAATTAAACAATATGAAAGTCAAATGTATTACTTTTTGTAAACAAAAATATTCAAAAAATGGGTACAATCTAAAACATAAAATTTTGGTAAATCAATATATCTGTAAATTAATAAAACTCAGATTAGTTTAGACTAAATCAATTTTGTATTTTGGTTTAGACTAAATCATTTTGACTTCGTTATATGGTTTCGATTATATAGTTACTGGGTCAAAATTAACATGTTCGACGACGACATGCACCCATTGCCTTTTTCTACTTTTTGTAATATCTAATATTATTTTTCTGAAATTATTATGAAGCACTCATCGGCTTATTATTATGAAGCCATGTCTAAGTTTTATATATAACTTATAAAGAAAAAGCAAAGTACTCCCAAACAACCATGCATGCATACGTCAACATGACTATCAGAATCCAACACTTCAAGGTTCGTTTTGCTATATTCCCCCAACCATGGATACATACGTTTAATACATTTCTCTTGGCAACCGTTTTTTAATATCAACTCAATCGCATCGTAGAACCCGTCGCAGGATCTCCACCACAGTTTAGATTTTACTATGCCTCCTTGAAGATTTCTCCATCTCCATCATCGCTAGCTTCTTGTCTGTCGTCGTACAGTTGAGATTGGTTGCTACTTGAGCCTGCAATTGTCACGGAGATGTTGAGAGAGATCCAGAAGCCACATCCTTAATTAGCGAGTGAAAGTTAATCTTTTTCATTACAACCATGTCGTTTAGAAAGTTAATAGAAACTTTAACTTAGTAATGTATGAAGATGCCGTTAGTAATGTATGAATGTCATAAACCTGAAAACACACACTGTGTATATATCATTTGCATGCATCACATCCAAAGTTTGCAACCATTATTGACTTCATCTTCTTCTCAATCTAACGATCTCTCATATCCGTTTTCTCTTTTCTCTGCCGACAAATATAACCTTTTAAATAGCTCATCTCTAAAAACATCTCAAGTGCATAATAAGCAGTAATCAAAAGCAAAATCTCAAAAGAAAAAAAAAGGAACACTTAGAAAAAACACAAATGGATCCGAACACAAAAACTCTTATTATTTTCGCGTTGTTTTTTCTCTATTTATATTTCCCCAATATTTCTATCGCTAATAATGCTGAAGCCGGTATGTTATCTTTTGTGAAATCAAGTTTTTCTTATATAATAATTTAATACATATGATTTTAATTATGAAACAGACGATGAAACACCATTTATGTACGAGCAAAATCCAGAGAAAGGACCAGAGGGATGGAGCAAAATAAATCATCATTGGAAAGTTTGTAACAATGGAAAATTACAATCTCCGATCGATCTCACTAACACAAGAGTCAGTCTTATTCATGATGAAGCATGGAGAAGACAATACAAACCAGCCCCGGCTGTTATTATAACAGAGGACATGACGTTATGGTAAGATCATTTTGATTGACTATATCTTCATTACAGTAACCATATGCGTGCATGGTAATGTGATTCTAAATTTTTAATAATACCAATGAAAACGAAATAAAAGGTATCGTGGAAAGGAGATGCTGGGAAAATAACGATACGTCAAACCGAGTTTAAATTGGTGCCATTCGCATTCACCGTCAGAGCATACTGTTAACGGAACTTGGTTCGTGTTTTCTTGTCTTCTTGATCACAATGAGCTCAGAGCACCATACTGCATTAAGTGTCCCTAATATGTATCGAGTTTGCAAAAGAGATCATCGAGACTCGAGAGACAGTCAGCTTAAAAAAGAGTGGCCTGCTTCAATATCAACTCGAGTTCACCCGACTTCTCCGTAAGTGAAAGTGTAACTCGCGTGAAAGGTTTGTAAGCTTTTGTTTGCGTCGAGAAAGCTATGAAAAAAAAATTCATCATGTTCCGTGTAATATAAGCAAAAAAGGAAAGAAAGTTAGGCAATAAATATTGCGTTTTTCTTCAAAACGCTCACAGAGCGACACGTGAAATGAAGGCTTCTCATGCATTCTGGTGAAAACCGTTTAAGGAAAGCATTAAAAATGCTTCTCCTTTAATATATAGGGGATACCTATGATTAGACATTACATATTGTACATCTTTTGTATAATTTCAAATGAAAATAATGAACGAAAATGCAATGTAAATTTAATTATTTTCCTTATACTCTCAGGCGTGGATATCTACCTAGTTGCTATTCTATTAGATGTACAGAAATTCACAATTTAATATCTCTTCTTCTCTGAAATTCTTCAGGTGCATACTCGATAATGTAACATTACATCACCACATTTCTATGACTTTCAGACGTCCTGACCACTCATTTCACACGTTTCCTGGCCACCCTGGACCAACAGAGCATTTGCTAATCATATTCTACATAACATGGTTTGTTTAAATTATATTCGCTAGGTTGCGACTTGCGACGGCCAAATTTGATGGCCGACTTGTTGTTTAATGTAAACAGATCTTGTAGAACACTTTAAAAACGTTCTCGGTGCTGTGTCACTTCTCAAAAATTATTAATTTTCACCATACTATTCTGCAAAACACTGTTAATTACTGAAAATTTCATAAAACCCTTCAAAAAGCAAATGCATTTTTAGTGATGTTAAATGTACATATTTGTTGCTATCCTACCTAAAGTTAAATGTGTCACTATCTAAATTCAAACAAGTTAATTTAGAATGCATGTTATGAATATTATAACTAAATAATAACAATTATAATTATTAACACACGCGTTTCTTTTCCCCATTTTCAATTCGAATCAGTTATTTATATAAAATATTCAATCTTCGGTGTCAGATTATACCAAGTGAAATATGAACCCCACGGCAGCAGTGCGAATTTTTCAATGAATCGTTTTATATGGTATCACACAGGGAACTAGATATTTAATATGGTTCCGGAACTCATATATAAGAACCATCATCGTGTGCACGAATGAAAATATATACACACACACAAAACAAACGTTCTAACAAATCACAAACAGAGAAATATAATAGGCATGGCAAGTGAAGACAATTCAAGTTCCTTGGTCGTTGAGAAATCAGAAGTGGAACTAGTGAAACCCTTAAAGCCAACACCTGATGTCTCTTTGTCTCTCTCCACAATCGACAACGATCCTTTCATGGAAATTATCATGAAAACCATATGCGTCTACGCCCCTATGCCCTATCTTGAAGATCAAGACAACAAAGACCCGGCTTCTCTTCTCCGCGATGCCCTCTCTCGTACTCTTTTCTACTACTACCCTCTCGCAGGGAAACTTCACCGAAAATCCGAGGACAGTAGACTTCAGCTGGATTGCAAAGCCGAAGATGGAGTTCCCTTTATAAGGGCAACCGCCACGTGCACACTCGCTTCTCTCAATAACTTGGACAGTGCCGGGGATGCAGCCTACCAACTCGTGCCTTGTTATGACCCTGTGACAGGTTGTGAAGGATATGACCCTCTGGCTTTCCAGATCACCAAGTTTGCATGTGGTGGAATAACTATCGGAATGGCTCACTCTCACTCCGTATGTGATGGTGTTGGAGTGGCCCAGTTTTTCCGAACAATGATCGAGCTTGCTTCCGGGAAGACCGAACCAAGTGTTATCCCCGTATGGGACCGAGAACGGCTCACCTTTAACGGTATGCAGCCAATTTTAAATATATATAACTTTCATGATATGACATGTTTGAGCACCAGTCTTTGCATTTATGCTACATGTTAAAAGTACTACGTCACGTTAAAACTTGAAAGCTTCACATTTCCATAACATATATTTGTTTACACGTAAATGAAAATGTGATTTATGTTCAACACCAAATGAATGAATAAGAATAGCAAATTATAAACAATAAGTTTTACATATGCTTAGTTTTTATTCCTCTAGTTCTAATGAATTATATAACAAAAACATTACTTATCAAATTTGGGAATGAATAATAAGCAACATATATTTTTTATTCATTCCTATTACTTTGTTCATTTTTATTCTTTTCTCTTTTTTTTTCATTTCTATTGTCTTTTTAATGGTCACAAGTTCTCTTTAGGTTTTGAGTTTTGACTTTTTATGTCCGCTAATTACAATCGAAATTTGATAAAAACATAACAAAAATTGTGACTAAAAAGAACATTCCAACATTATAGGAAAACTAGGAGACCATGTTCATATGCCTAGCGTCGGCTCTTCGCTGTCTACTGATGACATGGTCCGAGAGATTCTGTCCATTAGCTCCGAAGATATTATGAAACTCAAGAAGACAGTTTCAGAGGAGGAGCAAGTTACAATTGAGAACGAGAAGATGGATGTCACAACTCTGGAGATTCTTGCGGCCCATGTCTGGAGAGCACGTTGCCGAGCCCTAAATATGAGTCCAGATGATATTATGGGGTTAGCGTTAGCCATCAGTATCCGCGGCATTATGGAGCCGCCGTTACCACAAGGCTACTACGGAAATGCCATTCTAAACGGCTCCGTGGAATTAAAAGCTAAGGAGCTAAGCGAATCGCCATTGTATAGTGTGGTGAGACTCATTAAGGATACGAAGAGGAAGGCGCTTGACAAGCGGTACGTGTGGGAGCAACTTAGCGAGATTGCGGGAAGAGTGAAGGTGCGGCCTGAGAGCTTCAGCATAGGGATAGAGTCAATGATACTCTCCGATTGGCGGCAAATTGGTTTACATTACGATGGTTGGGGAGGTTTGGTGAATATAATACCATTAATTCCGACGACAATGCCACTTTTCTGGATTTTATTGCCGGTGTCAAAGGCGGTTCCAGAGATGAGAGGTGGCGTTAGGGTGCTGGTAACGCTTCCTAAGGAGGCGATGGCTAAGTTCAAGGAAGAGTTGAAGGCTCTCTGACCATAGATTGTTGTGTCCATGATGTTGCTTTCATTCTATATTTTTTTTTGCTAAAATAAAAAAAAATCTCGAAAAAGAAATTTCCAAAACAAAGTTATAATTTTTTTTGAATATGCACTACAATGTAAAATTTCCATGATGTTGCTTTCATTCTATTTTGAACAAACAACTACGTTCTAAATTAACCCCGAGTTGTACTTTTAGTTTTCCAGTTCTGATTTTTTTTTTGGTTGAAGTTTGTTATGATTTTTTTGTTTTGAATGAATTTTTACATTGTAGTGCATTGTTATTTTAGTTTTCTAAAAAAATAAAGAATTAATGAATTCTAAGAAACTATCACTAAACTTTTGTACTAAACCAGTATCATAAGCCTTCCTTGCAATGTAACAATAGTCTCCCATTAGCCTGATTGAGCTCAACCTATTGCGGACCTTCTTTTTGATGGTGCTGATGTGAGTGTTCTGTGTGGAGTGTGGCTCTGTCTTCTGCAATTTCGTTCCCTCCATAAACTATGGGCAATGATTTTAAAACAGGTACCTGATGATGAACAATGTTATCTTGTCAAATGTGGAATCAAATATCAGCAATATAAAAGTGTCCCAGTCGACGTTGAACTTGTCTTTCAACACCTCTTTTGCCAAGTTTGTCCAGATTGTTGGTGCAGAATAACAGGTGAAAAAGAGATGACATTTTGTCTCTATTTGGTGACTGGCAGAAACTGCATGATTTGTTGATCATTGTTTTCTGAACAGTGGCACTAGCAAGGATTCCCAAATCAAGCACCTAGAGTATCAGCTAGGCTACATCTCAGCTTTTTTTTTTTTTTTTTAATTTATATTAATTCCACCCGTAAACCGGGAATTCAGTTTCAGTTACAAACTCGAATTGAATAAAAGCTCCCAAATCAATCTATTACATTCTAGTTTCGCCCACCCACTAAACCTGGCACGTTCCACAAGTCTGATTTTCGAAATTTTTAGGAACTGGTTGCTATCATTTAGACATCTCAGCTTTGACCAGCTATCATACCAAAATAAGGTGTTAGCATCATTCTTAACGTCCATCCTGTGAAAATCTTTAGCCAAACTCGTCATTTTGAGAATATTTTTCACCACATCCAAAACTCCATTGTTGTAGTCTCCCTAATTGTTCAGAATGAACCTTTCTTTATGAGATAAAAGTTCGATCCATTTATCCAAAAATACGTGTTGGGCCCAAATCGTAAGAAGATAAACTGCTCTAGAACATACTTTGCTGAATGATTAATAGCAAAAACAATTATTTTATTTTTCACGTACTAATTAATCTCTTTCCTTTATCTTTATCCAATCTGTTTGGTAATAACGACGATGCAATTATTTATTGGTGTACTATAAACTACGAGCGGTATTTGACTTTTCATAATTAGACGGATAACAAATGATATTCTAAGCCTTTAAATCAGTCAGCAGATATTTAGCGAGCCTTATCCTTCCACGTGTTCAAATACTACTGCACTACACTCAAAACGTACAGGTACGCAAAAAACAGACGATCGTTCCCGCAATTAAAAAGATTAATTTTTTTTGTCTCTCACTATCATAGCCGAACAAGGGCAAAACGGACAATCACCAAACCCACTCCGCGTCTTTTATTGATAAAGCGTCTTCGAGAATCGAAACCGAAAGCGCAAAAGAGGCTTATCTAGAATTACGAAATTACCAAAAGACCCCATCGTCCTTCTCTCATCTCTGAAAGTATCGATCATCGAATTTGGGTGTGTGTGGAAATATCTTCTCTTCTAAAAAGCATCAAACTTTTCTTTGCTTCTGATCTTCGCCTTCTTCTTCTTCTTCTTCTTCATCGCTGGAAATTGACGTTCCATGGCAAGAGTTTCGTTCAAGGATTCTCTGAAAGCTCTCGAAGCAGATATCCAACACGCTAACACTGTGTAAGCCAGCCTAGCCCTCTTAATTAATTTCTATGCTTTCGTCATCCAAAGTTTTGATTTTTTTTTCCTTTTGTTCTCTTTCTGATTGTTTTGTTAAAAATCTTATCTTTTGTCTTGCTGAGCTTTCAGGTTCTGTTTCTTTGATATTTCTCTAGGACCACAGTTTTTTTCTTTTTTGTCTGAAATTATTGTTTTGGGGTTTGTACAAAAGGGTTCGGAGATGGTACGGTTTGTCTTTGTCTTCGGATTAGGATTCAGTCTGGTCCCAAACAGTAAAGATGTGATAAGAAGTAAGGAGAAGTTAACAACCCCATGTCAGTGATGTTATTCAACGAATTGGATAATGAAGTCATTCTTTTTGGGAGTTACGAGTGTTGACCCTCGAAGTTGGACAAAGTAAGAGGAAACTAGGTTTGGCTGCTAAGTCTTTTTATCTGTATATATATTAGACGCGACTACTCTAGCTGAGTTAGACGATTCCATGTCTGAATGTTTGGCTGAGTGCATTTTGATAAATCGGTTATGTTGTTAATGTTTTGTCACATCTGACTGATCTTTTGATCCGATCAATACTTAAGAACTTTGTTTTTGTGTGTGCTTTTCATCAAGTCATGTTTGATATGTCATGATGCTTACGAACAATGTCGTTCTTTTTTTTTTTTGGGTTCTCAAAACAGAGCTTTAGATTATCCTCGGGAGAAGGATGGAGCTCGTGTTCAGATGAGGTTATCTTACAACCCGGCAGCTCAGTTTTTACTCTTTCTTGTCCAATGGACTGATTGCCACCTAGCCGGTGCACTCGGTTTGCTCAGAGTTCTCATTTACATGGTACATTCTTCTCTCTTATTTTCATTCTTCTCTTGAGTCTTTTCTTGGTGATTATTTGATTAAAAATCCTTTCAACTGCATCAGACCTATGCGGATGGGAAGACCACAATGTCGGTTTACGAGCGAAAAACCAGTATTAAAGATTTCTATGGTAATGAGTTTTAAGTGTTTTATGTAATAAATAAATTTGATATCTTGTCGATGCTTATGTGCGTTTGCGGTATTATGAAACAGCTGTGATATTTCCATCGCTGTTGCAACTAGAAAGGGGCATCACAGACGTGGATGACCGCAAACAGAAAGAGGTCTGCAAAGTACGGTACAGGAACAAAGAGGAGATGGAAAGAGTAAAGCTCTCGGAGATTGACGTGGAGAGAGACGAAGAGTGTGGTATATGTATGGAGATGAACAGCATGGTTGTTCTTCCCAACTGTACACATTCTTTATGCATCAAGTGTTACCGTGACTGGTAAAGCCCCACCCCCATTCTTTCTTTATTGAGTGTCTTTCTCGGCGTGGTTCAAATCGTTATTTTTGTTGTTACAGGCATGGGAGGTCAGAGTCATGCCCTTTCTGCAGGGACAGTCTGAAGAGAGTGAACTCAGGGGACCTGTGGATGTTGATGGAGAAATCAGATACGGTCAGTCTCCATACAGTGGAGAGGGAGAATAAGAAGAGGCTGTTTGTGTACATAGAGAAGCTTCCTCTAGTGGTTCCAGATCAAGTGTTTGCTTCTTCTCCTTACGATTGCCATGTCAAGTGAGTAAAATTAATAAGAAGAAGAAGAAGAGCTTTTTATAAAAGGCTAAACCGGTTCTGGTAAACCTTTATATGAATGTATATATAATGTTTTTAGAGTAGTAGTAAGTAAGTAAGTATAATAATAATATAGTAACCATTCTCTTGGGGAAGTCCATTTCTACTTGCTTGTCTGTTTTTTTCAAAATGTGCATTTGGCTTTTGGTTCCCAAACTGTGTTATTTTCCGCTGTGTAGTAAATTCATGACTCTAAAACCCTCTTCTTTGTGAAGTGGCTTTCAATCATAACAAATCCAACACTCTGTATCTTGTCTGGGGGTTATATTTGTAACTGATCCGGTTTAGCTGACCATCAGCTACAACACACACATGATTTGAAAAACAGAAGGACGAGACAGAACACACATCTACTAAAAATTATGTAAAAATTATGTGAAATATTGGTCCCAACCAAACGAGAGCAGGAGCCCAATAAACTTACCAGCAAATTTCAAAAGTACATCTGAAAAAGTATGAAAATCCCATATATATAAAGCAAAAGGCAGCAGTCCTAATCTAACTTCAACTTCAAATGCTCAAAAGAAACGAAGCTTTCATAAAGATCTGAAACAGACACACAAATGGTTCCTGTTTTCTTAAATCTGGAAACATTCACTTCTTCGAATAGTGACATCTCTCGTGCTTTCCTTCTCTAAGTTGTAATAGAAAAGACGAAAGGGACCACCAGACAGTTTGTTTGGAACCAGACAAATCTCGCCGGCGGAAAATGTATCCATGACCTTCAAGTCAAGACCAGTTGCATATTGAGGCAAACGAAACGTACGCATAGACCATTCCTCTTTCTCAGCATCTTCCACGACCCACAATCTAAAACTACGAGCCTTATCTCTAGGATTCTCGACCACTCCAACTTTCCCACCGTAGTCGATCAAAGTTTTATCCGTAGTATAATAATAATCCCCAGCAACCCACATATTCTTATAACCCATTGGTAGAACTCTGCTCGGCACTTTGATCATGTTGAAACGTTCATGCCTAACGTTCAAAACTCATAATAACAGAATTGTCCGGATAATCCACATCTGGCCTGGATGCACCGTAGTACAAGGTTCCGTTCATATTCAGCCCCAAGGTATGAGTCTCGTGTGGACAAGCAACGCACATAACATCTCTCCAACCACCAACTCCCAATACCGCAACCTTGTGCCCCTGCTCCTCCCCTCTCGGAGACCATCGTTCAACAGCGAGCACTTTGTATTGATCTTTAACACCATCATACCCCAAGCATGTACGCGGGAAAAATATCTTTGAATTTGAAATCGGGAAAAGTATGGACTTGACTCGTCAAGGGGTTACAAATCCCCACACCTTCAAAACCTGATTCAAGGCAGATCATGCCCCGCACCACGTTGTACACCAATCTTCCTTTAATGTTGACTTTGTAGGAAGAAGCAGAAGAAGAAGACAAGGAGCGTGCGTTCGGGTTAGGCGCCGAGATTAAATGTATTTCTCCGTAATTGTTAAAAGAAATGAGGAGACGAGGAGGAGGTGAGGAAGAAGCAAAACTCGAGTGCTGGTTTCTGAAATCTCGGCTGGTGATGATAGATGACCAAAGCTTGGAGACACACTTAAATCTCGTTAGAGACTTCACTGGTAACCTTAAGAGTATGTTGGTCTGGAGATCGATTGGAACGTAGTTCGGTGTCGTCATTGGTGCAAAGATTAATTAACGAGTGTAAGAAGCTTTTGTGTCTCTAGCAAAACCCTAACTTGTGACAAAACCTAACCTCTATTTGAATTAGGGAAATGTTCCTTTTATATATATATATATAGATAGATCCTCTCGGCCCAGATAAAACAATTTGGGCCCAGTCGGGGTCAGTTGATTATAAACCACCCGACCCGCTCAGATAATCTTTCTTTCCAACTCTCTCGTTTCTGTTATAAATAAAATCTGCTTAGGGTTTGTTTCACTCGGCGAGGGAGCGAAAAGATGAATCCGTTGACACAGATAAAGTGGACACAGGCTATAAACGCCAAAGAAGCAGATCTAGGGATCTCCGAGGAGGCTTCGTGGCACGCCAGGTACAAAAACTCCGCCTATATCTACGCCGGAGGCTTAGCTTTCGACCTCACCGAGGGTGATCTCCTCGCCGTTTTCGCACAGTAAGTGTACACCTGATTCAGTAGTGTTCTCTCGGTAGATTTTGTTGTGTTTGATTGAAGTTTGTGTTCTTCTTCTTGATTTTGTTAGATATGGTGAAGTGGTTGATGTCAATCTTATCAGAGACAAGAGCACTGGAAAATCAAAGGGTTTTGCGTTTCTTGCTTATGAAGATCAACGAAGCACCATTCTCGCTGTTGGTTCGTTCTTTTTCTTAAACTCTTCCTTTAATTGATTCTCTGTGATTATTACATTGTGATTTTGAAATTGGCAGATAATCTGAATGGAGCTCAGGTCTTGGGGAGGAAAATCAAGGTGGACCATTGTAGGGAATACAAGAAGCACGAAGAGGAAGATGAAGAGATGAGACAGCATAACAGGGAGGCACGTGGTGTATGCAGAGCTTTTCAGAGAGGAGAGTGTACCCGTGGTGATTCTTGCAAGTTTTCCCACGACGAGAAAGTAAGTTAACTACTAATTGTTTGTTTTGGATAGGACTTTATGTTGTTATGCTTTATTTATTTGCTTTTGTTTATGATGAACAGAGAGCTGCAAATACTGGTTGGGGTCATGAAGAGGATAAAAGCGCCAAATGGGGTAACGACAAGTTTAATGGTGCCAAGAAGGGTGGTGGCCATCGAGGAGACTTCTTCAGACCTGATACGGAAGAGAAGACTTACAGAGAAGGAAAGGGTAATGGAGAAAGGGAGGAGCCAAGGTCGAGAGATTCTTATGATAGGAGGGAGCAAAAGAGATCAGGACGTCTTGATGATTCGCAATATAGAAGACATGATGCTGAAAATGATTATGCAAGGGAGGACAAGAGATCCAGAACACATGATAGCGATAAGTCCAAGGAAAGATCTAGAAGGGATTATAACGACAGGGAAGGAGAAGGTTCAAGCCGGCAATCAGACTCATCATCGAGGAAGGATAGTGATTATTCAAGCAGGGATGGTCGACGTCGCTAAAGGGATATAGACAATGGGTATTGCTAGAGTCTCTAGGAATGAGATGTGTTGTTCTTTTACAAGAGAGTTTGGTTGTATAAACTGCTTTGTCCTTTAACCGTCATTCTATGTTTGTTACTTTGACTGTCTTGAATGAATGAAGTCGTCTATTGTTCGCTTACATACCATTGTTGTTAGTGGCTTTAGTGAGCCTGTGTTTACAGACTCAGGTCTTCCACAGGGACGAATGACTCTGGCTTGCCTTGTAACATATGGATTTATGCAACTTTTGATGAACCTGTCATAACCAGATTAGAGAGGTAAATCGCTTTATTCGTCCTAATTCTTTATTGACTTAGTCTAAGTGTCTAACAAAGAAAATATGAAATAATGTATTAGATAGTGATATTTATTGTTTTCTTCTGCTAGCTTGCTAGGTGTGATTAAGATTTCTTTGAATAAACTGTAATTATGCTATTGATTTTATTGTCTTTGCTGAAACAATAGAAACTAGTTGGTGAAAAGTAAACTCATTGATGTGATGGTCATTGCTAAGAACTTGACAAACATTCGTCGGCTATATTTTTATAAGGCTGGTCGTTTTTACTAGTGTTAATTAATCGAGTTTTCTCTTGTAAAGTATATATGTGATCAGAGCCTGACAGTTGACTTTGACAAAATCAAGTAGTTAACCAATTAGCTGAAGTAACCCGAAAGAGTCATAGGTCTATTTTACTTTTGAGGGTCAAAGCCAATGAGCGTTGAGAATAATCTGCTTACCCTATGGCCCATGGTGTATGTAGAATATCCCCACTCTATCTGCCAGTTTCTGAAAGCTATTTTTGCTATCTATATTCCACATAATTGCATAGGGATTCATATGCTAATGCTTTTTCTTTGCTTATAATCTCAATTTGTGAAAGGAGAAAAGTCTTATTTTACTCTCCATGGGTTTTCCATGTACGGTCATGAGGCTGATTCTTGTATCTGCTATCTTTGTCATTGTGCCATTTGAACATAGAGATATGCTCTGCGCTCAAACTGTCAGATTGACTGAGGAGACTGATAAACAAGCATTGCTAGAGTTCAAGTCGCAAGTTTCAGAAACAAGTAGAGTCGTGTTAGACTCGTGGAATGACTCCCTGCCTCTATGTATGTGGACTGGAATCAAGTGCGGCTCCAAACACAGAAGAGTAACTGAAGTGGACCTTGGAGGACTGAAGCTAACCGGTGTTCTCTCTCCCTTTCTAGGTAACCTCTCATTTCTAAGATCACTGAATCTTGCAGACAACTTTTTCCGTGGTGCCATCCCTATTGAGGTTGGAAACTTGTTCAGGCTTCAATATCTAAACATGAGCAGTAATCTTCTTGGAGGGGCTATCCCGGATGTTCTTTCCAACTGCTCTAGCCTCTCATCCCTTGATTTATCATCAAATAATCTCGAACAAGGCGTGCCTTCAGAGTTCGGTTCCCTGTCTAAGCTTGTCCTTCTGTCTCTCGGTAGAAACAATCTGACAGGGAAGTTCCATGCCTCATTGGGAAACCTGACATCACTCCAGATGCTCGACATCATTTATAACCAAATGGATGGAGAGATCCCAGGGAGCATAGCCAGACTGAAACAGATGGTGTTCTTCCGAATAGCACTGAACAGGTTTACAGGTGTGTTCCCTCTTCCAATTTACAACATGTCCTCTCTAGTCTTCCTGTCCATAACCGGCAACAGTTTCTCCGGCTCCCTTAGACCTGACTTTGGTTCCCTTCTCCCTAACCTTCAAATACTATACATGGGGATAAATAATCTCACCGGTTCTATCCCGGAGTCACTTTCCAATATCTCAAATCTTCAACAGCTTGATATCCCATCTAACTATCTCACCGGAAAGATACCATTGAGTTTTGGGAAACTTGAGAATCTATTAAGGCTAGGCCTTAACAACAACTCTCTGGGAAACTACTCCTCTGGTGATCTTGATTTTCTTGGTGCAATGGCTAACTGCACTCAGCTGCAGTACTTGAATGTTGCTATGAACAAACTCGGCGGTCAGCTGCCTATGTCCATCGCCAATCTCTCAACCCAGTTAACCGAACTCTCCCTTGGCATGAACTTCATATCTGGAAGTATCCCTCATGGCATTGCGAATCTCGTACGCCTCCAAGCGTTAGACATGGGAGAAAATCTGCTGACAGGCAAGCTTCCTCCCTCCTTCGGCCAACTTTCTGAACTGAGAAAAGTCTTGCTCTATTCAAATCAACTCTCTGGAGAGATACCATCTTCCTTGGGCAACATCACTTGGCTAACGTACCTCTATCTGATAAACAACAGTTTCGTTGGAAACATCCCTTCTAGTCTTGGACGCTGCAGCTACCTTCTAGACCTGAACCTCGGGACTAACGAGCTGAACGGCAGCATACCCCGTGAGCTTATGCAGCTTCCGTCTCTCATCATCTTAAACGTCTCGTTTAACTCGTTGGTCGGGACTTTGAGAGAAGACGTTGGAGATCTTAAGTTTCTGCTTGGTCTAGACGTTTCGTACAACAAACTGTCGGGACAGATTCCACGGTCCTTGGGGAACTGTCTCTCGCTAGAGTATCTTTGGCTGCAAGGGAACTCATTTGTTGGTCCTATTCCAGACATAACAAGGCTGACTGGCCTCAGGTTCTTAGATCTGTCTAAGAACAATCTCTCTGGCCCGGTACCTGAATATTTGGCAAACCTTTCGAAGCTACAGAATCTGAATCTCTCTATGAACAACTTCGAAGGAGCTGTGCCAACGGAAGGGATATTCGGTAATACCAGTGCAATGTCTATCGTTGGCAACGTAAACCTCTGTGGCGGCATCCCGTCATTACAGCTTAGGCCGTGCTACGTAGCATCATCAGGGAAGAAGCATTCGTCAGTCAGAAAGATAATCGCCATTTGTGTCAGTGCAGGTATAGCATCAGTTTTGCTGTTGTCTTTGTCTGTGTTTTATATATGCCGGCACAAACAGAGGATGAAGAACGTCAGGGGTAGCAACAATGAGAATGATCAATCTCTCTCCCCTGTGAAGTCGTTTTATGAAAAGATAAGTTATGATGAGCTTTACAAGATAACCGGTGGCTTCTCTTCCAGCAATTTGATTGGGTCAGGTAACTTTGGGGCTGTTTATAAAGGATCTCTTGGGTCCAAGAACAAGCCTGTTGCAATAAAAGTTCTGAATCTCAGCAAACGTGGAGCTGCGAAGAGTTTCATGGCAGAATGTGAAGCATTAGGAGCTGTGAGGCATCGGAATCTTGTGAAGTTGGTTACTGTCTGTTCGAGTGTGGATTTCGAAGGAAATGGTTTTAGAGCTCTAGTTTACGAGTTCATGGCTAATGGAAACTTGGACACGTGGCTGCACCCGGAAGAAGAAGCTGACGGTCGATCTAGAGCCCTGACCTTTTTCGAAAGACTCAGCATTGCTATAGATGTTGCTTCGGCTCTGGTTTATCTTCATACTTATTGTCACTTTCCAATAGCCCACTGCGATCTTAAGCCAAGCAATATTCTTCTAGATGAAGATTTAACTGCTCATATAAGTGACTTTGGTTTGGCTCGTCTCCTCCTGAAATTCGACCGGGAATCATTTCATATGAAGTTCAGCTCGACGGCTGTTCGTGGGACCATCGGATATGCTGCACCAGGTATGTTTATACTTAGGATCAAACCTTTGATATCATTTGATCTCATTGGTAGTTATTATTTTGAACATGTAGAATATGGAATGGGAGGTCATCCATCGATAGTGGGAGATGTGTACAGCTTTGGGATCCTCCTGTTGGAAATGTTCACTGGAAAAAGGCCCACCGATGAGCTATTCGTGGACGGTTTAACTCTCCATGGCTTTACCAAATCAGCATTGCAGGAACGAAGAGCAGTAGATGTCACAGACCAATCTATTATTATCCGTGGTTGTGCAGATGAGGTCGAAATGGTGGAATGCTTGTTCCAGCTTGTGTATCAGGTGGGAATCAGGTGTTCAGAAGAATCACCGGTGAACCGGATATCGATGGCTGAGGCCTTAAGCAAGCTGGTCTCTATCAGAGACACGTTTATTGAAGACGGTAAGACCCTTTGGGTGACAAAGGCATCTATATTTTCACCCGAGTTGTAGGTCAAGCATATACAGCAATAAATTTAGATCTTAAAACATTTTATTATACACACAAGGCATGTACATCCATATGTATTATATTGGGAGCTTGTAATATATATTCAATATAGGTAATACGTTTGTCTTGTTTGTAGTGATCCTATGTATATTTTGAATAGTTCATAAAATAGCAATCTTCACATATTTGGTATATCTATTTTCTCTCATTAAAACTGCAAATTTTGCTGAGTGAGCCTGTATCTCAAACATCTTACCTCCATGATGGAGGTTCCATGTTATACGTGGATAGATATTATGGCTAGAGAAGATGGCAAACTAACAAAGGATGCACGTAGGGTTGTGCATAAAAAAGGGTTTCTACATCATAGGAACTGTTTCTGTTAAATTTCTGATATTTTTATGTGAAAATGTTAAGCCTGAAGAGGCATTACGCGTAGGAAAACTAGAGGACTACTGTTTGAGGGTTGACGTTGGAGGCAATTAAGTATTTCTAACTTCATAATTACCGTCATAGCCAATAAACTCATTGTGATCTTTTTTTTTTGTAAAAAGACTCATTGTGATCTTTCCCCCCACAAACCAGTGATTTTGATTCTGGCTCAACTTCAGCTCTGCAGGTCCAAAAGCAAACCATAATTTTCAATTCTTGCTTTCAAAGTAAATCTTAATCTCTATTCCTTTACTAGATCCATTCTTCTACACGACTATAGTCGTTATGTTGCAGCTCTAGTTAATTTCATTGTCACTTAAGGATGTCTTTATGGAGTACGTTGAAGAGTTTTGTGTACAGCTTTGGTAAGAAGTATCGGAGTAGAGGATTGTGTCAATCTTCTACGTATATCTTAGCATTTTTACAGAATCAAGTCAATGCGCTCAAACTGTGAACCTTCATTGTCATGCTGAGCCAACAAAACTAGGTTTTACAAATATTTTATGGCCGCCAACTTCTGTTGACCGTTGGTTGCTTCCAATCATAAGTTTTGTTTCCTTAAAATAATATTTTCTCTTTAATTATTTATTCTCCTATTATTGATGCATGGATGTTGATTCTTTGATTGAGAGAGGTATTTTTTAAAATCTAACTGTCAATTTTCTTTGCTTGTCTTGACAACGAACTTTACCCTTCTTGGTGGCACAAAAAAGAATATACAAGTAAGTAGTCTTGTTCAGTTCTTAACATTCAAAAGACAAAGCTGCTGCAGTTTAACACAAAAGAACTATAGTCCTTTACAATGCATCTTCCTTGTACGAGCCTTATGCTGTTTCAAGTACTTGCTCTACATACTCTTGTGCTCTGCTGTCAGGCATCCACTTTCACTGATCAGACGGACAAACAAGCGCTGCTCGAGTTTCAGTCTAACCTATCACCGAACAGCCGAGTTCTCTTGGCTTCATGGAACGAATCTTTTGATCTCTGCAACTGGACTGGAGTTACATGTGCCCGGAAACACAAGAGAGTCACCTCTTTAAACCTCAGCGGGATGAGACTAACAGGTGTTATCTCTCCCTCTATCGGTAACCTCTCTTTCCTCACAACTCTCAGTCTCGCACTCAACGCTTTCCACGGTAGCATCCCTCCTGAGGTGGGGAAGCTGTTCAGGCTCCGACACTTGAACCTTAGCAACAACGTCCTCGGAGGTGGGATCCCACGTGGCTTGTCCAACTGCTCTTCACTCTTGACCAATGATCTGTCCTCCAACAATCTCGAACACGACATCCCTCCCGAGCTAGCCTCGCTTTCTTCTCTCGTCTTTCTGTCTGTCCGTGGAAACGCCCTCACGGGGACGTTCCCCGCCTCTTTTGGGAACCTAACATCGCTCGAGAGGCTCGATCTCTCGTTCAACCGTATGGAAGGAGAGATACCTGACAGCATGTCCCGGCTCACGAGGTTAACGTTTCTCCGACTTGCTCTGAACAAGTTTTCAGGAGTCTTCCCTCCTGCTATTTACAACCTATCCTCGCTTCTGTTTCTGTCCATCCCCTCAAACTCCTTCTCTGGTCAACTCAGGCCTGACGTTGACTTGCTTTTCCCAAACATACAAGTGCTGTTCTTGGGAGGAAACCGTTTCGAAGGCCAGATTCCATCTTCGCTAGCCAATATTACATCACTCCGGGAGTTAGATATTGCTTCATGCAAAATGACAGGAAGCATACCTTTGAGTTTTGGGAGATTACACAACCTAGAAATACTTGGGCTTAATTATAACTCCTTGGGAAGTTACTCCCCCAGAGATCTTGATTTTCTTGGAAGTTTGACTAACTGCACTCAGCTACAGTATCTTGGTCTTGGCCACAACAGACTTGGGGGCACATTGCCTCATGCTATCTCCAACCTCTCTAGCCAACTGACGTATCTCTTCCTTGGAAGAAACTTAATCTCTGGGACCATTCCTCTTGACATTGGAAACCTTGTAAACCTCCAAACATTCAAGGTCGAGGAAAACCTCTTGACGGGTGAGCTTCCAACCTCCCTTGGGATGCTTACTAGGTTAGAAAAGCTCATGTTACAGTCTAATATGATGTCAGGGGAGATACCGTCTTCCTTGGGGAACCTAAGCATGATAGCTGAGCTCTATCTGTATAACAATACTTTCGAAGGAACCATCCCGTCAAGCCTTGGTAACTGCGGTTACCTTCTTAAACTTGGACTTGATTTCAACACGCTGCATGGCTCCATACCTCAGGAACTCATGGAAGCTAGATCTCTGCTTGTTTTAAATGTTTCTTATAATGATCTGACTGGAAACTTCCCAAGCGAGGTGGGGGAGTTGGAGAATCTCATCCAGCTAGACGCTTCGCACAACCGGTTATCAGGACGTATACCGCAAACCCTGGGGAGCTGTCTCTCCTTGGAAGAGATTACTTTAAATAGAAACTTATTTGAAGGAAGCATCATAGATATCAGAGGGTTGAGGGACCTCGAATTCTTGGATTTATCCAATAATAATCTCTCCGGCTCTATACCTGGATATCTAGTAAACCTCTCATCTCTTCAATATGTAAACCTCTCTGTGAATAGCCTTGAAGGGCCAGTACCAACTGAAGGAGCATTTGGAAACTTCAGCCAAGTTTTTATATTTGGGAACATGAATCTTTGTGGGGGCATCTCTGAGCTACAGCTAAAGCCATGCCCTGTGCAAGGAGAGGTTAAAAGAGAGAGGTCTTCAATGAAAAAGAAAATAGCAATTGGCATTGGTGCAAGTGTTGTTACTTTGTTTGTAATGGGTATCATCATCTCTCTGTGTTGGTTCAAGAAACGTAACAAAAACGACAGAGTTAGCAATATGTATAGCTCCACAACTGTGCCTGTACATGAAAGGGTAAGTTACGAGGAGCTTCACAATGCAACCGGTGGGTTTTCTGGAGAAAACACCATTGGGTCAGGGAACTTTGGTGTTGTGTATAAAGCACTGCTCGGTCCTGAGAACAGAGCTGTTGCCATCAAAGTGTTGAATCTCAGTAAGCCCGGAGCTGCCAAGAGTTTCAGCGCAGAGTGTGAAGCCTTGAAGGGTGTAAGGCATCGCAACCTTGTGAAGCTCGTAACAGCTTGCTCCAGCATCGATTACAAAGGTAATGAGTTCAGAGCCTTGGTGTATGATTTCATGCCGAATGGAAGCTTGGATACGTGGCTGCACCGAGAAGGGACGGGCGATACAACGGCCTCGACCTCAAGGGCTTTGACCCTTCGTGAAAGGTTTAGCATAGCGATAGACGTGGCTTCTGCTTTGGAGTATCTTCATGTTAATTGTCATGACCTTATAGCTCATTGCGATCTTAAGCCAAGCAATGTACTTCTGGATGATGATCTTACAGCACATGTTAGTGACTTTGGTCTAGCTCGGCTGCTCCTCAAATTCGACCAAGAGGCCTTCCTCAATCAACTCAGTTCGGCCGGTGTCAGAGGAACCGTTGGCTATGCCGCACCAGGTAAAAGTATCTCACACATTTTTCATGTTAAAATGAAGAAACATTGTGTATAACTTTTATCACTCCAATCTTTTTTTTTTTCTGTTGATTTTTTGGTGCAGAATATGGAATGGGAGGACAACCATCAATACATGGTGACGTGTATAGTTTTGGAATCCTCCTTTTGGAAATGTTTACCGGGAAACGACCAACGGATGAGTTATTTGAGGGAAATTTTACACTATACAGCTATATCAAGTCAGCATTGCCTGAGAGAGTATTGGAAACTGTAGACAAATTGATTCTTCAGAGAGGTCTGATGAGAGTTGGTTTCCCTGTTGCTGAGTGCTTGACAATGGTCTTGGAGTTGGGACTTAGGTGCTGTGAGGAACTTCCTAGGAATCGGTTGGCCATGACTGAAGTTGTAAAAGAGTTATTCACAATGAGAGAGAGGTTCTTTAAAACCAGAAGAATAGCCAGACGTTGAAGTGGTTTGGGTTTCTCCTACAATCTTTGCAATCCTCAAAGGTGATCATAAGGCCTATGAAATAATGTCAACTATAAGCATATACATATATATGCTCCAAGACTTCATATTTTGTTATAAGCATGGAGTTTACCAGGTTTTTTAAATTTAGACTTTGCCTATAAACTCCATGCTTTTGCTTTTGTCTTATAGAGTTTCTTGTAGAGCGTTCAACATCTCTGTTGTTGTCCACTCATTGTAGCTGTTGCCTTTTCAACCGCTGTGATCATAGAATCAGGATTGTTTGAGGAGATGATGGATTACGGTGAAACAACATTTAATGTTGTCAACCCTTTTCTCACCACTTACATTATCACCACCACCTATTGTTTAGAACACTTTTATTCGTTACTTTTGAAACAATCCTAGAATATCACGTTATAGATTCTTTATAAATTTTGATGACATTCATAAGATGATATACGCAGAAAATAATTAAATTCACTTAAAACATATAAATAAACACAAACAGCAAAGTCCAAGTCATATATACCCTTTTATTCAAAACCATAAAATAGAATATAAAAGTTACAGATAAAGAGAACACCGACCATAAACCCTAGACACCATCACGAGTCCAGACAGGACGCACGGGCTCTCATCGAAACATGTCGCTTGTTAACTTGACCTTCAGCATCTTCTCAGTTCCCAAGGACATAATTCTCGGCTCCTCTGTCCTCGGAATCTTGGGAATGGTGAGCCACATTACTCCATCAACAAATTCAGCTTTAGCTTCCTTCACCTCGAAAGCCAATGGATTGCAAACCACAGTGCCTTCGTATTTGCGTCCGTCATGGCCGTACTCTGGCATGTCAGGTTCGTGGGCGGAGAAGTGGACATTCTTACCCTCCTCGACCCTGTAGATGAAGCTTAACGCGGAACACCCAGGCATGTCTACTCTCATCACATACGCGTCCTCCGTGATCTTAGTCTCGTACACCTCCTTGTTCCCACTTTTCTGGAACCGGTGTCTGGCTACAAGATATACACGACAGACCAGTAAGAAAATAAAGAGATTTGTTAACAGAAAAGACACTTTTTATAAGATAAATATATGTAACGAAGAAGACGTACGGATAGGGGGCAAAATCTCCGGCCGCTGTCTGTTGGAATATGATAACCCTTTGCCAGAGCCGCCTACTTTGCTCATGCTTGACAACGACGCAGTTTTGCTGATTTGGAAAGTGCAGTTTGATAAAAACGTGAGAAAGTAAAGGGCGTTAAGGATACTGCTCAGTTGCTATATTTATAGCGGATGGGAGGACAATAAGATTGTCGGTTTTGGAAAAAGGTTTAACTTGTTATATATGGGCCTTATGTTATATTTTGTGTTACAAAAAAATAAGGATAATAACGATTACAAAACTTTAGTTAGCATGGAATGGATCGGTTCCAAAATCTATTTTCCCACTAAACTATCATATAGCATTAGATCTCCATCAAACTATGGTTTCGTGCTAGATCTCTACAAAATACAAATTATAAATTTATTTTTCACAAATTTATAGTTTGGAATCTAGTTATTTTTAGATCAATGATTTTAATCGGTTTACTTATTTTACTCGGTTTACTCTTAACTAAATAATTTTAAATCAGTTAAACCAAACAAAAATCAAATTTTAAAAATATACTTTTAACTAAATAATTTTAAATATATAATTTTACTCTTAACTAAAAATTCCACCGATCGAACTAAACCGAACTAGAATCTATTCGGATTCTGGTCTTCTTCTCTATATCTTATGGTTTATTCGGATTTTAGTTCGGTTTAGTTCGGTAGAATTTTTATAAATCTGAATAAACCGAGAACCAAATAAACCGAATCGAATAACCCGAAACCGAATGCTCATGACTAGTTTCTAAAGTATTTTCCAGTTTTTCACCCAAAAAAAACACTTATCACAATGGTATAATCTGTACTACAATGTTATTTCTTGTGTGCTACTTTACTTCCGTTTTTAACGAAAACACTAAAAGGAAAAAGAAACTAATAATGCCGTGAAGTTTACAAAAAAAAAAAAAAACTAATAATGCCGTGAAACAAAATGTGGTGGGTATTGGTTTTATCATATAAAATTCATAATACTCCAAACCACCAAATGAATAGTACTTCATATCTATGTCTGACACACATTGATCTTATTCCGTAAAGATATGTATCTCAATTAAAAAAAATCTCTATAACCTTATTTAATTGCTTCTTCATGGCACGTGAACAAACTCCCTACGTGCCAAAAGGTCTGTGTAACAAAAAACACACATGGTTCATTAAGATCCGTCGGATCAAAAATAGATAAATCCGGGATGAAGGCCGCTTGGACCCGAGTAAAAGCACGTGCTCCCGAGTAAAGCGCGTTACAGAGTTAGGTCAATCACCTGTTACCGTTACTACCCGTGGATTAATAAAAATCTGATCTCTTCTCGAAATAGCACGCGCCATTCATAAAAACTGCCACCGGCTAAATACGGTAACGAACTTTTTTTCTTTTCTTTTTCTTCTCTTTTTAAGAATTGACTAAAATTTCCCCCGTTGGTATAAAAACTCGGTGGGCTTCTTCTTCCTTCCTTTGTTCCCAACAAAATTTCAGGAGCTTAACCCTCTTGAATTCCATTAACCGAACAGAAAAAATTAGAAACATTTTAACGGATTCAGGAGCTTAACGGGAAGGATGGATGTAAAAGTAGCGACAACAACGACGTCGTTTCATTGGTCAGGACACTCTCTGGTGATCCCTCACCGTTTACCGTCTCTCTCGCAAACCTTAACATCCTCAAAACGTCGTCGTTTTCGTCGAAGAGACGGAGATGTATCTGTTTTAGAAGGAGGAGGAATGAAAGCTTCCACTTTTCTCGGAACCCAATCTGCGAAACTCCACCGATCCAAATCCTGCGAGCTTCTAGAATTCTCCTCCACGAAGAGTAAACTTCATCCTCCTCTCCGGAGAGTTTGCAGCGCGACCTCCGACCAAGAGTTCTCCGCGAAGATGCAAGAACTAGCTCTACAGTTCAAGATCACAGGCCAAGAAGAAGACCTAAACCGTAGAAACCACAGGTTCGGCAACGCGAAGCTGCTGCTACACGAGTCCGTTCCAGGTTTAGCCTCGTTGGAGGCTCCGTGGATGGAGATGGTTAACCACTCGAGCATCGAGAGCGTCGATCTGCCTCTCTCCCTTAGGATGATCAAGAGGAAGCTACTACAAGAAGAAGAAGAGTCGCTCAAAGAAGAAGAGTCTACTAATTCTATCGACAGAGCTTTCTCTTCTATGGTCTTTATGATCGAGGAGATGCACAGCTTCGCGTTGCAGAAGACTAGGGAGGGTGTTGTTCTCAAGCAGGTTAAAAAGGATATGCACGCTTCGTTGCTTTGGATGTTCCAGCGCGTGTTCTCTCAGACGCCTACGTTGATGGTGTACGTGATGGTCCTACTTGCCAACTTCACGGTGCGTTCGGTTGCGTCGAATCTAGGTGTTGCAGCAGCATCACCACCGGCTAGTACTAAAGGCCAAGAGCAGATGGGTTTAGGAAGTTTTGAAAAGATCTCGCACTTGTTGTCTACGCAACGAGGGATAAGAGAAGAGGAGCTTAGTCTGTGGAACTCGATGGTGGAAGAAGCTGAAGATTCCCCTGTGGATCACGACATGAGGCTGAGACTTGTTTCGCCCATCATTGCGAGTGTTGCATTGGACGATAATGCCAATTACGCTAGAACGGAGCTTTTATATAAGATGGGTTTGGCTCAAGAACCGAACAACACTTTGCTCTTAGCTAACTACGCTCAGTTCCTTTACCTCGTCTCTCAAGACTACGACAGGTGAGAGTTATTACATGTTCGTTGGACTCACTGAATAATAGATTGTAAAACTTTGGAACCTAGAGAATGATGTTTGCTGCTTTATTGGGTGTAATAATCAGAGCGGAGAAGTGTTTCAAGAAAGCCATGGAGTCAGGAGAAGTAGACGCGGAGGCCTACAGCAAATACGCCATCTTCCAGTGGAAAGCTAGGAAGGATCTATGGGCGGCTGAGGAGAACTTTCTAGAAGCTATATCTGTAGACCCTACCAACTCCTTCTACGCTGCCAGCTACGCTAACTTCCTCTGGCAAACCGGTGGTGAAGAAACGTGTTTCCCGTTAGGATCTTCTGATTCTCCTCAGGAAATCGCTTGAGAGAATGGTGTGGGGATTTGATTAGCAGCAAAATCTGCAGTAAAAGAGATAGTGGACAGAAGTTAGATAGACGACAGAAACAAAGAGGAAAACTGTGAGCAGTGTTTTTGAGTGAATCAGTGCTGCTAATGAAACATTGCTCCTCTTTGCTTCTGTGTTTGTTTTATTCTGCATTTTTTTTTACCAACTTAGAAGTCCATACGGGGGCAGAGTCCACCACTGATACTGGATGGGAATGTGGACAAAATAAGAGACATGTGTAGATACAAACAGTTAATAATCATCGAGCATTGCTTTTTTCAGTTTTGGTTGCGTTTTTTCAAGAATTGTATTGTTCCGAAGACGTGTTATGCATTTGATTCCAATTATAGACTTGTTTTGTTGTGACTGATGTCATTTTGCTCCCATTAATTTGTTCATTAGTGTTGGGAGTCCACTCCAATAACCTCCTCAAGAGACCTTTTTATCCCACTTTGAGTTTTAATAATAATAGTTTTTGAAAGAATTTCAAAATACTGGACCTAGGCCCAATAAAAGAGAGGCTTCTTTCAGGGACATAGACACATCACTCACTACAACACCGAAGCGTGTCTCCTCAGCATTCACACAACTCCTCTGGAAAAATAAGCAGACTTAAAAGGGGAATTTGACTTAAAATATGCAATTTCTTTTTAAGAATAACCATTCGCAGATAATCCAAGATGTATTAAAAAGGAAAACCAAAATAAAATGTATTATTACAAGAAAAATGTGTGAAGAGAAAAGAGCGAGTGGATAAGACACTTGGGGAGAACTTGTGCCACAAAGATCCAACGGCTCAGATTCACCAAACCCCATTATAATCCCTTTGTAACTACAATGCCTCACCAAGACATAACACATTCACACACACATAGAAGAGATAACAAGAATGGTTTCTTCGCTTCTCATGTCATTTGCTCCGGCCACCGTGAGGGTTTACGCCACAGGCAAGGGAACTTCAGGGGGCGCCAAGGAAGAGAAGAATCCCCTCGACTTTGTGCTGGGTTATTTGACAAAGCAAGATCAGTTCTACGAGACTGATCCAATTCTCAAGAAGGTGGAGGAGAAAGGCGGCACCACTACTGGAGGCCGAGGAACCGTTCGCGGCGGTAAAAGCTCGGCTCCGGTGCCTGTTGCCCCCAAGAAGAACGATGGTGGATTTGCCGGCTTAGGTGGCTTCTTCAACAAAAAGTAAAATGAAAAACGTATACTACTTACTTACTTTGCATTGTTTATTCCCTCTGTTTTTGCATTATCTATAATTCATCAGACTTCAATTTGTTATATATAGAAACTGCCCTTTCTTCATCACAATCCCATTTTCAAGACTCATGCACCACTTTGAGAAATATCAGAATAATATTAAAAAAAAAAGAGTAATGTATACACGAAGAACAGAGCAAAAGAATGATTCGTATACAAAGAGGAAGTTGTTGTGAACCACACAATTCCAAGAAGCACATATTATATAATATGTATATGGCTTTTATACATCTAAGTCAATGATACAATTTTGCCGATCTCTTTTGGGAGACTGTATCCATCAAGAATACCAAATGTTACAACACAGAGCCAGTAAATCTTATAAGCTATCGCCAGAATGTATATTCCAAAATGGTTATTTTCAAGTGCTATATGTATGCTATGCATCATAGGCAATGGTGATAACTGATAACCATATCTGACCTTAGAAGAGATACATGATCTGTGTTAGAAACTGTCTTTATGGCTTATAATTGATGACAGCGCATTGTTGCTATTAACTGGTGGAGCTAGCTTTTGCCGGGAGCAAAGCCTCTTGCTTTCCTTTGACAAAGACTGCGAGTTCTTCAGGTGCGACCACCATACTTAACCACTTGTGCAAATCTTCACCTTCTACTTTCTCTTTCTCTGCACCAAAACATGATTAAGCGAAGCCTGAGGGATGATATCTTCTACAGTGTAAGTCAGTAAACAAGATATACCTTCAAGTTGAGCGCCAAGTCCTTCCAATACATCTAGATTAGCACGTACAACAAAGAGTGCAACATCGAGAGCAGATTGTAACAGATTTGTCACTTCTCTTTGAACAAGATCAACTAGTTTCCCCTGTGGATTTCAACATGGAAGGTTAAACTGTTTCCTTCTTTCAAGGGATACCATCGAAACCATGCAATGCAAAATGACGTTACCTTATCTCCACCCCATGGTGAGCCTCCTGATTCGTCAATCCCACCACCAGAAAGTGTGGAGACAGACACAGGTCCGATTTTCTGGTTGAGACCATATTCAGCTACTGCTTTGTACGCCATGTCAGTTGCCCGCCTGATATCGTCAAATGCACCTGTTGATACCCGCCCCGAGTAAACAACTTCCTCAGCTGCACGACCTCCAAGAAGGGTTACCAAACGCCCAAGCAGCTCATCGATGAAGAGCAAATATCTGTCTTCGTTGGTAGGAGGTATGTATGTAAACCCCAATGCTCCCCCTGTTCTTGGCAATATACTTAATTTCTGATTAACAAAAAAAAAAACATGAATCATTTGCACATATTAGCATATTTCAAACAGCAGAAACCCATGAGCAATCCATGTCTAAACTGCTTTCTTCGTTGTTTACCTCTACACGTGGCTGTCCAGTAAGAAGTTTTGCAACAGCAGTACCAACCACTGCATGGCCAGCTTCATGCCTTGCGACCACACCTTTCTCACTGCCTTTTAATCTTGCAGTTTTCTTCTCTATGCCCTGAAACAGGTGAACTATAATGAAAACAATTTCTACACGTACTCAGTAGAATAGAGAGGATTAAAAAAAAGTACTGCTATTGATCGCTCCACAGCTTGAATAAAGTCAATTTTATCAACAGTCGTCTTGCTCATTCTTCCAGCTAGCAAGGCAGCCTCATTCACCAAGTTAGCAAGGTCCGCCCTATAAAATTAGACATAACAGTTTACGAGATATAGACCAAAACACTGTACAGCTGAAGAAATTTCAGATCAAGGATAGTTTGCAAAACTGTACCCAGTAAAACCAGTGGTCATAGAGGCAATACTACCAAGGTTAACATCATTTCCCAAAGGAAGCTCTTTCTTTAACACATGCACTCTCAAAATTGATTCTCTTCCAACTTTGTCAGGCGTTTCCACCTATAAAAAAAATGCGTCAGTAAACTTTACAGAATATTAAACTGATTGGCAGAGTGAACTGATTCTACCAACCGTAACAACACGATCAAATCTCCCAGGGCGACGCAGAGCCGGGTCTAAGACATCAGCACGATTTGTTGCTCCCAGAACGATAACTGCAGAATTGCTGTCAAAACCATCCATCTCCTGCAAACAAGTTTCGAGAATGGGTAAAAGGGTCATGGGAAAAAATCAAGAATGCTACTTAAGCAGAATAAAAATGGATGATTAAAGACTTACAGTGAGGAGCTGGTTCAACGTTTGCTCCCTTTCATCATTGCTGGCGATCCTGAATTTACCATCACGGCTTTTTGCCACAGCATCTATCTGGAACATGAAAGGGAATCAGAAAATCTTGTTTATATATGTTCCAGAGGTAAAAAAGTAACCTGACATAGACAGACTACACTTATTCTAACCTCATCAATAAATATGATAGACGGAGCTTCTTTTTTGGCCCTGGCAAATAGATCCCTTACACGTGAGGCACCCATACCGACATAAAGCTCTACAAACTCACTTGCAGAGCAACTTATGAAGGGGACTTCAGCTTCCCCAGCAACAGCCTTTGCAAGAAGCGTTTTCCCTGTTCCTGGAAGACCAACCTACAAAGAATGGAAACGGAAGGCATGAATTAGTCTTACAGGGGAGGTCCTGTAACCCATTACAAATACATAAGAAACTCTGCTGTCTACGTGAAATCAAATGATTTGACTCACCAATAGGACACCACGAGGAGGACGTGCACCTAGACGGACATACCTGTCAGGATTCCTAAGAAATTCCTGCAATGTTTGATCCAATGTGTAAAAGACAAACACTATATCGAGAATAAAGCTAAGCACAAACAATCTGATGATCAATTAGCATCTTTAAGGACTGAAAAAAACCTACCACGATTTCTTCTAGCTCTTCCTTTGCTTCATCAACACCTGCAACATCTGCAAAAGTGATTGTTTCACCTCCACCAGAGACTTTTCCCCCATCAGAAACACCAGTCTTTCGGGTCTTAAGCTGACCGGTTGTACTCTGTGTCCGTACACCCATAGTTTTTTTTTAGGAAATAGAAAAATCTAAACAAATACATAGAAGTATGATGGAGATGTAAACCATGGAGAAGCTAAGAGGGAATCGTTGAATAAGCCATACAAGCACCGCCATGTAGAAAAGAACTAGCTGTTGAAACAAACAAACAAACAAACAAAACACCATTCATTGATAGACTATTAAGGCATATCATAAGAAATGTGATGGCCTTACAAATCCAGAGCTGAAGAAACCACCAGAGCGTTTATCAGGCGACCCAAACTCCACATTATTCCCAAGCATCTTCTCATACGGCGTTTTAATATCCCCGGGCCTTATGGTCGAATACACAACCCTTTTCGTCGGAGCCACAGTCCTCAGCAGAGACTCAGAAGATTCAGACAACCTACTACCACTAGTCTCACCCTCTTGCCACTTCCCATCATCTTTCAGCTTAAACAAAACTTGAACCCCATCAACCTCAACTTTCTGCACCTGGTCACTGTTAACTCTACTCAAGAACTCACTGTACGGCACCCTCACGAAACTCGTCTGAACACGTGGCTCAGAGCCAGGTAAAGGTATCCCCGGTCGGAGCAGTCTCATCACAAACATAACAACGCCCAACTGCAACAGCAAGACTCCAACCCCCTGCGCCTGGATTATCGGCTGCCACTCCCTTCTCTTCTCCTTTGACCACCAAACCCTATTATCTTTCCTCTCCTTCTCTCTCTTCTTCCTCTTCGACGGAGAATCTTTCTCTTCTTCCCCTTCACCACTAGAAGAACTCCCTTTCTTGTCGTCTTCTTGGCAATTCACAACAACCGTCCCTCTCTTCTTCCTCGAAAACCCATCCCAAAGATCAAACCTTTTATCGTTTCTCAACGCTGTAACCGGTTTATTGTGGAGAGGGAGAGGGATTGAATTGGGGATGAACCGGTTTGGGTTCCGACGAAAAACCCTACTCCGATCGAAGAAGAAGCTCGAACTGTGCGAATACAGTAGACTGTTGCTGTTACTGCAACAACGGGTTGCGAATCTGAACCTATCGTGGATCCCTACTGGTTGTAGGAATTCGAATTGAGTAATCATGTTTTTTTCGAAACCCTAGAGATTTGGGGGAAAAATCAAAGAAGAGACGTACCAATCAATTTCATATTTTGGTTTTTATATTTTTAGCTTTAGAATAGACAAAGCGGAGACGAGGTTTGCTGGGAAATACGACTTCGAATGTTGACCGTTAGATGGAAGACAGACGAAACTGGTCCGTACGATATAGTCGGAGGATGACGAGTTGTTATTATCGCAGAAGGAAGATCGGCAAGGCGAATCAAGTGTGACGCGGCGTATGGAAACGCACGGTACCGGAGGAGTGCACGTGGATAAATTGGGACGATTGTGTGAGCACATCTAAATGTGTGAGCACATTTAGAAGGTTTCTTGGACGCAAAACAGGCCCAAATGAAGCCTAAAGGCGCAACCACTAAACCCTACGTTTTTTGTTTGATTCAAAATCGCTAGATCCTTGCTCTTTTTGTTAACAATGGGATTTTTGGACTTTATTAGACAACAATCTCCTCTAAATCAACCTTTAAAGTCTTAGTTTAAAGCATAACTGGCCAAACAATGTTTGAATCTGCGGCATAACTAGTAGGTACAACTGGATTGACAATATATAGAATGAAATAATCAATGTCTAATAGTTTATTCTAATAGTTTAATATAAAAGTACTACAATATATCTTCAATAAAATAGAATGATTATTCAATCAATTCTACAGAAATATCAAAAATTCAAGTAAAAACATAACTGCAATTTTATAGGAAATAAACGGAATGAATTTAGAAACCCATGAATTTACTCTCTTTTTCTTTTGTTATATTTATGATTTATCTTTACTCTATATATGTCTTCCTATGTTTACCATTCACTGCCGTAGACCATGAACACTTTTGTAAAATTATTAAAAGAGAAAAATCAAATCTTTTTTTGTAACTTGAAAAATCAACTTTTTTACAAACAAACTTTATGAATGATGTAAAGCCTGTTAGGATCGGTTTTTATCTCTTAGATGTAATAAATTGAGAATTGATGAATTTAACAAAATGTAGTGAGATCAGGAAGAAGCAATGATACAATAATTCTGCACAAAATGATAAATTGAAAGAGAAGACTTGGAAACTTATAATGTAATTGAGAAATGAGAACCAATCTGGATCAGTATCGAAAATGACAAGTTCATTCGAGTAAAATACTAAGTCGATTGACTTATTAGACTGCTCTCGGTCAAGAAAACAATTGCTATAGCTGTGTGGAAGTTAGCACACGTAGTTGGTCTGAAAAGGTGAAATGCTCCATCCATCGGATACGTCCTGCTCACCTTTTCAATAAGATAATAACAAAAGGTACGTAACTTCTGCTGTAAATCATTACATTTTACAAGTGCAAGCTTTTCCAAAAGATAAGATTGTATATATGAAATACGACACCTTCGGGGAATATTACATACGAGTAACTTTTTAAAATGAAATTAATATACGCTGTAAAGTGTGAAAACACACACAATTCTTGTCGACTGAGCTTAGTTTATATATATGAAGCTAGAAATTAAGAAGAAGACACACCACACTCGAATCAACTCAAGCGATATTGCCGGAGAGAATGACCGAAGTTGCTGGAGAAGTTACCGCCATGGACTGCGTTTACAAGAACCCTAACGAAGGTGTAGAAGACCGGATTCAAGATCTCTTACAAAGAATGACAGTTGAGGAGAAGATCGGTCAGATGACTCAGATCCACCGTGCCGTCTCATCGGCCGCCGTCGTTAAAGACTTCTTTATAGGTAAGTTTTAAAACCACCAAATAAAATAATTAAACATTGGATTATGAAACTGGACAGAGTCGTTGTTTGTATCTTTCTTCAGGCAGCGTATGCAACTCGGCGGGGAAGTCAGGGAATAAAGATGTGTTGTCAGAGGATTGGGCTGAAATGATCGACGGCTTTCAGACGGCGGCGCTAGAGACTCGTCTCGCCATACCAATCATCTACGGCCTGGACGCAGTTCACGGCAACAACAAATTCTACGGCACCACCATTTTTCCTCACAACATAGGACTCGGTGCCACCAGGTTCGTCACAACATAGAAATTTTTTGACCTAATGTGAAACAAAGACCAGTTCGGCTCGGTGTATTGATTCGGTTTTGTGATAACTTGGCAGAGACTATGATTTGGCTAGAAGGATTGGATCAGCGACTGCTTTAGAAGTTAGGGCAAGTGGGGCTCACTGGGTATTCGCTCCTTGTGTGGCTGTAAGTCTTCTCAATTTCACTATATGATTTCTTGTGTCACAAGATAACAAAAACAAAAACAAAAACAGAAACAAATGAAAAGAAATAACAGAATCATATATCGTCTGATCATGTGACAGGTGTGCAAAGATCCGAGATGGGGAAGATGTATGGAGAGCTACAGTGAGGACACCGAAGTTGTGTGCAACATGACATCCATAGTCTCCGGTCTTCAAGGAACTCCACCTGAAGGACACCCCGCCGGTTACCCTTTCCTAGCCGGAAGGTCCATTTTAATTTAATACATATTTCTTAAACAGCACGTAATTTCTTGTTGTTCACAGTCTTATTACTTATACTTGGGTTAATGTGTTCAGGAACAATGTGGTAGCATGTGCAAAGCACTTTGTTGGAGATGGTGGTACAGAAATGGGTAAGAATGAAGGGGACACAGTAGCTTCATACCAAGACTTGGAGAGGGTTCATATGGCTCCTTACTTGAACTGTCTTGCTCAAGGTGTCTCTGCGGTTATGCCTTCTTATTCTCGTTGGAACGGAAGAAAACTCCATGGAGACCGCTTTCTCTTGACAGGAATTCTCAAAGACAAACTCGGTTTCAAGGTCTGGACCACAGTCATTTTTGTCCGGCTGGATCAAGAACTGATCATATATGATCTTTCTTTTTTTATTTCTTTTGCAGGGATGTTTGGTTTCAGATTGGTCGGGAATCGACAAGATGGGAGAACCACGTGGTTCGAACTACCGTGAATGTGTGGAAGCTGCTATCAACGCTGGAATAGACATGGTCATGGTTCCTTATAAGTATGAGAAGTTCATTGATGAGCTAACATCTCTGGTGCAGTCCGGGGAGATACCTATGTCTAGGATCGATGATGCGGTCGAGAGAATTCTGAGAATGAAGTTCACATCTGGTCTTTTCGAACACCCTTTCTCTGACAGATCGTTGCTCAAGTTTGTTGGCTGCAAGGTAGACTCAGCATATATTAATGAGCAAATCATCTGAATAAGTAAAAATCCATTTTAAGGCTTTGAGAATAACTGTTTGAGTAAATTTGAATCTTGCTTTCAGGAACACAGAGAGATAGCTCGTGAAGCGGTTAGGAAATCTTTAGTTTTGCTAAAGAGCGGGAAAGATTCAGAGAAACCGTTTCTACCGTTAGATCGAAACGCAAAGAGAGTTTTGGTGGCGGGAACTCACGCAGACGATCTTGGGTTTCAGTGCGGTGGTTGGTCCAAAACTTGGCAGGGTCAAAGTGGTCAGATCACAATTGGTATGCTTCCACAGAGTGATTTCTTGCGTGACAAGATATCTATTATAACATCCTCCTCTGTTTTACGAATGCAGGCACGACAGTCTTGGATGCCGTCAAAGCGACCGTAGGCGCAGAAACCGAAGTAGTTCACGAGAAGGCTCCTTCAGAGGAGACTTTGTCCAACACCAAGGACTTCTCATACGCAATCGTTGTCGTTGGGGAAGCGCCATATGCAGAATCCAGAGGCGATGATCCTGAGCCATCGATACACTTCGATGGGGCAGAGGTAGTGAGATTGGTAGCTGAGAGAATTCCGACAGTGGCGATTCTTATGACGGGACGACCTGTGGTTTTGGATACTATCATGTTGGAGAAAGTGGAAGCTTTGGTGGCGGCTTGGTTGCCTGGAACTGAAGGAGATGGAATCGCTGATGTGTTGTTTGGAGATTACGATTTCACTGGAAAGTTGCCGATGTCGTGGTTTAGAGAGACGGAGCAGCTGCCGATGAACCCGGAAAGTGATACCTACGATCCGTTGTTCCCTCTAGGGTTTGGGCTGAAATTTAAGAGAGAGTAAATAATAATAAGTACGTGGGAGAATAAATGTAAGAGAAGTCAAAATAAGTGCTTTCTTGGCCAACTGTCTCTGATATCTTCTCAATTTCGTTTGGATTTGGTTTAGTCCGGTTTTCTCACTTTGTTTTTTTGTTTTGGTTTGGTTTGACACCTGTTTGGTGTAGGTTGTATTTTAAGAACTTCGGATTCAGTTTGCTTGCTTTTGGATTTGAATTTTTTGCCCAACCCTCTATTCATATGTTCATTTTTAAAAATATCTAAAGTATATATAAAAATAGCCTAGGATGTTATTTTCGAAATGTAGTCTGCTAGTTTCACTTAATTATGCGAAATATAATTAAAAGAAAATATACTTCACTTTTTTACTCTATTTACATTATAATTATATTATATCTTCCCAAATTCATTATTTTAGAATATTAATCACAGATTTTATTTTGAGTATATTACTTGTGGGTTGTTTTTGGTTGGGTTTGTTTAATTTAACTTTCAGTCACATTAAGATAATTTTCAACAAAGAACTAGGTTATATAAATTTAAAAGAATATATCATTTCTAAAATAAAAGTTCAAAATTTTCATATTTTTAGAAAGTTTTTAGTTTTTCAGTATAAATATCAATAACTTTTCATAGGTTATATTTCTGTGGATTATCAATTTTTATTTTTAGATTTGAATTTGAATTTAAATTATAAAAATAAATTTTGTTTATTTCTATTATATTTGTGATAATGTTTATCTTAATATATATATATATATATATATATATAAATGTATAATTTTATTTTTGTATTTTTAAAACATATTAAAATAATAAATTAATTTATTAATAACTTAATAAAATATGATTTATATTTACATCTAAGTTTTATGAAGTAATTTTGTTATGAATTATATTTACATTTAAGTGTTATAAAGTAGTTTTTAATTAATTCAATAAGTCTACAAAAAGTTATTCAACAAACATATTTTATGGTGATGATATACAAATAAATTTACTAATTTTATTAGTTTTTGTAAGTTTGTGTGTCTTTTATTGACATATGTTCATTTTTAAAAAATATCTAAAGTATATATAAAAATAGCCTAGGATGTTATTTTCGAAATGTAGTCTGCTAGTTTCACTTAATTATCCGAAATATAATTAAAAGAAAATATACTTCACTTTTTTACTCTATTTACATTATAATTATATTATATCTTCCCAAATTCATTATTTTAGAATATTAATCACAGATTTTATTTTGAGTATATTATTAATTTTTTAAATTATAAATCCTAATATAATCTTAAAACTACAGAAATTAAATTACATTATATATAAAAGAATAATTTACTTGAAAGAAAGGATTGTTCAGTCGAAAGTGTTAAATTATAATAACTAAAACACAGAACTTCCTTATATTTTTAAAAAATGTAATGGTGGTCACAACTCTATCTACTATTCTGTAGAGAGAAATATTTTCAAAAACTTAAATGTAAATATATTTACATTCTTTAAATTAAAATGAGTATATTCAAACTGATTATTATATAGACAAGTTATCTTCAAATGATATTATATACACAAGTTATCTTCTGAATGTTTCACGTTTACTACATAAGTAATAAAATCGGATATGACTGTTCACTACATTAGTAACACAAGTCCAAACAACAAATTATTTAATCTAGCGGTTTAACATTCATAATAATTTAATTTATCGGTTTTATAAATCAAACAACAAAAAACATAGTCCACATTTTAACGTGGATCAGAATCTAGTTATATAATAAACAAAATAGTGATGAAATTAGAAAAATGAAATTAGACGAAGATGCAAATGAAGCAATCTTCTAGACATTATTTAAAAATGATTTGTCCTGTGTTATCACCACATTAATTTATAAAAAAATGAAGATATGACAAACTAATAACGATGACATGGTCTAAAAATAATTGTGACATTGACATATTCATTCATTGTTGATTTATATTTTTGGTATATTTTTAAAAAATATAGTAATAATTCATAGATCATCATTAATATAACAATAATAATATAATAGTAAAACTAGAAATATAAGAAAATAATAATATTTTACAATTTTAAGATATTATTTAATTCTATTTTGTAATTATATAATTTTACTACAAAACAATTCCTCAAAATTTTATACAGTTTTTGTTTTAAATTTTTATTTTTATTTTCAAGAACATTAGTTTTTTTAATATCTACAAATTAGAAATATTATTTGGTTTTACGATTTGATAATTATATACTTAATAAAATTTTATCTTAATTTTATCGAATTTAAAAGACCTGGAAACTTACAGTGTAATGATTGCTGCGAAACCGAGGACCAAGAAAACAATTGACTTAAGACTTCTCTTGGTCAAGAAAACAATTGGACTATAGTTGTGCGGAAGTTAGTGGTGCAAATCTCCCTCCATCGGAAATACCAGTGCATCTAACGAGTGCAAGCTTTTGAAAAGAAAAGGTTGTGTCCTATAGTACAATACTACACCTTCGGGGAATATTACATACGATAACTCAATGAAATGAAATTATTATAATTTGTAAAAGTGTGGTGAAAACACAATGTTCTTGTCGAGTGAGCTTAGTATATATACACATAAAAGAAACTAAAACGAAGAAGACACACCACACTCAAATCAACCCAAACGATAATAGCCTGAGAGAATGGCCGAAGCTGGAGAAGGTACCGCCATCGGCTGCGTTTACAAGAACCCTAGCGAAGGTGTAGAAGATAGGATTCAAGATCTCTTACAAAGAATGACCGTCGAGGAGAAGATCGGTCAGATGACTCAGATCCACCGTTCCGTCTCATCGGCCTCCGTTATCAAAGACTTCTTTATAGGTAAGTTCCAAACCACCAAATAAAATAAATTAAACATTGGATTATGAAACTGGACAGAGTCGTTGTTTGCATCTTTCTTCAGGCAGCGTATTCAACTCGGTCGGGAAGTCAGGGAATAAAGATGTGTTTTCAGAGGATTGGGCTGAAATGATCGACGGCTTTCAGAAGGCGGCGCTAGAAACTCGTCTCGCCATACCGATCATCTATGGCCTGGACGCAGTTCACGGCAACAGCCAATTCTACGGTACCACCATTTTTCCTCACAACATAGGACTCGGTGCCACCAGGTACGTACCAAACCACTAACCTGTTTAGAGAGTTTTAACCGAATGAGAAACAAAGACTAGTTCGGTTCGGTGTGTATTGATTCGGTTCTGTGATAACTTGGCAGAGACTGCGATTTGGCTAGAAGGATTGGTTCAGCGACTGCTCTTGAAGTTAGGGCAAGTGGGGCTCACTGGGTATTTGCTCCTTGTGTGGCAGTAAGTCTTCTTAATCTCACTATATGGTTTCTTGTGGCCCAAGAAACCAGAAACACATTAAAAGAAAAAACAAACACAAACGAAAGAAAAAAGACAGAACCATATATCGTCTGATCATGTGACAGGTGTGCAAAGATCCGAGATGGGGAAGATGTATGGAGAGCTACAGTGAAGACACCGATGTTGTGTGCAACATGACATCCATTGTTTCCGGTCTTCAAGGAACTCCACCGGAAGGACACCCCGCGGGTTACCCTTTTCTAGCCGGAAGGTCCATTTTAGTTTAATACATATTTCTTAACCAGCACGTAACCTCTTGTTCACAGTCTTATACTTGGGAGTTACGTTTCAGGAACAATGTGGTAGCATGTGCAAAGCACTTTGTTGGAGATGGTGGTACAGAAATAGGTAAGAATGAAGGGGACACAGTAGCTTCATACGAAGACTTGGAGAGGATTCACATGGCTCCTTACTTGAACTGTCTTGCTCAAGGTGTCTCTGCGGTTATGCCTTCTTATTCCCGTTGGAACGGGAAAAAACTCCATGGAGACCGCTTCCTCTTGACAGAAATTCTCAAACACAAACTCGGTTTTCAAGGTCGGATTTTGATTTCCGGTTGGATCAAGAACTGACTAAATTTTTTTATTGTGAGACATTCTGTTTCATTTGCAGGGATGTTTGGTTTCAGATTGGTCGGGAATCGACAAGTTGGGAGAACCACGTGGTTCTAACTACCGTGAATGTGTGGAAGCTGCTATCAATGCTGGAATTGACATGGTCATGGTCCCTTTTAAGTTTGAGAAGTTCATCGATGAGCTAACATCTCTGGTGCAGTCCGGGGAGATACCTATGTCTAGGATCGATGATGCTGTCGAGAGAATTCTGAGAATGAAGTTCACATCTGGTCTTTTCGAACATCCTTTCTCTGACAGATCGTTGCTGAAGTTTGTTGGCTGCAAGGTAGAAAATCAGCTTTTGATTGCACATAATCTGAAGTTATGAAATCATAAAATTGAGTACGTTTTGAATCTTGCTTTCAGGAACACAGAGAGATAGCTCGTGAAGCAGTTAGGAAATCTCTAGTTTTGCTAAAAAACGAGAAATATTTGGAGAAACCGTTTCTGCCGCTAGATCGAAACACAAAGAAAGTTTTGGTGGCAGGAACTCACGCAGACAATCTTGGGTTTCAGTGTGGTGGTTTGTCCAAAACTTGGCAGGGTGAAAGTGGTCGGATCACAATCGGTAAGCAACACAAAAAAGCTCTGCTTCTTTTCTTGCGTAACAAGAAAGCTATTTTAACATCCTCTGTTTTACGAATGCAGGAACGACAGTCTTGGATGCTGTTAAAGCGATCTTAGGATTAGAAACAGAAGTGGTTTACGAGAAGACTCCTTCAGAGGAGACTTTGTCCAACAAAGACTTCTCTTACGCAATCGTTGTCGTTGGGGAAGCGCCCTGTGCAGAATCCCGAGGCGATGATCCTGAGCCGTCGGTACACTTCGATGGGGCTGAGGTAGTGAGATTGGTAGCTGAGAAAATCCCGACGGTGGCGATTCTTATGACGGGACGACCAGTGCTTTTGGATACGACAATGTTGGAGAAAGTGGAAGCTTTAGTGGCGGCTTGGTTGCCCGGAACTGAAGGAGATGGAATCGCTGATGTGTTGTTTGGAGATTTTGATTTCATTGGGAAGTTGCCAATGTCATGGTTTAGAGCGACGGAGCAGCTGCCGATGAACCCGAAAGCTGATGGCTATGATCCGTTGTTCTCTCTAGGGTTTGGGCTGAAACTTAAGAGAGAGAGTGAGTAAATAATAATAGTATGTGGCCACAGATGTTTAATCAATAACAACTTACATATATTTCCGTCACTTATTTAATTTGTGTAAAAAATGTTAAAGTAACGCTTATTCAAAAATAAAAGAAGTATTTTGTATGCATGCACCTCGTAGCAAGTCTGTCACAGCCTCTCATAGGAATGTTATATGAAAAATGCTATGACCGTAGAGTCTAAGGGGTATTTTGAACAATAAAAAGGTAAATATTAAAGGATGATGTATATGGCTAATATCGATCGATTCTGTGTGTATACAACATTTTCGTGTTTCTTTTTTTCACTGATGATTTATTGATTGGATCAAGGTCCAACTGGACCCGGATCAATATTACAAACCTAAAGACCCAACACACGGGCAACTCTATACAATTCTGTAATAGACCGCAAGTCCAACACGAAACCCGTTGAGGAAGAAGCTGACCGCTGCTCACCGCATGTACGAACGCCCTGCATCCAGCCACACGTGTCAAAGCGAGAGTCAACCATCTTCCACCGGTGCTACAGAGGAGAGGCGACTGAATTCTGCCATCGGAACCGAAATCGGTGAAGAAAGAATCTCATCAGAGCCATCTTCACGGTTAATCACGTCGCTCACCAGACCCACGTTTCCAGCAGATTCAATCGTCTTCAATCGTCTCTCAGACAACAAACATCGAGGCCAAGAGAAAAGAGTCGATTGCGAAGAGAAAGAAAAGAAACGTCAGTCAAAAAAACCGAGATAATCCGGAGCAAAGCCACCGTCAACACCAAAAAGGCACGACACGGAATCAAAAGCCGGCGAAACGGAGCTGAAGAAACCAGCCGTTCACCGTCAGAGGTGAAGACGAGAACACCGGATACAGAGGCCAGTCGGATGAACCGTAATCGGAGAACAAAAACCAGGAACTCTCTCACCTTCAAAACGATCTCTCCTCTCTGAAAGATTTATGATAGGTAAGAGAGAAAGAAGATTCGAGAGAGAAACTTTCTCTCTAGGAAAGGAGAGAGAACCCGCCTCTTTTTTTTTCGTGTTCTCATATCAATTTTAAATAACTTTTAATTAATAGTAAATTAATTTATCATTTTTAAAGTATATATTTTGTATAGAAAACATGTAAAAGAATTTGTGATACAATTTTTTTTTCTAGACATTTATTAGCGAAACGTGAGGACATTATTTACCACTCACTACTAAAACAACATATTACAAATATGAACTATCATGCATGGCTTCTTGGTTTGGTTACTGTCTTATATAGAAACTCTTGAGTGTTGTCATCCATTGAAACCCTAGGAAATATACCTAGACTTTTACATATCCTTCACTGTTTACAATGGCGGACCCAGAGAATTTTTTTATGAGTGTCAAACATAAAAACTAGGTGTCAAATAGAAATATATACTGGTTCAAAACTAAAAACACCTATGATTTAAGAAGAAAACTCAAAATTAATGGTGTGTCATTTGAACCCCTTTGTGTTCAAGTAGGTCCGCCTCTGACTGTTTATGGATCTATATATCTCTTTGTGGACAACTGAACGCAATGTTTTCTGTGATATTAGAATATGACACAATATCTTATCCGGATTATTTTTCTCACAATTATTGCATTCATTCGGAAATTAAACTAGTAGTTTATTTTTCGATGATAATATTTTTAACTATATAAAATATTAGTATCAATTTGGAAACATATGACCAACATATGCGATGATTTACTAATAAACAAATTTGTAGTCTCGGAAACGTCAAAGACTATTCTTAGGGCATCTCCAACCCAACTCCATTTTTTACTCCAAAATGGAGTAAAAGTGAATATGGAGTAACAAATGCTCCAACCCAACTCCATATCTCACTCTATTTTGAAGTTTACTCCATAAATGGAGTAATCTATTTTTTGTTTGTTAATGACTCCATTATGGAGTGAAAAATGGAGTTGGGTTAGAGCAATTTTACTCCATATTCACTTTTACTCCATTATGAAGGAAAAAATAGAGTTTTAAATTGGAGATGCTCTTAAATAATGAACATTGACTCCAGTCACTTGACTCCTCTTTAGTCTTAAAAAATGACCACTGCTTCGTAGTTGGCACCCGTCTTGCTCCATTAATCTTTGATTATGGAAAAAGTATATTATGGTAAAGCAAATATTTTACAAAACTGTTTATGTTAATAGGATTTTACATCTGTTGGGTTTTTGCTAAGTCAATTTTACTGCTAAAGAAAAAGAATGTAAAAATTACATGAAATTGACTTGGCAAAAAAAAACCCAATGGACAGATGTAGCATGGTTAAATATTTAAATATTTGATAAAGAAAATAAAAATAAAAAAGTAAAAAATAAATGCTTGATAAAGTAAACTAATACATTTAGATTTCGAATGGTACGAAGATCAAATAAAAAATACAGATCAAATACAACAAATTTATATCGAAAGATAACGTATAACAAATGTGGAAGTAACTATTTAAATTAATTACTGATTGATCATTTCATATTAAATATTAAAAAGTAAAAGGTATTAACTAAAGATTTAAAAAATGCAAGTTCTTATATAAAATATATATATATATATATATATATATATATTATTTGTTATTGTTAATTGTTATCAACAATTAAAATAAAACTAACCATAAATATATTTCTACATCTAGGAAAGTATTATATTTTTTTAATTGAGAAGTTATAAAATTTTAGAAGATACAGAATAACATGAATATGTAAATAAGTATATATAAATTAACTATAAATATATTTTATATCTATAAAGTATTATATGTTTTCGTTGTGAAGTTTTAAAATTTTAGAAGATTCAAAATAACATGCATATGTAAGAAAATTCAAAATATTTGTTTTCAAATACAAGAGTAGAATTTAAAACACCACTTTTAAAAATTGAGAGAATAAAATTATTATGTATATGTAAGTAAATGTATATAAATTTCTATTAACATATTTAAAGAAGATATTAAATAAAATAAAGAAAATAAAAATACTAATCATATTTAAAAAATATCTGTATTTGGTTTGACATGAAAAAATGAATTAAATGATTTCTATATATATATATATATATATATATGTAATTTTAGGGGAAACAAGAACTCAATTTCTATTGGCCTTCAGCATGTTTTATTTTCCTTTTTTTCCTCCCCCAAATCAGAAATTTAATGATTATTATTGATCTAGATACAGATAAATACAGTATAATCTGCGTTATTAATAGACTGCAATTAAAATTTGAATGGAAAATAAAATGTAGATTAATCTGCATCACATAAACTGTATTTCAATTCTTTAGATGGGTTTGTAAAAAGATGAATGGTTAAAAAATTAAATAAGTCCGACAATAGAATGGTCTGTACCAAAGACAACAACCACGGATTATGGGATGGATCTCCCAGTTATTTGTATATAAAAATTTAAAGCTGGGAATGTTTAGAACTCCATCATTGGTTAAATATTCTCTAAAGTATTATAAAGATATAATATTCATTTTATTATAATTTACTTATTTAATTTGATTTTTGATAATAAAAACTGAATAAGTTTTATGACAAATGAAAATATATTTCACATTTTTGTGTATTTTCAAGGAGAATCATTTCCCACCATTTTCATTATTATTTTTAAATAAACAAATCAATTTCAGTTAGATATATATATATTTTTCTGACACTACTTTTGAGGGTGGTGATAGCTACTAACTTATTTTGAGATAAAGGGAAGTGGAGTGGCTGGAAATTTTGAGGAAAAGACGAAGAAAAACATAGATTCAAAAAAAAAAAGACGAAGAAAAACATGGCAGCGACGACGATAGACTTGTCATGTGTCTATAGGAACCCAGACGCGCCGGTGGAGGCGCGTGTACAAGACCTTCTCTCTCGCATGACTCTGCAGGAGAAGATCGGTCAGATGACTCAGATTGAACGCTCCGTAGCTTCTGAAGATGTCCTTACAGATTACTTCATCGGTATACACTACAACCACAAAACATAAACTAAAACTTTTGAAAATCATCGTCATATTTGTATTTTATTTTCTTTCAACTAAGCCATTTAACTAGTGTGATAATCTTCACGACTGTGGTTCTGCAGGAAGTGTACAGAGCGGCGCTGGGAGTTGGCCGTTCGAGGATGCAAACTCGTCGTGCTGGGCTGATATGATCGACGGTTTTCAGCGTTCGGCGTTAGCGTCGCGTTTGGGAATCCCAATCATCTTCGGCACAGACGCCGTCCACGGCAACAATAACGTCTACGGTGCCACCATTTTCCCACACAACATTGGCCTTGGTGCCACCAGGTTCAACTTATTAATTATCATTCTCTTTTACTTTTAGCTAAGCTTAATTTTTGTGAGGGGCGGGAGAGAGACAAAGACCGAGCGAGTCACACATTTTGTGTATCATAACCAAGTAGAAGTGTAACTAACCCAAAAGGTAGCTTATGAGTGGGTTGGACCAATCAGGGTTTATATGTATTGGCACATCTTACCGATATGGGACGCAAGAGAGAGATTTGCATATAATGTGTTTAAGATAGTGTGTTTGGTTAACGTGACTTGTGATTTTTGTCTGGTAACTCGATAGAGACCCAGATTTGGTCAAAAGAATTGGAGCTGTAACGGCACTTGAAGTAAGGGCTAGTGGAATTCACTGGACGTTTGCTCCATGCGTGGCCGTGAGCTCTTTATAGATTTTTATTCTTTTAACAATATTAGAATTACTGATTTAATACATTGAATGAAATGTCGTTTACTCAGGGCCGTCTCGAATTATTTATAGACCATGTTCAAAAAATATTAACGGTATATTTAATAATGCAATCGAGTAATTTAAAAAAAAATTACAACTTTATTTATATATATTTGATGTATTTTTGAAATTATAAACTCTAAATTCAGTATAATGTATGAAAAATTAAAGTTTTTAATTATAATTTATATATTTATTTTTAAAAAGACTTAATTTTTTTAAAAAAAGATTTGATTTGGACCCTGTTCGACCGCACCACTTGCACGTGCTGTTAGACGGCCCTGCGTTTACTCACAGGTTCTGGGAGATCCGAGGTGGGGACGATGCTACGAGAGTTATGGTGAAGCTGCCAAAATAGTCTCTGAGATGAGTTCGATTATCTCTGGCCTACAAGGCGAGCCACCCGAAGAACACCCTAACGGTTACCCTTTTCTTGCAGGAAGGTGTAGCACATATATAATGCTAGCTACTACACTATATAGTATACTTCTTGTCGTTTCTAATGGATTTTTTTTTTTAAAATTGCTGATAGAAACAATCTTGTCGCTTGTGCAAAACACTTTGTTGGAGATGGTGGTACTGATAAGGGTTTAAGCGAAGGCAACACCATTGCATCGTACCAAGACTTGGAGAAAATACATGTTGCACCTTATCTGAATTGTATCTCTCAGGGAGTCTGTACCGTTATGGCCTCTTTTTCTAGTTGGAATGGAAGTAGACTCCACTCTGACTACTTTCTCTTAACTGAAGTTCTCAAAGAGAAACTTGGTTTCAAGGTTGATTGAATATGATAAAAAAGAATGTAAATAAGCTAGAAGTGTATGCATTCCGCTGGTTTGATTAACTTTGTTTTTTTTTTTGTTACTAGGGATTTTTAGTTTCAGACTGGGATGGTTTGGAGACGATCAGCGAGCCACAAGGTTCAGACAACCGTAACTGTGTCAAACTCGGTATCAATGCTGGAATCGACATGGTACTTACTGAATGAATATTTTTCACTGGCTCGGGATTTCTGAAAAGAGACAAAGATTGTTAATCAATGCTATTTGCAGGTGATGGTACCTTTCAAGTACCAACAGTTCACAGAAGACCTAACTGATCTGGTTGAGTCAGGGGAAGTACCAATGGCTCGAATCAATGATGCTGTTGAAAGAATACTTAGAGTGAAGTTTGTAGCTGGTCTCTTTGAATATCCTCTCACAGACAGATCTTTGCTGCCTACTGTTGGTTGCAAGGTGCGCTCTTAACTCTTGAGAGCTGCCATTATTCTAATCTAAGTCATATGGGAGCATCATTTACTCTGTTCCCACATTAATTCGCAGGAACATAGAGAAGTTGCACGCGAAGCAGTTAGAAAGTCCTTAGTTTTGCTAAAGAATGGCAAAAATGTTGATAAACCATTTTTGCCGCTAGATCGTACGGCCGAGAGGATTCTAGTGGTTGGAACGCACGCTGACGATCTTGGTAACCAGTGTGGCGGATGGACAAAGACAAAACCTGGTCAAAGCGGGAAAATCACTATTGGTAATAAAACAAATTACATTTGCATACGGCAGTAACTATTATTTGATCATATATATATATATGGTTTTGTTTTTGAAAATGTAGGCACAACGCTTTTGGATGCCATAAAAGCTGCAGTTGGAGACAAAACCGAAGTGATCTATGAGAAAACTCCATCAAAAGAAACATTAGCCTCGTGTGAAGGCTTCTCCTACGCTATTGTTGCAGTGGGGGAACCTCCCTACGCAGAGATGAGGGGCGATAACTCCGAGCTCACAATGCCTTTAAATGGTAACGACATTGTAACTTCGGTTGCAGAGAAAATCCCGAGTCTGGTGGTTTTATTTACAGAACGGCCAATGGTTCTTGAGATGCCGATTCTTGAAAAGACTGAGGCTTTGGTCGCCGCTTGGTTCCCTGGAACCGAAGGGCAAGGAATGGCTGATGTTATTTTGGGGATTATGATTTCCAAGGGAAGTTACCAGTGACCTGGTTCAAACGCGTTGACCAGTTGCCACTAAAAGCTGATGGCAGTTTATATGACCCATTGTTTCCTCTTGGTTTCGGTCTCAATTGCAATTCCAGTTAACTGGTTTCGCTTCACTCGTCTGTTCAACTGTTGGAAGCACTGAGATGGACGATGGAGAATATGCTTCAACATTCAACATGCCAGAACTTCGGAACAGACTGCAAAGAATTGATCGCAATGATCAAGGAACTTCAGGCTTGGCCAAGTTTTGCTACGGAATTGGAGATGATAGAAACACTGCTCATATGTTTCCCGGCCTTTAAGATTTCTTATGTTCCAAGAGCGCGTAATCAGTTTTCAGACTTTTTAGTTAAGACAGCTAGATCCTTCCATAGAAAGTTACATTTTGTTGGTTGTTCTATTCCGGTCTGGTTATCCAGACCACCTCAAGTTTGAGTAATAGAATAGCCGTTTGCCGTAAAAAAAAAAAAAATAGAGTCATGGTAAAAATAGGTGCCAAAATATAAAATTTGATCAGATATAAAATTTAAGTTTTCCTCTGGTTAAAAAGAAAAGTAAATAAAATTTTAGTTTTTCAATATTATATCTTTTAAATATTTATTATATAAAGTCACTCTTTGTAAGTGACAGATGTTTATAGTTATTTATTTTAACAAGGATCAGATTTTATTTATCATTTATACACACAAATTAAAAAATATTATTAATAAATTTTGAATAAAAATTTATTCTACGGCAACAATTAAGCTGCTGAAAAGGAGAGAGTATCATATATGATTTGATTTGTTTGTTACCTACTCGGTGAGATTGAGTAGGTAAAGAAATCAATATATCAAAGGAAAGAATATAGAAGAAACATTTAACTACAAGAATTAGCTATTGCCTAGAACTCGTTATGATCCTATCTAATCGCAATTACCTCCGCTCTTATCCAAATTCCACTATATAGTGAGTTTTATAAAAAGGACACGCACCTCTTCTTCAGACTTGGATTGGATCAAACAACAACAACAACTATGTCGGATCTCTCTCTTCCTCCAGATTCTCTTTTCCTCGGATTCGACAGCTCAACCCAGTAATGTCCTTTCGTCAGAAAAATTTACATTTTTTGTTTTTGATCTGATTCGTGATTCTGTTGTTTAGGTCCTTGAAAGCAACAGTGTTGGACTCATCCCTCAACATCGTAACGACCGAACTCGTCCACTTCGACACCGAACTCCCCCACTACAAAACCAAAGACGGCGTCTACAGAGACCCCACCGTCAACGGCAGAATCGTCTCCCCTACTCTCATGTGGGTGGAGGCCCTCGATCTCATCCTCCACAAGCTCTCCGCCGCCGAAAACAATCTCGACCTCGAGAAAGTCATCGCCGTCTCCGGGAGCGGCCAGCAGCACGGCAGCGTCTACTGGGCGAAGGGAAGCTCCGAGATCCTGCGTTCTCTCGATCCGAACAGACCGCTCAAGGATCAGCTCCGAGGCGCTTTCTCCGTCGAGGAGTCTCCCGTGTGGATGGACAGCAGCACCACGGCGGAGTGCAGAGAGATCGAGAGCGCCGTGGGAGGGGGCATGGTGTTGTCTGAGATCACTGGGTCACGTGCTTACGAGCGTTACACCGGGCCTCAGATTAGGAAGCTTTTCACCGGTGAGGCGGGTTTGTATGAGAGGACAGAGAGGATCTCGCTTGTTAGCTCGTTCATGGCGTCTTTGTTGATTGGAGATTATGCTTCGATTGATGAGACTGATGGCGCTGGGATGAATTTGATGGATGTTAAGAGACGTTGTTGGTCTAAGGAAGCCTTAGAGGTTTTTGTTGGGCATTTCTTTTTTTTTCTTCTTTTAAGAAATGGATATTAAAAAATGGATTGTTTACTGATTGGCATTTTTTTATTTTATTTTGTGGTTTTTGAAGGCTACAGCTACGGGTTTGGAGGAAAAGCTTGGGAAGTTAGCACCGGCCTACGCTACTGCTGGTTCCATTTCTCAGTATTTTGTTAAGAGGTTTGTTGTATCTCTGAAACTCTGGAGGCTTGTGTCTTTCTCAACTAGTTAAAAGAAGATACATCTTTGCTGTTGGTTTGTTGCAGATACGGTTTTGAAAAGAACTGTGTGGTTGTGCAGTGGTCAGGAGACAATCCTAATAGTTTGGCAGGTACAGCAGAGATTCAACAATTTTTATGTGTACTGAAAATGTGTTATAATGCTACTGGATTTTTCGTATATGGAATAAAAAGTTGGTTGTCGGATGATGAGGTTTATTATTATACCACGTTGTGCAGGTCTAACTCTTAGTACTCCAGGAGATCTTGCGATAAGTCTTGGGACCAGTGACACGGCAAGGGCTCTTGTTTCCTTCCTGTTAGAGATTATTTTTTTTAGATAACAGACTTAGTGTCCTTATTACCCATTTGAAATACAGGTGTTTGGGATTACCAAAGAACATCAACCCAGTCTTGAAGGCCATGTGTTTCCTAATCCCGTTGATCCCGAGAGTTACATGGTAATGTTGGTCTACAAGAATGCTTCTCTCACCCGTGAAGGTTAAGTAGAGTCTCCATTAACTACAAAACTTCCACGTTGTCAGGACTCTGTTTGATTTTCAGAAAATGTGACTTTCCTTTTTCAGAAATTCGTGACCGTTGCGCTGAGGGATCTTGGGATGTTTTTAACAAGTATTTGGAACAAACACAGCCACTAAATGGTAAAAGTTTATATTCCTTAATCCTTCATATATTTTTGTTTTTGTTTTCTTAATGCACAAGTGGATCCATTTAGATGGGAAACTGGGCTTTTACTACACGGAAAATGAAATCCTTCCCCCACTTCCCGGTGAGTGCTATTCTCCTTTTCCATGCCATTCCACACGCTTAAATGTTAAGTTTCTTGGGCTTCCATTTAAAACTAATTGGCAATTAGTGGTGTGACCCAAGTCCCTTATATATTAATCAAGTCTCATTCATATTTCCAATGTGGGATCTCCTCGAGATAATGGTACGTATAACCATTAATCTCGCGAATCCATCATACCCCTCCGAGACAATGCTTTTTATTCTCTAGCAATCTCGGAAAACTGAGCCTTCTCTGGACCATCAGCTAATAGGTTGATCGGGCCACTGTCCGAGCCGGATTAAAGGGTCAGGGTATTGGGCCCGCTCTGATACCATGATAAGTTTCTTGGGCTTCCAACTTAAAACCAATTGGCAATTAGTGGTGTGACCCAAGTCCCTTATATATTAATCAAGTCTCATTCATATTTCCAATGTGGGATCTTTATTCCAACATTAAATTTTTAATAATATCTTTCTCCCAATTGCTTTTAGTTGGCTCTCATCGCTACATTCTTGATAACTTCTCTGGTGAGTCTCTTGAGGGTGTAAAGGAACGTGAGGTCAAAGAGTTCGACCCTCCCTCAGAGGTAAATCAAAGTGCAACACACACTCTTCTTCCCCTTGAGGCAATTTACATTTGTTTGATTCTTATCCAACAATGTCAGGTTAGAGCATTGATTGAAGGTCAGTTTCTTTCAAAGCGAGCTCATGCCGAGAGATTTGGTATGCCTTCCCCTCCAATCCGAATTATAGCCACAGGTGGTGCTTCTGCTAACGAGAATATTCTGAGTATGATCTCTGCAATCTTCGGATGCGATGTTTATACTGTCCAAAGGCCTGGTAAGTCTTATTACATACGAACAAGTTGCAGCAGCTTCCTTGCTTACTCGCTGATCGTTGGAAAATTGCGTGTGTATGTGTGTTTTGTGCACAGATTCAGCATCACTTGGAGCTGCACTGAGAGCTGCTCATGGCTGGCTCTGCAACAAAAAAGGAACCTTTGTGCCCATCTCCTGTCTCTACGAGGGGAAATTGGAGAAGACGTCTCTAAACTGCAAGCTCAAGGTAAAAGCAGGAGACGATAATGTGGCTTGCTCCTACGGTTTGTTGATGAAGAAGAGGATGGAAATAGAGAAGAAGCTTGTGGAGAAGTTAGGACACTTCTGAATAAATAAATAAACTCTCAAGTCTTTAAGAATTTAGTAGCTTTTATAATTGTTTACAAATTAATAAGATCTAAAAATACGATCTAGTTGTCTCGGAATTAAAGAAAACTAGAACTTAAACAGATATTTATATGAAATTTTCGTAACACAAAAATATAATGGTTGAATAAAAAAAATGGTTGAATAAACATATGAATGTTTGTTTGATTTGTAATACATAACATTCCTACCAGTTTGTATGGTACCAGTTTGTATGAACCATTGTTTCCTCTTGGGTTTGGTCTTAGTTGCAAATCCGGTTAAATGGTTTAGCTTCCCTGGTCTGTTCAAGTATCGGTTGAAAATGTTTGTCAAGATAAATGGTGTGACGAGCTCTATGTTTTATTCTTGGATTATTCAGTGGTTATGTTTAGTTTAACCAATATTTTTAGTATGCAACAAATATACACATTGTTTTAACGTGTTACTCTCTCTATCCTATTTTATAAGATATTTTAGAAAACATATAAGTTATAGTATATTTTAAAAATATATTTTTTTAAAGTAAGTTTTATATCTTTTATTTTGGACTTTTGAACTATTTTTGAGTTTTATACTGAAAACACTATTTAATATTTAATAATAAAAAAATTTAACAAATGTAAAAATTGTCATAACGATCAAATAAATGTATTTTTACATACAAAATCCCCAAACATTTAAGACATTAAACATCAAATATTATATGGTTAATTAAGCAAATAAATACAAAAGTCAGAGTTAGTCAAATAGGTACAAAAAATCATTTAAACCAATTAAATAAGCATTTGGGTGGGATGTCGGAATCATTGTGCCACGTGACCCACGTCTCTACACGTCTATAGATAAAAGAGAGGAAGAAGCAGTTCACTCAACAAAAGAGAGGAAGAAGCAGTTCACTCAAAGAAAAAAGAAAAAAGAAAAAAGTAAGAGAGAATATGGTCGGGAAGGAAGAACCATGTGTTTACCAGAACCCAGACGCGCCAGTGGAGGCGCGTGTGAAGGACCTTCTATCTCGCATGACTCTGCCGGAGAAGATCGGCCAGATGACTCAGATCGAACGTACCGTCGCTTCTCCAGGCGCCATTAGAGATTTCTTCATCGGTACACACACAACCACACATCATCTTTTTTTTTTGTACTTTTACTTGTCCTTTTTTGCCGGTTATGGCAAATATCACTTGTCAGATTTTCTCCCTTTTCTCTCTTTATGACTTACTATAATTAGTAAATATTTGCTTATTTGAATTGCAGGCAGTGTACTGAACGCCGGAGGGAGTGCGCCGTTCGAGGACGCTAAGTCTTCGGATTGGGCGGATATGATCGATGGCTTTCAGCGATCAGCGTTAGCGTCGCGTTTGGGAACTCCTTTGATCTACGGCACAGACGCCGTTCACGGCAACAACAATGTCTACGGCGCCACCGTCTTCCCACACAACATCTCCCTCGGAGCCACCAGGTTTCTTTTTCTTTTTCTTTCCCCCTTTGAGCAAACTAACAGTTTCTTATGTCAAAGAGTAGAAACAGAGATAGAGAGATAGAGATAGAGAGAGAGGTCTTACTTTTTAAGTTGATTTGTTCTGTTTATGTCTTTCTGATGAAAACTTTGTCTTGTGGTAACTCTGTAGAGACGCTGATTTGGTCAGAAGAATTGGAGCTGCAACGGCACTTGAAGTAAGGGCGAGCGGAGTTCACTGGGCGTTTGCTCCCTGCGTGGCCGTGAGTCTGCTTTTTAGTATTTTAGTGAACATAATTAAATGATTTTAAAATATGTATAAGTTTGTTTTTCTTACAGGTATTGGGAGATCCGAGATGGGGACGTAGCTACGAGTGTTATGGAGAAGACCCTGGACTTGTCTCTGAGATGACTTCGCTGGTCTCTGGACTACAAGGCCAACCACCCCAAGAACACCCAAATGGTTACCCTTTTGTTGCAGGAAGGTATCAAATACACTATTTGGCTTTGATTTTAGAATCTTTTTAATAGTCTTGTTAATTAACATCCTCTCATGGGATATTTTAATGGGGGTGGTAGAAACAAGGTCGTCGCATGCGCCAAACACTTTGTTGGAGATGGTGGCACGGACAAGGGGGTAAACGAAGGGAACACCATTGCATCATATGAAGACTTGGAGAAGATACATATTCCTCCATATCTAAAGTGTCTTGCTCAGGGTGTCTCCACGGTTATGGCATCTTACTCCAGCTGGAACGGAAGTAACCTTCACTCCGATTACTTCCTCTTAACAGAAGTGCTCAAGGAAAAACTCGGTTTTAAGGTTGGATTGTGATTAATGCAAAATCTAAATAAGATTAGAAGTTTGTTTGGTGCTAAGGTTAGCTTCCTCTTTTTAATCTTTACCAGGGATTTATAGTTTCAGACTGGGAAGGTTTGGACCGGCTTAGTGAGCCTAGGGGATCGAACTACCGTAACTGCGTTAAAACTGCGGTCAATGCTGGAATCGACATGGCAAGAGTTTTTGAAAACCCATATGCAAATTTGTTTCTCACCTTTAGCAAATGGTTTTTCACCATTTATGGTTATGGAATCAAATGTTATTGCAGGTGATGGTACCATTTAACTATGAACAGTTCATACAAGACATGACGGCCCTGGTGGAGTCAGGGGAAATACCAATGGCTCGAGTCGATGACGCTGTTGAAAGAATACTCAGAGTGAAGTTTGTCGCTGGTCTCTTCGAACATCCTTTGTCGGACAGGTCTTTGCTGGGAACTGTTGGCTGCAAGGTGAGGTGTCTCGTAAACGTGCCGAGTAGAGAAGTATGAGAGCCTTAATTGACTGACTGTCTCTGTTTCTACGCATGCAGGAACATAGAGAATTGGGGCGTGAAGCGGTTAGAAAGTCTTTAGTGCTGCTAAAGAATGGGAAAAATGCTGATAAACCGTTTCTGCCGCTAGATCGCAACGCCAAGAGAATCCTAGTCACTGGAACGCATGCAGATGATCTTGGGTATCAGTGTGGAGGATGGACTAAGACATGGTTTGGTCTTAGTGGCAGGATCACAATCGGTAAATATGGTTTTGGAAAGAGAATTGTACTTGGTAGAGATGCTGTCGGAAAGTTAACAAACTTTGTCTGAAAATGTAGGCACGACGCTTTTGGATGCCATAAAAGCAGCGGTTGGAGACAATACCGAAGTGGTCTACGAGAAAACTCCATCAAAGGAAACGTTAGAGTCGAGTGAAGGATTCTCTTACGCCATTGTTGCAGTGGGGGAATCTCCCTATGCAGAGACTATTGGTGACAGCTCCGAACTCATAATACCATTAGACGGTAGCAACATTGTAACCACGGTGGCAGAGAGAATCCCAACTCTGGTGGTGTTGATCTCAGGAAGACCTGTGGTTTTGGAGCCGACGGTTCTTGAAAAGACGGAGGCTCTAGTAGCTGCTTGGCTGCCTGGAACAGAAGGACAAGGAATGGCTGACGTCATTTTTGGTGATTTTGACTTTGAGGGGAAGTTACCGGTGAGCTGGTTCAAAACCGTTGAGCATTTGCCGTTAAACGCTCGTGCCAATTCGTATGACCCATTGTTCCCTCTTGGTTTCGGTCTCAATTCAAAACCAGTGTAACTTCACCGGTCTAGTATTATTGTGTACTTTGGGGAAGTATCTAATGACATGTGTTACAAACAAAACAAATGTCGTGTTTGTAAAATAATCTATCGATAAGAACTATTGTATTGTTGGTTTGCTATTAGTACCACGGAACGGAACAAGACAAGCTTACAATTACAGCTCATGAACATAATGGCAATATGATCTTTAGTTGGCATATCTATATTAACCAAAATAACAAATACATTAGTTGCTGACTACACAGAGTATTCATGGGGTTAACAAAATCTCAGATTAAACTTAACTCATCAGCCTACTCTTCCCGGATTTGCTGGCCTTATGGCTCCTTACCGGAGTCAAATACAATCTTAACAAACTGTTGTCAAGGTTTTCTCTAGTGCCATCATTCGCTTTCCTCTGGTGAAGATGATGATGACTTTCTTTGGCCTCAATGCCGTTAACAAATCCGTCACATGAGCTTCTCCCAACCTCAACACTGTTAATAGATCCATGAAACAGACCATCACACGAGCTCCTTCCACCTTCAAAGCCGCTAACAGTGTTAGTATACACACCATCGCAGGACTTTCTCGCGCTCACACTGTAGCTTTTGAGAAGCTTCTCACTAACACCACCATTGGTTTCTCCTTTAGATACTCTCCTAAGCTTTAGCAAAGACTCAGCCAACGAACCCTCGACCGCATTTCCTTCGAGTTTCAAACACTGCTCGGTTTTGGTTTCCTTGTTCTTCCTCTGTATCAGTCCCCAGAGGTTCCATCCCTTTGCCCATTTCTTTTTAGGTTTCTTCAGCTCTACATTATTATTACTAGCAGCTACACAAATCTTTCCTTTAGAGCCTAACTCTCTACTCTCTGGTTTGTGATTTTTAATAGAATACCAATTCGAATCCCTAAGCTCCTTCTCCGTAACCAACACCTTAGCGCCATGAAACAAACCAACAGTCTCAGGTGATACCTTGGCGTTGGAGATAGCTTTCAACTCATCAACCTCGAGCGATCTCTTGATCGAACTCGATCGATCAAAGCTTCTTCTTCGACAGTAATAGTTCCTCGTTTGAACCGTCCCGCCTGGACTCTTCTCCTCCTCTTCTTCTTCTTCTTTCTTCTCCGGGAAGGTTTCCAATGGCAGCGACGGCTTGCTATATGATTTCTCGATCAAACATCCATCCCAAGACGCCCTAGGCTTCTCGAACGAGATCCTAGACAATCTAGGATCATCCACATCACACGAGCGACGCCCCGGGAGTTTATCCTCGTCTTCTTCTCTCCTCTCCTTGTGATGATGATGATGATGATGGCTCAGTGAGAATCTCTTCAGCTTCCTGCTCCAGATCGACGCGAGGTCGTTGCTCTTCTTGATCTGGCTTCCCCAATCCAGATCTATAAACTCCTTCATCGTCTTCTCCTGCTCTTCTCCACTCTCTTTGATATCATCAAAACCTTTGATATCTTCTTCTTCCTCCTCCTCTTTCAAATCGGGGACCAGAGGCTTTCGATTCGAGAGACCGAGCCGTTTCTCGCCGCCGTCGTCGTCGTCGACGAAGAGGTTCTGGAGAGAGCTCGCGCTTGACCTGGCGTTGTCGCAGGATCTCCGCCGCGGCTTCTCCGAGACGGATGCTGCGGCGGATGCGTTCCGAACGGAGTGGGACCGGATGCGACGGAGCTCGGGGGGTTGAAAGGCGGCTGGGGAAGAAGAAGATTCGGCCTCTATGGTGACGAGGCGTTCGCGGAGGCAGGAAGCGCAGAAACCGCTGGACGGTTTGGCGGAAGGGTGTCGGTGGCATAAGGAGGAGGAGGAGGAGCGACGGCGGTTAGATTGCTTGAGGTGGGCCATGGAGGTTCGTTAAGTTAATCGCTGCTGCTGCGGCGGTGACTTAAGAGGAGTGAGAGTGAAGTTGATAGGGGTCAAGTCTATTTTCAGAGGATCTTAATGATAGCGTTGCGTAGACCACACTCAGGGTCAATTATTTTAAGACAGACTAGATTCTGATCCGCCTTTTAAAGGGCGGGTATAATTTTTGTTTTTGTTTAATTCTCATATTTGTATTATTTGTGATAATATTTATATTTTTATAATTATAATTATGTATAAATTTTAATCAAAATATATTATATTAAATAATAATAATTTAAATATTGATCTGGTATATTGTCGATCGAACACGCCAAACCGCGGGTTTTAATTTTGTTTTGGTCAAAAATATGATCCGCACAACCCCAATGAACAGTTCTACCAATAATACTCTAGAACCCCAAAAAACTTGCATCATATAATCTATAAAAATTGCATTGTCTGGAAATGAATTTCAAACATAGATGTAAAATTAAACTTTGACCATTAAGCCACAATACTTCCACAAACTGAATTTTTGTGGTTCTTGTGTATATATATGTGGACAATAACATAAACAACAATAACTTCTATATTATTAAAAGAGAAGTACACATATAGAATATCCCTTAGTTTTTAGGGGGGTGTAAATTTGAAATTTGAAGTGATTTGATTTTTAATGAGTTTTTAGATGATTGCAAGAGAATTAGAGAATTTGATGTGATTTTTGTTCAAACACTCTAGAATCTCATCTAAAACAGTGAGATTTGTATTTTTATTTTTATAACTAAAGAACTCCCCTCAAACACTCTAAAAATACTTAAAGCACTCTAAAATCTCTAACTTAAATTTTGTTCAATAACAGTGGATTCCAGAGTGTTTTATAAAATGTCAAGTTCAATAACACTGGATTTTAAAGTGTTTTTTAAAATCCACGTTTAAATAACAGTGGATTTGTCATTTTAATACAAATCACTTCAAACCCTTAGTTGAATACACCCCCTTAGTGTTATTTACACTTCCATGCCACTGACATTAAATATTACTTCCTATTTTAATGATATCTTTTCCACTTTGATTAATGTGTTTTCCAAAATTAAATTTGTATTAAATACACAATTAAATAATACTTTCTATTTTAATGCTTTGTCTTTCCACTTACATTAATGTGTCTTCTAAAATTAAATTTGAATTAAATACACTTCATTAACTTCTCAATTAAATCAATATCAAATTCAAAAAAATACATTTTTATTGGACAAACAATTCAGGAAAATTATAATATCAACTCTTCATTGAACAAATCTGAACGAAAAAAGTATTACCAAATTTGAACCAAAACTAGATAATATCCAAACGGATCTACCATTTTGGTATCTAGAGAACCAAAACTAAACCTTATCTGAACAAAAAATTTCGGATATTCGAATGTATTTAAATCATATTTATATACTTCAGTATGTTAGCTATTTTTCGAGTTAATATCCAAGATATAAGCTATTTTAAGTTGTTTAAAATATTTGAAATATAAAAAATAGTCAAAAGTAAACATCTAAAGTAGATAAACAATAATCAAAACACCAAAAATACTTAAAATATATATTTATTCTTCATCCAAATATTCAAGTTAAATTTATTTTAATTTTTAATTTAGATACTTTAGTTTACATTACTCAAATTTACATGTTATATATTTTTAGATTTAAGGATATATAAATTTTAAAAATTTTAAAATAATTTAAACGGGTTATCAAATTCGCAAAGATCCAAATCAAACCGGAACCAAAGTTTATAAATACTCGAATAGAGCTAGAATCTTTAAACTCGAAAATCTCAAACCAGAATAGATTTTAACCAAATTCGAGTGGATGCCCAAATACCCATCACTAGCTTAATCAATATAAAACGATTAAATATTATAAATATACTATTTAATATAAATAAAATAAAAACTAAAACTGAAAATTAATATCCGTGCGGTCGCACGGATCAAGATCTAGTTTTCATATTGATAAACATGCATGATCTAAAACGCCCTTAGCTGAGCTCAGAAACCAGAATTAACATTTTGGAATTACTTATCCTACTTTGAGTACACCAAATACTATGGTCAAGAAAAAAAAGTTGATTACACTAGAAGACACATTATGAGATTGGTTTACACTAAGAAACACATTCAACTTATAGGACACTTATTCTTGTCTTCTAGTGTGTGATAGGACATCAATGCCCTCTCTTAAGAAAGGTGAAAAAGATGTCGGTTTGGTGTTGCAAAATAGAAAACCAAGTTTGGTTTGTTTTCTAAGATGCATTTAAATATTTGTTTATTGATAAAGATGATGTCTTTATAACCGTTTGATTAAAATGTGTACTTTCAATCTAAAGGCCTCAATTGAAAGTGAAAGCAAATGAAAAGATCAACAATTAACAAGACCACATCAAACATTGATTTATAACTAAAAATAAAAGAAAACAAATCCGAACAAATATCATATCATGTACAACTCCTTAGTCTTTACTTCTAATACCACAACTCCTTGTCCACATTTTTTTGTCTCCCTGTACACAAATCCCCTGTCCACAACCTTTTACTTCTAATACCATATTTGAAAATTTCTGGACATAGAAAAGGACAAAGTTTTAATTATCTCAATATACACTTTGTGTTCATGTACAAAATGATTTATAGAGATGCTACGTTGAATTCACTCCGTGTACTCTCTAAAATACATGTTGTTCGTGGCGTATGTAACCATCAACAAGTTACCATGAAAGAGCTTCTGACCGCAACTCTAATTGCACCAACCATCAGTTTCCTTGTCTCCGGCCTCAGATCTTTACTTTAGGTATCTGTGCAACTTGCTTCCATCTGAACCCCTACAAAATATGCTGTCTGAAACCAAACATGAACCAAGGAAAAATAGCAAAATCAGAATCACTCAACTCTCGTTGTTCTTATCTCCAAATCATAATCAATTCGAAAGTTGTTCTTACCTTGCCTGAAGCATGACGAACTGGCTATGTGAAGAAGATTCCAGAACGTGTTCTTATCTTTTCTGTTACTGATCAAAACCATAAATGATCAGACAAAAAAAAAACAAAACAAACAAGAACTCTCTCTCTCTCACACACAAAATGTTTTGAAGGAATACAAATCTTCAACCTGTAATTTAATATTTGCAATGTGCATGGTTTCCCCTTTAAAATGCATTCCTTCATCTAAACCAACAAAAAAAAAAATTAACCTTCCAATCACATGAAAGTAGCAGCGCATTATTATTCAAAAAATGAAAACAAATTCACTACCTCGTAGAGTATAGAGGAGTCTGTATCAACCCCAACTCCTCTTTTCTGCTATATCTCACATACACAAATCTCCTGTCCACAACTCCTTTCTTACCTCATCCATCCATAACTCCTCTTTTCACACCTCGTCCATCCATAACTCCCCTGTCCACAACCACGAAATCATCAGATAATCATCCTTCGAGCCCTCATCCACCCCCAATCATCTCCACCGAACCCTAGAAATCGCACCCATCCACCATAGTCACTAGCCAAGAAGGACTTCAAATTCAAGAGGGGAATAATACCAGAGGAACCGCGAAGGCTGTCTCGCACCAGACTTGTCTCTTCCGTCAATTAAGTACAGATCCGGGTTATACAAAAGTAGAGGAGACGGATTAACGGCGTGCCGTCGAGCTCCAGTGAGTCGGAGGGCCTCCCCTCGAACATGAAAACAGGTCCAGACACGGTGGCGAATTCGCAGAGGAGGAACTCAAATAGAGAGAGGGAGAGATAGTGATAGAGGAAGAAACGGAGACGAGATGAGGGAAGGAAGAGACTGTAAGATGTAATTAACAGTGGTCGGAGACTCAAACGAGACAGAGCGAGATAGTGAGAGAGGATGAGATTGCGATAAAATGAAGAAAGGAAGATCTAGGGTTACGAGATGATTGGGTTAGTATGAATTGGGTTGGTATGATTGGGTTTAGATAAAGTGATTTTCGGTTTGATTTTTTGGTTTGATTTTCTTTAGTATAAGGACATCAATGTCTTTGACTAGGTATAATGTGTCCTTCAAATACAATGTGCCTTAACATGATATATGAAACTCAAAAAATATCTTGGGAAGTAAAAAATTCAGAAAAAATCATATAACACCTCGGTTCAGGATCTGGTAAGGATAAGGACCCCTGCCATTTAACCACACATCTTAAGAGGTATTCGTGTGAAAGGAACCGATGATATTTTTGGCAGCTTGTGTCCAGTGTCAAACTTAATGGATTCCCTTCCAAATCAATAAGTCAAAGTCAACTTTTTATATTTCGTTTTTAAGAAAATGTCATGTTTATCTTCAGTGTAATGTTTGTCTGATAATTGGATGATTGCTTTTAATACAAGGAGAAAAGGTTAGTAAGGGGACTGCTCGCAACGAACAGAGCAGTTTAGAGGGTGAAGCAAAGGCGTGTGGTGTGCTAATGCAAAATCATTTTTCTGTAAGCCAAATTTTAGCAAAAAAAGAAAAGAAAAGGTTAGTATAGTACTCCCTCTGTTTCATAATAAGTGTCACTCTAAGCTCATTTTCTTGTTACACAAAGAGTGTCACTTTACAATTCCAATGTAAATTATATTAACTTTCAGCTGAAAATTAATTGCAAACTGCATTGATTTTATAAATAATTTTATTTATCTAAAATGCTATTGGTCAAAGAGGTATAATTAATTACAATTTACATATATTTCAACAACTTTCTTAATCTGTGTGAAAAATGTCACAACGACACTCTTTAAGAAACGGAGAGAGTACTATCTCAGTGCTTCATGTTTCTAATTCTTTAACAGCCAATTTGGTAACGGAAATTATTACTATCAATCTGTTAGTGCTTCATGTTTCTAATTCTTTAACAGCCAATTTGGTAACGGAAATTATTACTATCAATCTGTTTGAGCTGAGGTTTAATACACTCCTAGATCCAAGGGAGAAAACTTGACTAGTCACTAGATATGCACAAATATGCAGGTGGCTAATAAATGTTTTGAACTAATTACGAGTTTTAAAGGAATCTATCGAGAGTACGACTGTATTATAAAATGGACAGCACGAGTAACATAGAGATTCGGAGATAAGGCAAGTTCCCAAGGGAAGAGATGTGTTCTTCAAAAACATAGTAATTCCCGAAGACAAACAGGGTTTTTAATGTTATTACTATTAACACTACCTTTTTCTTTTTGTCGACATCTACAGATTTACATGCAATTATTCTCATTTTATAATAAAGATTGGAATCTCCCATGTGTTCCTCACTTCCTCTAGACGCAGTGAGTCAGTGACCGTGATAGTTTTTTATTTATTATACTCCTACCTCTTATGTCACTCAATAGCGTCAGGCAGGGTACCCAAGGATATGGTTGAGTTGTGATTTTCTTTTCTGGATTAGCGATGAGCCGGAAAAGAATAAATAGAAGGTACAAATGGGCCTCTTAAAAATATTAATGAGCTCAATATATACGATACATTTCCTTTTTTTGACATCAGACCAATACGATACATAAAGCTAAAGAATAAAAGTTACGACTATTCATTTCGGTCTCTAATTACGGATGTGCCACTCCCCCCCGCATCGCGCGAATTGGCTGTTGCAATCGCATCTTCTTCATCTTACTAGAGCAAACACTAAAGCCACTAAGCAGCTCAGCTCAGGTGGAAATGTGTTACTCTCTCTCTTTACAATCTTCAATACTCTTCCGTAACCGCAGCTCCATCAACCTCCATGGAGATCGAGCAATCTCGACTCCAAACCCGAAATCTCCGCCCTTACCCAAGCGAGATCGTCGGGGAACGTCGTTACTCTGCCCTGGGAGAGCCGCCGCCTCATCGAGATTCCCCGGACACACTTCCGCCGCCGTGGATCCACGTGGCCTCCCGCGCCATCATCGATCGAGAGTCGATTGCAGCAGCGACGCTCGCCGTACGCCGGCGGCGGCGACGGAGCAGCCTAGTTTCTCGGAGTTCATAACTTCCGAGAGGGTGAAAGTGGTGGCGATGCTCGCGCTTGCCCTGGCGCTGTGCAACGCGGACCGCGTCGTGATGTCCGTCGCGATCGTGCCTCTCTCGCTTTCTCGAGGATGGAGCAAGTCCTTCTCCGGTATCGTTCAGGTTGAATGCTTCCAAGAACACTGAATAGATTGTACTCGTTGAGTCTTATACGTTTCTTTGTTTTTTTGCTTCTCTTGGTATAGTCATCGTTCCTGTGGGGATACCTAATTTCACCAATAGCTGGGGGAACGTTGGTGGACCGTTACGGCGGCAAAGTAATCATGGCGTGGGGAGTAGCTTTGTGGTCTTTGGCTACTTTCCTTACTCCTTGGGCTGCTGATACGTCGTTGTGGGCTCTTCTTGCTGCAAGAGCTATGGTTGGGGTTGCTGAAGGTGTGGCTCTTCCTTGCATGAACAACATGGTTGCAAGGTAGTGATTTGTTTGAAATGTGATGAAACACACATGATTTTGTAACGTGTTAGTTCATAGTGATAGTGTACCGTCTTTTGTAGATGGTTCCCTCCAACGGAACGTTCTAGGGCCGTTGGTATCGCTATGGCGGGGTTTCAGCTTGGGAATGTAGTTGGACTCATGTTGTCTCCTATTCTCATGTCTCAAGGCGGTATATATGGCCCTTTTGTTATTTTTGGGTTATCGGGTTTCCTGTGGATGCTCGTTTGGCTCTCTGCTACGTCAAGTACGCCAGATCGACATCCTCAGATTACGAAGTTCGAACTCGAGTACATAATGCAGAAGCAGAAAATGTCTGCTAAGGAGAACAAACGAAACACTACAGGAGTGATCCCTCCTTTTAGACGCCTACTCTCTAAGATGCCGACTTGGGCTGTCATAGTTGGAAATGCCATGCATAGCTGGGTATGTATTCATTCTTGGAAGTTTGAGGAAATGTCTTGATTTTTTCTTTTAGATGTGACATTTCATGTAAATGACTTTAAATGCTTGCTTACAGGGTTTTTTTGTGCTTCTTTCATGGATGCCCATCTACTTCAATTCAGTAAGGCCTGAGCATCAACAAATTGTAAATGTATTGCTGTTCTTTCTAGTCTTCATAAGTGATATAACGTGTTGCAGGTATATCATGTGAACCTCAAACAAGCTGCTTGGTTTAGTGCCGTTCCATGGAGTATGATGGCTTTCACCGGATACATTGCTGGTTTTTGGTCTGACTTGTTGATACGACGTGGTACAAGTATCACTCTGACGCGGAAAATCATGCAGGTTTGTGATTCACAAGATTGCATTGAATCACGAGGTCTCTTGGACTGGAATAGTTATGTATACATATCAGACTAGTGTTGAGGTTAGTTGCATTTAGGTTTCTTTTTTGCTGACTGGGGGATTTCATGCTTTGTTTTGGCAGTCCATTGGTTTCATTGGTCCTGGGATTGCTCTCATTGGTTTAACTACAGCAAAACGACCTTTAGTAGCATCTGCCTGGCTAAGCTTAGCCGTCGGGCTTAAATCATTCAGCCACTTGGGGTTTCTTATCAATCTTCAGGTAGTCAAGTGTGCTATTCATTCTTTAGTCTTCAAATCTTGAGTTTCTCTGACATTTTTATTCTCTTGTTTCAGGAAATTGCTCCAGAATATTCCGGTGTGCTACATGGTACACTTTCTAATTCTCCTTCAATAGACACTGGTTGTTGAACACAGATAGCTAATTCTTACCATTTGGGAAGGAAATGGCCTTAGAATCAATAGGGGATCTCGATACATTAGACCAAAATCGTTTCTGACCGTGTACATTTTGTTTATAGGAATGTGTCTTACTGCTGGGACATTGGCTGCAATAGTTGGTACAGTTGGAGCAGGTTTCTTTGTAGAACTATTAGGATCGTTCCAAGGATTCATCCTTCTTACGGCAATTTTGTATCTCCTCTCTGCTCTCTTCTACAACATATATTCAACTGGAGAAAGAGTCGATTTTGACGCAACAGGTACACAGCCCATCTCTTAGTTGGGTTATTTACATTTTGTGTTCTGTTTCATACATTTTAATATTGCTCCAGTATTTTGCATAAGTCTAATGGTAAATGTTGGGTCTTTTGGCAGGTTGAAGGACCACAAAATCCAGTTTATAATAGGTGTTGATGGATCAGCTAGTAGAGAAGGTGCAAACTCTAAATAGAGTCAGCTTCTTCTCACCAAGTAAGTATCAGGAAAGAGTTGCATCTGCCTTGTATAGAAGAATCTAGAAAATATGTCTCTACATTCTTCTTTTCTACCGGTTCAGTGTTCACGAATAAAAGAAACGTTTATGTGAAAAAGTTTGCAAATACAACTTCAACACTAATTGACAAGTCTGTGCGTAGTTTTGTAACACGATAAAGAAAAGAATAACGCAGGTAGTGTGTAAGTTTGGCAATTTAAACATTCTGAGTACATACAACTGACTGGTAAGTAAAGCGACGAATACTTAGTTGTATCGAATTTACAGTGCTAGTCTGTAAGTTTTATGAAATAAAGCTGTCTGAGTAAACATATGCTCTGCTAAGTTGACTGCTGACGAGAGCATTGTTTAAATGGTAACATCTTCTTCAGCAAGCCCATGAAATGTATTGGATACAAAGATTTTCATCAAGAATGATCTTATACAGTAGTTATGTTAAACAAACACAAATAGTCGAAGATTATACACCCAACCAGAAGTGAACTGAACCAATCAATGCCTAAAAGTTGCACGGAAGTAGAGAAAAAGTGAAGTGTTTCAAAAAAAAAAAAAGTAGGAGAAAAAGTGAAGTGTTGCAGGTGTGTAGATCCGTGATTTGGGACCTTGAAGTGCTAACACTTTCCCTACTGACATACACGTGTACCTCGGGGTGGTAATAATGTCTCACTTCCCTTCATCACTCGTAACTGACCCGCTACGTTTGGCTTTTTACTTCGATTGCTTCCCTTTCGTTGCAAACTGTTGAAAGTAAAACTCCACAATCTCCTTGTTTCTTTCTTTTCTTCTCTCCGTGTTCCATCTAATCTATCTTATTAAAACAGAAACATTGTAACTTTTTCTAGGTAGATTTTTAAATTGGACCTACTATTAGATATGATATATTTTCTGATCCTATTAACTAACAATTAATGTTAGTAAATTATTTCCTTATTCTATGCTAACTTAATACCTTATATACATTCATTTGATCAGTTGGCCAATTTTCTTTCTATTCAAAAAAAATATTTTCTTTCCCAATTGATTTCATAACCAACATGCAGTCATGTTAAATTTGAGATTTCATAATCACCATCCAATAAGTCCATGCGATGATCACCATGCAATACATTACTCCTTAACCAATTAATTTTATATAATAGTCGTACTATATGATATATTAATTCAAAGTGGATTCAAATCAAACTTATTAACCCATTACCTTTTAACCAATTCAAACATAATTATATATCGGATTACCGGGTTTACTAACTCGACGATCTAAATTTGGATTTAAAAATATTGATTCAGACGCAGTTTTTTAAATAGACAAAATTCTTACATATTAAATATTTGTAACATTGTTAACAAAATTTTGAATCATAAAACATTCCGCGCTTCCAAAGCGCGGGTCATGATCTAGTTTCTTCTTAAAATGTATTCTTAAAAGTTTTTATTTAATGCCTACATTCGTTATCAATATTTATTTTCATTAAGTATATAGAAAATGATTTATAGTGGGTGGTCCCCAATACGATAACAAAGGGTGTTCTTTATAAAGAAAATAATATTAACGGTGTTGATAACTAGAAAACAAATAGATGTGGGGGCTTCCTACTAGATATTTTTCAGTAAGGATACAAAAGTAGTTCTTCGGAGCTTCCTCTTACAACCTTACTCCACTCTCTTTTATTGTGATCCGCACATTTTCAATCCTTGAGATCTCTTTTGGAAAAAAAAAAAAGAATCAAATCTCCCAAACAAAAACCAAAGAAGGAATAAAAAAAAGAGAGAGGAGAGAATTACGTTTGTGTCACCTTCTTGTTAAATATCTTCTTCTTCCACCACAGTTTTTTTTTTCTTAGTATATACTCTTCTTTTCTGTAGCAGATTCTCTATAGCATCTTTCTCTTATATAAGCTCTCAAACTGTCCTTTCATCTCCTTACAGATTCCTGGTTTGTTTGAGAGAATCGGCGATGGCGAACGCCAATGGGAAGGCTGCTACTGGTTTTCCAGAGAAAATCTCTGAGAAGGCGAACCCGGAGGCTAACGAAGCTACGGAGATCGCCGGGAACATCATCTACCACGCCAAGTACAGTCCTCACTTCTCTCCTTTGAAGTTCGGCCCCGAGCAAGCTCTCTACGCTACTGCGGAGAGCCTCCGCGATCGTCTCATTCAGGTAACGATCAGTAGTTTCTAGACCTTATTCCGTCCAATGGAAGTAGATTTGGGTGTACAGCTGAGTTAACTTATCTTGATTTTCACGAATTTATCCAAAACAAACACATGTATGTGTGTGTGTGTGTGTGTGTGCGAGTGATATGAAAGTGGACTTGTGTATTGTTTTTTGCAGCTGTGGAATGAGACTTATCTTCATTTTCACAAAGTTGATCCAAAGCAGACGTACTACTTGTCCATGGAGTATCTCCAAGGCCGTGCTTTGACTAACGCCATTGGTAATCTCGACCTTCAAGGTCCATATGCTGACGCGCTACGTAAGCTTGGTTACGAGCTTGAGGAGATAGCTGAACAGGTTACTCTTTTTTTTATTCTCTTCTTTCAAGACTCTTTTGAGACACTGATTATTATTTCTTTTTAGATGTTTGAGCTTTTATGTTTTGGTAAATTCCAGGAGAAAGATGCAGCTCTGGGAAATGGTGGTTTAGGGAGACTAGCCTCCTGCTTCTTGGATTCCATGGCCACCCTCAATTTGCCTGCTTGGGGTTATGGGTTGAGGTACAGACATGGTCTGTTTAAGCAACTTATCACAAAGAAAGGCCAAGAAGAGGTCGCTGAGGACTGGCTTGAGGTAATGATTTTCATATTTGGTGGCTTCACTATATTTGCTTTTCTCTGACTCTAACTCGTTCTATTTTTGATGGGAACTTGCAGAAGTTCAGCCCGTGGGAAATTGTCAGGCATGACGTTGTCTTCCCTGTCAGATTTTTCGGCAGTGTGCAGATAAACCCGGATGGATCGTAAGTATTAGTGTTGTGCTCTTAAACGACTGTACATCAGTGAAATTCGCTTATATATAGTAGCTGACCTTTTGTTGAGCTTGATATTAACCATTTCAATGGATCGTTTGACCAATTTGCAGAAGGAAGTGGGTAGGCGGTGATGTTGTACAAGCTCTTGCTTATGATGTGCCAATCCCAGGATTTAAAACGAAGAACACAATTAGTCTCCGCCTCTGGGAAGCAAAAGCTAGAGCGGATGACCTTGACCTTTTTCAGTTCAACGAAGGAGAATATGAATTAGCTGCTCAGCTACATTCCCGTGCTCAACAGGTTATCTATAAGTTTCATTCTTCATGAACTCCACCTTTTTCTAATTGCTTTGTTTCTTTTTTCTGTAATAATGAATTTATGTGTATGCAGATTTGCACAGTGTTATATCCCGGGGATGCTACCGAGAATGGGAAGCTACTACGGTTGAAACAACAGTTCTTTCTCTGCAGTGCTTCGCTTCAGGTTTGTTAATTTGGTTGTAGGTTCCTTTCACACTCTTCATTATTGTATATTAACTGAAGCTACAAGTTAACTAACATAATTTCTTGCAGCTGATTCACTACTATAAAATCGTAATATGGAAACCTATTGCAGGATATTATATCAAGATTTAACGAGAGGAGCACCGGCGAAGGCACCCGGAAATGGTCAGAATTTCCAAGTAAAGTTGCTGTTCAAATGAATGACACACACCCAACTCTTGCAATTCCTGAGCTCATGCGATTGCTAATGGATGACAATGGACTTGGATGGGATGAAGCTTGGGATGTGACATCAAAGTATGACATTTGTGCATTTAACCACTCATCTTTCCAGACAAAAGTTTCCACTCTTTCTATTGGGACTTACTTTTAAAGTTTACAGGACCGTTGCTTACACCAATCACACTGTCCTTCCTGAAGCCTTGGAGAAATGGTCACAATCTTTAATGTGGAAGCTTCTTCCTCGTCATATGGAGATCATAGAGGAAATTGATAAAAGGGTACTTTTCTGCGCATTTATAATATTCTTGTTTCTATGATCTGTTGCAATAATTGGACATATACCTTTCTGCAGTTTGTGCAAACTATTCGCAGCACGCGGGTAGATCTCGAGGATAAGCTTTCAAGTTTGAGCATCTTAGATCACAATCCGCAGAAGCCAGTTGTGAGAATGGCTAACTTATGTGTTGTATCGTCGCACACAGTAAGTGGTCCCTCTTTCAAGTTTGAGCCATCTTTCATCACAATTCGCAGAAGCAAATTAGTCGTTTTATGTTTTGTTTCAAGTGTTCTTTATGGGGGTGCTTTTGCAGGTGAATGGCGTTGCTCAGTTGCATAGTGATATCTTAAAGGATGAGTTATTCGCCGACTATGTCTCTATTTGGCCAAACAAGTTTCAAAACAAGACTAATGGCATCACACCTCGAAGGTGGCTTCGTTTCTGCAGCCCTGAGCTCAGTGATATAATCACAAAGTGGTTGAAGACTGACAAATGGATCACCGATCTTGATCTACTAACTGGTCTTCGACAGGTCTCATGTTTATTCACTTCTGAACTAAATCCGCAATGAGGTTTAGTCTTTGTCTTTTTGATATTATTTTTCTTATGCTAGTTTGCGGACAATGAAGAACTCCAATCTGAGTGGGCTTCTGCAAAGGCGGCCAATAAGCAACGTTTGGCTCAGTATATAGAGCGTGTGACTGGTGTGAGTATTGATCCAAACAGCTTGTTTGACATACAAGTTAAGCGTATCCACGAATACAAGAGGCAGCTTATGAACATTCTCGGAGTAATATACAGATTCAAGAAACTAAAGGTATAGTTGGCTAAAATATCTTTCCGCATTTGGTTGAAGTTGTGACTTATGGTAGACCTAAGGATATTTAGAAAATTCAAAAAAGTTTAATAAACTTCAGGGGTAATTCATTTCCTTCGGGCAAAAAGTTCCAGAACAAAAATAAGTTTCATATACGATAAAAGCTCATTAAGCTTCATTGATGCCCTTTGACCAAAAAAAAAAACTTCATTGATGCCTTAACAGAAGACAGATCTACTATTAGGCAATGTTTGTATTACTTGTATGACATTATTTTTGTGCAACTAAATGTTACAGGAGATGAAGCCTGAGGAAAGGAAGAAAACAACTCCTCGTACTATCATGATTGGGGGTAAAGCCTTTGCCACCTATACAAATGCAAAACGGATTGTGAAGCTAGTGAATGATGTGGGCGACGTTGTTAACAGTGATCCAGAGGTCAACGAATACCTGAAGGTGAGTCATCTTAGGAACTTTTTACATGCAACTTAAAGGTAGCTAAGCACGATGCTTGCTTGCTTGCTTGATAATGATTGCGTGCCTGAGAATGCTATTGATCTGTTAAATGTCAATATAACACGTGTTTGCGTCTCTCATGATGAATTTGGTTTCTTCTGGTTAAGTATAGTGCACTTCTTTCCGAGAGTGAAGCGTTCTTATAGTAGCCATGCGGATTCAAATGCAATGAATCGCTGTTACTCCTTTTATTGTTCTGAACATGTTTTTTTTTTTGCTTGAAGTAACTATAAATGATTTGCCTCTCCAGGTTGTATTTGTTCCAAACTACAATGTGACTGTAGCAGAGATGCTTATACCCGGAAGTGAGCTTTCTCAGCACATCAGCACAGCAGGCATGGAGGCAAGTGGTACAAGCAATATGAAATTCGCTCTCAACGGTTGCCTTATCATAGGAACCCTTGATGGCGCTAATGTGGAGATAAGAGAGGAGATTGGCGAAGAAAATTTCTTTCTTTTTGGTGCAACAGCCGATCAGGTCCCTCGACTGCGTAAAGAAAGAGAAGACGGACTCGTATGTTGATTACTCTCTCCATTTTCTCCTCTACAAATTTGTTTTTACCAACCATACCATGAAAGCCCCATATGCTTTCCACTTTCTCTAACATAGAAACGTTTTTGTGCCTGTCCAAACTTGCCAGTTCAAACCAGATCCTCGATTTGAAGAGGCGAAGCAGTTTGCCAAAAGTGGAGTGTTTGGAACCTATGACTATGGTCCGCTCCTTGATTCTCTTGAGGGAAACACTGGTTATGGGCGTGGTGATTACTTCCTGGTTGGGTATGACTTCGCGAGCTACATGGATGCTCAGGCCAAAGTTGATGAAGCTTACAAGTAAGTCCATCTCTTTGAACATTTGTAAGATTAGTGTCTGCAGAATCAAGTTGATGAATACTCAAGTTCTTTAATGTGAAAAAAATACTACCATAATGTGCTGTGACAGGGACCGGAAGAGGTGGCTGAAGATGTCGATAATGAGCACAGCCGGGTCAGGAAAGTTCAGCAGCGACCGGACAATAGCTCAGTATGCCAAAGAGATTTGGAACATTGAGGCATGCCCCGTTCCTTAACTCCTTATATCGTTGCAACAGACTCTGCCTTTTACCATGGCCTCTCTACATCCACACAGCTCCAAAGTCAATATATATATCTTATATAAATCTCATAACTGAATAAGTAATAAACCTTTTCGTATTTATATGTTCATTATGTTTGCATAAGTTAAATGTTTGTTCATGTAAAACGTGGTTCAGCAAGTATATGAATGACATTCTGGATTATTTTGTTCAGCTCATAGCCTCATATTAATCTTTTTTTTTGTCGACAGCCTCATATTAATCGATTATCCAAAAAATTGAAATCATGTAAATTGTAGACAATGATGGACCAAAAAATTTTCATGTAAATTCAGCATTCGTCAAGTAAAAGGTGCATCCAACAATTGATATCAACAAAAGAAAAAGCCAACTACTTCTCAGCGACTGTCTTGATGAACTCCAAAACAATTGAAACGAGTTGAGTTTGATGCTTGGTATAACCATGATCAGCTTTCTTCACAATCTCCAGCTTGTTGTTGGGTATGATCTTTGCAAACTCCTGAGCATCTCCCGCTGGCACTACCTTATCACCGGAACCATGAACCGTCAAGACTCTGACTTGTTTGTCAATCTTGAGACAAGCTTCATGCATATCCGTCTCTAACCTCTCCATCAAGCTCGCGTGGGTAACACGGAACTCGGATTTTCCCTCTTTAGCATCGATGAAACCTTGCTCCTTGATTCTTTCGAGATACCCATCTCCAAGACGTATGCCCTTTTTCAGATCGTAACGTCCAGATATACTGATTACATTGCGGATGTTACCGTACTTGGAGGCGTAGAGGAGCACCACGTTGCCTCCTCTGCTGTGTCCGATAATGGTAGTGACGACACGGTTGGTGTTAGAGAAGTGTTGGATGACGGAGTGCAGATCATCAGCTTCGTACCAGTAGTTACCGTAATTGAAACCGCCTTCACTCTCTCCGTTACCAGAGAAATCAAAACGAAAAGCGCTGGTCCCTTCTTTCTCTAGAGCAGCAGCCACATTCTTGAGGATCGTGTTGTTCTTGTCCGATTTGAATCCGTGGCATAACACCACGACTTCTCTTGAACCAGTTTCGTGAAGCAGACCGACGAGTTTCTCGTTGTGGCTGTTCTGAATCTCGATCTTCTGTTCTTGTTGTTGCGCACATGCTGAGTTCCCCTCGGGAGATGAATCCATTCTCAATTTGTTTGCTTTAAACTGGAGGTTTTACTTTCTCTTAGCTGACGTTGAAGAAAGAGGTTGCCGCACGAGACATATCTTTGCATTCGTTTAGGTTTATATTGAGTTCTGACTTCTGAGGATTAACCGGCACTTTCATACAATTGGGCCTAATGGGGCTATTTTAGAGCCCATCAGAGACAAAAACAACAAACGCTTCTCGTTTGTAACAACTAAACCGCAGGACGTTTTGGAACTCAACCGGAGAGAAAGGGGGGGTTCATAAACCCAACTCAATAGTTGTACCTTGGATTCCTTGTACCTTTCACTGGATCTTCCCTCGCACACCGTTCGCTGATAATCATTACTCCGAGAAAGAGAAGGGAATGCAAAGTAGATTGAGGAAAGAGAATGAACAGATTCGAAGCAGCTAACGAGCTCGCCTTCCGTGTCGGAATCTCCGGCCACGGCGGTCACCTCCGCGTCGAGCCTCTGTACACTGCGGAGAGCGACGTCGCAGTGAACTCACTTCCCGATTTCGTCTCCGTGAGTGTTCTTCCCGATTGCTTTAATCTCCGTTAGACTCTGTCGAGTTAAATTTTTAGTAAAACTTAGCTTCAAAAATTAGGTTTGCTTGGGGACTGATTCACGATGCAATATGTTGCGTTTGATACTGAAAATCCGTTATGAGTAAAGGTAGTCAATAGGTCTTATTGTGATTTAACTTAAGTGTTTGTTGATTAGGTTAAATGTGTGAATACAAGTAAGCGTGAGATCGTTGTAGATTCTTGCTCAGATGCTCATTTATGTTTTCCCTATAATGTGCATTTCTCAGCCTCCTGCGTTTGCTAAGGAAACAAAAGAGTCGATAAAGGAACATATCGAGGAGAAATATCTCCTCCCAAGACTGGAACCTGAACAGTTCTCTGCTGAAAACGCTGAGAATCAGTGGGATTTTGACTGGTTTGCTAGGGTGAAGGTGCCTCTTCAACCTTCTTTGCCCAGGTCCGTTGTAGTTCCAACTTGGGAATTGCCATTCAGGCGTCAGAAATTGGATACTGAAAGAAACGGAAGATGGGAGCCAAAGTCAGTGGAGGTATAACTCATTTTTCTTCCTTTAGATAGTGATGTTATCCATGAGTCAGTACTTAGCTATTAGATTTCTGTTTCTGACTCTAGTTGGAGAAATGGATTGTCATATTATCTTAGGTGGATTTATCAGAACAAATGTATGGAGATCAAGATTCTGGATTTTTTCCTCGAATGGTGGGACCTCCAAAGGATTTTCTGAGAGGGAGCGCCAATAATCGCCCTTTCCGTCCAGGTGGCTTGGAGGATTCACAGTCTTCAGAGAGGATCCTTCCAGATGGTGTATGTGACGGCCGATGGGTACGGGAATTGCTCAATGGAGGTCCTGCTCAGAACGTTCCTCCTAGTTTCAAGCAGAGTTTAGATCTTGGAGATCTCATGGTTCCTTCTATTATCACCATCTTATGTTAACTTATCTTTTGATCCATTTACGTATGATTTAATGTGAATTGACTCATCCTGTTTTCCTATGAAGCCACATCCCCAAGCATGGAATGTTTATGAGGATCAGAGTTTACATGGAAATGCATCAGATGAAAAGTCGGTATGTAGATCAATGTCATTGGTATATGTGAACTTTTTTTTTATATTTGGTTGTAGTGATAAATTCGTTTTCACTGTCTTTGTGTTTGTGATACTCTCAGAGCAAGTTGTCTATACAATTTGATGATCTATTCAAGACGGTTTTGGAAGAAGATACTGTCTTCGAACTTGAGGGAGACGGTGCGTGACACCAGTTATACTTTATTCCTTTATCTTTATTTGCCTTTAAATTTTTTTCTGATAATGAAAACTATTATGAAGATCACTCCGCAGGATCTGAGTCTCCAAAGGCAGAAGCTGAACCTGAACCTGAAGCGAGCAAAGGTAGAGAAACCATCAAGGGGACAGAGACTGACATCACCGTCCTGGATGAGATTTTGTCATCAGCTAAAACAGCAATATTGTCGGATGAAGCAATTACTGGGAACAATGGCAAACAATTACGGAAAGAGGTAACAAAGCGGATTCTACATCTGGATATTTCATTTTCCCTCCCATCAACATGATTTATTGTTCTTCTTTTAGGGATGGGCCACTAAAGGAGATAGCCAAGACATTGCAGACCGGTTCCATGAGCTTGTTCCTGACATGGCGATGGAGTTCCCTTTCGAATTGGACATCTTTCAGAAGGAGGTACTTCCCTTGTCTATTTCTTAGTTTGCGGATGTTTGAGGAACATGCTTAGTTTCTTGTTATATGTGAATTGACATTTGACAATAAATAACCGAGTTTCTTATGCCTACAGGCCATCTGTTGTTTAGAAAAGGGGGAGTCTGTTTTTGTAGCAGCCCATACATCAGCAGGAAAGACCGTTGTTGCAGAATATGCATTCGCTTTGGCTACCAAGGTAGAGGATTCTAGAACATTGATCGTGTTTTTATTATTATATTCTTTTCTCTGTCTGATTAATGTCTCTCTTCAGCATTGTACACGAGCTGTTTATACTGCCCCAATTAAAACCATCAGCAACCAAAAATACAGAGACTTTTGTGGGAAGTTTGATGTAGGACTTCTCACGGGTGATGTTAGCATAAGGCCAGAGGCATCTTGTCTGATCATGACTACAGAAATATTAAGGTCAATGCTGTACCGTGGTGCTGATATCATACGTGATATAGAATGGGTAAAACAGCTTTCTGATGTTGAAATTTCTTCTGGTTTTGCAATATGCTTATATCCTTTGTAGTTCTATGTGAAGGTCAATCATGTTTTCTTGTTGCCGTTCCTTTGACTGGCAGGTTGTATTTGATGAAGTTCACTATGTCAATGACGTAGAAAGAGGGGTTGTTTGGGAAGAAGTCATCATCATGTTGCCAAGGCATATAAATTTTGTCCTTCTTTCTGCAACGGTACTTCTTGTTACCTTTATGTTTGTGCGTTTAAAAATATGGTCTTTAGAAGTTTTTGTTGTGTTTTTACCATGCACCTAAGCTTTGGCTATGTCTTTTCTCACTAGATGAGTTTGAAAAGAACTGGTCGCCTTTTATTAAATTTTCTTCGGATCTCAGTTGGTTGGATTCCTTATGGGCTATTTTCTCAATTTCTAATATTTATGGAGATACAATGCAAACTATAAACTGCACTCAGTTTTTTGTCGCAATATATATTTTGTTTTTCTAGTATTTAGTCACTATTCTCCATTCTGCCTTTTTCCCGTTGGCTTCTCCTCCTTAGTTCATTGCAACTAATATCATGCATTGCTAAATTTAAATTACTTACAGGTGCCTAACACATTTGAATTTGCTGACTGGATTGGCCGAACAAAACAAAAAGAGATACGTGTTACTGGGTGAGATTTATTGTACTCTGGTAAATTAATTGTGGATAATTTAGTTATTCATGATGAAAATCTTAACTTTCATAATTTTGTGGGTTTTGTTTTCAGCACAACAAAAAGACCAGTTCCTCTAGAGCATTGCCTATTTTATTCTGGCGAACTCTACAAAGTTTGTGAGAATGAAGTTTTTATTTCTAAAGGGATAAAGGATGCTAAAGATGCACACAAGAAGAAGAATTCAAGTGCAGTTAGTGTCGGTCCTAAACAGTACACGGGATCTTCAGCTCATCAAGATGGGAACAAATCTCAGAAACATGAAGCTCACTCTCGTGGCAAGCAGAATAAACACTCAGGTGTAAAAGATTTGGGAAAGTCCTCTTACGGTGGTAACGGCCAGAACAATGGGGCATTTAGACGATCAGCAGCTTCAAATTGGTTGTTGCTTATCAACAAGCTCTCAAAGAAGTCCCTGTTACCTGTATGTTATGTGTCACTTGTTTTCCCTATGGTTATGACGTGTATATTCAATCCTATTTGGAGTCCTTTTTGACTAACCTTTCGATTTTATGTTTCCTACTAGGTGGTTGTCTTCTGTTTCTCGAAGAATTATTGCGATAGGTGTGCTGACGCTTTGACTGGGACTGATCTTACTAGTAGTTCTGAGAAAAGTGAAATCCGTGTCTTCTGCGACAAAGCTTTTTCGAGATTAAAAGGGTCTGATCGGAATTTACCTCAGGTTGGTTATCTTAAGAATATCCTGTCTTTTCACATATTGAATTTGGAGAGGTACCTTGATTCGTACTTATGAACTGTTGGGGATGACATATTTTATAGGTCCTCCGAGTCCAAAGCCTACTTCATAGAGGAATCGGTGTTCATCATGCTGGGCTGCTTCCAATAGTAAAGGAAGTTGTTGAAATGCTCTTTTGCCGTGGTGTCATTAAGGTAGGCTTAGTATTTTTCGTGCTGCCACATTTGACGTCCTATTGCGACTTTTCCATTATATTTATAATCTCTTCCGGCAATTGGTCGTTTGTCATCTTTCTACAGGTGCTATTTTCAACGGAGACATTCGCTATGGGGGTTAATGCTCCAGCTAGAACGGTGAGGCTATTCTGATTTTGTTGTTGATGTAAATTTAGTGTTACAATGTTAAGTGGCTTATTCTTTACAACATACGTATAATGTGGATTGTCATATGACATTTGTTAGGGGAAGAGTTTATTACTGGGTTGTTGAGAATGTGATTCCAAGTTATCGTCTCCAGTGTGTTGGAATTTCTTTAACAAATCTGGTCTTCACAAATCTCCTCAATGAATTTTCCTGTTACTTACTTTTCCATGATTTACGCTACAGGTTGTTTTTGATGCTTTGAGGAAGTTTGATGGAAAGGAATTCAGATCGTTGCTTCCTGGAGAGTACACTCAAATGGCAGGGCGTGCTGGCAGAAGAGGACTTGACAAAACTGGCACAGTTATTGTCATGTGTCGCGATGAAGTTCCAGATGAGAATGATCTGAGGCGTATAATTGTTGGAAGCGCAACAAGACTAGAATCTCAGTTCCGATTAACCTACATAATGATCCTCCATCTTTTACGTGTTGAAGAATTGAAGGTATATTAATATCTGGACCATTGATCTACCATCTCAATTAGTTGCATGCATGTAGTTCCCATTAGCCTTGGCACTGCATGTGTTTTGGAACCGAGCCTTTCATTGGAATTTTTTCTGACGCCATTTTTTTGAAATTGTAAGGTGGAAGACATGCTGAAAAGAAGTTTTGCTGAATTCCATGCTCAAAAGAAGCTGCCCGAGAAACAACAACTTCTCATGCTGAAACGTTCTCTACCAGTCAAAAATATTGAGTAAGGCGAATCCCTTATCTTATGGACACTAGAAAGACTGCTAAACTACTTAACTTCTTCATATGTATAGCACTAATATGTGTGTCGCCTTAATAATGTGTAAAAAAAAACTAATTGTTCTACCGTTTTGCTGTGTCACCTCTGTATTCAACTCCAGATGATTTTATGGATTAACCTATTGCTTTGTGCGTCTAGATGTATTAAAGGAGAACCAGCAATTGAAGATTACTTTGAGATGTATATGGAAGCAAACGAATGTAACAGTAAAATGTCAGAAGCAGTCATGCAGTCTCCTAATGCCCAGCAACATCTTGTAACCGGAAGAGTAGTGGTCATGAAATCTGAAACGGTGAGGCCCAGTCTCCACCTCTCTTTTCTCTATACATAATTAAATGTTGCTCATTTGTGTAAATTTAACAGGGCATAGACAATTTACTTGGAGTCGTACTGAAGGGACTTCCAAACAGGCAATATGTTGTTTTGGTGATAAAATCTGAAATTCCACCACCAGAGAAAAATATGGTTCTCATTGGCAAGAAAAGCTCAGATCCCTCTCAGGGTTTCTTTATTGCGCCCAAGTCAAAACGTGCTGTTGAGGATGATTATTATTCGACAACCAGCTCTCGAAAAGGCACCGGTGTTATCAAGATAGAGCTCCCGTACCATGGAGCCGCTGCTGGTGTAGGGTACGAGGTCAGAGCGTTTGATAACAAAGAATTCTTGTGTATATGCGTTAGCAAGATAAAGATCGATCAGGTGCGTCTACTCGAGGATGGGAACAAGACAGCTTTTTCTCAGACGGTTCAACAGCTTTTGGATCTGAAATCAGACGGAAACAAGTTTCCTCCTGCTCTAGACCCAGTTAAAGGTTCCTTAACTTAATTCTAGCTCTGGATCATTTTTTTTTATCCTGGCTGAAAGTTCAGTTCCGCCATAAACTCATTTCATGATTCTGTTTCAGATTTGAAGCTGAAAGATGCTGAGCTTGTGGAGACTTACTATAAATGGACCAGCTTGTTACAAAAGATGTCCATGAATAAGTGCCACGGTTGTGTCAAATTGGATGAGCACATGAAGCTAGCTAGGGAGATTAGGAAGCATAAGAAAGATCTCAAAGATCTCGAATTCCAAATGTCTGATGAAGCCCTATTACAGATGCCTGCGTTTCAGGGCAGGGTACGGTCATATGAGAAGTTCATCTTTGTTTCCTCTTTATGTATGATGGATTTGAGTAACATGTAGAGCTCTAAATTTTTTTCTTGCAGATCGATGTTCTGAAGAAAATAGGGTGTATAGATGATGACCTCGTCGTCCAAATCAAAGGCCGTGTCGCTTGCGAGATGAACTCTGGGGAAGAATTGATTTGTACAGTATGTCTGTTCGAGAATCAGTTCGAAGAATTGGAACCAGAAGAAGCAGTGGCTATAATGTCTGCCTTTGTCTTCCAACAGAAAAACACTTCGGCGCCTTCACTTACTCCCAAACTGGCCAAGGCTAAGCAAAGGTGTGTTACGATCACACTCTTTCCCTAAATGATATAATCAATTTAGTTATTGACACTCTTTCGGACAGAGTCTATGATACAGCAATCAGACTTGGTGAGCTTCAAGCTCATTACAACTTACAAATAGACCCTGAGGAATATGCACAGGAGAATCTCAAATTTGGTCTGGTCGAAGTCGTTTATGAATGGGCAAAGGTCTGTAACCAGATAGCAATCTTTCTCATTACATTTTTCTGATATACCCTTCTTACTGAAGAAATCGTATGTTTGAAATCTTGCAGGGGACTCCGTTTGCAGAGATATGTGAATTGACAGATGTCCCTGAAGGTCTGATAGTTCGGACCATTGTGAGACTAGACGAGACGTGCCGTGAGTTCAAGAACGCAGCCGCCATTATGGGGAACTCCGCGTTACACAAGAAAATGGATTCTGCTTCGAACGCTATAAAACGCGACATCGTGTTTGCTGCTAGTCTGTATGTGACTGGAGTGTAAGGTTCGATTTATGAAAACTGACCAGACCCCATTCTCATGTTTAATCGCTAAACCGTCTCAAAGATGTGTCTTGTTGTCGAGTAAAGCTCTAAAATTCCTGCAGAATCTAATTATTAACCCATTTTCTTAGAGTACAAAAGTCATTTATGTTATTTGTCTTCAGAATACAAAATATTACCAGAACTTTTCAGATCGTTACACAGTTTTTTAGTAAAAACTATATATTCGCAATACTTCTCCATTTCTAAAAAGATCAATTTTAAAAAAAGTTTTATAACAAAATAGATTTTTTAGGTTTTATAAAAATAATTGAATTTATTCATTTTATGGTGATCTAAAGTTACTAATAATAAATCATAAGACGATTGCTTATAATAGAATGCTAATTTATCTTTTTTTTTTTTCCGAATGAGTGTAAAATTTATTCAAACCAAAAAAACTTTTTTACATTAAGTGCTTCTAAGTTTTTGTTCTATGAAAGAATCAAAGAATATAAAAAAAGAGCTTGTAGAAGAAATCTCTCTTGGCTAAAATATTCGTTACGTTCTCTCCATAGGCTGTGCATCAAAGCTTGTAATGCGTAGCGGAGGAGAAAAACCACCGTAGGATCATGCCTAGGGTTAGAAACAATATCCAAGATCTCACTCAACTCTGTTGTAAATTCATCACCAAGAATCCCTCCAACAAGCAGTTTCCAGATTTTTTTCAAGTAGCTGCAACTAAAGAATAAGTGCTGGCATGTTTCGTGTGTTTCTTTGCATAGCACACAGTCCATATTCACTGTGGAGTTCCACTGCTGCAGCCTGTCACAAGTTTGCAAGCGATTCCGTGTTGCAATCCAGACAAGAAAGGAAAACTTTGGAGTGGACTGAGAGAACCAGTTCCCTCTACTCCAAATCCACTCTGATTGGAGTAGCTGCAACTAATTTATCATTTTAACAAATGTGAAAACCTAAAAATATGTTAATTGGAAACCGAAGAACTACTACTATTTTAGCGCAAATATGAAATCATAATTGTAATAAACCAAGGGATTGAGATAATTTATTCCCCAGTAATGAAACGGGTAGGATCCAAGTAAGAACTGAGGCTTCAAAAATGGTTTCAAATACACTCTTAAAAATGTCCTATCAAAAGATTCATCAACAAAACTATGAAACATGCTGTCCGGTTAACATAGCCATCAACTCAGGCACTAGCTTACCCTGCTTCATCACGTATCTGTTCAAGAACTCCTCATCAGTACATACCAAGACAGATGAAATTGGAGGGTTTCCACCTCTGATCAATCCTTTCGACATGAGAGCTTTGATTACATTACACCTCGGCACAATCCTCTTCTCCAAGCTGTATCCAAACACCGAAGGCACCAAAACCACAGCCTCCGGTGGCCATTCCATCTTCTTCACCAGAAACTCAAACTTCTTCTTCAAAGACTCTGCTGAATAACCAAAGCACTGAGGAAACCGCTTGATCATCATCCTATACTCATCTCTGCTGAACCCTAACCCTACAAACGTATCAACCGACTCCAGTATCTTCTCCTCCGAAGAGCGTATACACTCCGGACGCAACTTCAACACCGAAAGAATCTCTTCCTCCACAAGACCACACCTCCTGAGCGTCTCGAACGTCTGCCCTATCTTCTTCTCCGAGAATTTCAAAAAGAAGGGCCACTTCTTGAAGATCCTCCACACATCCTCCTCGCTGAACCCTAACCTTTTGTACACATTCACCTTCTCCTCGATCGTCTTATCGCTCATCTCGTAGACAACGTGGAGAGCTTCCACGAACTTAGACTTGGTCGGATCAAAACCCATGTCAACCACTTTCTTGAGCGTCTCGTCGAACTTCTCTTTCCCGCAAACGGGTTGACACCTGGAGATGAGCAACGAGAAGAGCAGGTTCTGAGGCACACCCAGCTCTTTCAAAACAGATATGTTTCGGATCCTGTTCTTCGCCTTACCCTCTGTCCAAGAACCAGACACCTTATCACCTTCTCGCATAATCTCTTTGACGAAATCATAGTACAAGCTGAGAGATCTCCCCACTCTCTTCTCCAAAATCTTGGGAACTTTCGAGACGATCTCGGCCAGCTCAGAGCTCGAAGCTCCTCTGCACTGCAAAGCCCGGAGCTTGGGAAGAAGAGACGTCTCAGCGTCTTGTACAAGCAACCGCGGGTAAGTGGTGACGATCCTAGAGATCTGAGAATCTTCGAACCCGTTGCTTCTGAGAAGATTCAGAACGGAATCTGGGTTTACCTTGTCTTCGAAGGTGACTTTCCTAGAGATCGTTTCGGCGAGCTTTGTAGTTAAACCCAATGATTCGACGAGGTAAGAGACGGTGAAAGAAGTGTTTGCTTGAGGAGGGTTCACATTTGCAGAGGAGGAGAAGGAGTTTGAGAAAGCAAACGCATTTTGTAGATAGTTCAATGAGACTCGCAGGTTACGCCGTTTCTGCAACTCCACCGACCTTCTTCCATGGAGTATCAGTGAATACATGAGAAAACGAAGACAAAAAGCAAAAGAACCAAACAGCTAAACTCTCTGAGTCTGAACCCCCCGACCGACCGATAAACCCTAATTTCATTTATTGTCTGATTTGGGTAACTAATAAATAAAAATGAATATTGTACTTGGGCTAATGGGCCGATCTATAGATAGCATCGCTAAAGCCCATTTCAAGTTGACATGTGTGGAGGGAAACTTTGGCGCCATATATCACTCACTAAGAGAGATGCGTCTATATTAATGGCGGAACTACGACGACTCTTCTTCACTACAGCAACAATTCGACCTCAATTGAAATTAGGGTTTATAAACTCTGTGCGGTTATCATCATCAACAACTCGTCTTCCTTTCCCCACGATGGCCTGCGTAGAAGCGAAGAGCAACAACAGTCCCGACGTGAAGGAGCCATCGGCGAAACTCCAGAAGCTCGAATCCAAACCCTTCTTCAAAGTGAAGAAACTCTCCGAGAAAGCCGTCTTGCCCACGAGAGGCTCCCCTCTCTCCGCCGGCTACGATCTCTCCAGCGCGGCGGACTCGAAGGTCCCCGCGAGAGGCAAGGCGCTCATCCCGACGGATCTCAGCGTCGCCGTCCCCGAAGGAACGTACGCGAGGATCGCCCCGAGATCCGGTCTCGCCTGGAAACACTCGATCGACGTGGGAGCGGGGGTCATCGACGCGGACTACAGAGGACCCGTCGGTGTGATCCTGTTCAACCACTCGGATGCTGATTTCGAGGTGAAGGTGGGAGATAGAGTCGCGCAGATGATTATCGAGAGGATCGTGACGCCGCAAGTACTGGAGGTTGAGGATTTGGACGCTACTGTTCGTGGTGAAGGAGGTTTCGGTTCTACTGGTGTTTAAGTTTGTTTAGGGTTGTTTCGTCGAACAGATTGTGCGCATGGTTTTCTTATGTAATCTTGAAAGGCTCATTTTAAGATCTTTTTCTTCGTTATAATTACGCACCAACTCAAATTGATAATCCAATGAAACAATCTTACAAATGTATGTATATAAATCAAGAAGACAGTGCTTCACAAAATGACCAAGCCAAACAAATAAAGAAGCTTCTCTGTAACAGGTATGTCCTCTAACGAAATCAAATTGAAAACAGAGACAGTGGATGAACAATAAAAAGACATAACCACTAACCCTTCTTTTTATATATATGCACAAAATGAATAGTCTTTTCAAGCGAATCTAGGCTTAGGCATGGCTGGGCATACAGTATCGTTGTCATTGCTGTCGTGGTGGTGGTGGTGGTGGTGGACTAACCCGAAGATCTGACTCCAGTATTTATTACCTTTCTTAGCTTGTGGACATATCTGGTTGGGCATAAGAGTCAGTCTCCCTTCGTTTTTCAATGACTTTTCAAAGTGTTCCAACACTTTGACAATCTGCCAGAACTCTGGTCTCTTTTCTGTTTCCACCGACCAGCATTGCTCAATCAGCTCTTTCATCGCCGCTGGACATTTCTTTGGTATCACCGGTCTTGTGTTCTGTCCCAATAACAACAAAAAAAAAAGCATGTCTTTGATCTCACTCATTCATGAAAACAAAGCAGAGTAGGAGATGATGATGATGATGCTTCTTACCTTGTGCATGACTTTGAAAGCAGCTTGGACAGGAGACATCTCCCCAAATGGGACTGCTCCAGCTGCCATTTCCCATAAAACGAGTCCGAAACTATATACATCCGACTTACCTCCGTGTGGTTTCCTTCTCAGCACTTCTGGCGCCATCCACCTATACGTCCCCGTCTCAGCCCCCGGTACATCACAGTCCTCCTCGTCGCACGCTATGCCAAAGTCTGCAACCTTCAAGTTGAAGTCTTTGTCAATCAACACGTTCTCCGGCTTAAGGTCCCGGTGAACTATCTTCTTTGAGTGAATATATTCCATCCCTCTCGCAATGTCTAGACCAAACTTGACTACCTGCGGCAGAGGAAGGGACTTTATCTCCAGCTTGTGCAGATATGATCTCAAAGACCCATTAGCTAAATACTCCGTGATGATACAGTTCCCAGTATTCACTCCCACAAACTGATTCAAAACAAAACAAAACACATTTCAATTTAAGCAACACCAAAAGACATCATTCATTCATTCATTCAGACAAGTAGTCACCTTGACAACATTTGGATGGCTAAGTCGAGACAAGAGAGTGGCTTCCTTTGTAAACTGTCTCTCCAAACGAGCTCCCAAGAATTTGTCTTCGCAATCACCAGGCGCTCTTGTGATCTTGAGAGCGACGGCTTCGCCTTTGTACACACCGTGGTAAAGCAGGCTGAACTTCCCGTGAGCGAACAGGACTCCACGGGTGAGATCAGAGGTGTCGACGCGGTGTTCTTCGAGCACTCCCATGGCAGTTACGTTAGAATGATCAAAAGACTTGGAAGAACGCATCTCCTTCTTGCTCTTGGGCCTGTCCTTTAAAGGACCCGAGAAAGAGAGAGGGCGGAGAGCGTGGGATAGTTTCTCGAATGAACTTTTGCGGGTGAAGTTTCCCTTGGTGGGTGTTGCTGGTGGTTCGACTCTTACGGGATGAGGAGTTGAGAATCTCTTGACGACAGACTTTGCTTCTTTGAAAGATTCAGAGATGGGTATCTGAGGAGACGGAGAAGTAGCCCTCTTCCTGTTGGTGAAAGGGTTTCGATATATCTCAGAAGAAGAAGCAGAATTGGAACCGGTGGCTTGGTGCTTAGCCTGAGAAGGTCCAACAAGGGACTTGAGATCAGAGGGTGAACTGAGAGGCATTCTTTTCGAACCAGAACAAGTCTTGGTTGGAGTAATAGGCAAGGAGTCTGATCTAGGGGTGATGAGACGATGACAAATGGTGTGAGAATACTTGGCCCTCCTTATCCAAGAAGTAGACTCTTCCTCCATGTCTCTCCTCCTCCTCAAGAGAAATATAATCTCAGAAACTCGTCTTGAGAGAAAACACACAACCACGTAATCCTTCCTCCTCCTCAACGATTAAAACAAAGATAAATACTCCAAAATTCTCCAAGCAACGCAACACACACCCAAAAATCGCCGGAGATGATTCCACCAAACTAATATTATTATTTAATTATCATCAACGAATTAAGTATTAACAACACAGTAAACAAACCGAATCAAAACAACAAACAAAAAAAAGATTTTTTAGAAAGTACCTGAAATCACGAAAACGAAGGAGGGAGAAAAAAAGAGAGGTGAATCCGGCGATTGGATCGCGTGCGAAGAGAGGAGGAGGAAGCTAAAATGTGAATTTGACGACTTTTTTGTTGGTTGGAGGAGACGACGACGAAAGTAGTAGTAGTAGCCCCAAAGGAAGGTCTTTTAATGGCTTCCGGTATTTATTTAAACATTCCTTCCAATATTTATTACAAAAACTCAATGACCAATTCTCCGGCATTTTGTCAAACAAGAAAAACGCGGACGAACGTACATGAAACTTAAAACGATGTCGTTTTGTGGATGTCTGTCAATTTGTCAACGCCGCCGTATGCGTTTGCTTCATTCTCCTTTCGTTGAAATTATTTTTGTTCCCTCACATCTCAAAAAATTGCGCCTGTAGTCCAACGGTTAGGATAATTGCCTTCCAAGCAATAAACCCGGGTTCGACTGCCGGCAGACGCACTATCATTTTGGAAAGTTTATATATTTATTTGTTAATTGGGCCATTACGAGCGAATAATATTCATTCCATTATGTTACGTTTTTGATTTTCTTATTATACTAGATTTTGATCCGCGCTTTGGAAGCGCGGAATATTTTACGATAAATTTTTTTACTAATAACTTAACAAATATTTTGGTAATTTTTAAAAGAGTGTGTATTTAAAATACTTTTGCATTTAAATCAGTGTTTTTAAATTCAATCCAATTGTGACTATACCCGTTAATCCGGAGATCTGACAATTCAAATTTGGTTTTTAAAATATTCATATTAAAAAATCACTAAAACCCGAGACTAACCGATTGAACTGATGGATGACCGATATGTAATCTAATTAGATTTAAATTGTAATAGTTTCATAATTTGTACTCTTGTAATCCAAATTTTAAAGTTCATTATTTTGCAATTTATGAAAATATGATGTTTCTACAAAATTTTAAAGAGAAAATGATAGATATAAAATAATAAGATTAATTATTGTATTGTTTGGAAAAATTGATAGTAGTATAAAAAATATTTTGTTTGGAAACATTGATAATAGTATAAAGAAATAAGTATATTGTTTGGAAACATAGATAGTAGTTTAAAGAAAAGAACATTTGTGATTTAATGTAGATTTAACTATAAAGTATAAATGTGTATTTAATTTAAAAACTTACAAAATAAATGTTAGGTCCAACAAAATGTTTGAATTTTAATAAGATAGATTATTTGGATCACGTTTAAACCACACTAGGCCCATATTTTCCTTGACCTTTCTAATTCTAAGAAGTCTACCGTGATTCTCGATCTTGCATATAAAAAAGTCGTACTTGCAAAAGGAAACAAGGGGAAATTGAGAATTTTCATATCTTCTATTTTCCAAGACAAATCAAGACACTCATTAGACAGTCTTCTCCAATAAACTATCTTAGAAAATGTAAGAAGTACAAGTCTTATCTTCTAGAGCTTTGAACTGCTCTGAAAATTGAGAGCTCTATAAATTAATAATGTTATACTTATAACTGATATTTTATGAAGTTACTAATTTACAGATTTTTTTTTAGAATTGTAAAATTTATATACATTCTATGTAAAAATAAGAAAAAACTTGATAAGGATATGTATAATTAAAATTTATAGATACAAATCTGTGATGTTTTATTCAATTATTTGGTATAAAACATTTATCATAAGGTAAATGTGGTTTTAGATGTAAAATAACAAAATAACATCAAATATGTTTGAAGTGTTTTAAAAAGTTTAAATAGGCTTCATTAGAAACAAAGTAAACAATATACTGTTTATATTTTTTAAATTCAATTATTGATTTATGTTTACATTAAGACCATATATAAGATTTTCAAAAATTAATAATTTCATTATTTTCATCGAATTGTATCATATTACATCATTTCAACTTGAAGTAGTGAAATCTATTAATTTGTTGTGGTTATTAATTTTACCAAAAATATATTGGTTAGTTTACGAAATATTAATTTATAGAGTTTTAACTATTACTAGTACGTGCATGTATGTTCTATTTTTTTCCTCTCATCTCCTTGGTCAAAAGATTGTAATAATTCTCTCATCTCTTTGGTGTTGAGTAAAGTTTCTAACTTTTCGGATCGTAATTTTTTGAAAGAAACTCAAATTTGCTCTTCCTAGTGGTTTTTGTTTTTGTTACCAATTCCGCAGAAGATCTTTGGTCAAACTTCAAAGTGAAACTCGGTCTTTGCAAGCATGTTATACTGCTTTCCATTTAACAAGGATAAAACATGTGCTCCTCCATTATTCCTTTTTAACCTTTACGTACTGGCGGAAAATATACGAAAAAAAACAAATGCACAAAAACAAAATTTTAAAACAGAAAGAGATATTTAATACGATTTGGAGCTTTCATTAAATTTATATACGGGGAAACTGACATTCGCATAAACAAATAATTTGAAATTGGGCGTTACAAATTGGCTATTTTCAAAATTTAAAATAGGCGCCTAAGATATTTAGGGAGAAAATAATAATAAACGGATTATTAGAAAAAAAGGGAAAAAACCCCGTTGGGCATCTCCGCTAATATAAATCCCACTCTCTCACTCACTCCACTTCATTTCGGAAACCCTAGATCTATCCCTCTCCTCCACACTTCCCGAGAAGCTTCTCTCAATCTCAATCCAGCGAAAATGCGTGAGATCCTTCACATCCAGGGCGGCCAGTGCGGCAACCAGATCGGCGCCAAGTTCTGGGAAGTCGTCTGCGCCGAGCACGGCATAGATCCAACCGGCCGTTACACCGGAGACTCGGATCTCCAGCTCGAGCGCATCAACGTCTACTACAACGAAGCCAGCTGCGGTAGATTCGTCCCTCGCGCCGTGCTCATGGATCTGGAGCCTGGGACCATGGACAGTCTCAGATCTGGACCCTACGGCCAGACCTTCCGTCCTGATAACTTCGTCTTCGGCCAGTCCGGTGCTGGTAACAACTGGGCGAAGGGACACTACACTGAAGGCGCTGAGCTTATCGACTCCGTCCTCGACGTTGTTCGTAAAGAAGCCGAGAACTGTGACTGCCTCCAAGGTATAAAGATTGTAGATCTACTCTTTTCTTGAGTGTTGATTGTGCTTAACTGTTTTGTTGCTTTGTGTAGGGTTTCAAGTGTGCCATTCGTTGGGAGGAGGAACTGGATCTGGGATGGGGACTTTGTTGATATCGAAGATCAGGGAGGAGTACCCTGACCGCATGATGTTGACCTTCTCTGTGTTCCCTTCGCCTAAGGTCTCTGACACTGTCGTTGAGCCTTATAATGCTACTTTGTCTGTTCACCAGCTCGTTGAGAATGCTGATGAGTGCATGGTTCTTGACAACGAGGCCTTGTACGATATCTGTTTCAGGACTCTCAAACTCACTACCCCTAGCTGTAAGTCCTTTTTGATCTGTAGTTGATTTGCTTTGTTTCTAGATGGCGAACTTGATTTGGTTATTGTTTTTGTATAGCGATTCTAATAGCCCTGATTGATGCTCTCGCTATATGTAAACCTATTGTTTCGTGACTGTGTTTAGTGGTTCTGTTATTGTATGTATATATATGCGCCCTATGTTTTGTGTTATTAGCTCTGTTTGTTATTCTCTGGTTATATGTATTGATCTCATCACCAATAATAAATCATTGAACTACACTTCTCTTATACCAATGGCATATTTAAGTGTCATCTGATTCTTTGGTATGTCTTGTACTCATTTAACACAAGAAGTATTCATAATCCAGTGTTTGTTTAGAAGAGCACTATAATAGACTGCCTAATTGATGTGAAAGTGTAGCGCTTGCTCTTTAATAAGCTTTTTTGTTGTGCATGTTTGTTTATGTGGCGAGGAGGTAACTTATATACGTGTTCTCTCTTTTTTTTCTTTATGCAGTTGGTGACTTGAACCATTTGATATCTGCCACAATGTCTGGTGTCACATGCTGTCTGAGATTCCCTGGTCAGCTTAACTCTGACCTCCGTAAGCTTGCTGTCAATCTGATCCCATTCCCTCGTCTTCACTTCTTCATGGTGGGTTTTGCTCCTCTCACCTCAAGAGGATCTCAGCAGTACCGTTCCCTCACTGTCCCTGAACTCACCCAGCAAATGTGGGACTCCAAGAACATGATGTGTGCTGCTGACCCAAGGCACGGGCGTTACCTCACAGCCTCCGCCATGTTCCGTGGCAAGATGAGCACAAAGGAAGTCGACGAGCAGATGCTGAACGTGCAGAACAAGAACTCTTCCTACTTTGTTGAGTGGATCCCCAACAATGTGAAATCAACAGTCTGTGACATCCCTCCTACCGGTTTGAAGATGGCATCCACTTTCATTGGGAACTCAACATCGATCCAAGAGATGTTCAGGCGTGTGAGTGAGCAGTTCACAGCTATGTTCAGGAGGAAGGCTTTCTTGCATTGGTACACAGGTGAAGGAATGGACGAGATGGAGTTCACAGAAGCAGAGAGCAACATGAACGATCTTGTCTCAGAGTACCAGCAATACCAAGACGCAACTGCAGATGAAGAAGGTGAGTACGAGGATGAGGAAGAAGGAGATTACCAACAGGAGGAGGAGTACTGAGAGTAAGTGTGTACCTACCCTCTTCTCAACCAATTTAGTCATTCGTTTTCTCTCTTTTCTGTTTTGTTCTTTTTAAAAAGGAAACCTCAACTACCAGTTGCAGGTTTTTTTTATGCTTGTATTGACAAACTCTGGATCTTGTTGACTTATTATGGTGTGTTGTTTGTGTACTTTTAGTTCTTAAATTTGGTTCGGTTTTTTCCATTTCGTTTTAGTATGAAGCTTCTATTACTTTGTGGAGTTATCATAGCCAAGCCATTATTTTCACAGGGATTCTTAGAACATCTCCCAAAGCAACAACTTTAAGACATTAAATTTTTTTATATTTTATACTAGTCTTTATTGATAAATTTAAACAAAAATCATAAAATTTCATTTTTATTACTAAGTCATACATTTTGAAATAATAACTAAGTCTTTTTATTTTTATTAACTGACTACAAGCTACAAGTTTTTAAAATATTGTATTTTCATTAGTTAATGTGATAATTTTATTTTCATATGATTTTATTGTTTTGTATTTTTGCTTTATAATTTGTATTAACTATGTATTGTATAATATTTTTGTTTTGTATAATATTTTACTTCGGTGTTGTCCATAAAAGTTAGACAGATAATTTGAAAAATAGATAACTGTATAAAGAATTAAAACTAATGAATTCCAAATATGAAGTTTTGTATAGTAGAATTTTCGAAATGAAGAAATTCCGCTGTATATTTTGAAGTTACTTTGGAACACGTAGAACTTCATATTAGTGGAAATTCCATGATCACCATCATCATCAAGTACCAATCAATTTTGTACCTATTATGAATTTATGTGGAAACTACGGCGTGGTTAAAGAATCCCCGCGAGGGTAGATTATGGGTTATGGAAAATGTTAAGAAAGCGGAATGATCCATGAATACATTTCATTTGCACTAATCTGCTGTTAGCCTTGACTTCAAGATCATGGATAATTTTTGTACCAGCGAGATTTGTACTACACTTTATTACTTTGTTCTGAAAAGTACCATCATTCAAAGTTCTTTTGTTAAATGGTTTTTAGAATTAAGATAGATAATAGTTTACATAATGGAATCAAATAAGAACCACCACAAAATCAAAAGCTAACCGAGGATCTTCACATCAAATAAGAACCACCACAAAATCGTTAGCAAAAACTCTCCACATCAAATAAGAGTTGTACATTGTTGAAACCTCCGCTCAGACCAAGATTCATATGCGCACCCTTGCCAACAATGGAGGAGAGTAAGAGACAGTTTTGCATTTGCAGAAGTCGATGGTGACCACAATAGAATCCTACCATAGTGCCACGAGATGGGAAGAGAAAAGAAGAGTATAAGGCGAGCTGCTTTTCCATATATCAGCAGTAGAAAAACTAATGTTTCAACTAAACGTTAGTGGCATGACAGTCGAGGACAATTGTAATACCCCGATTTTCTAAAATAATATAATAAATAATAATCTCATAAAAGTTTCCATTTATTAATTCTCAAAAGTCAAACTCAATACCATAATCCAATAATAGCATAAATAAAATAAATCCCGGAAAATATCGATAAAAGCATAAAACCGAAGTCTGAAAATAAAAATAAAACTCCCAAAGCACCAATCCGAAAGCAATCACTCCTGCTCGGCTACCTCACCTGAAAGGAGGAAAAAGAGGGTGAATAACAGGGGAGTCACTCAGTGAGGTATGGGATGCTAATCCACAAACCACTGACTTAAATAAACAGAACTCCCGCTATGGAAGTTTAGCTCTAACATGAACAAGCAAGACGCCTAAAGCATCACACACAATAAACACTGCGCTGATAGTGCATAGATATACCACACACCCCGCATCTCCGCATATGGATATACATACGTGGCGTCGCTAGTACAGTCTGTCTCTGTACCCCCGCCCTCGATCGCTGCGTCAGATGCAAACGTCTCTGCACCACGCACCACACAAATTGCGTCGCTAGCCCAGACGTCTCTGAGCCCCCGACCCTCCACAGTGGTGTCGCTAGTCCAGGCATCCCTGAACCCCCGCCCTCGCACATAGTCCCTACTATAACTATGTATATACATATATATATCTCATATCTCATCATCACACAATCCAATCAATGGTTGAATCCTCTAGACCCCTAATTCCGGTTTGCAATAAATAAACTAACTACCAAGCAAGGACTCAAGCAGACACATTTCATGTTTCGAAGTCTAAACCTATCATAGAAAGAATTCTTCACTGGTACGGAATTTATGGAGTAGACCCTCACCTTTGCCACGGGTTCTAAAGATAACCTGAGAAAACACATAATGAACATTGACGACTCTGAAACAGCAACTCCGGAACTCTCTGAAGATAAATGAATGTGATGATTCTGGTAGAACTGAACTCTAAAGACAACGGATGAATATCTCGAGAACTGACTGTTAACTTTTCAATCCGTACGGTCAGAATGTAGTCCTAGATGTCCTCTGTCCATAGACACCGAGTTTACTCCGATCGGACACCATTTGATTAACCAAATTAACTTCTCCTCCAGGCTGGTCGCAAACGAAGACTGCAGTAATACCTCTCGCGAAATCAAACACAACTTTCAGAAAATTACTCGAAATGACAATCCGCTTCTTGGAGACGATAGATAAAAGAGTGAACTACTTACTGACAAATTTCCAGATTGAAATATTTCATTTAGGTCGACCGTTTGGCCTTTACGCTGAGACTGGCCGGAACTGTATCTGCATCGCTAAAACTTCAGCTCATCCTTGGCCAAGAAGCAACGTCAATAACTTTCCAACCGTACCTTAGTTTTACGATCGGGAAGATGATCTGGAAAACTGACAACGAGATCTTTCTATTGATATCTTGCTTGTTTGCTGGTTCCTTCTATATCAACGGGAAAACACCGATGAAGTTGACTATCGGCGGATCCGATCTACAACGAGTAGCCCCAAAAAAATGACCATAACTATTAGATGAAAAATCCAAATGATGATCCGCTTTCTGATAAACATAGATCTATGAGTGTGTAACATAACCTCAAAATTTGGCTTCGAAATACTCAGTTTTGATCGATCGTTCTTCTGCTCTTCCAAAACGTGTCTGATGAGCTTTAATCTCTCTTTTCAAATGGTGTGATGGCTCTTCTTTCATGGTGGCTGGTGGTGGCTGGTGATGCCTATGAATGTCCACGCTGATAAAATATAGAGGTGACATGGGGGAAGATTGATCAACAGGGAAGGAGGAGAAATATGGCTGAGCTCTATCTATCTAAGGTGACATTAACGGCAGCTAAATGGAGAGGGAAGAGGATGCTGCGTACACTTATATACTTAGGTATATGATCATTCAATTAATTAATTGAACCAACCCACCACCGGTTTAAATAAAGATTTGGTCCAATAAATAATTAAATAAAACCAATTCTTGGTTTATAAAATTAGGGTCGTTACAACAATCTTATGCAAACCAACAGAGTCCAAATAAATTTTGAAGAGAAAGATCTTAGGGGATCATTAGTGGACCATGAAGAATAAAGTGCTAAGGCTAGAATTGTGTCACACGTCAGGAGTTTTGTCGAAAGCTAGTTTCATTAAGTCTTATTTTGTAAAAGATTGAGCTAGTCTTATTTTAAGTTATTGCTTGAGTCTTCTAAAGAATAAGTTACTATTTAGTTTATACAATCACTCTATTTAAAAAGTCAGAAAAACCAGCTATCGGAACCATTTTTCTCTCTCCTCGAAAGACGACTTTTTCGGCGATTTCCCGGCACAGTGACTCTCCTATCAGCTTCTCACCGACGTCTAATCCGGCGTCGCAACCTCGACCAGCTTTCGTCTCCTTCTCCTCCGAAGGAGATGAAGAAGAAAAAACCCAAAAAGTCGTCTCCTTCAAAGTCCGCTAAGTCTTCGAAAGCTTCTCCTCCGCTCAAAGCTCCGGCCAGCTCGCATCCGCCAAAACCAGCAGCTCCAGATCATGCCACTCCAGTCAACGAAGTAGTTTCTGATGCCCAACTCAGTGACCATGCTGTATTGGATGCTCAACTACCCCGTGATGGGTCAGATCTAGGCGCCGACAGTGTTGATTCTCCCCCACCAAAGACAGTGATCGCTGAGGAAACGGCAGATCCATCTTCGTTGAAGGAGATAACTCAGAATAACCAGAATGAGTTGAGCTTAGCTGTTCCAGCTGCGTGCTCCTCAGACACTCTACCAGTCGCTACAGAGGTCATAGTGACCCCTCAATTAGCTGGTTCATCCACCCAATTAGCTAAAGCTGACGCCAAGACCAAGTCTCAGAGCTCGCTTCAAGCTGGTCTAAAGGAAACTCCAGCGGACTCCACAGTCGCAACGGAGACTCAGTACCTTGCTGAAGTTAGCAAGGAGCAACAAGGCTTATCTACCCCGCAAACCTCGCCAGAAAAGGAGCGGGCTCAAACTAAAGATACATGGTGTGACAGAGCCAAGGGTAAATGCCTATCTAAGAAAGGGGAAGCTTTCACTCTTCCCTCGGGCGAAACATGTGTCAAGATCCCTAACTCGGTGATAGAGAAGAACAAGAAGTCTTGGGAGCCGTTCGTGCTCGGACAGTTTTACTCTGACCCTCCGTCACAGGGTACCCTGCATAATATAGTGAATGGAATTTGGAGCAAGCAGTACCGGGACATAGCGGTGTCTAAAATGGAAGGGTTCTCCTTCCTATTCCGGATTCCAAATGCAGCTACAAGAAGCAGAGTAATAAAACAGAAGCTTTGGCAGATCGAAGGCCAAACGATGTTTGTGGACAAATGGAAACCGGGCATCATCCCCTCCAAACCGGAACTCACTTCTGCTCCCATTTGGCTCGAGCTTAGGAAAGTTCCGCTGCAGTTCTTCAATGAGGATGGGCTCGAGCGTATTGCGGGTTTGGTAGGCCATCCCAAATTTCTGCATCCTATCACGGCCAATAAAACTAACTTGGAGGTTGCAAAAGTGTTTACGGTCATAGACCCACGGAAACCATTGCCGGAGGCGGTGAATGTGCAATTTGATTCTGGGGTCATCGCTAGAATTCTTGTGTCCAGCCCGTGGATGCCACCAGTGTGTGAGTTATGCAAGGAAATAGGCCACAATACTAAGCGTTGCCCAACTGCGCCAAAGCCTTGCCCGGTTTGTAAAGCTACAGGTCACTCTAAGGCAAAATGCCCTCAAGCTAAGAAGCAGGAGCCAAAAGTGGGGGGGAGAAAAACGAGAAGGAGTAGGTCCAGAGACAAGCAGAAATGGAGAGTGGTGGAAACACCTCCTGCTCCGGTGGAAAAGAGCTCAGAAGCGGTGGAGACGACATCAACGCAAACTGCTGCTCCTGTAATTCCGCAACAGCCAGCACCCGTTCTCCCATCACATCCATCTCAGTCTAACACGACCTTAGTGGTGGTAACTGAGAACTCGAAGTTAGGAACTGTAACTGATAAAGCGAATGGAGAGTCTAGTGCTTCAGCCTCGCTTCGTCTGGCCATGTTCCCTCGAAGCGCTTCAGCAACCTCTCGTTCTTCTAACTCTGATGTCCAACCGGACTCCTCTGATGTGGAATCATCAGACTCTGAGCTGGAAGAAGGCGAATTCAGCAGACATGAGCCAGATTTCGAAGTAGTTCGTAACAGAAAGAGTTTCTCAGGCCTGAAAGGAAAGCGGGGCAGGGGCCCCAAAATCAACTAATTTTTAATGTCGACAGACATTTTTTGCTGGAATATACGCGGATTGAACAAATTCAGTCACCGCAGCGGATTACGTAAATGGTATAGGAAGCATTCTCCTCTTTTTGGTGCTCTCGTTGAGACGCATGTGAAGCTTCCTAAGTTTAATAAATTTGTCTCCGAACTTTTTCCTGGATGGTCGTCGGATGACAATTACGGCTTCTCTCCCCTAGGTAAAATCTGGATCATTTGGCATCCCTCTCTCTTGGTTACTGTCATCTATAAATCTCTGCAGATGATCACAGCCGAGGTTATGTGGCCTTCTACGCAAGTCACGATATTTATTACGGTCATATATGCTTCGAATGATGTTGATGAGCGCCTAAATCTGTGGTCTGAGATTGTTTCACTGGTTTCCATGTACGGTCTCGACTCCAAGCCATGGCTCATTCTTGGCGATTTCAAACAGGTTAGAGCCCCTAATGAGCATTCAAAACCTCCTTCTCTCAACATGGACAAAAGGATTAGGGACTTCAACCAATGTCTGCTCTCTGCGAACGTCGATGACCTGAACTTCAGAGGTAACACCTTCACGTGGTGGAACAAACGCAAGAGTGACCCTATAGCTAAGAAGCTGGACAGAGCTCTAGTTAATGAGGACTGGTATTATGCTTTCCCTTCGTCGGTGGCGTTCTTTGGTTGCCCTGAGTTCTCTGATCATGCTGTGATTATTGTAACTCTGGAGCCGAACAGGGTGATGGTCAGAAAACCCTTTAGGTTCTATAACCTCACCATTCAAGACCCGGACTTTCTTGCTACAATATGCGCTGCTTGGTTCTCATTTAATGTTACTGGATCAGCCATGTTCAGGGTTTCTCGGAAGCTCAAGCTCTTAAAAAAGACAATCAAGGATTTCAGTAGGCTTAATTATTCAGGTATTGAGAAGAGGACAGCTCGAGCTCATGACAAGCTCCTCCTAGCGCAGGTGAAAACTCTCGCTGATCCCACCACGCCTAATGCTGCTGATGAGCTGCTAGCTATGAAGGAGTGGGAAGAGTTATCAACGGCTGAGGCTTCTTTCTTCTTCCAGAGAGCCCGTATCAACTGGATTTTGTTTGGTGACGGAAATTCCAGACTGTTTCACAGATATGCTACTTCCAGACAAGCTTTAAATCACATTCATTATCTGGTATCGGAGAATGGTGAGCGCATTGTCTCGCTGGCTGGGATTCAACATCAGTGTGTTGAATACTTTTCTGATCTGTTGGGCAGCGCTACCTCTCAGCCGTTATTTATCCAGAGTGACTTGGATCTCTTATTCGACTTCAAGTGCACAGCAGACCAAGCAAATAGGTTTGAATTGGGGTTTTCAGCGTCTGAGATTAAAACTGCTTTCTTCACTCTGCCTCGAAACAAAACCGGAGGTCCTGATGGGTACTCTTCGGAGTTCTTTATAGCCTCTTGGGAGGTAATTGGTCCGGAGATCACTGAAGCAATCCAGGAATTTTTTACATCGGGCTGTCTGTTAAAACAGTGGAATGCAGCTAATCTAGTCTTAATTCCGAAAATTCCGAACGCCTCTCATCCAGCGGAGTTTAGGCCCATATCCTGTCTCAATACAATGTACAAGGTGATTGCCAAGCTTCTAGCGTCCAGGTTAAAAGAGATCCTCCCGCTTATGGTGTCCAAATCTCAGTCAGCCTTTCTGCATGGCCGTCTCCTTGCTGAAAATGTCCTCTTAGCTACAGACCTCGTTAATGGATATAACACAAGACACATTTCAGCGAGAGGTATGTTGAAAGTTGATTTAAAGAAAGCATTTGATAGTGTTAGATGGGACTTCATTTTGGCATCTCTTCGTGCGATCGCCATACCGGAAAGCTACATAAGTCTTATTTCCCAATGCCTGTCTACTGCTACCTTCTCCATCTCAGTCAATGGTTCCACGGGTGGCTTCTTCAAGAGTACGAAAGGAATACGACAAGGGGATCCGTTGTCGCCATACCTTTTCATTTTAGCAATGGAGTGCCTTTCGAGGCTCCTTGTCTCCTGATATGATGGAGGAAACATTGGCTATCATCCGAGAACCCAAGACTTAAAGATTTCTCATCTCATGTTTGCGGACGACGTGATGGTATTCTTTGATGGTAGTAGCAACAGTCTACATGGAATTTCAGAATGTCTTGATGACTTTGCTTCCTGGTTTGGTCTTCACATGAACACCTCGAAAACGGAGCTCTTCGTCGCGGGCCTGGAACCATCTGAATCTCTAGCGATATCAAGCTATGGTTTCCCATCGGGAACACTGCCAGTTAGATATCTCGGGCTTCCCCTCATGAGCAGGAAATTAAAAATATCAGAGTATGCTCCCCTTATGGTTAAGATTACCAAATGCTTTCAGTCCTGGTCTGTTAAGTTGCTCTCATTTGCTGGTCGGTTACAATTGCTCAGGATAGTCATCTTTGGATTATTTAATTTCTGGGCTTCTGTTTTCATGCTACCAAAAGGTTGCATTGACAACATAGAGTCGCTGTGCGCCAGGTTCCTTTGGGCGGGGAATATAGAGAAAAAAGGCATTGCTAAAGTTGCTTGGACGACGGTCTTTTTGCCTAAAAAAGAAGGGGGTTTGGGCATCAGAAATCTCACTGTCTGGAATATAGTCTTAGGACTGAAATTCATTTGGCTATTGCTGTCGGCCGCGGACTCGTTATGGGTGGACTGGCACAAGAGCATTCATCTTGATGGGAACTGGTTCTGGTCTATCCTTCCTGCCACGACTGACTCCTGGGCCTGGAAGAGGCTCTTGAAGCTCAGGCCGGTTGCTCTTCAATTCTGCAATACAGTGTTGGGTAACGGAATGAATACTAGCTTCTGGCTCGACGTGTGGACGCCACTGGGACAGCTGCTCTCTTATATTGGCGCTAATGGGCCCCGAGCACTCAGAATAAGGAAAGATGTTGTCATGGCTGACGCTATTACGGGAGCAAACTGGTCCTTACCTCATCCTAGATCTCAAAAGGAAGTGGAGCTTCATTGTTATTTAACTACTGTCTCTCTCCCTTTATCAAATGATGTAGAGGATAACCTTGAATGGTTGGCTGGCGATTCTTCTTTGCGTGTGTTTAACTCGCAGGCCACTTGGGAAGTATTGAGGCCTCGGCAAGATGCTAAGGAGTGGTTCGATGTTGTATGGTTCAAAGGAGCTGTCCTGAAGCTTGGATTCACAATGTGGATTGCAAATTATGACAGGCTACCTACAAGAGCCAGGCTCGCGTCGTGGGGGATGCCGGTCCCTGTTGTCTGCGCGCTCTGCTCAACGGGTGTGGAGACACGAGACCATCTGCTGCTGTCTTGCACCTATAGCTGCGATGTTTGGGCCCAAGTTTTCATCAGATGTGGCGCCCCACCTCAGCAGATTACTAACTGGGCTGAACTCCTATCATGGATCCGATCTTCACGTTCGAAGAGGGTGACTCTCTTGAGGAAGCTGGCTACGCATACGGTTGTATTCCATCTCTGGAAACAGAGAAACAACCTCATCCATAACCAGACCTCCCTGCCACCTTCTGCCGTTTTCAGACTCATCGATAGAGAAATGAGGAACATAGTTTCTGCTAGGAGGCTGAACAAGCATTTTAAATCACTTATGGCTCTCTGGTTGCGATAGGTGATTATTAGTCCAATGTATTGGATGTTTGTTGTTTCATCTTGTTTTTTCCTTTCTTTTTGCCAAGATGGTTCAAAGCTTAGATCTTCTTTGTAAAATCTACTTTCATATATATGATATTTGCAGTTTTAGCAAAAAAAAATATTTAAAAAGTCAGTTATATTTAATAAGAGATAAAAGAATACATTTCAGATTGGTTCTGGCTGTCACGAATCCATTTACAACAGACCATGCAGGGCATCAGATGAGAGTCACGAGACAGATGGATGGATAGAGGAGATGTAAGTATAGAGTAACGTTCCGAGTAGTAACGGACCGCAACCGGTTAATAGTAACAAAAGTTTATAAATATATTTATATATCTGTACATCTATCTTATTAAAACAGAAACATTCTATTGGACCTAACATTTATTTTGTAAGTTTTTAAATTAAATACATCTTTATACTTTATAGTTAAACATACATTTAATTACTAATGTTCCTTTCTTTATACTACTATCCATGTTTCCAAACAATATACTTATTTCTTTATACTACTATCAGTGTTTCCAAACAATATACTTATTTCTATATACTACTATCAATGTTTTCAAACAATATATTTTTATACTACTATCAATGTTTCCAAATAATACAATAATTAATCTTAGTTATTTTATATCTATCATTTTCTTTTTAAAATTTTGTAAAAACGTCATAATTTCATAAATTGCAAAATAGTGAACTTTAAAATTTCGATTATAAGATTACAAATTATGAAACTATTACAATTTAAATCCAATTAGATTACATATCGGCCATCCATCAGTTCAATCGGTTAGTCTCGGGTTTTAGTGATTTTTTAATATGAATATTTTAAAAACATAAATTGAATTGTTAGATTTCCGGATTAACGGTATAATCACAATCGGGTTGAATTTAAAAATACTGATTTAAATGAAAAAATATTTTAAATACACACTCTTAAAAAATTACCAAAATATTTGTTAAATTATTAGTGAAATTTTTCATCGTAAAATATTTCGCGCTTCAAAATCGCGGGTCAAAATCTAGTTTTTGTTTATATTAGAACCATGTCACAGTTGTTGAATGTTTCTGTTCTGAAGTAATTTATCAGACTCCCAGAGGCAGATTCAAAGTTTTTTTCTTTTTTGAAACTTTAGTTTCAAAGTTAATTTAGGGCTTTTCTTTTACTTGGGATAGAATACAGAAATTTGGAGAATGGTTAATAAATATTTTAACCATTTTAGCAAAGGTGAGAAATTAATTATTCACTCGAATCATTATGCTTTCTTAAGGAAGAGGCGTGAACCTTGCCGTTTCTTGATACTATTGTATCGTTTGACCGGAACTAAAATATTTAATATACATTTAATTATTAATTATCTTGTCAACGGAAATAATCTATCTTTATTATTATTTTTTCCGTGTGTACCATAAGATCTATACAAGATAATGATCTTCTATTTTTGGAGAAATCCTCCAAAATATATAAATTACTAGGATCGGCCCGCCCTACGGGCGGGATGAGAATTAACAAATAATTTTTATAATTAGAGTAAATATTTTATATAAATAGTTATTATTTAAAAATAGAAATTCAGTACATGTTATTGTATTTGAAGACTAAACAAACTATATTATCTGAAAAAAAAATTATAATTTTTAAAATAAATATTACTTCTTATTTTTTAAAATATGATTATTGTTAAAAGGTTTAATATGATTTTATTTTTGTTAAATAAATTCACATATTTTTTCTTTAATATTATATACTTAAGTGGAGTATCTCATATTTTTACTAAATTTAGTTTTTACAATAGATTATCGTTAAAATTTTGTTTCAGTTAAAATGTATAATTAATTATAAAATTATTTATTTAATAAATTTAATATTTATTTATGTTGGTCAGAGTTTGAGTAAACATGAGAAATAATATCTTAATGGATTTACTTTTTTTTTGTTCTTAAGAATTTGCTATTTAATTATTTTGGACGGGATCGGACGGACGGGTAGGACGGGTGAATTATAAATAAATAAACTAAAAACACATAGGACGGATGAATTAAGCGTGTAGGACGGGTGAATTAAACGCGTAGGACGGGTGAATTAAGCGCGTAGGACGGGTGAATTATAAATAAATAAACTAAAAACACATATATACTATTAAAGTATAATTTTTCTTACGATTCTGCTCCAACTTTTCAAGTTAATTTGATTATTTCTGATATGTACATGCATGTTTTATATTCAAATATGTTTTTTTCTTTCTTTGTCGGATTAGTATTTCTTTCTTTGTCTATATTCATATTATTTTGTATTTTAGTAGATTTGATTTTGCTTCAAATTTGTCTTGTAACAAAATTTATTTCAAATTATAGCTACATGTTTTTATTTAAAATGTTATAGTTACAATCTTTATTTTAACCAAGGCTAATAGTTTCAGCCAAAAAAAGTTTCAGCATTTGTTTTGCTTTAGAAGGTACATACACTAATACTTATTATTTTATAAAAAGGTAATATGTTTAAAAGTTATGCAGAAAATCAAATATATTCGTATCTAGATATTGTTGTATGTTAATTTTTATTCAATAATATTCTATTGTGCGTGTTTGATAACTCAATAATACCTAGTAATTCTAATTCTAATTGAATTACCAACCACACCTTAGCTTGGTAATTGTTGTTCTATGTACTTGAGTAGTTTAATTTCCTTTAATACACACATCATCATTTTTAAATGACAAATACAATTGTTAGAATTTGTCGTCTGTTCTATCAAACATGGTTCATTGGGTTGTATATTTTTTTTTTAATCCGGTCTTTGAACAAAAAAAATAGTTTTCTCCGAAAAAAACTTTTTCTCTTCCTGTGAAATACAATCATATTATTACAAATATCATTATAATGATGACTCGTAAGAAGATGACCAGCAGAGAAAGAAGATCTTGAGCTACGAACTGAGATATTAAGTGAAGCAAAGTTAGACGGAACGGTGTCAGTTGCTGTAGTGGCCATAACCAGTCTCACGTGTGACCTCAAAGACACATGCCGCGCACATAGCAGCCATACAGAACCTGCAGCCCTTTCCTTCGACTTTGGTGTGACAGTCCTTCATTAAGGTTCACCTCGGAGGTGGTTTTACTCATGTCTTTGTACAGATTTATGGCAATGGCGGGCATCCGTGTCTCAGAAATTCTCTGATAACCTAAGGGAAGTTCGAGAATCCAGAAAGAGGTTCTCGTTCAAGCAGGATTCCGAAAGTTTCATCTTCTCTCACTGTGCCCAAATACCTCTAATGCCCAAAAGAGAATGAAAGAGTTACAAAAGAAAAAAAGATGTGGTGGATCTATCATACATTGAAAAAAATATAGAAGCGTTTATTTCTTACAGCTATACTTGGATGGGAGTTATTTGTAGAAGAACTTAATCAGACAGCTTCTGGATATGAGACTATATGAACAAAGTAGGAAAGTCATGAATCAATCAGCTCACGGTAGATAAAGAAACGACTAAGATCATGTGATGGAAGAGAAGTCATAGCACAATAGTAACAAAGAAAAATGCTAGGTTATCAGAAAACTTGAGCTTTTTCTTGAATGCAGTCAAAACCTCGTGAGAACAACTAACATGATGCTAGTACATCTAGTCAATTCAACAACAAAAATACCGTTAGAACCTAGAACCTAAACAATGAGGAATTACTTAACATAATTAATTAAGCTTATTAGAACCCCGAAACTGCAACACCACAACAAAACAGAATGAGCATAAGATGATTAAAACAATTCGGACAACAAAAAAGAAGAAAAAAGAAGATAATGTAAAGAAAAAAACGCATGGTTTGATACATATCCTCTCAGGTCTGTCTCCATGTTCCTTCTCCTCATCATCACCTCCAACACGTCAACCTCTGCCTTCATAACCACATATTCCTCCTCCTTAACATTCTCTTTCAGCCACTCCCTCCTCCCCATATTTTCAGGTTCGAGGCTCATCTCACCGTTTCAATCCTGTACATCTCAAACTTCAGATTCCTTATTGGGTAATTGTTAACAAACAATCCTGTTCCAATGCCTCTTTTTCCACTACCCACATCGATTCATACTTTCCTTTAGTAGTTCCCACTGTTCAAGAAAACCAAAAATCAAAAAATAGACTGGAATTCCAAAAGTCTTACCCTTTAGGGATTATGCTCTCTCTCTCTCTCTCTTGAGAGCTCTTCAGCTGCGAACTGCTTCTCTTATCTGACCAATCAAAAGTGTTACTTTCCGATTCATCATCTCTTCCACTATCATCCTCCCAAGGAGGGTCTTGCACCAGTGGATCTATACAGTGAAGTCAAATGCCTTGAATGAGCTCTTCTCCTCCAGATACATGTTGATGCTTCTACTCTATTTGCCATCTCTACAACAGCAAAAAAGTGCATGTTAATCAGTACTCTCACAAATAACAAAGCCCTCGAAATTTTTTTTTTGGTACTCGTAGTATGCATATCAAACTGATAACTATAAGGGTAATAACAAACGTTTTAAAAATATAATATTTCAATATTAAGACCAAGGAGATGCGGAGAAGGATGTACCGGCGGTGATAAAAGAGTTGATCGGAGTTGCTGCCGCAGTGTAAATCAAAGAAAGGTCAACCGATGGGGTATTGTTATTTCTCGCGGTCACGGCGGTTGTAGTGGCGACTGAAGTGGCTGAGGCCAAGAGGTTAAGATGGTGCTGAGAGGATTCTGCGGATATGGCAGCAGGGGTTGAGCTGTAGCGGTGATCATCTGATGAATGCCTTTGCAAACGTGACTTCCGATGTTCACAGCCGTTTGATATGCATACTCTTTGTCTTCATCTATATATAAAGGTAGATATTGAATGATGATTTAAGACAGATTTTAATAGAATGAATCTGTAACTGGTGGATTTATGGGTCGGTAGGAAGAAGATAAGCAACTGAATCGAAAGCCTAGGGTGTGACTCCATATCGCGACGGCGGAGAAGAAGAGGGTTCAACCCATATGATATACAAAACGACGCGTGTTAAGCATATTGACTTACTCTTTATCGGATGGGCTTCATAAGACTTGACACAAACACAAAATATACACAAAAGCCCAAATGAATTACAAACATAAATAAATGAAACGCAGAACATTACTGTCTTGGACACGTGTCAGTGTCAAAGAGCTCGAATTTCTGATCTGGAATCCCATGTGGACACCCCAGGAGAGATTGAAACTCTCTTTTATATATAAAGATATTTGCAAAAAATGATTGAATAGAAAAATATCTGTATTCAATGAAATTCGTGAAAATACCAAACCCTGTGAACACTTTAACCATAAAACATGACCACCGAAACTTCTTGCCATCTTAAGTAGAAGATCATCACCAACAAATAGATTATCGAAATCTTCTATAGTGAACAAGCGCATGAATTCTATAGCCTAGAACGATTATATCATCAAACTATATAAAATCCTTTTGACAATGGTTTGTTACATGCCTCAGCAGTTTGGATTTTCGGATTGGTTTTTCCAAGTCCACGTCTTATATATTTGGCTCTAACTAAGTACACATTCAGATCGGTTTGGATATTTAGACCTAAAAAAATTTAAGTGCCTAAAACTTCATCATAATTTAGCTGAAATCTATGATATTTATATAAAATTTTACTAATAGCTAAAATAAATTATTAATATTTAAAACCAAACATTACTAAAATTTAAATTTGATATTTTAAGTTTCATATTACTTGGAAATATACAAAATAATAATAGAAATTGCAAAAAAAAAATATTAAAACTAAATATTAAAATAAATATAGAAATATAACACATGGAATCATAGTCTTGCATATTATGTTTTTAGACCGTGTATGAACCAGTTTTTACCGAGTGTTACTCGAGTCATTTTTGGATGTGGATTTATTTAGATCGTTTTTATGTTCTGATTTGTATAGATAAAAGATTTTGAACCAAATAGGTATTTATAAATTTTTGATTCAATTACGGATGTTTTTTTGGATTTTTGGATCCGAGTAAACTACTCTGATCTGGATAATCAATTCAATTTTTTTAAATTAAATATATTGTTTACTCGATATTTCTTTTCCAATCAAGGTCTTCTACCTTTAAAGGTTCTGTCTTTTTACGCTAACGACCAATGATATTGTCAATTCTATATTATTTTTTCGTTTTGTTAATAAACTATAGTCTTGTATTTTCTATGCTGTTCCTTTTAAAATCTACAGTTCAATCTCCAGCGGTCCTTCTATTTTGATACTTCCAACATGCAAGTAATTTTTCTTATGATAATTATTAGTTTCTTTATTTTATAAAGAGTGTTTTGACACTTTTTATTACACAAAATATTACTTACAATCAAATGTAATTTATATATATTTTAAATTAATATTAATTGTAAAATAGAGTGATTTTATAAATACTTTTTTATCTTAATACTATTGATTGAATAGTTATAATTATTAAGAACATAAATGCATTTTATTATTTTCTTCATTAGTGTGAAAAATCAAAGTGACACTCTTTAAAAATGGATGAAGTACTAATCTTTTACCAATTTTCCTTTGTGTATTATGAACAACAAAAATGGTGAATAATAACTACAATAATTTAGAAGGAACAAAAAGGCATAATTCTTCAAAATCGGAATGGGAATGTTCATAGTTTTCGTTAAATTACAAAACCTATAGTTTTGCCAAAAAAAAAATTACAAAACCTATAGTCACCATATTTTAATGAACTTGTTGGACGACTTTGGTAAAATTATTTGTGACTAGCAAAGAAAATCAAACGAAAATGTCTTTCTTTTTGTAATATGTTTTTTTAGGGTGCAAATGTTAAAGGAAAATTATGGTAAAAATGAAGTGATTATCATAAAATTTCATGATACAATCCTTGCGTATGTGATAGCTTATATCCGATTATTTCTTGCAACATGTTTGTAAACTGAAAATGAAATATGAAAACTCGAGACAAAGCAAACTACACACAAACGTAAATTATCAGCAAACGCAGCCTGACGTCGGCGGGAGAGGTCCGGTGGTTTTCTGGTCATAAGAGGGTTTCTTGAAAGCAGTGCTTCCAAAAAGCAAGAAACCCACTGCATAACCGGCGATAGCAACGATAAAAACGCCACCATTAAAGGACATCACAGCGAGCATCACGAGATAGGAGAGGCCAGTCTTGAGAGTGTACACAGTGGTCTGAGCGATACCGGCAGCGCGGCTGGTGCCGTCACCACCACGGAGGATCCGAGAATGGGCGAGCCACTCGGCGATTATGGCGAGGAGGAAAACGACGATGAGACAAAGAGCGTACATACCGGAGCTTGTCCCTGGCCATCCGGAGAAGAGAACCTCCGTGTTCTTGCCCCAGAAGAAGGTCATGTGCATCATCATCATGTGGGGTTTGGTATGATTCGTCATTGATGATGATGGTGGTGGCATGTTATGCATGTTATCATGATCCATGGCGTGTACTGTTAATGGTAGAATTCTGAGGGTTTTGTTTGAGAGGAAACAAATTATGAGAGAATCGTTTCGTATTTATTGTCATTCATGTGTTCTCGTGATTTGTTAAATATGTTTGTAGTTGTACAGTAGTACAAGTACAGCATATTTTGACTTGGCTAAACTTTGTGTAGTACAACAATCGTTATATTTAGAAAACCCCCTAAATATATAGTACTATTTACCTATTTTTATGAATAAACTGGATCATGTTCTTATTCTTTCAAATGGCATTAGGAATTAAAAATGCAATAAAAGATAGAAATGTCTTTGCTTAGAATAGAATTCGAAGGATGCGATTTTGCTTGAATTACTTGGTACATATGGAAAGGGCTAAGTGACAAAATCTTTAATGGAACTGATAGAGACCCAAGAGATATAATACAACTTGTAGAGACATAATCAACATTGTAGAAGGAAGCCCACTTATCGACATAGCGTAATGGAACCCAAGGCTTACTTTCTCATAGTCGGGAGGAACAATCACAAATCACTGGAAGTAGAGTTGGAAGATGGTGCTTCACATAAGGATCTTGGAAGGAAGGGGACTGTTACTCAGATAATGACTGGTATCATATACATTAGAGGAGTTTGAAAGTTTAATGGGATCTTGGAATTCAAGGAAGATAATTTTGCACGAGGAGCGAGAGGTCAACCAGCTTATTTTGTCTTCAAGACACTGAGTCCCTTACTTATTTAGCAAAGTCTTAATCGAGTATGTTTATACTGATGACAAAAAAAAAGAACCTGCAGCTACACAAAAGCCAACTGTGGTAGTGTCTGAGTTGAAAACAGATGAAGTAGGAGAAGAATTGAATGTAGGCATTAGCAGGTTTGGAAGAAGCAAAGCAAGACCTGCATGCATGAAGGACTATGTGTGTGAAAACAGAGGCATGGTCATAGAGGACTATAGTGAAGAAATGATTGCATTGTTTGTCTCCTGAAGATGATCCTGACACATTCGAAGTAGCAGTGACAGGAAGATAAATGGAGATATGCAATGGAAGCAGAGATAGAATCAATAGAAAAAACACTACACTTGGAATTTGGTGAAGCTTCCTGAATATGAAAAAGTTGTTGGTTTTAAGTAGGTTTTCAAGATAATCTGAATGAGAAAGGTGAAGTAGATAAATTCAAGGCAAAATTAGTTGCTAAGGGATTTATTCAAACGCAAGGAGTAGACTTTTGTGAAGTATGAAATCAAAATATAATAAAACATATACATTTGAATATTGTATGACCAAATATCTAAAACTAACATGAAATAAGTTTTTTTTTTTTGGAACAAAAATGCAATAATCTTGAAAAGGGTTTAAGCTCCTCTAACGGGAGTGATTACAACAGACGCATTTAACAAAGACTGCTTAGCCAAAGCATCCGCTTCTTTGTTATTTGAACGTCGAATCCAAGAGATAGAAAAGAAGTCAAAAGCTGAAGACAAACTAATGATGTCAGCTATGATGCCGTGAAGCTCTGCAATTAGAGACCCAGATTTCAGAGCATTAACAAGTAGAAGTGAATCCGATTGACAGTGAAGATTTGGCGTGCCTCTGTTGACGCAGTCCGCCATTGCTTCTCGCAGCGCTAGGGCTTCAGCAGCTAAAGGAGAAGACACATAACAGCAGTGTGACATCCTTCTTGAAGTGGTGTTATTCTCCCGTATGACCCAACCGAGTCCTGCAAGCTTTCGCTCAGCTGACCAAGCAGCATCAGACTTGAGAGTAGTTGTATTTGGCGGGGTTGGTTCCGGACGGGGGGAGGGAGCCTTCAGAGTCGTGGTCTTGACTCTCTGTTCCGCCAACCATTTTCGCGCTGCCTTGATGGCTCGTGTCATTGCCTCTTCTGGCGTCGTCTGCTTGTTGTTGAAGATGAGATTGTTGCGTGCAAGCCAAATTAACATGAAATAAGTTTGATTTGGATATTTATCTGGAAAACATATCTAAGATATTTTTGAATTTATGAATATTTTTGGCTATTTTAAGATATTTACTTTAGTTCTTTTTGATAATTTTAAAATATTTTCATGTAATTTGAATATTTTGTATATTAGTTTGAAATTATATTTAAATATATAATTATGATTCATATTTTTGGTAAATGAAATATTTGTTCGGATAGGGTTTGGTTCCTTTTCTTTGGATATTAAATTTTTGGTTCATTCAAATGTTCAACTAGTTTCGGTTCGAATTTGATACTATTTTTTGGTCAGATTTGGTTTATTTTGTCCATGCATTTTGCCCAGACCTAGTCAAAGTGATACAAGATGAGGTTGGAATCTTCATAAATCAGAAGAAATATGACAATGAAACGCTGAAGAAATATGTGTTGAAGTTGGAGGACTGTAACTCGGTTAAGAATACTATGGTTCCAGGTAAAAATTGACCAAAGCAAAAGGCTGAGAAGCTGTGTGGATTAACGGTTTTTAAGCATTTTGTGGAAGTGGGACATCTCAGTGCTACAAGGCCGGATCTGATATATTCAGTCAGTGTTTTTAGTAGATACATGGAGAGTCTTCATGAATCTCATGCTAGTTGTAAAACGAATTCTGAGGTATGTAAAAGGAAACCTGGATTTAGCATTAATTATAAAAGAGGTGGAGAAGAGAGGCTAGTTGGGTTTGTAGACAGTGATTATCCTGGAGGTGAAGATGACATAAAGAGTGCATCGGACTATACTTTTTTATGATTAGTGAAGGATCTCTTTCCCATAGTCACACTTTCTACAACTGAAAAAGAATATGTCGCTGCAGCAAATGGAGCCACTCAAGCGATATGGTTATGGAATGTGCTCTAGGAGATTGGCTTTAATGAAGGGAGTGGTACAGTTCTATTTTGCGACCAAGTTTTTTAGGAAGTTGTTTAGATCATGATTTCTTATTCTATTTAACGTTCTTTTTTATTGCTTCAGTTTCAAAAATAGAGAAAATTGCAGTAGCTTTGCTTTTTTTTTTTTTTTTTAAGTAGCTTTGCTTCTTAAGTTAAATACTCTGTTTCTTGCTGAATTACACTAACAAACATCGGTGATACAGTTTCTTTCCAACAAGTCAAATGATGGTAAAATACGACCGAAAGCATTATGTTTCCAGTTGATGGTTCTTGATGCTTTGTAAAGAAAGATTCTAATAGTAGAGTGAACCTGCAAAAATGGCGAGACACGGGAAATGTTACAAGGTAAGTAAAGAATGTCAATGGGATTGTAACATAAATTATTATGTTAGAGAATATGCCTTGCCACCAGTTTCCTCTGGATGCGTCCATCGAGTTGTTTCCACTAGCCACATCGTCTCCTCTGTTCTGAGACTTGTTAACCTGATTGATTAAGCATTCTTTCAAAGTCAAGTATCTATCTTTACCTTGAAATAATCAAAGATTAAGTGATCTATGTGAACGTGAATTATATGTAATATGGATATATATGATTAGGACTCACGGTAGGGTAAGTATGATTGCTTGTGGATCCAGAGTAAACGTCTTGACCACCGTAGTAGAGAGATGAACTCAGATTGCAGGTTGAAGATTCATTGCGTTGGCCTGTGAAGAAACCACCAACACCGAGGAGATAATGTATTCGTTAGACCAACTGGATTCAGATTATTTTATTTTACTAAATAACTGACGAGTCTTGTGGAGCTAAAGTGCACTTAAACAAAAACTTGAAGAATATTTGATCCGTTCTTGGCATTATATCGCTATGTACTGAAGCTTGTTTATGATGGATAGAAAAACAGATTAAATTTTGGAACTTGTTCTGATATAAAATGGTAAGAACGGTATGGTTTTTGCTTGGTTTCAAGAAAAATGAAGCAATTTGGACAATTCTTGGTTGAGATTTTCATGTTCTTGATTGACTTAATTGCAAGCCAAATAAAGCAACTTGAGCTATTCTTGTGTGTTTAGAGAGGACTCAGAGTTTTTCTGTCAAAACTTGGCTTAATGTAAAATAAACGTAACCATACTGATTCACGAAGGGGGACAAGTTTTCTGATGTCTAAGTAAACAGTTCACAAGACAAAAACAGTTGGAGAAAGGCTTTTCCACTGACCTAGGGACCCATGTTTGGAGCTTAATATGATCATGTTTCCTGTTGTTCCCTGAAAACTCAGAAGAATAAACTTTCAAGAATCAATCAGAAAAGGTAACAGAAAGTATGAAAAAGAGAGGGGGTAATAATAGAACCTTTGAGGGAGGAGGGAAGATGGAGTTGAAGTTGGAGGAGGAAGCAGGTTCCTTGGGGCCAAAGAGATGAGTAGTGAAGGAAGAAGATGATGATCCGAGTTTACCTTTACCTTCCATTTATTAAGAGTTAAGACTAATTAGTGTTTGAAAGAAGATGATGAAGAACCAGAAGAAGATAGTTTGATGAGGTGTGTAGCCACAACAAGATCAGTGGGTATTTATAGACAGTGACAATGCTTCCTACTATAATCACATAGAGAAACTAATCTTTAACCGCTTTTAGATTTAGTTAATTCTGTTTGCCTGTTTTGGACTTTACCAAGTTCGATACAGTTTAGTGGTATTTTTTGTAGTCAAAATATTCCTGGAATTTTAACAAATCTTGTAGACATATATATCTGTACTAAAAGATGTCAAAGGGAAAGAATATTTACGACTTCTACATGCTTCCAACCTTTCTTATCACAAATAGCCAAACATAATTTGTACTGGAGCTTCTTTCATCCCACTGATGTCGTAAAAATAAGATCAAACGGCGGGAAGAGTTTAATGTCATTTTCAAAAGATCTCTAACCAGTAATGTCACGTTTATAAAGAATGCTCAAATAGCTTCGAGCCCACAAACATGTTCTCCTTGTCTCGTCAAGTAGATGCCCATAATGTTTACTTATATTCTTGCTTTTTCAACAAAATGTTAACGATCACAAGAATAATAATATTACATAATAATTCGAGATACTCGTAATGGATTTGGTCATGTGCGGTAAACCAGTCAACATAACACTTTTAATGTACGCTAGTAACTAGATTTTAAACCTGGGTCAGAAATTATATGGGCTTTAAATTTAAAACAAAAAAGGAATAAAATGGTGTCAAGTGGGAGTTGAACTCTGGTTTAGGGGTGTCAGCCAAAGTCAAAACACAACCTGAGCTGATGAAATTCAGTTGTACTAGCTCAGCAAATTTCGTTTATAATATTTAAGGGGTGTCAGCTGACCCCCCCCCCCCTTTTCTGTACATGGGTCCGCCTCTGCGCTAGTTATGTCAAAAAACGTGAGCGGTAGGATTCGAACCTACGCGGGCAAAGCCCACATGATTTCTAGTCATGCCCGATAACCACTCCGGCACGCCCACAAGGCCAAGAACAAGAATCACCACACCTAGTAAATCAACAATAATAAATGTCTTCCAAATGGTTCACGAAGAAATAATACAAAGGGGACCCTTCCACAACCTGAGAGACCAGTAACTCAGTAAGAGAAATCAGGAGAACTTGTCAGCATAGAATCTTATCTAGAAAAAAGATGATTCTTTGACTTAAATAGTATGAAGCATCAGAACAAGCATCTGAGTTCCTCTCTCTAACTAAAGTATTTTTCTTGTGATGTAAATGTAACAGTATTTTTCTTGTGATGTAAATGTTGCCCAAAAAAAAGAAAAAAACTAAAGTATTTTTCTTGTGATGTAAATGTAACAGTTCAGTTTTTTTTTTCTCCACCATTTGCTCAGGTCTGATTAATATTCTTCAAGAGAATTCTGGATCTTGATCAACATATACTTCCCCTGTTAATATTGTTCACAATGCACACAAGTCATGGATTACAGTCGCAAACCCTTCCCATGTTTCATTATCCATTACAAGATTCAAACTGATCAACAATAAGATCTGATTTAAGTGCCAAGGCGATTGAAACTTCATAAAACGGAGAGAACACAAATTATGAGAACAATTTTGTGAAAGAAAAAAAAACTGAGATGGAAAGAGTTTAGAGTGTTTTGTGCATACAAAACTCAACAACTACCAAAAATCTCTTCAGGGGGATCATAAGCATGTTTCTCAGGGAACAACTCCTCGAAGTCTTTCTTCACTTTGTTTCTCAAAAGCGGATGCGGCAAAAGCCCCTTCAACAGAACCCTAAACGGCAACTCTTCGGGCGGATCAGGAGACTTCAACATGTCTTCATAAACATTCATGGCATCAGCGGGACATCCATCTCTGAGAAACCCTCTGATAACCTCAGTGTAAGTCTGAGAATCCGGAAAGAGGTTCTCTCTCTTCATTTTCTCCCATAACCCCATAGCTTCATCCATTCTTTTACTCTTGGCTAAGGATACTATAAGGTCCTTGTACATAAACACATCCGGTTGGTACCATTCCTGCTTCTGGATCACCTCGAACATCTGTATGTTTGTTCAAGAAGCCAAATCATCAAAAAAGACACAAACTACAACACCCCATGAAGTAATAAAGTCTAAAACTTTATGATTTTAAGTTATCAGCTCTGCAAAGGCATTTCGTCGAACAGTTCATGTGCACCCACATGAAATTAAAAGAACGTGAAGAAAATCAATCACCTTGATAGCAAGCGCAGTCTCTTCTTGTCGTTCGAGCTCGCCAATAACAGCCAACATGTCAAGCTTCAACAATCTGAAAACATGTGTCTTTATAAACTTCGCGAGCTTCTCCTCGTCTTCCTTCAGCCGCTTGAGACCCAGGATCACGAAAAGGGCCTCTTTTCCGATCAGTTTCTTGCCTCTCCAGAGAGGACCCCTAGGCCTGCCGTCGTGGAACTGGGCGACGAACACCGTGGAGGGTTTCGGGGGAATGAAGCGTAGAGTGTTGTTGGGTTTTAGATTTAGGAAGGAGATCCGATGTGTTGAAGGGTTTCTAGTTAGGGTTTGGAAGAAAACCGAAGCGAAAGTTGGGAGTTTTCGCGAGAAGAAGACGCGAATTGAAGCCATCTGTCACTCTCTGGATGAAATTGTGCAACTTTTAGGTGGTATGGTATCGCATAACACACACAACGGTATCGGGAACTGATAAAATGTCTACGTTTTAGTTCTTCTTGGTCCATGGGTAAACGACATAAGTCACTACTCTAAGGGCCGAACTTAAATGAAAAATCTTATGGGTCATTAGATAAGGAACTTTATGGGCAGACTTTTACATCTTCGTTTAGATATGTTCACTACATTTTTTTCTGCCATCTTAATTTTATCAAGGGTCATAGCCCAAAAAGTACAAAGCTCAGAGTATACAAAAGCCCTTAGCTTTAATTTTTTTTTTTTTTGATCATAAAAGCTTAAAGGGCTTTTCCCTACTTTTTCTCCTCGGTCCTCTCCCCTTCTCCCTTAAGGACTTCCCAATAATAATGGTCTCAGAACTCATAACAATTTGGGCACAGATCATAAGTCCACAAACGAATCCAAGAGAAGGATTGAAAACCTTAATACACACGTCACTGAAACAACACGTCTCCACCGCCGAAAGAAAACGACCTCGGAACAAAACGCCGTCTCAGTGGACCATTCCAAGAGCATGCATCTTCAACGCACCCCATCTCATCACCACCGCTTCTTCTCACAGAGAGCATCAATGAGCACCGTCGAGATCTCATCCGAGATAATAGGCCACCACACACACATCCTTTTTTAGTTTGTCGGAGAGCATACATTGAAACAAATCGAGATCTCATCCGATCACCAAAAACATCAAATTCCGAAATAATTTTTGGAAGCTACACATACGCTTTCACCGCCTGAACCACACAAAAACCGAGTTCACTTTAAGAGATAAGGTCGTAATCAGAACCTAAAGCCGACCATCTTCATCACAGTAGAGGATGGCGACGCCAAAAACCAAGCTGAATGACCGCCAAAATTGAGGACGTCGCCGGAAATAGAACCAGTTAAAAAACACTGGAGTTGGTAAAAATTAGAGCAGGACAACATCGAACACACATAATCCGAACGACGTCGCAGCTAAGGAAACCCATCGACGTCACCCATATTACTCAATGTATGCTTCTTTTCTTCTCTCTCTTCGCTTCTCTCGCCACTAGGGGTGGGCAAAATATCCGTAAATTTTGATTCGATCCGTTATTCGTTTTGATTCGATCCGAAAAATCCGAATATCCGTAACTTAACGAATCGAAGCAAATACTAAAATTCAATATCCGTAAAAGACGAAGCAAATCACAAATACTAATATTTTTAGAAACGGATATCCGATCCGATCCGTTATATACATATATATGTATACATGTTTATAAAGTTATATAATATATATACTTTTATATCTTTATATAAGTTTTATAATATTTTTATTCACTAAATTAATTATTTAGTTATTAAAAAATTTGAAAGTATGTAACTTTTTTAAAAAAATTAATGAAATATTATTATTTTATTTTATATTTTCTTCTTTTTCTTTTATTTTTATTTATTTTTTTAATTTTTTATTATTTTTTACGGATCGAATCGGATATCCGGTAAAAATTCGGATATTCACGGATATCCGGTGTTCCGGATATCCGAAGAGTTACGAATCGGATCGGATCGAAAAATTGAATATTCGCAAGGCACGGATCGGATCACGGATATCCTTAAAACTCCGGATATCCGCTCCGTGCCCACCCTTACTCGCCACTACATTTAAATAAATAAAATTTGCTGGTTGGATTTTTTAAAGAAAAAATTGAGCTGAATAATTAAAGTAAAATAATTAACTATTTATCTGAAAAGTAAAATTCGTCGAAGAAAGAAAAAATATAAATAACTAAAGTAAATTAGTAAACCATTTAACTGAAAATAAAATTTGTCGAGAAAAGAAAAACTATAAATAAATAAAGTAAAATAATTAACTATTTAACTGTTTCGTAAAAAATATAGAAAAAATATAAATAACTAAAGTAAAATAATTACCTATTTAACTGAAAATAAAATTCGTCGAGAAAAGAAAAACTACAAAATAAAGTTCATCCATTATCGTTACAATATATACTATATTTCCCAACATATCTAATTAATGAGAGATCAAATTTCTTTTTGTATTATCCTCCGTTGTCATAGCAACGTCCAGTAAAACTAGTACTAATTTTGTAATCTTTGCAATGTCTTTTCTATCAACCACAGCGTTTTTAACCACCACTTCTTCCTCCTAAGTACAATTACCTCTACCTGATTACCATCAACTATTCCAATTTTACCAAGAAAAATACTGCAAATAAAAGGCTAACAGTTAATTTTATTCCAATGTTTTAGAACTAGAGTAGGTAGATAAAACTGAAACATCATAAACTACCAACATGAACAGTAAAGAATCAACATTCATAATCGACGATTACAGATGAAGACAAAAAATTGACTCTAGACTCATCAGTTTGCAGCGTAAACAACGATGGGGCTTCTCACAAAGTGTACTCCATCAGACCAGATCAATTGTGAAGACACAACAGGTTTTTCATCTCCGAGACCTTGGCCTGAAACTGTCACCGTGAAAGACTTCTTCTCGCGCATCGACTTAAAAGAAAAGACATTGGGAATGACCTCGACGTTGAGCTTAGATCCCACTACCTTTGCTTTGTAGGTAGTGCTAGACGTTCCAACGTTAGTGACTGTCCGACGGAAAGTCACTTTGAATGGTTTTTTCGCCGGGACTTGAGCAGTCATGGAAGGATAGTTTAGGTTTCGGGGTAAAGATTTTGACTGTGCTTTGGTGCAACTGTTGTTTTCACCGGAGATAAGTCTTAAGTTCTTTCCACTGTAGTTCAAGCCGCAGAGAAAAGCGATGTGGTCTGCTTTATTAGCTTCATAGACCAGTCCAGGATGAATTGCTGCTAACGGATTGACATGGCCAGCTCCGTATGCAAACTCATCAGGCATCCAAGTAGACGCATTCATTTGCCAAGCTGTAAGAAACACCCCAAAACAAAGTTATTCTAAATATTTCTTGCGACACAAGAAAGGTATGGTTCCAAGACAAAAAAACCAACAGAGTGTAATAATATATTTTACTTACCGGTAGTCATGATGGCGGATTGGATCATGGACGGAGACCAGCGAGGGTGAAATGTTTTGACGTAGGCGGCAACACCAGCAACGTGTGGACAAGACATTGAAGTTCCACTAAGAATAGAGTACTTCAGATGTCTTGTGTCTGCAATACTTGGTGGAATAGTAGGGGAATAAGCAGCGATGATCTCTGATCCCGGCGCGGTTATATCCGGCTGCAGTTCAAATTCAGGATTCAATCAGACATATAGAACTGTGGGTATGAGTTATTTACATAATCAAAGTTTGTACACATACCTTCAAAATATCAGGAACGATTGGGTTAGGGCCTCGAGAAGAATAGGAAGCGACGACAGGAGCTTTCTGGTTAAAGACTGTCTCGCTTTTCAAAACAGCAGCTATGGGGTTTCTGAACCCAAAAAAAAATATTGAGCATTTGAGAGGGAGAGTTATTTTCTATGATATATTGAAATAGAGGATGAGATTTACTTTGTGGAGTTCATATACGAGAGGACAACGTCATAGGCGTGTCCCGATAGAACAGAGACTGGGAAAGAGAAGACATCGGCAGTGTCTGCTGCGCTGCTCCTAACAATGGATGCGACGGCTCCCATATATTTAGCCTCTTCAACATTTCGACCGGAATCGCACATCACAATCTTCCCGCTAACAAGTTTCCTGTCTAAACATCCTGCTGAGCAGAACCTGAAACCACAATTACCATTTTAGCCCGCTATTTTGAAGAGCGAAAAATTGTATGAATTAATGTATGTTTCTTGGGGAAGAAGTTACTCAGCGGAAGCAGCATCGCAATGACTCGATGCTGATCTACCGTATACTATGGGGTACTTAGTTCCCTTAAGATCAAACGTGTTTACGGATCTTCCCTGTTTTTTTTTTTCACAACAAGCATTAATGTTAAAATAGGATAAGAGATGTACGATGATGATATGTCATAAAACAACAAAGATGTGTTTTCTTGGTACTCACGACAACTGTCTTGCCGTCTCCGAGAACAACTTTGGTGACGAAAGCGCGGTTCGTGTTACTTGCACCGACGGTGAATATCCACGGTGCAACGCTGGTGACCGTACTAGGATCTGGACCATTGTTTCCAGCGGAATTCACTGTAAGGATTCCCTTGGCCATGGCATGGAAAGCCCCAATTGCGATGGTATCCACCTCGAATGGTAAACCATTTTGGTCACCGACGGAGATGGTGATAAGGTCCACGTTGTCCCCAATCGCATCATCAAATGCGGACAGAATTCCGTCAGTATTGCACCCTTTGAGAACAATATCACATACTTTGTAAACCGCGATTCTTGCACCTGGAACGCCACCTCTCGCGGTTCCATTGGCGAGTCCATAGAAGCTCACATCATTAACAGCGTTTCCAGCTGCCGTAGAAGCGGTGTGCGACCCATGTCCCATGTTGTCTATCGCTGAGTGAGGAACCCCCTTCGTTTTGGGTGTGTAGTTCCTAGCTCCAATGACCTTGCTGTATACAACAAACCAAATCATTCACATTCAAACCAATACTATTTAACAAAACTAGCAATTTTGATAGTATGACCAATTTCAGTCATTTTATACTTGTTGCAAGAGAAGTGTTTGGTCCCTTGGCAAACTCCTTTCCATTTCTTAGGAGGAGGGCCAAAGCCTTTGTCACTGAAGCTGTCGGATAAAGGGTCGACTCCACTGTCTATGACACCAATGATCGTATCGCTCTCGATGCTAGGGTTTCGCTTTGCCCTTTTGCCTTTCTTGAGACCCACGAAATCCCACGACGCCGTCGTTTGGAGTTTCAGTATTTTGCTAGGGAACACGGATACCACGTTTTCCATTTCTAAAAATATGATTACAAAGACACGTTATACTTTCGCAAAATAATTAATAAACACAAAGGTTAATTACTAAGCGTTGGAATAAATATTGTGAAACAAAGAATCTCAATAGATACTTTTGAAAAATTTCAGTTAAATATTAGTTTTGACACTCACTTGCTAGTATCTGTCTTTCAGATTCGGTTAGCCAGGCTGCAAATCCGTTGAAACTTCTTTTATAATTCCTAACCAATCGACTTTCGATTGAACTACAGACAAATATATTACATTAAGAATTCTATTAGCGTTCATCGGTGGGATCATTTAACTCCCATAAATATACACTTCTTAGTCGATCTTTGGCTACGATCCATATAACAAAATGAAACATTAATATGGGAAAAATAATCAGGATTGATCCATGGAATATTAATTGACCGCAAGAAAAAAAAATGATGGCACCTCGCTCCGGTGACTTCTTGAAGAATACTAGTGTGATGGGACATTGGCATGTAGTCAACACGAGCAGGAAGTGCTCCCATGTATACTATATACACCTACAAAGATCATCATTGTTTGTCATATAAGTCAATAATTAAAACCAGCCAAGAGTGATTTGTGCACTTGCCTGTTTGTCTTGATCATTTTTGGCTGCTGATGTGCAACTCACAAACAAGACAAAGAGACAAGAGAGGAGACAATAGGAGTCTGCAGGTTTTGCCATATTCCTATTATTTAGTAAAATTAAAATATATGAGAATGCGAGAATGGAACGATCATTTATAGGGAGAGATGATGTACGGGTCTAAGAACGTAAACAAATTCTTAGATTGATCTCTAAATGTTAAAATATTTATGGCAAGACAATGACTTTCCATATTAATGTATTAGATTGAAACGTTTGATTTTTTTACCGTTTCTGAGTCCACTTTTCTTCATCTTTCTAATTTCATTGTTTATGAATGAATATGGAATTATGGACTATATTAAATAGAAAGAAGCACATTTTGACTTGATACATGAGATAAATAAAAACATTAAATTCTTACTGACTAGTAAGTAGTAACAACTAAAATCGACTAAACCTTTTAAAAAACGAACGTTTTAGAAATTAATGAATGTTTTGGAAAAGTTTATTGAATTAATAATGTTGTGCAAACTTATTTGGCAATTGTAAAACCATATAGGAATGAATGTACATACTTTTTTTTTGAACAACGGGAATGTATACAGAGCCGTGCTGACCCTTATAGTAAAAAGGCAACCGCCTCAGGCCTCGAGTTTTCAACTAGAATTTAGGGCCCCAAGTTTATAAATACGTTACCTTAGGTTTATTGTTAGTTTATATGGGACTAACTGATATTTAAATGTATTTATGAAATATTGATTGGTTATATTCATTTTGTTTCATTTTACACAACAATTTTTTTTCCATGACATTTACCACAAAAAGGTAAACTCTTCTTGAACATTTTTATTGTTGTTTCTTAAAATGATTTTTACATCATGTTTTTCATTTATTTAAGAAAATTAATTTTCATAAAATTGTTTTATATAATTTACACTAATATCAAAGTAGGAAATTCAAACTAAAATATATTTATAAATGCTGTCCCAATAAATATATTTATAAATATATTTCAAAAATCCGATAATTCATTATAAACAAACAAAGCATGTCAACTTTATCTTTTAATAATATATTAAACACCCAAAATTTAGAAACTATGGTTATTCTTGTTTTAACACAATTTTTAAGCTTATAGTTCAATTTTATCTAAAATAACAGATATTTTTTTAAAAAATGTTAAATTGCCTTAGGCCCCGTAATCTGTAGGCACGGCACTGAATGTATATATACTGAATTCGGTTTTAAAGACACCAGGCAGCCTAATTTTGCGAGGCAGGCTAATCATTTGGCTTTACATGAACAAAATATCTTCCGGATCGACGTCTTTGATTGATCTGTGGATATGGATCCATTCACACCCTGACCATCTCCAACCTCTCTTCTAATTGCTTTTGTAATGAGTTCCCTACCAAAATGTATACTTCTCTAACCAAAAGAGGATCTATCACCAATAACACTCTTTCAGAAACCAGTATTCCTGTAAAAGCGACTCTTGAAAAGTTTTACAAAGGGACTGAGAGTATTTTGCATGAACCGGGGAGCTTGTTTCGCTAGATGAACACAAGTGTTAGTGGTCGGATGGTAACATGACATTCCAACATTACTAAGTAAGCAGTTTGGCTTTACATGAACAAAATATCTTCCGGCTCCACTCAGGGGGCGTCAGCCAAATTATATATTTTAAAACGATGTTGGATCAAATTATGTATTTTAAAACGATGTTGGATGTGTTATTTGAATATATGAAATGTCGTATAATATAGTCACAGTGGCATATTATGTAACTCTTTTAGTAAATGTTGGTCAATTATAAATAGATGCTGAAAATGTATGTGGTACTGACACATCAGCAATAATGACAAAATTGTGAATATAATACCAATTAAAGGTTATTCTTCTAAAATGATTCTCTATTAATAAGAAAGAGATATTATCGCAGCCTAACCTCTTGATGTCACGTATGCAACTTCCTCCCTCCGTATTTATAACTTCCTCTTTTTATAACTGTCATTTATTTTATGACATCAAGTTGCATATTTACATAACAAACGGATGGAAGTTGTGGGAGTGATAAATTTGTATATTTCATAATCTTTTAAATATATAAACTATCATGTAATATAAATTTGTATATTAACAAGTTGTAATAATCTTTTATTTATAACTTTAAAAAGAGCGGATATATCTATGTGATAAATTTGTATATTTCATAATCTTTTAAATATATAAACTATCATGTCATATATAACTACCAATTAATAAAATTAATATATGAAAACAAAGCATGAAAATTTAATTAAAAACATATAATTTCATCTATTTAATTACTATTTGATTTTTTAAAAAAAATTATAACTATACTTTGTTTTTTTAAATGTAATATTTGCTTACGAATAAAGTACAAATTTAATGTGTGAAAAAACTATGACACAAGTGTATTTTATTCGGGGTAGGTGCGGGTTGGTAGATTTTGGATTGCGGGTATCCGTCAACCCGAAAAATATTTAAAAAATGAAAAAAAAGTTTAACTTTTTTAAAATATGATAATTAAAAATTTTAAAAATTATTATAAATATTATTTTTATCTTTTTATAATAATTAAATTAATAATTATTTTTAAACAAATTATAACCTGCGGATAACCGCAAAATTAAATAAGGTGGTGTTGGTACAAATTATTTGTTTACGGGTTGTGCGGGTAGCATTTTTTGACCAAAAAAGTTGAAATTTGCGGGTTACGGGTTCGACCGGATCAATTTTTAAATTGCTATTATTTAATAAAATATATTTTAGTTAAGATTTATACACAAATATGATTACAAAGAAAAACAAATATAATGACAAAAAAACAGAAATATGAAAATTAAATTAAAACAAAAAATTATATCCGCCCTTTAAAAGGCGGATCAGAATCTAGTTTTTACCATTAAAACCCTAAGGTAAAAACCTAATGGAAGTTATAAGCCAGACTAATGGAGATCGATATCAAAATAAAAAGTTTGTTCATAACCATTTTGCCAACACCACACAAGACCAATCATCGACTTATGCAATTATAAAAAAAAAGCAAAAATTAAAAGAAAAAGGCAGAAATTATTTTGAAAATTACAATAAAACGCTTGGAACATGCTCTTACTTTTTCTTCGCCAGCCGGCTATCGAATCATTCCTCGCCAGATCAGCATTGTAATTAGAGCCTTTTGTCCTTTTGTAGAACCCGACGTCGTTTCTTAACCATGACGCAAAATGCCTGTATAGGATACGTATCACACGCGTATATACGCTCCGTATAAAAACTTTATTACTTGCTCTCTCTCGAAGAAAGGCAAAACACAGTTTGGGTCAAAACTTTCCATTTTATTACACAGAAACAAAATTTCGTAGATCGTTAAAAGAAGGAAACCAAATCCCCTCTCTCCCCCAATTCAATTCAAGCATCGTCCTTCCTCAGATCTGATCCCCCCCCCTCGATTCATCCGCCATTCTTCGAAAGGGTATGTATGGTTTCTTCTGATTTGTTAACTTTGATCTTAATTTCAACGAGATGGGTTCTGATTCCGACAAGTTTGTTTTTTGATTGGTGTAGGGTGTTGATTGGTGCTAAATCGGGAAAGAAAAATGGCGAGTAGGATGGATCAGGAATACGATTATTTGTTTAAGATCGTGTTGATCGGAGACTCGGGTGTGGGGAAATCGAACATCTTGTCCAGATTCACGAGGAATGAGTTTTGCTTGGAATCCAAATCCACCATCGGTGTCGAATTCGCCACCAGAACTACTCAGGTCTCTCTCTCTCTCTCTCTCTCTCTCTTAAACAACAAGATCATTGTTCATTTTTCACCTGATTTAGTATATAAGGCTTAGAGTTAGAGATGATGTGACTTTTAGGGATATGCTTCTCCCATATGAGGTTTTCTACTTTCTCAGCTTGTGACATTCACATTCAATTCAATTATCCTTTACATGACATTTATGCATTTTGGTTTACCCGCACCATCACCATAGTTTAGAATTATTTGGTCGGACTTTGGGGTTAGTTTAAGGAGTATATACCGTTTGGTGTCCACGACATGATCACAGGTGTGGGGGTTACTGAAAGGAATTTTTGATCTTAGAGAGAATCTTAGATGAGCTGGACATTAAGTCTTGACCGATGCTATTGCTCAATTTTTAAGACCTATTATTGGGATGGTCGTGAGAGCCAATTTGATCAAAGAAAATAAGATTCTCACAACTTGTCCTCAATAATTTTGTTGCTTATTCTGATTATTATTATTATTTTTTTCATATCTCATGCATGACTTTGTCCAACCTTTTAACCCTCTCTTAAGTCAACCAATAAACTTTACAAGAAAGATAATTTTATGATAGATTATACCACGTAAGTAGCTCTTAACAATTAGAGATGATTGTTGAAACTTTTGTTCATAGTCATGAGGTCTAACTGGTTGTTGTTACTCAAATGGATTCACAGGTGGAAGGAAAGACGATCAAAGCTCAGATCTGGGACACTGCAGGCCAGGAGAGGTACAGAGCCATCACCAGCGCTTACTACAGAGGCGCAGTGGGTGCACTCCTTGTCTACGACATCACCAAGAGGCAGACATTTGACAACGCCCTGAGGTGGCTGCGCGAACTCAGAGACCATGCTGATTCCAACATCGTCATCATGATGGCTGGGAACAAATCCGATCTCAACCACTTGAGATCCGTTGCTGAGGAGGATGGTCAGAACCTGGCCGAGAAGGAAGGTCTCTCTTTCCTGGAGACGTCTGCTCTCGAAGCTACGAACGTGGAGAAAGCGTTTCAGACCATCTTAGGAGAGATCTACCACATCATAAGCAAGAAGGCACTGGCTGCACAAGAAGCAGCTGCAGCTAACTCCGCGATTCCGGGGCAGGGAACTACGATTAACGTCGATGACACGTCTGGAGGCGTGAAACGAGGTTGCTGCTCTACCTAAAACGAAAAGGTAATAATATATGTTTTCTGGCTTATCATCCCAAGATTCAAAACTTTTGTTTTCTGGCTTATTCCTTATCCCAAGATTCGAACTTTTGTTTTCATTGGCTCCTCCTCTTTCATTTCAACTTTTGGCTCATGCAAGACCATGTAGAATACTTGTCAACTTACTCTGTTTTTATTTTTTTTAATGCTCTTCGGCTGTGTTCATTTTAAAAGCTTGTGAGATTCTGTATTCAGTAAAGCTTTGTTGGTAGTATACTTGGAATCTCTTCTTCCTGCGTTGCTCTGTTATCAACATTCCATCTCCGGTATTAGAACGGTTTGTCTTTGGCTTGGTTTATTCGAATCGTTGGTGGTTCATTTCTTATCAATGTATCCCCTTCCTTTTTCTTTTCCTGTCATCTATGAATTGCATTAACTTGAACTGAAGTAGACCAAGGACCCATAACATACTTCTACCTTCTTTTCTACTTATCTGAAGCTAGTCTATACCCCAAAATACACCAAAAAGACTGAGCACCAAAAAACATACATACCAATAGCCTTTTCTGGAGAACAATAAACAAGAAGAGGGCTAAAGTTTCTCACAAACGAAGATTTCATCTAGCCATAGAAGCTGATCAGCAACTACATAAGACTGCAACTGATTGGTTGTGATGACATTTTCACACATGTCTCTAGTGATATAAATGATTTACCATCAAAGATCAGAGAATTTCTATTTTTCCGGAGAAACCACATGATCAATGGGAATGATCTGATCATCTCTTTCGACACACATCTCTTTTAGCCAAAGAAATTAAGTAGTGGTAGTTTGAGAAAAGGGATGATTGAATTGACTAAAACCACCTTCAGGGACCAGAATATTCGAGAGGGTCCATACTTGTATTGCCACTGAACACGAGAAGAGAATATGATTTGGTGATTCACCAAGAAATCCACACAGTTGACAGCACGGATCGAGCTTCACTCCTCTATGCAATAGGAGTTCCCCAGCTGGTAGGAAGTTTTTAATCTTCATGGAGGGCTCCACTTTCCACACAGATTCCTTTAGACCATTCAATGATGGTTGAGCCTCAGCTGCTTTTCCTCTGAAACACTCATATGTTCATAAAGCCAGTACCCAAATTTAACAGAATAACACCCGTGTTTGTTATGCATCCAAGTCCAATAGTCCTACTCCTCATCCTCCACCACTGGTTTCATTTTGACAATACGCTGAACATCTTCATGGTTGAATAACTCTTCCAGCTTCTTGCCACCAGGTCCAGGAGATCAGACACACTCAAGACAAGGAAATTCTTCATGAGTGGGCATTCGCATCTCTTTGACTACAGTCCAAGCTTCAGACTAAACAAATATGGATTTCCCATTTCTAACTTGCTTCTGAATGCTTTTCCTCAATAGCTCTTTACTATACATACTGTTGCCTATAAACCGTTGCCTGTAAGAACTCAGACTTAGCGTAGTAGTGACTTTTGAAAAGACGAGCAAACAGAGACATTGCATAAACAGTCATTACCATTGTAACCGCCTTGAGCAGAATTTCTTTACTCACATGAGATAGACACTGAACAAAGTATCCAGAGTCCAGACAATCTATCCTTCAACATATCATATATATATAGGGCTAAGATCTCTGTTTTAGATCCACTAAAACACTCTGATAACCGGAGATAAGTGTCTGTCCCACCTTTTCTTTTGAGATTCCTGTAATCCCTTTCAGTCTTTCACGACCTCTTTAACATCTGCCTCACGATTTGAGTTAATTAACCTTTTGTCCAGTGTATTCCCTTCCTAAATCCTTTTTTATGTTGCACATAAAATGCTACTAATAAATATTTTATTTGAAAAACAAGGGTTCTACTAATGCTACTGATTTATGGAAAACTAGATACAGAACATTTTTTTCTAGCCAGTTACAAAAAAAAACATTTTTTCTACATTCAAAGTCAATATTACGAATCTTTTGGTGAAAAAGTAGAGATTGTGAATCAGATATGCTCTGTCTTTCAACTAATAGAAACAAAAATTAAAAGAATGGAACGAGGCTTAATTGGAGAACCGACCAGATGAATACAGACAATGACAAAACATGGACAAGAGATAAAAGGAGTGGTGGAGAAAGAAGAGAAACGTCAGATCAGCCGACTTGCACAATATACCCAATTGCATGCACGAAAATGTGTTCACAATAATAAACTAATGGACTACTAGATTTTGACCCGCCCTTTAAAGAGCGGATATATTTTTTGTTTTAATTTAATTCTCATATTTGTGTTTTCTTTATGATTATATTTATATTTTTTTATAATCATATTTGTATGAAAATGTTAATTAAAATATATTTTATTAAATAATAGCAATTTAAAAATTGATCCGGTATACGTTCGGTTATGGCTTGGTTGCCGGTCGAACCCGCAAACCCGCGGATTTCAATTGTATTTTGGTCGAAAATATAATCCGCACAACCCACATACAAATAATTTGTACCCACACCCGTCCCATTTAATTTTGCGTTATCCGCGAGTTATAATTTTTTAAAAAAATAATTTTTTAATTTAATTATTATAAAAATATATTTATAATAAAATTTATATATTTTAAAAAATTTATATTGTTCTTTTTAAATTACCATATTTTTAAAACAGTGTTTACTTTTATTTTTATTTTCATTTTTAACTACCTTTCGGGTTAGCGGATACCCACAATCCAAAATTTACCAACCTGCTCCCACCCCGAATAAAATACTCATAACCCACATTCGCAAATCAATTTTTTCAAAAATTATATTAATTAAATTATTATTAAACACAAATATAAAAGTTAAATTTCTCCAAAAAATAAAACAAAATATATACCCGCTCTTTGAAAGGACAAATCAAAATATAGTTTATTCTATTAAAATAAGAATATAACCTATTGATAAATATTATATTTAACTATGTATTTCATTTATTTAAGAGACTATTTTATCAATTTAAATTAATATTAAACATAGATATAATTAGAAAAAAACTTAAATATAAAACTTAATTTTTTCAAAAAAAAAAGAAAAGAAACAAACTTGTTTTTTGGAGGGCAGATGTCATATATAAAGATGTTGACAGTGCAAATACTGATCATTTACCAGCTTTGTGCATAGAGGTGCTTCCACTTTTAGAGCACGTCACGTGTTCGAAACAACTACAGCACTTTTGTTTTTTTTCTAAATAATTTCTTTAATGAATGGTTTTATTGTAAATAAATCGTCGTCTTCTTTATGATAACTTGTAGGTTTCTGCAAAAACATTTCCATAGTCGTCATATAAAAGTATCATTATAAACTGCAATATTGTGTTTTTCTTTCAGATCTTTCATCAATTTTGTAGATCTGGTATATAAATTCCATTCAAAACCTAGAAAATGGATTATTTTTAGAAAACCAATTTATTCATCGAATTTGACAAATCACCACGGTAACTCTCGGCTCCATGGCCGAGTAATCGATCACCATGCCCACGTTTCTGAACCTACAAATATGTCTGTTTTGTGATTAAACCTATGCAAGTTTGTGTGTTGTATTATACTTGCACAAATTATTAGTTATATGAAATTGTACCGTCAAAAAAAAAAACTGTACTCTTTGAAACTAAAATTAGTCGACAGTTTGAGAGGAAGTGAGTCCCGCATAATATGGAACTGAATTAGTGGTTTACAATATTTTTATAAAATGCATAATTATCATTTATTATTGATATTTAATGGACAGTTATAAAATTTAAAAAGTGGACACAACTTTATAAAAAGTAGACACAACTTTTAGTCATGCGGAAGAATTAATAGAATAGATAAAAGGAGTTTAGGTTTTTCTCAAATTAAATATTAAATCGTAAACTATTCTAAAATTTTTAAATTGTTTTTTCCTAAGTTTACAGATTTAGTTAAGCTGAAACTTATTTCGTTTCATTATAACTGTCAATGTGTTAAATTTGTTTTACTATAATTATCATTTGTATTTTCAATGCTGTGTTATATTTTTTTTACTTTTATCCTTATATTTTAGTTTATAAGTTAATAAAATGAAATAAAATAAAAATACTAATTAAAGATGTATTTAAAAATTAATAATTTTAATATATTTAAAAAATTAATAAGTTTTAATATATGTGAAAAACTTATAATAAAACGGAGAGAGAGTATATCTATTAATGTTGACAAAAAAAAAGAGTATATCTATTAATATATATATTTTATATGAGAAGGGACAAAAGAAACAAAAGTTAGCCCAAGGAGAGATGGCCAAATCATTATTCGGTAAACGCAGACATCAATCACACTAAAACGAAATATTTATAAGAAGCCAAATAACTTTACTCGGCGATCGAATCTTGTCCGAAAGATTTGAAACTCTTTTGGAAGATCGTAAGGTTAGTGGACGGGGGGGGATGGCGCAAGGAAGCATGGACCCTGATGCTCTGGACGATATCATTCGGCGTTTGCTTGATTACAGAAACACAAAGCCAGCAGGGACAAAGCAGTCTATGATGCTCAACGACTCTGAGATCCGACAGCTTTGCGTTGTCTCCAAACAGATATTCCTTCAGCAGCCCAGTCTCCTCGAGCTCGATGCCCCCGTCAAGATCTGTGGTAACATATATATCTTATCTCTTTCCACCTTCCTGGTTTGTTTGTTTTACTTTTGAGATCTGAGATTCTTGATCAAAAAAGTTTGTTTGTTTGTTTTTTTCAGCAACCAATAACAATCTTGTTTAGTTTTGTGGAAAGTGTTAATAGTTTAGAAGAAATAATAATATGTTTAGGCTATTAACGAATAGAATTGAAGTTTTTTTTAGGAATGTAGAGAGTGGATAAGAGACAGTGATGATTAGCATCTCTCTCTCTCTCTCTTGGAAGAAAGAAAAGCAAAGGAGAGAAAAAATATTATTACATTAACCTCTTGAGTTTACACTAAACCACGTGTTAGTGGTCCGGTGGTAACATACATTGTAGCGTTGCTAAGCAAACTGAGTTCAAATCCGCCTACACTCAGATATCTCTTAGCATGTGACTACCAGTGATTTAACATTCCCTCACCGGAGAGCGTACTTAATGATGTAGTACTTTACTGCTATCTTTATTTTCCTTTAAACATTGTTTGGTTATGCTTCCTCTGTGTTTTGTTTTGTTTGTTACAGGTGATATTCACGGTCAATACTCAGATTTACTGCGACTTTTCGAGTACGGAGGATTCCCACCTGCAGCAAACTACTTGTTCCTAGGAGATTACGTAGACCGTGGGAAGCAGAGTTTGGAGTCTATCTGTCTTCTCCTTGCCTACAAGATCAAATACCCCGAGAACTTCTTCCTCTTGAGAGGAAACCACGAGTGCGCATCTATCAACAGAATCTACGGTTTCTACGACGAGTGTAAACGGAGATTCAGCGTCAAGCTCTGGAAAGTGTTTACTGACTGTTTCAACTGTCTCCCTTTGGCTGCTGTCATAGACGAGAAGATACTTTGTATGCACGGTGGTCTCTCTCCTGATCTCACCAGCGTCGAGCAGATTAAGAACATCGAGCGTCCGACTGATATTCCAGACTCTGGTTTGCTCTGTGACCTTCTTTGGTCTGATCCTAGTAAAGGCGTCAAGGGGTGGGGGATGAATGACCGTGGCGTCTCCTACACTTTTGGTGCTGACAAAGTCGCCGAGTTTCTAATTAAAAACGATATGGATTTAGTCTGCCGTGCCCACCAGGTTTTGTATATATCATTGTTTTGTTTTCTTACTAGCTGCGAAATATCGATTCTAATTATATGATGTTACTTACTCTCTACAGGTTGTAGAGGATGGGTATGAGTTCTTTGCTGATAGACAGCTTGTGACTATATTCTCTGCTCCAAACTACTGTGGTGAGTTCGACAATGCGGGCGCTATGATGAGCGTCGATGAAAGTTTGATGTGCTCTTTCCAAATTCTTAAGCCTGCCGATCGAAAGCCAAGGTTCTTCTGAAACACACATACGAAACCGTTGGACTTCCCACTTGCTACCTTGGTTGGTTTCATCTGAAATACTGTTAGTTAAAAAAAAAAAGTTCTCTCATCTCAGACTAAGTCCATGACTAAGCTTTGATCGCATCTGTAAGAGTTTTGGATTTACCAATAGTGACTCATTTGATGTACAGAGACCTTTTTTAAGAGTTTGTAACAATTTTTTTTCCATGTTTCATTCATCATAATTATGACCTTTCCTGTCGTTGAAAGTGGTTATCAGCACGTAATATATGGAGGAAGTCTCTCTCTCTCTCTCTCTCTCTCGTATGTGCATTTTCAGTCCTTCCCAACACGATTTTACATCTCTGCCACTTCTTTTGCTTGTTATCTTTTTTCTTCAACCCAAAATTTGCTCTCTTTTATACTCCTTTGAATACCTTAGTTGATCTATACATTATATTATATCAGGGACAGACTGCAAGGGCACTGCAGTTTCATGGATTCTAAGTAGAACAGAGGGACTAATTAGCATTAATCGTAGCTGTGGTTTTCTTGGAGCTGAGATCTGTTTTTATCAGTCCCATTGCAGACCATGATGATGAAGCAAACTCTAGTGGAGAAGAAGCTGCACTACGAAAAGCTCATCAAGCTTCTTTTTTTGTTCATTAAAACCTTTCACATTTTGAAGATAGATGGACTTCTCAGTCTTTTCTGTCTCAAGTGTTCTTCCAAGATTCAGGTTTTCAGCCATATGAAAGTTCCAATTTAAAACACAGTTACATCCAAAAATTAAACTAGTAAAGTTCTTTTGGTATTCCGTTTGCTTGTTAAGCAAGATAGTAGTTTTCTTCTCCTATATTCATTCCAACCTTCACCACTGACACCACTAGATGAGAATTTTATTTAAAATCCGTCGCAGTATGAAGGATAAAGGGTACATAAATACAGCGAAAGGAGAATCGATCAGGATCAACCAAGAACTTGAGTTAGTGTGAGGACTGTCACTTGTTTACAAAGTTCATCTCGAAAGTTTGTGGAAAGGGAGATTTTGGTTGGTTAGAGATGTGAAAACTCATCTCCGCCACTGGTGTAACCCGAAGCTGCTAACTCTACTGGTGAAGCCTTCTTCCCAAAGATTAGAGGTGACATGTTCGAGTTTGGCAGTTGAGAGGGAAGAGAATAAATAACCGGCTTTTGTCCTGCTACAATGAGAGATTTTGAATTTCAGCGCAGAACTTTTTGAATTCAAAAATTAAAATAAGATAATGGATTGTGTTCTTGTGGAGATTAGTGGTAATACTTAAGGGACTCCATACGTTTGCTTGTGAATAATGCAAGTGATAACAAGCAGGTTAGGCTTTTATAAATTTTCCTGTAATATATGTGCCATCAATAATTGTTATTTAAGTGTTTTTTTTTATTTTGCACTCCATATATCTATTCAACAAAAAAGGAAATGTCGTAAAGAAAGAAAAACAGAAAAAAAGGAAATAACAAAATATAAGAAAAAAAGGAAAACTAGAGAAAACCTAATTAACAAAAAAAAGGAAAACTCCATGAGGATCAAACATGCACTATAAAATAGAGTAGTAGCCAAGAGGAGTATTCATTCAGTTTAATTTGTCTATACACACATAAATACAAAAGATTAAGAGCCATCAAAGATGACACTCGCTGAGATCTGTTTCTTCCCAGTTTCGTTTATCTACGGTGTGATAAGAATCATAGGATATTTGAGCGGCTGGAATAACGTTTCAAAGACGGCTGATTTCAAACCGAGCGGTTTAGGAACGGGATGGATTTGCGTCATCTTGTTAGTCATCGTCGCTGCGATCTTCTTCAACGAAAACAGTGATCGAATTTTGCAATCTCTACTTAAACATGGGTTTGCGATCTTTTCAGTCGCCCTAATCTTCTTCATCACGCTTTATCTCAAAGGCAATTTTAGCGTCTGGAATAACGTTTCGAGCGGTTTAGGAACTGGATTGATTTGCGTCATCTTAGTCTTTGTGACCGTGATATATCCTCTTACTCAACAACAGTGAACGACTTGTGCAATATCTCGGTGAAAGGCGCGCGCTGACGGGTTTCGGATTTTAGAAATCTTTTTTTTTTGTATGTCTCCTCATGTTTTGTCACAAAATTAAAGCGTTGCTCCTTTTGTAGGTAGATATGTTTAGAGCTTCAGATTTTCCATTGAATTTTTGTAATCATGTTGCAATATTGGAACGGCTAAAAAAAGAACAATGTTTTATATATATACATTGACAATATGAACACTAGTGGATCTGAGAATATCTCTCTCATATTAGAAATCTCTTACAGATATATTTAATCCGACTTATTCGACGTCATACACGATTTGAGACAGATCAGTTACTATCTACCCAACTCACGTGACTCAACGATTGCTGGGCTGCACTGTTTGTTCACACACCATAGTAAGAAACCTTGAGCCTCAAGAACATAATCTTCTTTGTTTCTTAAGCTCTGCAAAAATGCACACGCAACCTAAAGTTGAATCTTCCCTATATATTGTGAAGATCACAATATCTTCGCTACAAATATTGTGATGATCACACCAAATTCTTTTGTCTGCCAGCTAGCCAAAACAGCGAGGATATTAATTCTTGTCCACGCCATACTCTGTTTAATGGTTTTTATTTTCTTCACCGGTGTTAATACCTCTTTCAGCTTGCGTATCACTTCATTTGTAGGATTTACGAACATGCTCTAGCATGCTCGAACTCTAGAGCTTTCAGATTGTTCTGAGTTTTGTCAGCCTTGCCAATTTTGAAAAAAAAAATTCAAGCTTAACCAGTTCAACTACAAACCAAGTTCTCGTAAAATCCGACCGCATATGTTACATTTTTGTCTCAAAGTCTTTAAACAAACTGCCTTTGATGCAACTTTTAATAAAAACTACCTTTGATGCAATCGAATACACATTACGCAAAACATAAATTCTCAAGATTATTATCATATAAAGATTATTAGTTTTTTTATTAAAGCAAGGAAATGCTCAACAAAGAGAAGTAAAATACTGTGTGACATTATTGTTATGTTTTGGGTATAATAGAAAGCGAAATTAACAGAACAACAATGGGTTCAACATTTGAATTTCATGCAGACCTCTCTGTCTAGCGCACAATGATCCGGGTCACTATAGCAGCACCAACAATTTCTCACAAGGGGATTGCCATAACAATTGGATCTGATACACTGTGGGACATATATTTTGCTTGATCTCCCTATCTCTCTTTACTCCATCCTCCCACCTAAACATTGATTGGTAAAGCACAAATCAAACTAAGGACGAAAAAAAAATATGCTAAATATACATACATGTGTGAAGAAAATTATATACATTGATGCAGAGAGAAGAGGCATAGCAGGATAATACAAACGAGAGTTATTTGTGTTGATTTCATGGTTTCGCTATCTAAAACAATTGTTTCTTGAATTTGTTAGTCTTGCTGTTGTTGGGTATTTGTAAAATACAAAGCTTAAACAATTACAATATACATATATAGAGAGAGGGATAGCTGAATCAATTTCAATTAGGCACGACAATTTCGTAACTCGTAAGAAATCTTCTTGATATATTTTGGTCAATCTTCAACCATCTTCATATTAAGTATAAGTAATTTTGTTTTTTAAAAGGAAAAAAAATCAGTGATTATTACTTGGTTGAATCTATCGTTATGTGACTTTATATTGTTGTGCCATTACAAAAATTTTGACCAAGATCTAGCAAAAAGTTGACTAGAAATTTTTTTTGCTAACTTTAATATTAGTTTTATCAAAAAATATTTAAATTTGTTATTATACATACAAATGCATTTGTATTTTATTTGTAATAATAGCTAGATACAATTAAAATTAATGTCAGTATAATTTGAAAATAGTTAAGTGTGCATCCTTTAATACTTTTAGTTCTCCAATTACATTTAACAATTATTTTTTCTTATTACTAAATTCACATATTTATATTTCTATACTAATGTTTGAACATAGTAATTTGTAATAACTTTTTAAATTGAAGAAAAATATTATGTATATAATTATCAAAACGTAAAACTAAATATTATTTTTAAAATTGTAGATACTAAAAAGGTATTGAAATTACAAAATTATAATTTAAAAAAGCTGCATGAAATTTTGAGGAATTTTTTTAGTAATAAAAATTATATAGTTATAAAATATTAAATAATATTTCAAACATTGTAAATATTATTATATTTCTTTCTGCTATTTTATTATTTTTATTATATTAATGAGATGATATATGAGATATTACCATATTGTAAAAAGTTTACAAAAATTATAAATCAACATTAAATGTAAATGTTCATGTCACAATTAACTTTAAACCATATCATCATTGTTAATATGTCATGTCATTATTTTTCTTTTAAATCCAATGTAATTATAACACATTACAAATCACTTTTCAAATAATATCTAAGAGATAGAAAATATATGAACAAACCATAAATCAATAAACAATATATAAGTTAATGAAAAAAACTCTACAAACAACAAAAGAACTATATTTTCTTTGCTCTTGCAATTGTCACATATTCATTCCGTTCCAAATTAGATGATGTTTTAAAAAAATTGATGTTTCAAAATATATGATATTTTAGTATTTCTATATTAATTTTAGTTTTATTGAAAATTGTGTGCCAATGATATTTTCATAATTTTTTTTGATGATTGGTTGAAATAATTTTTGTTTTAATGATATTTTTAGATAACAGTATATATCTCCATTCTTAAACCAAAACATTAACTATTTTGAAATAGACGTAAATGTCATTCTAATGTTTTTCTTCTTACAAAAAAATATCAATTTACAATTTTAATGCAAATTATATTTATTTTCAGGTAAAAATTAATTGTATTGATTTTATAAATAATTTTATTTGTTTTTTATTTGTCTCAAATACTATATTAGTCAGAGAGATATAATTAATAACAATTTACATGTATTTCGATCTCTTTCTTAATTTATATAGAAACCGAAGTATAACGGACCAGAGTTCACAAGCACTAACTTCAAGGAATTTTGCATTAACTTGGACATACTCATATTTGTCACACCGACATCCTCAATCGAATAGACAAACAGAATCTAAAACGGTGATTAACATGCTAAAAAAAACATCTAGAAGATGCTATAGGAAGATAGGTGGAAGAACTCTCAAGAGTTATGCGTAACCAAAAAGTTCAAGCCGTGCAGTAAGCAATTCGCAATTCCTTTGCAGTAACTAAAAAGTTGAACCAAGTTCATGTGTCCTAGTGTTCCCATTGTAGCAATTTCTGAAACCTACTCTTGCATTCCTTGTTCTAACCATGAGATACTCTTTCAATTGCGATTTCAGAACCAGCAATAAGATCTCCTCTGCAAACCTTGCCGAAACCTTCAGCTCCAAGTACACAATTCTTCTTAAATTCTTTGGTTAGCTTCGTAAAGGGTTCTAAAGGAGAACCTTTGAGGCTATATTCCTATTTATCAAACACATCTGTGCATACCTATTTTGGTTGTAAAAGGTATGTGAATCCCCCTGCTATATCAACTTCTTTCCCTTCCAACTCGTAACATTTTTATGTAAGAATATCTGCTAATTCTGATACAGAGACCAGACTGGTTTTCACCCAATCGGAACATCCACCATTCATCCGTTCTTGATGAGATGCATGTGAGTCTAGTGCTGAACCTTGAAGACGTTTCTCTAGCCTTGGTTGAAGATGGTTGCTCTTGTTAACTTCCTCGGTTGTAGCGCCTCTCCTTCTTCGTCTCTTAGCTGGCTGTCTTTCTAGCTCATTCCTTAGCAGATATCAGCCAAGTGAGCTAAAGGTAATTTGTTGCTTCAATCAAACCAAAACTGACCACAAGATTATAAACAAGAAATTTGCAACATAGAACAACAACCTGTTTATATGAGTTTATCTTCTTCTATAGACTGCCTGATATAGTGAGCGTACCAAAATATCCAATCATCAAAGATCAGAGGTTTCGCTTGACAAGTCTAAGCTGCTACTACAACCCGAAGACACAAGAATGATTAACGAATGACTGTGTTGGAAACGCAATAATATGGACACACACATTGCAACAAGGATTAGCTTTGTAACCAATAAGTATTCTTTACAGACATGCTAATTACAACAACATTTAACAAAGTCTAGTTTTACCACACTGCAGCAAAGAGGTGGCTAGTAATTCCAGAAAATCTGGTCTCTCCGCAACTTCTTTTTGAGATAAACTCCAATCAGCTTTCTATACGTCCACTCTCTCCGATGACCGAACTCCAAAACAGCTTCCGAGCTAAGATGGAAATCTCCTTTCCCCAGCGCTCCAAAGACAAGCGGATCAGTCAAAACAACAGGAGAATCGTCCACGTTCATCCGGTTGTACACGAACTCAAGATTCCTCCCTAGCCTCCTATCCACGTACGCATCGACCACACATCCAAAAGTCACAAGATCCGGAACAATCTCCAACCGCCTCATATGCTCGAGAGTGAGATGCAGATCCCAGAAAAGCGCCATCCTAGAAAACGCGAGAGCACGGATGTTGAAAGTGGTAAGGTCGGGAGAGAAACCTTCCCCTCGCATCTTGATGAACTCTCTCTGCAGGCTCTTCATCTTAAAGTCCGCCGCGTACGACAGCAACACCGAGTTCCATAACAGATCCTCAAGATCTCTCCTCCCAAGACCAACGTCGAAACAAAACTCACGCAGACGATAAAACTTCCTTTCCTTCAAGTATGCTACCAACAAAGCTCTTATCTCTCTTTCCTCTATCACACCAACAGACTTCTTAACCCGGACGTAAGCCTGCTCCATCTTCTCCAACGTACTGTAGCATCTCATAACCGCCTTAGCGGTGGCGGGATCTAAGGAGATTCCGTTAGAATCCAATTCATCTAATGCCTCATCCATCAGTTCCAACTGACCGTTCTTTCCGAAACAGGTGATAGCGAGGGAGGATACGGCGGGGAGGAGCTTGGGATGCCTTGCGGTTACGTCTCTGGTGATTTTCGAAACTTCGTCGAAACGGCCGATCTTCTCGTGAGCGGAGACGAGGTTGGAGATGGTGAGGAGATCGGGGACGAAAGAGCTGTTTAGAATCTCCTCCCAGATGGCGCGCGCTCGAGGGACGGAGCCGTTACGAGCGAAGCAGAGCATGAGAGCGGAGAGCGTTCTGTAGTTAGGAAGCAGGTTGTGTGATTTCATTTGGATGTAAACCTGGTGAGCTTGATCGGGTAGTTTTCTCCGGTTTAGGGATTCGATGAGGGGAGCGTAGTCTACGACTTTGAGGTTTCGACTGGGATCTCTAGAAAGCTGTGCACGACGAAGATAGAGGTACCAATTTGAGAAGAAATATAAGAATAAAAAGGTGACCTCTGATACAAATTTTGTAGGTAGGTTACCTTCCGAGTGATTGGCGAATCTGTAGAGCGAGATAAGAGTTTGATTCGGTGGCTTCTCGAAGAGAGATGGTGCGGTTGTACGAGCCCCGTGGTAAGAAGCGACGCCATTGTTATCGTCTCAGATATGAAGATTCAAGGCGTCCGGTGATGCAGACAAAGACACCAACAGAAAGAGAAGGTTTCATCAAAGTCAGTGCAGAAAAGTGAACAGTACCAAGTTTTATTGCATGTAGTGAAAACTTTAAAGCAAATTTGGCTCATATATTTACATAATTTGCTTGAGGCATTAATTTTATAAATTTTAGTAGTTATAGTTTTACAAATTTTAATTTTAATTTTTTAAAGATTTTTAGTGTTAAAATTCTGCAACTAAGTTTTGTTAGAGTAAAACTCTTAAACTAGATATTTACTGTGAAATTGATTTGTTTTATCGGAACTATAAATGAAAGATCTAATCCATCTAATAAAATTAGTTTAAAGGTTTTTAAGCTAAACACTTAGTTAAAAGTTTAATTTCAGGATTTTTAGCATTAACTTTTATTACAACTGTTTTTATTTAAAAAATCATAATATAATTTGATAGATTCTTATTATTTTGTTTTCTTTTTAAAAGTATATTGAATCTGAAATAATAAAATACTATTGATAGTAATTTATAGGGGTGAATCTAGAAACCACTCGTCATAATAATATATCATAATGACATATGATATATTATTTTAGTAATTAATGATGTAGGTAAAAAGAATAGAAAAACAATAAAAATGGTGTTATAAAAAATGTTGAAAAAAGATTAGTTCTATTTTGTATTTTAATTTTAATAAAGATAGATATATATATATTTTACAGAAGTAAACTAAATGAACGAAAAAAAAAGAGCCTGTGTTAGAATCTTCAGTCTCATTTGTATATAACAGACCTTTTTTGTCAAAGGAATTTCCATTCAAATATTCCAAGTCAAAAGACTTGAGAAACCAGAAACAATGAGTTTGAACAAACAAAATAAAACAAAACAAGAGACTTTAGACTATGAATCTGAGTTTTGGTATAATAGAGAAAAGAGATGATTGAAATAGAAAGTTTCTTTTTTTTACAGAGAGGCTTCGTGGATGACAACACAGATTAAAGAAACCCTCTTTGTTCTTCAGTTTGGTTGAAGCATCTTCCCATGATTCTCTACCTCAACAACTGCAGTTCAACAAACGCATCAGAATGCAAGTGAAGTGTAGGCTTTGTCAAATGGTTAAAACCTATTATTTGAGTTTGAAAACTAGAAGAGAAACTCACTTTCATTCGTGTTGGCTAAAAGGGGACCTTTGTTGCCTGCTGAATTTGGAGCAGATGCCATGTTTGTGGCTCCACCAAATGTAGAAGCCTCAGAGGAAGCTTTGCGAGGACTGATAGCTTTAGTTATCACTTGAGAAAGTGCTCTATCATCTTCCCCAGGCTCAAACTTCTGGCTTATGTATTCTTTCATTGATACGCCTTTGTCCCATACCTGATTAGCACATTTATTCAAGCAGACAAATGATTGTCTGAATCAAACGTGCGGACATAGATGCCAGAGGTAATACATAAAAAACAAGTTATATAGTACCTTAGTGTGTTGCCCAAAAAAAAATAGTACCTTAGTGTTGAAGCCAGCCGGTTGGTTAGTTCCTGCAGTGTTGATTTCTGAAACATCATTTGCCTTCCGTTCTGCTTCTGTTGATTCCGGAAAAGCCATGTCTTGAATCTTTTTAGTTATAGCGTGAGTAGCCTCAGAGACTTTAGCATAAGCAGGTGCTAGCGTCTCTGTTACGGTTTCTGTTACTGTCTTGTTTGGACTAATAGCTTTTGAACCTGTGCAATCCTTGTGTTCTTGTTCAGCGTTGTGACTGGGTGGGAGAACAGACAAGACGTTAGTCTCAGTGATCACAGGAGTTTCCCGGGGATGCTGCCTCGCAGTCTCTTTTAACTCTTCGGGTGCCCTCTTTGATTCATACACTATAAAAATATCACACAAGACGATCGATCAGTCTTAGGCAACTTCAAGAAAACAAAAAAAAAGGTTATTTTTTTTTATGGAGCTTTGCTTTAATTTGATTTACTTGGGGCTCCAAGATATTCAGGATCTACTTCTCCTTCTTCTCTCTCTTTAAGATATTTAGACTTGTCACGTGGTGAAAGTGTCGCATAACCTCCTGCTTGTCTAACTTGGTGGTCTTCTGATCTGCAAAACGGCGGCGACATGGTTGCATCACCACCTTCTTCATCATGTCTCCTCTTGCCGCTGAGACTGTGCTGCAGTTTTTTAGCCTTATCCTTCATTTTGGATAACAAAGATTTCTTATGGTGAGAGTGTTCTTCATGATGCTCATTTTCCTTTCTCGTTGAGCCAGTAGGTGACAACTTTGAAGCTTCACCAGCTGAAATTTTGGTTATGAAAGAAGATCAAATCAAATTAAATCAGATCACTGAGAAACAAACGAAATGGATATTGTGAAACTGTATCATTTTTTGAAAAGTGTTGAGAAGCTAGTACTTGCTGAATGATCAACATGTGTTTTTAAGGTTTCAAGCTCAGCCACCGGATCAAGTTGAGGCGACATCATCTAAAGAAAAGAAAAAGACAAAAAGCCTTGAAAATTTTTCTGTTTGGAACTTTGATTCTCAGATAACATATAAGAGAAGGAAATGTGTGCATGTCCACGAATCTTGTGTCTCCGAGATTCTTGGAAAGACCGTTAAAAGTTGCTTAAACATAGCCATGGCCTCTAATTGAAGAAGCATTTTAAAAAGAAACAAAGTCTCTGCCCTAAATATTCATGTTTGATTTTACCAAAAAAAATAAAAAATTCATGTTCGAGCTGAATCATTGGAGTCGCGTTTGTAGAGTTTGCTATAAAAAAATAATGGAAGCAGACATTACAAATGTGGGAAAATGATCATTTAATGCACACTCTGTTTAACCCAAAAACAGGGTTTTGGATAAATTTAGGAGGTGTTATTGGTTTCTATATTTTAATGGATTTAGAAATCTATATTAAATCTAGTGTTATTGGTTCTATAATTTAAAAATCTATATTCAAATCTAATGTTATTGGTTCTACAATTTTAGATTAGATTTTGAAATCATGTGTTATTCATTAATAAGAATTTGTATAAAGATTTGGTTTACATTTGGATTTCCGTGGATTTGCTAGTGTTTTCCAGATTAAAATACAAAAGGAGCAAATACTGAGGTAAAACCTGTTATTTTGTTAGATTTGTATATTTTCTTGTTTCAATTTATAATCAACGCATTTTCAGTTTATGAAAACAAAACGATACCACTTAGAACTACAACCTCATCAGGAATTACCGTGACATTATAATTAAATTAAATCAAATACTGTTTTCCCAACTTTCCTCATGAATTAATACGTGCAGATTCACCAGCAAAGATCACTTCATCAATATCTGAAATTTTCATTTCTCTGGGAACTCCCAGCGAAAATCTTACATATATAATGGACAGATGCTACATATTGACTTTTCACAAAAGATGTAAGTAAAGTTAAGCTGATTCTCAGTGGTTGCTGACTTGCACGACACTCAAGCTTGACGTTCTCGTTACAGCTCTAAACGAAACATACTTATCTACCAATAAATCTTTTAGCAAAGAAGAAAGCGATCTCCGGCTTGCATCTTCAATCTGGTCACAGTACTTATAAATCCTTTGGGTTGATTTATAAAAACCTGCTAATTTGATTCTAAAATTCATCTAAACTCTTCTGAAATGATTTTAAAATCAGTAAATGTATCAAAGATTTCCAAATCCAAAAATATTTATAAATCTGTGAAACTATCAGAACCAATAACCCCCACTTATATTTGAAATTAAATAAGAAAAAAATAAAAGAAATTGTATTGATCAAAAATTACATTATAAAGATTAGGCGTGGGCGTTCGGGTTTGGATCGGGTGATTCGGATTTTCGGGTTTTCGGATAGAGAGGTATAAAACCCGTACGGATTATTTTGAACTTCGGATCTGGTTAGGGTTTTTAAGGTTCGGATTCGGGTTATTTCAGGTATAACCGAAACATCCAAACTGTGTAACAAATAATAATAAAAATTCCATGTATTCTCGATTTGATACTGTGAAACCAGAAACAACACTATTGAAGTTAAGAGATTGGACAATTTAATATAAAATTATGATATTTCTGATTTGTTATTACATTGATGAACACGAGCTTGTATTATTTTTCTTTGTGTAATTTTTATTTGTATTATCTTGAATAGAAAATGGTAAAGAATTCATATTTTCATCAAAATTAAAGCGACATCAAAATCAAACAGAAATCAAATGTTGGATAATCATGAATGCGCTGTATAAAGAGCAAAGAGAAAACAAAACCGCAAATCTTATGTGTAATCAAACATAAATCAAAATCACAAATATAGTGATTCATACTTGTTTCATAAAATCAGTTTGAGTATGTATTGAACATATACGAAGAAGATGGAGATGACAAGAACTCACTTGTAATTGCTTCTTGCAAATTAAAAAAGGAGAGAAAGATGAATGGAAATGCATAGAAGATGTATGTTTAGGATATATATATTCGGGTACTTCAGATAATTGGATATAACCAATCGGGTCAGGGTATCCGAACTGATTAAATTCTAAACCCGTTCGGATTTTTTTTATAGTTCGGTTTGATTTTCGGTTCGGGTTTTTTCGGATTGGATTCGAGTTCGGACTCGAGTTCGGATATATCCACACCTACAAGCAAGACTTATTTATGACCAAAAACATATTTGCCTCTATATAGACGGAAACATTTTCATACCTTTTCAAATTTACATCGATTCTTGGTTAGTTATGTTCATAATCTTCCATTTATAACTTTTTATTGATTTTTAGTATTTTATTGTTTTTATCGGTATGAACCAAAATAACCAAAGATTCAGATTTATAAAATAACTACAAAAACTAAAAGATATCAAATTTAACCAAGAAAAATTACATCTTATACACAAAACTTTTGTCCTAATTAAGTTAATACCCTAAATCTCATACTACAGTATAATATACTTTTTTATAGACACAAACTTATCACATCATATACATTTTCTTAATTTCATCATTTTTTTAGTATTTTAAACCAATTCACTCTTTAACCAAAACAAAGTGATTTTAAAAAATCGAAACTTTAAGATAAAAAAAAATAAACCAAATTAAATAAATGACAGAAAAAGCACAAATTAAATTGTGTCAACTTGTTAACAAAAAGAAGTTGTGTCAACTCTGAACTAAAAATCGACTACATTGAGGAGATATTTTCCAAATAAGTTGAACCGAATCCACATCAAATACATCTCTGTCTACAGTAGAGTCGATTTTCTAAAATTCGAAAAGTCAATCAAGTGGTTTTGGTTTAGTAGTAAAAAAATTTCGGCTAGAGCTTCTGTCCTGAATTCGATTCGTCTTATCCACCTATAAATATATTTAGTGACGAAAAAACCCGGATTTCCACGAATCTCGCAGTGATTAGTCTTTGGATCTAGAAAATCGTTGGGATTTTACACTACGGTTATAAAAAAAAAATTCGAAAAATTCAAAACAGGAAACTCCGAACCAAAGCAGCTCACCAACCTAAACAGAGGAGTAAAGTTGCCTCGCACGTGCTCAAACTTAGTGATTAATCTATCGCAGTTTCGCATCCTCTGAACTAAAAGCGCGTGCTGTTTCCCCTAAAAAGAACATCACGCTGTTTCTCTGTAAATAGAAAAAGTGAAATGAAGTCTAAAAGATGTGCATAAAACCCAAAATTAGATACCTTTTGCCGAAGGCTTCAGCTCCTAACAGCAGACTTCTCCTCTAAAACCTTATCTTTCCTCACTCTTCTCCGCCCATGGCCGCCTTCTCCGTCAACGGGCAGCTCATCCCGGCGGCGACAAGCTCCGCCACTCCTAACTCCATCTATCCCCGACGGAAATTTCTATCTCCTTCCTCTTCTCGCCTTCCCCGTATCTCCTCCTCACCTTCTCCTCCTCGCGTCCCATCCATAAAATGCAGCAGCAGCAGCAGCTTACCTAGCCGCCGCGATTCAGAATCATCCTCTCTCCTCAAAGACCTAGCCAAACCTCTCGCCGTGGCCTCTGTCTCCTCCGCCGCTTCCTTCTTTCTATTCCGAATCTCGAATCTCCCGTTACTCCTAATCGGAGGCGGCGGAGGAGGAGGAGGAGGCGATGGAAACTTCGGCGGATTCGGCGGTGGTGGCGGCGGAGATGGATTTTGGGGGAAACTGTTTTCCCCGATGGCTGCAGTTGCCGACGAAGAAGAGTCGTCGCCGGATTGGGATTCTCACGGCTTACCTGGCAACATCGTCGTGCAGTTGAACAAGCTGAGCGGTTTCAAGAAGTACAAAGTCTCCGACATCGTCTTCTTCGACCGGAGGAGACAGACCTCGATCGGCGCCGAGGACTCCTTCTTCGAGATGGTGTCGATCCGCCCAGGGGGAGTCTACACCAAAGCTCAGCTCCAGAAGGAGCTCGAAACCCTAGCCACCTGCGGGATGTTCGAGAAAGTCGACTTGGAAGGGAAGACGAAACCGGACGGGACACTAGGAGTCACCATCTCATTCGCGGAGAGCACGTGGCAGTCAGCTGATAGGTTCAGGTGTATCAACGTGGGGCTGATGGTGCAGTCGAAGCCCGTCGAGATGGATGCTGACATGACTGATAAAGAGAAGATGGAGTACTACAGGAGCCTCGAGAAGGATTACAAGAGGAGGATCGATAGGGCGAGGCCGTGTTTGTTGCCTGCGCCTGTGTATGGTGAGGTGATGCAGATGCTGAGGGATCAGGGGAAAGTCAGCGCCAGGCTGTTGCAGAAGATTAGGGACCGTGTTCAGAAATGGTACCATGACGAAGGGTATGCTTGTGCTCAGGTTGTTAATTTTGGGAATTTGAACACTAAGGAGGTTGTTTGTGAAGTTGTGGAAGGAGATATTACTCAGCTCGTTATTCAGTTTCAAGATAAGCTTGGTAATGTCGTTGAAGGTAACACTCAAGTTCCTGTCGTCCGCAGGGAGTTGCCCAAGCAGGTATCTTCCTTTAGTTTAAAAGGTTTTGATAGCTTTAATGAACTCACTTTATCAGGATTGATATATTGGTTTGTTAAGCCTTATAGGTAATAAGTAGTTTAAATGTTAACTTGTCTTTTACAGATCTTCTGTCTGTTAGTTTTAGTGATGGTTATCTATATATTTGTTGACAGCTTCGTCAAGGATTCGTTTTTAACATTGAAGCTGGGAAGCAAGCTCTAAGGAACATCAATTCACTAGGACTGTTTTCTAACATTGAAGTGAATCCACGCCCAGATGAGAAAAACGAAGGAGGCATTATCGTGGAGATCAAACTGAAAGAGCTCGAACAGAAGTCAGCTGAAGTTAGTACTGAGTGGAGTATAGTTCCTGGGCGTGGAGGAGCTCCCACATTGGTATGAATTGCTTTCCTAATTGGATTTAGTACATATTTTAATTTTTTTTTGAAAATTTTAAATGATTTTCTCTTTTTATTTATGTGCGTCAGGCCTCATTCCAGCCGGGTGGGTCTGTTACGTTCGAGCATCGAAACATCCAGGGTCTTAACAGGTCTCTCATGGGTTCAGTGACTACTAGCAACTTCTTGAATCCTCAGGTAAGTGTAGTCAGCTCAGATATTTGATAAGTCTATATATCTGAAACTGTTATTTTTTGACACCATCCATCTATCACTGCTTCTTTGTGCGTTGTAGGATGATCTTTCGTTTAAGATGGAGTATGTACACCCATATCTGGACGGTGTTTACAATCCTCGTAACCGTACATTCAAAACAAGCTGCTTCAACAGTCGCAAACTTAGCCCAGTGTTCACTGGAGGACCAGGTGTTGAGGAAGTGCCGCCAATTTGGGTTGATCGAGCTGGTGTGAAAGCTAACATAACTGAGGTAAGCTTCCCAATACTCAGTGCCGTTGTCAGCCTGTTCCGTCTTACAAACACTTAAAAAAACAAACATATATGTTTTCATTCAGAACTTCACCCGTCAGAGTAAGTTTACGTATGGACTTGTGATGGAGGAGATAACAACCCGAGATGAAAGCAGTCACATCGCTGCAAATGGTCAGAGACTACTACCTAGTGGAGGAATCAGTGCCGATGGACCTCCAACAACTCTCAGTGGTACTGGCATTGACCGGATGGCCTTTCTACAAGCCAACATCACCCGTGACAATACCAAGTTTGTCAACGGGGCTGTTGTTGGAGAGAGGAACGTGTTTCAGGTATATGTTTTAGATGAATAAGAAACGTTCGTTATAATTATATGTCATGTGTATACTCTGTTAGCTTTACACTTTGTTATTTGCTAATCGCAGGTGGATCAAGGGTTGGGAATTGGAAGCAAATTCCCCTTCTTTAACCGCCACCAATTGACTTTGACAAGATTCATTCAGCTGCAGCAAGTGGAAGAAGGCGCTGGGAAGCCACCGCCACCGGTTCTAGTCCTCCACGGACATTACGGTGGCTGTGTTGGAGACCTCCCGAGCTACGACGCCTTTGTTCTTGGAGGTCCATATTCCGTCCGTGGCTACAACATGGGTGAGCTCGGTGCTGCGAGAAACATCCTCGAGGTAAAACAACAAACACACGAAACAACAACATTATCTTACGAAACATGTGTCTGATTTTTTGTTTAATGGATTACAGCTTGGTGCTGAGATTAGAGTACCTGTTAAGAACACGCATGTCTATGCATTTGCTGAGCATGGAAATGATTTGGGAAGCTCCAAGGACGTGAAGGGCAACCCAACGGCAGTCTACAGGAGGATGGGACAAGGTTCATCATACGGGGTAGGAGTGAAGCTGGGTTTGGTACGAGCTGAGTATGCAGTAGATCACAACAATGGGACTGGTGCTCTGTTTTTCCGCTTCGGAGAGAGATATTAAGGTAACGAGAAGTAAGTTCCACTTCAGGCTTTTGTCATTTTCCTCGTTGTTCAAGCCCTTCTGCAACTGTTCTCTCTCTTTTTTTTCTCTTTTTTTTTCAAATAATTGGTTGATGTTAGTGTTTTGCTTGCGTTGTTGAGTTATGCGGAAAATCGGGAAAGAGTTTCTGTATCCTTAACTTACATTGTTAAAGTTTTTAAGTGCAAGTGGATAGACTCGTTGAGCTTCTTTACGATCATTGCTGAAAGTGTATCCTTTGAGATTTGGGGTAAGCAGAACCCATGAAGTATTTTCTTTTTAAATAAACCCCCCGAACTTTACCGACGTGCAGAAGTTTCAGGCAAATGTTTATAAATTTCAAACTCTCAGATTGAATACGACATTTCAAAATATAAAGGGCTAATTCAACATATATGAAAAATTGAAACTTTCAGGAAAGATCGTATGAAACGCGGTCTCAAGTCTACTTGGAATATTTTTATTAGCAACAGGCGACAGAACATGTAGAATACGGACATAGTATTAGGATTGGATAAAATTTGAGCAAACATCCTAAACAAACATCCACAAAGTCAAAATCCGAAACCTGAAAGGAATCAAAACAGTGCTGAGATGGTAGATGCGATAACGAGTTTTGTCATAGGAAAGATGGGTAACTATCTCATCGAAGAAGCATCCGCGTTGATGGGAATCAAAGACGAACTAGAGGACCTGAAGACAGAGTTAATGTGCATACAAGGCTATCTAAAGGACGACGAAGCTCGAGAAAGAAAAGATGAAGTTTCAAAAGTGTGGACAAAGCTGGTTTTAGACATAGCTTACGATGTGGAAGATGTTTTGGACATGTATTACCTAAAAGCCATAGAAAGATCACAGAGCCAAGGCTTGATGAGGAGAAAGACCAACAAAATAGGCGAAAAGATGGATGCGTACAGAATCGTTGATGAGTCAGAAGCCTCAAGAGGAGAATCCTTGATGTTACTCGGAAGCGGGAAACTTTTGGGATAGGGAACTCGAATGAGCCTCAAGGAGAGAATAATACTACAAGAAGATTAAAGGTGATCAGGCAGGTTCGATGTGTTGATGATCAGGAGGATGAGCTTGTCGTTGGTTTGGAAGAGGATGTTAAGATTCTTTTGGGAAAGCTTCTTGATGAAGATAGTGGATATATGATGTCGATATTTGGAATGGGAGGTCTGGGAAAGACTGCTCTAGCGAGGAGGCTTTACAACTCGAGGGATGTGAAGACGAGGTTCGATTACCGTGCATGGACCTCTGTTTCTCAAGAGTATAAAACAAGAGATATGCTTATGAGAATCATAAGGTCTTGAGGAGTGGTTTCTGTGGAGGAGATGGAAAAGATCAAGGGTCTGGAGGAAGAGGAGTTAGAAGTTTACCTGCGGGGTGTTCTAGAAGGAAAGACGTATCTGGTGGTGGTAGATGATATTTGGGAGAGGGAAGCGTGGGAAAGCTTGAAGAGAGAGTTTCCTTGCAACCAACGTAAAGGAAGTAGAGTCATCATAACTACGCGTATCAGAGGCGTTGCTGAAGGAATAGACGAGAGAGTGTACGCTCATAAGTTGAGGTGTTTGACATTTGAGGAAAGCTGGAACTTGTTTGAGAAGAAAGCATTAAGGGGTATTATCATCGAACAGGAGGTTGATCAAGAAGTGAAGAAAACTGGACAAGTAATGGTCCGAAAATGTGGTGGGTTACCCCTTTCTATAATCGTTCTTGCAGCTGGGATTTTGGCGAGGAAGAGGAGGGCAAACGAGTGGAGTGAGGTGTGTGTTAGTTTCTGGAGACGGTTAAAGGATAACTCCCTTCACGTCTCCACTGTGTTTGATCTAAGCTTCAAGGAGTTACGACACGAGTTGAAGCTCTGTTTTCTTTACCTTAGCGTATTCCCTGAGGACTATGAGATCGACGTACCGACGTTGATACGCCTGCTTGTAGCAGAAAGATTTATTCAAGAGGATGAAGAGGAGATGATGATGATGGAAGACGTGGCTCGGTGTTATATCGAAGAGCTGATAGACAGAAGCCTAGTGGAAGCCGTGAGAATCAAAAGAGGCAGAGTAATGTCTTGTAGAATCCACGATCTTCTGAGGGATGTAGTCGTTAAGAAAGCGAAAGAGCTCAGCTTTGTAAATGTTTACAATAATGCAGCACAGCAGCATTCTTCTTCTTCTTCCACTAGTTGCAGAAGGGAAGCGGTTCACCATATTACGAACAATTTGTGCGATAGACGTGTGAACAAACGAATGCGATCCTTCTTGTTCTTTGGAGAAAGGAAGGGACTGCTGGGGAGTTTCGTTGAAACCAAAACCTTGGACCTGAAGCTACTTCGAGTGCTTAATCTGGGAGGGCTTCTGTTTCTTTGTAAAGGTTATATCCCCCAGAGTTTACCTGATGTGATTGGAGGCTTAATCCACTTGAGGTACCTTGGGATTTCTGATACTGGTCTGACAGTTTTGCCACCTTTTATCTCCAATTTACGGTGTCTGCAGACACTAGAAGCATCAGGCAGCTACTCCTTTGAGGAAACGACGGATCTAAGTAAGGTCACATCATTGAGGCATGTCATTGGAAAATTTACTGGCGAATTGCTAATAGGGGAAGCGCTTAACCTTCAGACCTTGAAGTCTATCTCCTCCTATTGGAGTTATACCGGTTTTCTTTCGCCGGTTTACTAATTTATTCAGAATGATTTATTATGGTTTAGTAATATCGATTGTATATATAGATTTTGTACAGTTGACCGTTGAGTCTAATGAGAAATCTTCTTCTCCAACAAACTCTTTCTCTCTTATCTTCTTTTTTCTCTCTCAAACTCTGAATCATAATATGGTATCAGAGCCATCGCGCTCATCTTCCGACTGATTCTCCGATCATCTCCGATCATCTTTGCTGTTGATCATCATCTCCGATGGTTTCAGTGAAGAAAATCCCTCGACGAACGATTCGAACGAGAACTACTACTAGCTCAGCTCGCAATCCAACTCGGATCTCCTCTCGCGCCGATACCGATGTCGAATCTCCTCCTCCGATCCTGACTACTCCACCGATCGGAGCTCCTCCACCGATATCGGTACCGATCTCGACTGATCCAACTCAATCTCCTCTGTATATGCACAACTCCGATCATCCTGGTTTACAACTCGTATCTATTCGCTTAGATGAATCTAACTATGACGATTGGAATGCTGCTATGCGTATTGCCTTAGATGCGAAGAACAATAATAGGTATACCGGTTTCCTTTCGCCGGTTTACTAATTTATTCAGAATGGTTTATTATGGTTTAGTAATATCGATTGTATATATAGATTTTGTACAGTTGACCGTTGAGTCTAATGAGAAATCTTCTTCTCCAACAAACTCTTTCTCTCTTATCTTCTTCTTTCTCTCTCAAACTCTGAATCGTAATATGGTATCAGAGCCATCGCGCTCATCTTCCGACTGATTCTCCGATCATCTCCGATCATCTTTGCTGTTGATCATCATCTCCGATGGTTTCAGTGAAGAAAATCCCTCGACGAACGATTCGAACGAGAACTACTACTAGCTCAGCTCGCAATCCAACTCGGATCTCCTCTCGCGCCGATACCGATGTCGAATCTCCTCCTCCGATCCTGACTACTCCACCGATCGGAGCTCCTCCACCGATATCGGTACCGATCTCGACTGATCCAACTCAATCTCCTCTGTATATGCACAACTCCGATCATCCTGGTTTACAACTCGTATCTATTCGCTTAGATGAATCTAACTATGATGATTGGAATGCTGCTATGCGTATTGCCTTAGATGCGAAGAACAAAATAGGATTCATCGATGGTTCATTAACTCGACCTGAGATCTCGGATTCTTCGTTTCGCCTATGGTCACGATGTAACAGTATGGTTAAATCGTGGATTCTCAACTCGGTTTCTCAACAAATCTATCGTAGTATATTGCGTTTGAATGATGCTACAGATATATGGAAGGATCTTCAAGGCCGTTTTCACATGACTAATTTCCCGAGAACATTCAACTTGACGCAAGAGATACAAGATCTTCGTCAAGGATCTATGTCTCTCTCGGAGTACTATATGAAGCTGAAGACATTATGGGATAATCTGGAGAGTACTGATGAACCAGATCATCCTTGTGTTTGTGGAAATGCCGTGAAGATACAACTTAAGGCTGAGCGTGCCAAGATTGTGAAATTTTTGGCAGGTCTCAATGAATCATATGCCATCATTCGACGCCAAATTATCATGAAGAAAGCTTTACCATCTCTGGCTGAAATCTACAACATCCTTGATCAAGATGACAGTCAAAGAGGGTTCTCTGCTATTGCTCCTGCTCAAGCAACATTTCAAGTCTCTGATAACTCCTCTCCTTTGATGGATCAATCAATCTCATATGTGCAGAATGGTCCAAACAAAGGTCGCCCTATTTGTTCCTTCTGCAAACGAGTTGGCCACATTGCTGAGCGTTGCTATAAGAAGCATGGTTTTCCACCTGGCTTCGTCTCTAAGTACAAGCAAGCTGAGAAAGGTGGTTCCTCTGCCAAGGTAGCTGCTCAGGTTTCTAAATCACCTGCTCCCTCGGCTCCTTCCTCTACGGTTGAGAATATGATTGGAAGTCTCAGTAAAGATCAGATTCAACAGTTCATTTCCTTGTTCAGCTCTCAGCTACAGGCTCCTTCAGGTTCTCTTCAAACCGACGCTGTTGAATCTGCTTCTGGTATTTTCTTTTCTCCTGCGACTTACAACTTTGTTGGTATACTTACGGTATCCCAACATCGTCTTTCTAGTCAGACATGGGTGATTGATTCAGGTGCTACACACCATGTTGCCCATGATCGAACTATATTCATATCTCTGAACTCTGCTCTTACAAGCTCAGTTAATCTACCTACTGGCTCTACTATAAAAGTTAGTGGTGTGGGAACTATCAGATTGAATGAACACATTTTACTCCATAATGTGCTCTTCATTCCCGAGTTCAGATTGAATCTTCTCAGTATAAGTTCATTAACTGATGATATTGGTTCTTCTGTAACATTTGATCCCTCTTCTTGCACGATTCAGGATCCTACCAAGGCGTTGACGATTGGTCAGGGTAAAAGATTGGGGAACCTCTATGTCTTAGATACTCAAGCATCACCTACCTCAGTTCTTGCAGTGGTTGATATTGGTACTTGGCATGCGAGGCTTGGTCACCCGTCTTACAAGAAGCTTGATGAAATCTCTGGTGCTCTAGGAACTTCAAGATTGAAGAATAAAGGCAAATCTTTTTGTCATACATGTCATCTCTCCAAGCAAAAGAAGTTGTCTTACATATCTCATAACAATATTTGTAACGACAATTTTAAGCTTTTACATATAGACATTTGGGGTCCATTTTCTGTTGAGACAATTGAAGGATATCGATATTTCTTAATGATTGTGGATGACCATTCCAGAGCTACTTGGATCTATCTGTTACGTACTAAAGATGAAGTCATACAAGTCTTCCCTGCTTTCGTCAAACAAGTTGAGACTAAGTATGGAGTCAGAGTCAAGTCAGTACGATCAGATAATGCACAAGAGCTGCTGTTTACCAAGTTCTATCAGGCTCAAGGCATCACTGCATATAACTCTTGTCCTGAAACTCCCGAACAGAACTCGGTAGTAGAACGAAAGCACCAACATATACTGAATGTTGCTCGGTCTTTAATGTTCCAGTCTCATGTTCCACTATCTTTTTGGGGAGATTGTGTGCTTACAGCAGTCTTTCTTATCAATAGAACTCCTGCAAAGCTTCTCCACAATAAAACTCCTTTTGAGGTCCTCAATGGTACGTCTCCTGATTACTCACAACTCAAGACTTTTGGTTGTTTGTGTTATGGTTCAACGTCAACTAAACAGCGTCACAAGTTCCTTCCTCGTTCCAGAGCTTGTATATTCTTGGGATATCCTCCTGGTGTCAAGGGATATAAGCTTATGGATTTGGAGAGTAACAAGATTTATATCTCTCGGAATGTTCTGTTTCATGAAGATCTGTTCCCACTAAAGAAGAATTCTGATCTACATGTTCCAGAATGGGTCAACCCGTCTTCTGAGCCTCTAGCTACTCTTCCTCATCCTACTCCTAATCCCACTTCACCAGAAATTCCCACTTCTACTTCTTCCTCTCCACCCGAAATTTCTAAAAGTCGTGTTAAGAAAGTCCCTCTCCATCTTCAGGACTATCATTGTTACACTCTCTCATCAGATAACACACACTCTGTTTCAAACTCCCTTTTATCTTCCAAACTTTCTCCATCCCATCTTGCTTACATAAATTCCATCACTAAAATACCCGTTCCTACTTCTTATGCTGAGGCTCAGACAGACAAAAAATGGTGTGACGCGGTTGATCTTGAATTTTGTGCTATGGAATCTACTCATACATGGGATGTTACAAGTTTACCAAAAGGAAAGAAGGCAGTGGGGTGTAAGCTTCTTTATTCTCTGAAGTTTAACGCTAATGGAATACTTGACAGAAGAAAAGTGAGACTTGTCGCAAAGGGATATACACAGAAGGAGGGATTAGATTTCAATGAGACGTTTTCTCTTGTCGCCAAGATGGTCACTATCAAGTTATTGCTCAAAATCTCTGCTTCTAAGAGATGGGTTTTGCATCAACTTGATATCTCTAATGCATTTCTCAACGGTGAACTTGAAGAAGAAATATACATGAAGTTCCCTGAGGGATATGCAGATAGACTAACTAGACAGGGGGACACTATCCCTCAAAATGCAGCTTTGCGACTTCGACGCTCTATATACGGTCTTGGAGTTTTGAAATATTTCTTGGGATTAGAGATTGCTCGAAAGTCTGACGGGATTTCTTTATGTCAACGGAAGTACGCATTGGATCTTTTGACATCTGAAGGTATGTTGAATTGCCGGACTTCTTCTGTCCCTATGGTACCGAATTTAAAGCTTTCCAAAACAGAGGGGGAGCTTCTTGATACACCGGAACGGTACCGCAGACTTGTAGGACGCCTGATGTATCTTACTATCACTCGCCCTGATATTACCTTTGCGGTAAACAAACTCTGCCAGTACTCATCAGCTCCACGGCTTCCTCATCTTCATGATGTATATAAAGTTCTTGAATATATACATGGAACTGTTGGTCGTGGTCTCTTTTACTCTGCTGAGGCTGATCTTACTCTCAAAGGATTTGCGGATGCAGATTGGGCTTCTTGTCAAGATAGTCGACGTTCTACTACTGGTTTTACTATGTTCATTGGTTCTTCTTTGATCTCATGGCGGTCTAAGAAGCAACCAACTGTCTCACGGTCATCTGCAGAGGCTGAATACATAGCATTGGCGTTAGCGACTTGTGAGATGATGTGGTTATGTCAATTACTTCGTGACTTACGCATTCATCATCTCCCAACTCCGGTGCTCTACTCCGACAGTACAGCTGCACTCTACATTGCTATTAATCCAGTCTTTCACGAACGCACGAAGCATATTGAGCTTGACTGTCATACGGTTCGTGAGAAGCTTGATAAAGGTCTTCTTCGAACACTACATGTTCGGACAGTGGACCAAGTAGCAGACATACTTACTAAACCATTGTTCCCTCATCAATTTCGGCATCTTATGTCCAAGATGAGCTTGATTGACATACATAGCTCCTCTTGAGGGGGACTATTGGAGTTATACCGGTTTACTTTCGCCGGTTTACTAATTTATTCAGAATGGTTTATTATGGTTTAGTAATATCGATTGTATATATAGATTTTGTACAGTTGACCGTTGAGTCTAATGAGAAATCTTCTTCTCCAACAAACTCTCTCTCTTATCTTCTTCTTTCTCTCTCAAACTCTGAATCGTAATACCTCCTACAGCTGGAGTAAACTTAAACATGAGTTACTAAAAAACATTCGAGAGTTGGAGATCTATGATGATGATGACTCCCGGTTCTTGAGGAACCAGAGTAGAGTTCTTTTAAACTTGAGTTCCTTCTCCAAACTCAGCAGTCTTCGTATCCTAAAGCTAGAGGTGAGTAGCTTCGACTTTTCGTCGTTACAGATAGAATTGATCTTTCTCAGCCTCGAGTCTCTTACACTTGTTGGAACAAATCTCAAGGAAGACCCAATGCCTGCTTTGCAGAAGCTTCCCAGACTGGAAGATTTGGTTCTGAAAGATTGTGAATGGTTTGGTGGAGCCAAGATGAGCATCAGCTCACAAGGTTTTCGTCGGCTGAGGAAGCTTGAATTGATCACTAAAAGATTAGATGAGTTGCATATCGAAGACGAGGCCATGCCCAGTTTGTTGAAGCTGAATCCGGAGACCCAACATGGAGCAAAGAAGCTGGTGGTTCCAGATCGGTTACAAGTATATGTTCGAACCCGGTGGTTTTGAGGAAGCTTCGGTCTCAATGTGGACTCGGGTTCGAATTTCGCTGGCCATTGGGAAGGCTGATACGGGCACTCACCGGTAGTTAGGATCCACTTTGGTGGATACCAGAATACACCGTGTTATTCAAAAAAGAAAAAAACTTCTCTTTAGGGGATCATCCCTGCCAGCATAATAATTTGATCAAGCAAGAAAAAAAAAAGGCTGACTGGACTGTTTGGTTTGCGTCGATCCATTTTGTATTGTTCTTTTTTCCCTTTTCTTGAGTTGATTTCCCTCTTTTCGTTGCTTGAATTTGAGGATGTGGTTTTGCTTAATTGCTCGAGTTTGGATCCTAAGTTTCTTTGCTTTTCTATCGATTGCCTTTTTTTCTCCACCTTTGCTTTGTATTATGCATTTCGGTTTGTGGTTTTATAAGAGTTCGTTTTTTTTTTTTTTAAACTTATCATTAGCCAATTGTGAATAAGTAATTACAATCTCAAGATATTTAAAACCCTAACATACAACCGACGTCTAGAATCACTATGGTACACTATCTAATCTATTCATCCGTGTATTTTTCACCACATCGAAACGAGTTCCTTCTCACGAGCCTGATGAGCGGTTGGCATGACCAGTTTCTCTAATCGCAATACGAAACTGTACCACCGGGATGACCTTAAACCATACACCAGCGCAGGGAAGCAGAGCTCCGCGCAACGCTTCCCGGCCAAGACCACCACTCCAATTGACTACTCCATCAGATTACGTCTTGTAGTGTGAATCACACTGTGTGATGTCCCCAAGAACCGGAGAACAATCCTCCATCTCCCGCATTTTTAAACTCACCTCCGTCTGTATCACCACCACACTAGGAGGTAGATACAAGCGTTCATGTCTGACTGGTCCACGCAGTGTCGTCATGAAGCTCTCATTATGCCAAGGAAAGCGTGAGATATATGGTGAGTTGTAGTCGTTTCTTGCGCAAGAAGTAATAAAGTCTTCATCCTTGTTTGATCGCTTCACCATTTGATGATCATGTGAATTTTAGACCTTGCATGCGCTACAATCAATTCCCTTGGTACATGAACAATAATGTTTATTGCGTATAAAGCAAATCTTGGCCATTAGATGACTTGTTGAACAAGTATTTTGTTCTAAAACCTAGACATAATCTTGTTGGTTGTAGCATATCAGTTCCTGAGCATTTCCTGGTTTTAATGAACATGAGCTGACCTTGGTTTTAAATGGCGCATAGCGTGGTAAGGCAATGAGGGTCTCGCCTCTCGCCTTGTGCCATGACAACACAAAGGGATCACTTTGTGTATGAAGCCAACAACAGTAACTACCATCATTTAACTACAAGTAATGCTCATGTATCAAAAACGGTTATGAAAAAAACCTAGTAAAATTCTTATTTAGAAGGTCAGATTAGGGTTTGAGATGAATTCTAAGTGATGCCAAAACTTCAATCACAAGCCTATATCGGTTTAATAACCTAATTGTGCACAAACCAATCTGGTTAGGGTTTGAGATGAATTCTAAGTGATGCCAAAACTTCAATCACAAGCCTATATCGGTTTAATAACCTAATTGTGCACAAACCAATCTGACAAATTACGGAAGTTGGGCTATCCGAGTTTAGTTACTAGGGACACAGCCTCCACGCAAGCGCAGAGCTGAGGACATTGTTGCTCTATTGGATAATTTTGTGTAGATGTTGTGTTTTCACTTGCCCACCGCTACCATGTGGACAATGCAATTTTTGTTGTGTGATATTGCATTCAAACCTAAATTTAAGACATCTTTTTAACCTATGTACGCATGTTCTTCCAATAAATCACTAACAAAATCGCAAAACTTCATTATATTGGTACCATGTTCAAGATGCTGATCACAGATTTAACAGACTATGCCGTCTTCGTTGCTTTTAATGGGAAATAACACAGATGGTAAATGTTTTGGTGTAATCGTTCTTTTTTACACTCTCGCACCCCTAAACTTTCACTTAACTTTTATAAATAAAATAAAAGTGGGTTTCAAAAAGTTCTATGAAATAACAAGTTCAATAATATTATATTTTAAAATATTTTAAAAGTTCATGTTAAAGTAACGGTTGGGTTTATCATATCAAGACAATTGAAACTCAAAGAAGTCGCTGATATTATTTTTTTTGGTCAGCAACATTGTAGACCATATTGACTCTATTAACCAAACTGGGGGATCCGTATTCATGTGGACGATATAAGACGATTGCTTTTTTGCACTACGTGCACCATCCGCCTTCTTATTCCTTGTCATGTGTACATGGATAATCTCCAAAGAAGTAAAACTACTCTTCAAACTTTTTATATCGTCTAAATAATTTGTAAATGCTGGCCATTCATCTGGTTCTGAAATCATTTTCACCAACTGCAAACAATCCGTGCAAAAGTAACATTATACTCCCTCTGTTTCATAATAAGTGTCACTCTGAGCTCATTTTCTTGTTACACAAAGAGTGTCACTTTACAATTCTAATATAAATTATACTAACTTTCAGCTGAAAATTAATTGCAAACTGCATTGATTTTATAAATAATTTTATTTATCTAAAATACTATTGGTCAAAGGGGTATAATTAATTACAACTTACCTATATTTCAACAACTTTCTTAATCTGTGTGAAAAATGTCACAACGACACTCTTTAAGAAACGGAGGGAATACCATCAAAAATAATTCAAGAGTTATTTTCATCCTAAGACAGTTTCAAGTTTTTTATTACAATATAAGGCATTTATTGCTCCGATCCTAAGGTAGTTTTTTACAACTACAAAGTAACTACGTTTATTTTTCCAACTAAATGGGTCCTACAATTTCCAATCTTATTTTCTTCTCTCTCTGTAACAGAGAAAGAATATTAATAGTTGAGAAAACCCAGAAGAAAATTTAGAAATCAAATGGTAAAAGAGGAACAAAATGAAAAAGTTGATAGATCGTCAACATGAACAAGATGTCGAAGAACAAAATGAAAAATCCTAAGATTTTTTAGAGAAAATCTGGAAAACAATGATTTCTCTGTCGCTCTCTCTCTCTGTCTCTCTCTCTCTCTCTCTCTCTCTCTCTCTCTCTCTCTCTCTCTCTGTCTCTCTCTCTCTCTCTCTCTCTCTCTCTCTCTCTATCTCTCGCTCTCTCTCTCAACTTAAGATTTTTTTTGAATCTGAAGTTGAAAATCTATTTATAAATGATAAAGTTATAATCTTGAAGTGTAATCTACAATTAAAATGTAAAAGAATGGAAAAATTATGAAAAAGAAATCAATGGCAGCTGCAAAAGTTGTTGCAGAAAACCCTAAAAATCTGGGAAAGACGAAGACATAATTACTAAAATGCCACTCACTAAAGTGTACACGTTCATGGCGTACACATGGATAATAAAGTGTACACGTTTATGGCATACACATGGATAATAAATCTGGAAAAGACGAAGACATGTACACGTTCATGGCGTACATATGGATAATAAAGTGTATGTACACTATTATATATGGTATGGTACAGCAGTAATGGAAGCATGCTCCCATATTTTATAGAAAAAAAACAATTTTAATACATTATTTGAGGAATTTTTCTTTGATTTCTTGATTTGTTTTCTTCATTATCTTTGTACATAGTGAGATAAGACTTGTATAAGACATGTACACATTCATGGGTGTTCACGGGCGTAAACATGGATAATAATATGTATGTTCACATGTACATTTTGTTAACATTATTTTGAGTTCATAAAATCGTAGAAGCTTAATTATTTAGATAGAAAACCTACAAAAAAACCAAAAATATGTACACAATTACATCGATGTATAATACAAAATTAAGTGTACATATGTACATTTTGAATGTAATGTACACACGATTTTTATTTTTTCATTAATATTGCAAATTCATGGCGTACACATGGATAATAAATTGTATGTACACTATTATATATGGTATTGTACAATTAGTAGTAATGGAAGAAGCATTCTTCCATATGTTATAGAAAACAACAATCTTAATACATCATTGGAGCAATTTACCCTTGGTTTTTTTATTTGTTTTCTTCATTATCTTTGTAGATAATGAGATAAGACTTGTATAAGACATGTATACATTCATGGATGTTCATGGGCGTACACATGGATAATAATGTGTATGTTCACATGTACATTTTGTTAATATTATCTTGAGTTCATAAAATCGTAGAATCTTAGTTATTTAGATAGAAAACTTACAAAAAAAAACAAAAAGTGTACACAATTACATCGATGTATAATACAAAATTAGGTGTACACATGTACAATTTAAATGTAATGTACACACAACTTTTATTTTTCATTAATGTTGCAAAATTACGAAAATAGCCTCATCTTCTTCCTTAGTCATTGTCGACCAGAAACCCTAATCTCTGTCTATCTTGCATATTTTCCATGGTTCCTTACATTCTCAACCTATTTTTATGTATTTTTATCCAGATGTGATATCTTTCAATCCTAATTCATGGCTTTAATCTTAAAAGTTTGAACAAAAATGATTTTTTGGTTTCTGATTTGTTGAACGATTTATTCCATCAAAAATATAGCTTAACGTATCTCAAAAGATAGATTGAATAACAAAGATACTGATTATAAATATATTTTCTTTTAAAAAAGTTCAGAAAGCACAATATTCATTTTACAAAAAGAAATAAGAAACTCAAGAGAAAGAAATAAAGAAGATGATACACGGGACCCACTTCCTTTTGTTTGCTAGGAAGAATCGTAAATAAATATCATAAAAGTTAGATTGTAAGCTAGTTAGTTTATAACTAAGAAATGAGTTTCATTAAGAAAAAGTATCTTAGTAACACAAACTGCCTCAAAGTGTAAAATAAATTCAGAAACTGCCTCTAGTTAGATAAGGTTGGTATATGTCACGCTCTTTTCCATAAATTAATTATTAGTGTTTCCGCCAGGATAAACAAACAAAAAAATCAATTGACTTTTTGTGTGACGTCAGTAGTGAGCGCATGACTCTTGAAGAACATTATTTAACAGTATAAGATAATTTCCAGAGAGAAGACTATAGAATCCAAAGCTAATTAATAAATGATAAGGATCAGTTATTTAGATGATGTTTTGCATTGAAATATGAAAGTAGGGAGAGAGAGGAGGTAAGCTATGGAAAAAAGGGCAGAGAAGAGAAGGATAGTCTTAGTTCCATTTCCAGCACAAGGACATGTAACTCCCTTTATGCAACTTGGGCAAGCCCTTATCCAAAAGGGTTTCTCAATTACAGTTGTTCAAGGAGAACTCAATCGAGTAACCCACATCCCTGGCTTTCTTTTTGTCACCATCCAAGAAAGCTTACCCGTGTCTCAACTCAAGACACTTGGACCAGTCGAATTCCTTACAAAGCTCAACAAAACGATCGAGGCAAGCTTCAAGGACTGCATATCTCAGTTGCTGCAACAACATGACAATGATGTCGCATGTATCATCTACGACGAGCTCATGTACTTCTCTGAAGCAGCAGCTAAGGAGTTCAAGCTCCCTAGTGTCATATTCAGCACTGTTAGTGCTACAAGTCGAGTTTGCGGCTGCGTTTTAAGCAAACTCAATGCTGAGAAGTTCTTGATCGACATGGAAGGTAAACAAAACTAGCTTATTACACGTTATGCACCATGCTTTTTTACTCAAACAGAGGATTTTTTTTTTTCGTTTTAGATCCTGAAGTTCAAGACAAGGTGGTGGATGATTTACATCCATTAACATACAAAGACCTACCGACTTCAGGCATGGGGCCACTGGACCGATATTTGGAGTTATGTAGGGAAATATTTAACAGAGGAACAGCTTCTGGCATCATCATCAACACTGCGAGCTGTCTAGAGAGCTCCTCTTTATCATGGCTTCAACAAGAACTTGGAATTCCAGTGTATCCACTGGGTCCTCTTCACATTACAGTTTCAACAAATCCTAGTTTACTGGAAGAGGACATGAGCTGCATTGAATGGCTGAACAAGCATAATCCAAGGTCAGTCATATACATTAGCTTTGGAAGCAAAGCTCACATGGAAGCAAAGGAAGTTATGGAGATGGCTTGGGGGTTGCGTGATAGCAACCAGCCTTTTTTATGGGTCGTGTCCGAGTCATTACCAGAGGAAGTTAGTAAGATTGTCTCAGAAAAGGGATACATTGTGAAATGGGCACCGCAAAACCAAGTACTTGCACATCCTGCAGTTGGAGGCTTCTGGAGCCACTGCGGATGGAACTCGACTCTTGAAAGCATTGTGGAAGGGGTCCCAATGATTTGCAGGCCTTTTGGTGACGAACAAAAGTTAAACGCAAAGTATATAGAGAGTGTGTGGAGAATTGGGATTCGGCTGGAAGGTGAAGTGGAAAGAGGACAGGTCAAGAGAATGGTGAAGAGGTTGATCATGGATGATGAAGGTGCAGAAATGAGGGACAGATCGATTGGTTTCAAAGAGAAGCTCAAAGCCTCTGTGAGAGTTGGAGGTTCCTCATACAACGCATTAGATGAGCTTGTCAAGTTCTTGGAGACATAATGAGGAAGTTGGACTCCACATAGAAATATTCCTAAAGACAGTGTTAAGCTAATGAACTTCATGTAACATAAACAATCAATCGTTATTTGATATATCAACCTTGATATTGTAGAACTTACAAAGGAATTGGTTTGTCATGCAAATAAATTAAAAGCAACTCATATCAGTATATGAGTACTATCCCTTTTCAGCAGGATGATTCCGACTATTCTCTCTTCAGTTTTGTGGAGAGTGAGGTTGGACTTGATGTACTTGTTTACGTTGACGACCTTATTATCTCAGACAATTCTCCTGAGATTATTTAACTATTTAAACAGTATTTGAGCTCCTATTTCCACATCACATGAAGGAAAAGTACATTGAGCTTACAACTAGGATTCTCAGTTACTCAGTTTCAGCTTAGGATCTTAAGTCATGAAGAACAGAGAACATATATGAATTTGATGAGTGTAGTTTCTTATGCAAGCACAGTAGAATAACCAGTGTTTTGAAAACCAGATCGGACCGGCCGGTCGAACCGGTCCGACCGTGACTCGCTGAAGAAGCCGAGTCCGGTTCGATTTAAAACCCGGATTTGATAAAAACCAGTAAAAGCAGCTGAAACCCGGTAAAACCGGTGATCCGGTTTAATTTTAAAACCCGGTTCTTAAAAATTAACATATAATTAAGTATTTTTAATTAGTACTAGCTAAAATTTAATATTTTATAATTAGTGTTCAACTATCACTATTTAATTGACTTTTATTTTTCTAAGAAAAAATGTGAAAAATATATTTTTGACTTTCATATACTATTTTTATTTTATCATATTCTTAAAATTTGAAATGTTAATTGTAAAAATAAATAAATATGATTGTTTTAGCGGTAAATCATTTGTTTTTTTTTTAATTTTTAGTTTACATAGTAATCAGATTTATGTTTGTTGTTTATTTTGAGTTAATAAAAAAAAGAATAGAGAAAGTATTATATGTAGAAGTAAAGTTTATATACTATAAATATATAATTATATACATTTTTATATAAATAAAAAATCCGTTTTGACCGGTTGAACCGGTCTAACCAGTCAACCAGTAGCTTCATTGAGTCGGTGTCCGGTCCGATTTTCAAAACATTGAGAATAACTCATGTACGTCATGGTAGTTTCGAGGCCTGATTTGGCCTTCATGATTAAGCCTAAGATCACGAGAACTCAAATATAAAAAAAAAAAAAAAAAGTCAAACTTAAGCCAAAATAAACCCAGAGTGGACACCCTCTGCTTAAAACCTTTGATGCCCTAAAACAGATTGAAACATCGAATTTTTTTAAGTCAACGACGACTTGAAGCCATATCTTCTAGCCATGTTCGTTGTTAAAAACAAAATTAAAGACAAGTTGAGCATTTTCTGACCAAGAAAATACAATAACTTACATGCGTTTCCCCTCTCCAGAACGGAGTATATAACAGCTTCCTCAAATTAAACTCTTTTTGTGGAAAGGCGAAACTATGACATGTCCGCACGATTTTAGGGGATTGTCTTGGTAACTCCTTTGCTGAAAATATCGACGGCTCATACCTTTTTCCTGACTTTCTTGATTTTTGCTTGGAAAGCAAGAGCATATGAAGAGTCCTTATGGGATTTTGTTGGTAGCATTTATTGCAACTTTCGCGGTTATTCACCTTTCTCAAACTGAAGATCAAGAAGGTATGTATCTATATTTTGTTGAGATACGTTCAAAGAATTTTCATAGTAGTAAATCTACTATTACCTGAACTAAAATCTGTACAATGCATGTGGTTAAAAAGAATAAAAGATTGCATTTTTAGCACAACATGATTATATTGGATTACTACTATAACAAAAGAAAATCCAAATAATTATATCATAATTTTCACAGTTTGAACGTCTCTAACATACAAAGGATTATACAGTTTTAGAAAGAAAAAAAAAGAAATTTATATGGATTATACCTGGAACCATTGAAGGGAATCAATTACTGTACAAGGATGCAATTAGCAATTACTTTTTTCTTTTGATAAATACGGACCCCGGCCCTGAGAGACGAATAAAGTAGGCTACGTAACCACAAATCCCTTGTGACGGAATTTTTTTTTTACAAAAACCATAGAAAATGAGCATTTTAACACAAAGCTTGTCTGTTACGTTGAATAATAGAATCGCGGACTGAATAGAACACGAAAATTTTTAAGGTGAATATAAATTTAGAATCAAAATAGTGCAAGACTAGATAGTTTAAGTGACTATTAGTTGATTATCGATCCATTGAATAACGTAACAGGGTTCATCAGTTTGGATTGCGGTTTAGCCCTGAGTGAAGCGTCACCATATATCGAGCCAGATACTGGACTATGGTTCTCATCAGACTCGGAGTTCTTCCAAAGTGGAAAGATTGGGAGGATTGATCCCAGCCTACCCAAGACCATAAAATCATATGTGACTCTGAGATACTTTCCCGATGGAATACGCAACTGTTACAATCTTAATGTGAAGGAAGGGACAAATTATCTGATGAGAGTTACAGCTCTATATGGAAACTATGACGGCCTTAATATTACTCCTAAGTTTGACTTATACGTTGGCCCTAACTTTTGGGTAACGATAGACCTAGAAAAGAGGATAAGCGGTCAAACCGAGGAGATCATTTACATCCCAAGATCAAACTCCTTGGATTTGTGTCTTGTTAAGACAGGCCCGACCACACCAATGATTTCATCCTTGGAAATAAGGCCGCTAGCAAATAATCTTTACATCACTGAATCTGGCTCATTGAAGGGTTTCAAGCGATACTATCTTACCAGTTCAGATACCATTCTATCGTAAGTACCTTTAAGATGATCTTAACCTTTTTGATCATTTGCGTTTATGTGGTTAATACATTTTTTTTGAATCATAGGTATCCAAATGACGTCAAGGACAGAATATGGGAACCAAAATTTGATCCGGAATGGAAGCAGATTTCCACCACTCTGGAAGCAAACAACTCCAATGGTTTTCTTGTACCACAGAATGTACTCAAGACCGCGGCTATACCTGCCAATCCTACTGCACGGTTTAACATTACGGAGGAGCTTGATTTCCCTGACGACGAAATTTACTTGTACCTCCACTTCTCTGAGGTCCAATCATTACAGATCAATGAATCTCGAGAATTTGATATTTTTTGGAACGGCCAACAGTTTGATAAAACGATAAGCCCTAACTATCTGAAGACCACGACAATCAAGTCCACAACACCTGTTACTTGCAAAGGAGGAGTATGCAACTTAGAGCTGATAAGAACTAAAAACTCTACTATCCCACCTCTTCTCAATGCCATTGAACTATATTCCGTCGTCAAATTCGACCAACTGGAAACAGATGAAAATGATGGTATGCTTTCATGCAAGGTTCCATATATGCATTCACACATTTATATAGATATAAGAGTTTTGAAAGCATCTTTATTCTCTAATGCTAAATAACATATATATATATATATATATAATATGTTATTGTTTTACTATCGACAGTTGGTGCTATCCGAAAAATCAAAGCCAGATATGGAATGGATAGAGTCACATGGCAAGGAGATCCATGTGTCCCCCAGAAGTTTTTATGGGATGGTCTAAATTGCAGCAGCACAGATACATCTACACCACCAAGAATCACATATTTGTGAGATCTTTGTATAACACAACATCTTTAGAATTGCAAGAAAACATTTTCTAGATACTTTACACTTTTTTTTCTTCTGTAAACAGGAATTTGACTTCCAGCGGGTTGAAAGGATTCATAGCAGCTGCAATTCAAAATCTTACCCATCTTGAAGAGTTGTAAGTACGATAGTTATAGACAAGAAAATTCATATATGTCAGTAACTTGATTCTTACAAACATCAGGGACTTGTCAAATAACAATCTCACTGGAGAAATTCCCGGATTTCTGGCTGATATGAAGTCTTTAATGCTCATGTAAGTTATTTTTAGTGCTCATGTAAGTTTCTTGGGATCATGTTCACCTATATGTACCATATATCTTATGGTTTAACAGAAACTTGAGCAAGAACAATCTGATTGGCTTCATCCCACAAGCCCTTCTTGAAAGAGAAAGTGAAGGGCTAAAGTTATTGTAAGAATTCCCACACACAATTCTTTTTGAATCCTTCAACGAATGAATTCAGAATTCTAACGGTTAATCATTTTTTGGGTAGTGTTGATGGAGAGAATCGTTGTTTATCTGGTTCATGTTTCGCGGAGAACAAATTTCCAGTAAAAACTGCTGCATTTGTTTCTTCGGCTACTGCCTTGGTCATTATTGTGATTCTTGTTCTCATTTTTGTGTTAAAGAAGAAAACATCAACAAATTCAGAAGGTATCTGCTAAAACTCATCATGATTTTTATAATATTCTTGTACTAAATCTTGGCCACTACAGCTCTACCACCACCATCAATTAAGCCGAATGGGAATGTTACATCCACTATTATATCTGAAATATCGATCGAGATGAAAAGGAAAAAATTTACTTACTCGGAGGTGATGGAAATGACAAAAAACTTGGAAAGACCACTTGGTGAAGGAGGATTTGGTATTGTTTATCATGGTGTTATAAATGGCACACAACAGGTTGCCGTCAAACTACTTTCCCAATCATCAACACAAGGCTATAAAGAGTTCAAGGCCGAGGTAAGAAATGGTCATAATTCTATATATGTTAAACAAAGTTGTTTCATGTATTCTCTCATGTACAGGTCGAACTTTTGTTGAGAGTTCACCACGTAAACTTGGTAAGCCTTGTCGGATATTGCGACGAACGAGATCATTTAGCTCTCATATATGAATACATGTCCAACGGAGACTTAAAGCATCATTTGTCAGGTGAAAAATTATAATATATAATTAACTTAAGCATTTTCTTAGCTAAATTATACGGAGAGTAACATGTTTGCTGAATTGACAATCTGTTAATTAGGAAAACACGGTAGCTCTGTTCTGAAGTGGCGTACCCGACTACAAATAGCCATCGATACCGCACTAGGTACGAACTATCTCATAGCAATGTCATTCACTTCTTGTTTTAATTACATAACATTCCATGTTATCAATGGAAATAAATGATTTAAATATAAATAGTACACAGATCTTATTTTTTACTTACCGAACAATGAACCGGTAGGAGTTTTCCAGCCCCATGCACATAAATAATATTTTTACATATAATATTTTTTATTTAAAAAAAATTAGTTTACATTGACACATTATTATTTTCTATTTTAACATAATAGATTTGACGATAAATTATAAATATTGCTTTGTAGTTTTATTTCATTTGATTTGGTTTAACAATTTCACTTGAATTTTATTTAAATTTTGGCAAAGTTAATATTACATTAGAAAAATAATTATTTATATTTTATTTTATTTGGTGATATTTGTTTTATCTTTTATTTTTATTTATTTTTAAATATGTCTATATTTAAATACATAAATTATATTAATATGATATTCATAAGCATACAAATAAATAATAATTTTAAATATAAGATTATTTTTTTTTAAAAAAATGTTTACATTTGGATTTAGTTATTTTTATATTTTAACTTCATCAGTTTGAAAAAAATCTATTGTTTATTTAAATTTAATAGTTTCAAGACTACATTTTATAAAAATAAATTATATTATATTTAATGCTTATTTATTTTAAATTTGTCTCTTAGCACCTAATCTTAAATATGTCTATATTTAAATATAGAAATTGTAGTAAATTATGTATTTCTGCTTATTTTAGTTAAAATAAGTTAAATGGGTAAAACTAATTTATTAATTAATATAATGAACTGAAAATTTTAAATAAAATTTTAATCATTTAATTATCAGAAAATTATTTGATTAGTGTTACTTAGTTTTACATTTGTTGATGCACACTTACAACTAATTTTGGTTATATATATAAATATGATAGAAAAGTTGATGTAAAAGATATATTTGTAATTATATTTGGTTTAGTTTTTATTAATGCAACATATATATATATATATATATATATATAAAATAAATTTCTACATAAAATTACATTTATAATAATATATGAGTTAATAGTCATTGCATACTAAAAGAACTTTGCCAATAATATAAATGTTTATAAGGAAAAATGTATATGTCATCATTTCAAAGATCATGTCATCATAAAATTAAATGTGATGATGACATATGTATAAATCATTTCGTAAATATGTCAAGAAAATATGTACCCTTTTACACTGAAATATTATATTCCAACTTGATACAGTAACAAAGGTATCCCCTTTAAAAATCCAGAATATTTGAATATTTTACTAAAATTATTCATATATCTGAATAGTGATTTCTAGAGATCATACATAAGTAAAAAGGGAATTTACAATGTTTATAGGACTGGAATACTTACATATCGGATGTCGGCCATCGATGGTGCATAGAGATGTGAAAAGTACAAATATATTGTTCGATGAGAGATTCACTGCCAAACTTGCGGATTTTGGACTTTCGAGGTCTTTCCAACTTGGAGGTGAATATCATGTTTCAACAGCCGTTGCTGGTACTCCTGGATATCTTGATCCTGAGTAAGTAATGTTACTCCACAAGTATATGTCTTATATATATATATATATATAACTAGAGATGGGTATTGGGTATTCTTTTAGATTCGGTTCAGATTTATTCGGGTTTCGAATTTTTAAAATTTTGGGTCTAAAATTTCAGTTTATTTGAGTATTTCTAAATTTTGTTTCGGGTTCGGTTCAGATCTTTGCGGGTTTGATTCGTATTTAGATAATTTATTTAAATTATTTTTTAAATTTTAAAATTCATTATATACTTTAAATTTCTCAATATCTATAAACAAAATAATATATTACATATAAATTTGAATAACATACGTCAAATACCTAAAAGTAACATATAAATTGGTTTGGTTTTAATATTTGCATAAAAAATAATTATACATTTTCTAAGTATTTTTGGTGTTTCAAGTATACTTTAACTATTTTATACATTTATTTTTGACTATTTATGTATATTTCAAGTATTTTGGCCAACTTAAAAGTATCATATATAATTTGGATGTTTTTAATATATATTAAATCTAAAAATAATTAATATATATATGTGTATAAATCTATTTTGGATCATTTGGTTACCCGAAATATTTCGGTTCAGATTAGGTTTGGTTTCGATTTTCTAAATACTAAAATTTTAAACCCGGTATTTATACAATGTTCTGAATCCGGTACTATTTTTTTAGATTGGGTTCGGTTTGATTCTTGGGATTCGGATTTTTTTCAGTCCTATGTATAACCATGATGTGTCAAAACAAAGTCTGAAATAATAATCCGCACAAATGTAAAATTTGTGAGAACGTTCATATTCATTGTTTAAATGAATACACATGTCCCTTCCTCTGTGTTTCTTTGCCTTGCTAGATATTACAGAACGGGTCGATTGGCGGAAATGAGTGATGTTTATAGTTTTGGGATTGTATTGCTGGAGATAATCACAAACCAAAGCATGCTTGACCAAACTCGTGAAAAGAGACACATAGAAGAATGGACAGCATTCATGCGTAATAGAGGAGATATTACTGGAACCATGGATCCTAACCTTCATGGTGATTACAACTCTCATTCTGCCTGGAGAGCTCTTGAATTGGCTATGTTGTGTGCAAACCCTTCTTCAGAAAAACGACCAAACATGTTCCAAGTTGTTATCGAGCTAAAAGAGTGCCTTACTTCTGAAATCTCGATGAAAAGTAACGAACAAGACATGGACTCTCAAAGTTCCCTGAAGCGAGTATGAGCTGTGACGCCATGGATGTGCCTAGTGCAAGATAGTATTTGCAAAGAATCATTGTTTGTGTTGCTGGTATTTCTTTTGTTGGAGTGACATTAAAAAGAAAAAATGAGAGGAAAGATATATCACTCTTTTGATCTCGTGTATTTGAATATAATGTTAAAAAATTAATTTCTTTCACAGTTACCTTCCCCAGTTTCACATTAGTAAACAAAAAACCAGAGCCAATAGTGATGATGGCTTGTTAAAAAACTGATGCAACAATTCCCACTTGAAATTTGTTCTTGGAGAGGCTTTTGTGCATGATAAATTAATAAGAAATAATTGACTAGGATAATCACATAACCTGTTTGTGAAGCTCGTGTTATTTTTGACAAAAAATCATTATCAAAGACCAAATATCTACTTGGACCGAATACATATTTTGAGGAAAAAGGAAAACTGAAAAATGGATATTTGCGGGGTCATGAAAGAGCTCATATAAGATAAGACAAAGGAGATAAGTATTGAAGTCCGATGGAAGGTATAATATATAAGCAAGGTACTTGCAAGAGTTCCAAAAAACTCAGTTCGATCAAATTTGCAAACAATCAGGGAGTAAGAGACCCATGACATATACTGATAGAACCGTAATATACAAACTACAGAGAACTAAATATTGTAAAAAATAAAAATGATAATGTTATACCAAGAGTAAGAAAAGAATGATACAATAGTAGAATTTGAGAAGTATTGAAGTCCGTTTGACGATAAATATATAAGCAAGGTACTTGAAAGAGTTCCAAAAAATTCAGTTCGATAAAATTTGCAAACGAGCAGGGAGTAAGAGACCCATGACATATACTGATAGAACCATAATATATAAATTACGGAGAACTAAGTGTTATAAAGAATAAAGATGATAAGATTTACACCAAAGAGTAAGAAAAAAAATGATACAATAGTAGAATCGAGATACTGTTTTTTTCATTAACTCAAAATATGTCTCAATACTGGAACAGTTCAATAACATAATGAATCAAAAGATACAATTGTTTCAAAAAAATTCTGATCTATGTCACTCTATCAGAAGTCTATAAGCATGTAATCTTCAAAATATTTCAAAATTATAAAACTAAAATATAAAATAATAGTATCAAAATATTAACTAATTAAAAAATTATATTTTAAATTATTTTCCTTGTAATATTTAAAATCATTATTTGAAAACTTCTAGTTAAGCAATAAACTGGCTGTATTACCTCTCTACGATTTTCATCACTAGCATTTCCTTCCTTGTGGTCAACAAGAACAGTTGTGCGAGTAACATGCACGAATAATCCAACAGTGAAAGATAAATATTATTTTACTATTTTAGATTTTATTCTTGATTCTTCCACAAAAATATGACATGTCTTTAGAAAATATATGATACGAGATCAACCAAATTATTGATAAATAATTTTTTATACGAAAATTTATATTTTTGGTAAGACTTCTTAAATATGATAATTTCTATTTTCTATATACATATTTATATATTTGGCCAAATTTCCTAATATAGTAAATAATAATAAATTTTATATCAAAAAATATTTTTTTTTCTATAAATATTCATTTTGGTAAGATTTTAAAAATATGGTAATAGTTAATAACTTTTATATATCATTAAAGTAGTGTATATATATAATACATTAATAAATAAATAGTAATTATGAATGCAACATTTTTACATCAATTTATGAATCATATTTTGTATTATATACACATATAAATCAAAATAAATGTAGTTATAATTATACAAACCCAAAATCATACAAAAATAATAACATATATCACAAGTAAAGAATATCTCGTTCGTAGGACGAACTGATCCTATCACAGTTATATTATTTTATTTAAACGTCAAACGCGAACATGCAATAATTAATGTGAAAATTCCTCCAACTCCATGTGACTCCACAATTCAATGGAAGATTACTTCTTTTTGAAATTTGGCATCAGAGGGACACTTATACACCTTCTGTTTCATAATAAGTGTCACTCTGAGCTCATTTTCTTGTTACACAAAGAGTGTCACTTTACAATTCCAATGTAAATTATATTAATTTTCAGCTGAAAATTAATTGCAAACTGCATTGATTTTATAAATAATTTTATTTATCTAAAATACTATTGGTCAAAGAAGTATAATTAATTACAACTTATATATATTTCAACAACTTTCTTAATCTGTGTGAAAAATGTCACAACGACACTCTTTAAGAAATGGAGGGAGTAATATGGATCACTTATGAAGGGATGTATGCATTGAGATACGAAGGAGGGGAAGAAAAAAGGTTAAAGCAATGGAAAAAATTACAGAGAAGAGAAGGATAGTGTAGGTTCCATTTCCAGCACAAGGGCATATAACTCCAATGATGCAACTTGGACAAGCCTTAACTTTAAGGGGTTCTCATTATAGTTGCCCAAGGAAAATGCAAACAAGTAACCTCTTCTCAACGTTTCCCTAGCTTTCAATTTGTAACTATACCAGAAATCGTACCGATGTCTGAACAAGAGAGCCTCGGACCAGTCGAATTTCTGATAAATCTCAATAAAACAAGCGAGGCGAGGTTCCAGGACTGTATATCTCAGTTGTTGCTACAACATGACAATGATATCGCATGTATCATCTATGACGAGCTCATGTACTTCTCTGAAGCAGCAGCTAAGGAGTTCAAGATCCCAAGTGTCATATTAAGCACTGCCAGTGCTACAAATCATGCTTGCGGCTGTGTTCTAAGCAAACTCAATGCTGAGAAGTTCTTGATTGACATTGAAGGTACCCAATATTAACTGTTTAGCCTGAATGCAACCCTTCCTCTTACTTAGCAGAAGATGATTTATTTTTATAACTTTCAGATCCTGAAGTGCAAGACAAGGTGGTGGAAAATTTACATCCACTAAGATACAAAAACCTACCATTTTCAGGAATGGGACCACTGGATCAATTTTTGGAGATATGTAGGGAAGTATTTAACAAAAGAACGGCTTCTGCTGTTATCATCAACACAACGAGCTGTCTAGAGAGCACGTCTCTATCATGCCTGCAACAAGAACTCAATATTCCATTGTTTTCATTAGGCCCTCTTCACATTACAGCTTCAGCAAATTCTAGCTTACTGGAAGAGGACAAGAGCTGCATTGAATGGTTGAACAAGCAGATGCCACGGTCAGTCATGTACATAAGCTTGGGAAGCAAAGCACAAATGGAACCAAAGGAAGTCATGGAGATGGCTTGGGGATTGTCTAATAGCAACCAGCCATTCTTGTGGGTCATCCGACCTGGCTCTGAGTCACTGCCAGAGGAAGTCAGTAAGATTGTCTCAGAAAAGGGATATATTGTGAAATGGGCAACGCAGAATGAAGTACTTGGACATCCTGCAGTTGGAGGATTCTGGAGCCACTGCGGATGGAACTCAACGCTCGAGAGCATTGTGGAAGGAGTTCCAATGATTTGCAGGCCTTTCAGTGGGGAGCAGAAGTTAAACGCAATATATATAGAAAGTGTTTGGAGAATCGGGTTTCAGCTTCAAGGTGAAGTAGAAAGAGGAGGGGTCGAGAGAGCCGTGAAGAGGTTGATGGTGGATGAAGAAGTTGCAGGCATGAGGGAGAGAGCCCTTGTTTTGAAAGAAAAGCTTGAAGCCTCTCTGAGAAGTGGAGGCTCCTCATACAGGGCTCTGGATGAGCTTGCCAAGTACTTAAAGACAGAGTGAGAAGCTTCACTTCATGTATTATTACTCTATCATTGAATTGTTTAGAACAAACTTACGAATATTTCTTAAGTACGGTTTTCTTATTTATCCAAATAAAAAGCAATTCAAATAAAATTAAGTGTCTTTTGGAAGTTTGTATAAAATGGAATAGTTGCATAATAAATAAAATTTCTCTGTTTGGAACAACATCTTACATGAAGCCAAAGACGACAAGAGGAAGATCAAGAAGTAAGATTGTTAGTTGTTATCCGTGACAAAAAAAAGAGATTGTTAGTTGTTAAATTTAACTCGTTCATGTTTTTCTCCTAGTAACGACTACTTCTGTATCACTCCACCAAAGGTTTTGTAAGTAAAAATTGTTTAAACTTGTCAAGTTTATGAATTAGAGTATGTATTTTTGATTCACACATAAGTATTTGGATAACCAAAATTCGATGTAAAATGAACCTGATGTTAAAAGCGGTTTCAATTGGTTTAGATGTGCTACTATATCCAAACGGAACTTTAAGAATATTCAAATGAGATCCAATTTCGAGCACTCCAAACACCAAAGTCTGATTGAACCCGAGTAAACACATGGCCTAAACCTAAAAAGAATCTCAACTCATTTGAGAAAGTGTTCTCATGTGTAATATTTTAAGCCATTTTAAGAATTCATGTGAAAACTTCTCACTAATCAAGTTCTTAGTTGGTAAAACAATAAGTAAACTAAAATATTATTCTAAACTATTTTTTTGTCAACTATACTATTCTAAACTTTTATCTCATTTTTAGAATTGTTTTACAAAACTATATATATATATATATATATATATATATATATATATATATATATGCGAATATTGGCAAAAATCCACCAACTACATGTGTGCCAGAACAAACCAAACAAACAATTATTGGCTTTTTGTGGGAACGTGAGCATATGCCCACTTGATTTACCCTATTCAATCATCTTCACTCTCTTTATCTCTACCAATCTCCGAATCTTAAGACTTCCGAAGTGATCCTTCACTTTCTAGGCTTTGATCCCATCTGTTTCAAAATCTAAGAAAGATACTTCTTTCAATAATACTAATAGAGGAGATACCATTTTTAGTTTTTTTTTATACCATTTTTAGTTGTTTTGTAGGTTTTCAAAAATGGAGCAAAAACTAGCGAGGAAAAGGCTAGTGTTGGTTCCCATTCCAGCACAAGGACATATATCTCCAATGATGCAACTTGCGAAATCTCTTCACTTGAAGGGTTTCTCAATCACAGTTGCTCAGACCAAGTTCAGTTACTTCAGCCCTCTAGAGGACTTCACTGATTTTCAGTTTATCACCATTCCAGAAAGCTTACCGGAGTCTGATCTCAAGAATCTCGGGCAAATTCTGTTGGCCCTTAAGCTCAACAAAGAGTGTCACGTGGGTTTCAAGGAATGTCTGGGTCAGCTGTTGATGCAACAAAGTAACGACATCTCATGTGTCATCTACGACGAGTTCCTCTACTTTGCTGAAGCTGCAGCTAAAGAGTTTAACATTCCATCCGTTATTTTCAGCACGACAAGTGCCACGGCTTTTCTTTGCCGCTCTGTATTCGACAAGTTCTTAAATGGTACTCTACAACTTCTCTGTTTCCATTTTGCGCTAGTAGTACTGTTTGTTTGGCAGACGCAGCTGCCTGCGTTCATATTCTGCGTAACGAATATGAGGAAAACGCAGCTGCGTCTGTCAAACGAACAGCACTAGTGTCTAAAATCTTATAACAAATATGATTTTTTAACTTTTTGCAGAGTTAAAAGTAAAGCAAGACGAGCTAGTGCCGGAGTTTCATCCCCTGAGGTACAAAGACTTTCCGGATTCACGTCGGGCATCGTTAGAAAGCATAACAGAGCTGTACAGAAACGCAGTTGACAAACGGACAGCTTCCTCCGTGATAATCAACACAGCGAGCTGTCTAGAGAGCTCCTCTCTGTCTTGCCTGCAAGAATCACTAGATATTCCGGTGTACACTATAGGCCCTCTTCACATGGTGGCCTCAGCTCCCACGAGTCTGCTTGAAGAGAACACGAGCTGTATCGAATGGTTGAACAAGCAAAAGCAAAACAGCGTGATATTCGTGGGTTTGGGAAGCTTAGCTTTGATGGATATCAATGAGGTGATGGAAATGGTTTCGGGATTGGCTGCTAGTAACCAAAAATTCTTATGGGTGATCCGGCCAGGGTCAGTACGCGGTTCGGAGTGGCTAGAGTCCTTGCCCGAAGAGTTCAACGAGATGGTTTCGGACCGAGGTTACATAGTAAAATGGGCACCACAGAAAGAAGTGCTTGCTCATCCTGCAGTAGGAGGGTTTTGGAGCCATTGTGGATGGAACTCGACGCTAGAAAGCCTCGGGGCAGGCGTTCCTGTGATCTGCAAACCGTTTACCGGTGATCAGAAGGTGAACGCGAGGTACTTGGAGTGTGTTTGGAAAATAGGGATGCAAGTGGAAGGTGATCTAGACAGAGGAGCGGTAGATAGAGCAGTGAGGAGGTTAATGGTTGGCCAAGAAGGAGAGGATATGAGGAAGAGAGCCGTCAGTTTGAGGGAGAAACTAAGAGGTTCCGTTAGAAGTGGAGGTTCTTCACACAACTCGCTAGAGGAGTTTGTCAACTTCTTGAGGCTTCTCTGAAGAAAATTACTCTCTATTTGATTCACCGTAACTTGCCAGTGAAAACATAAGGTTAAAATGTCTTATGCTGAAGAAAGCAGGTGAAAAAGCGGATGACAGGCTTGGCTGGATATCAAGAAATCTTTTTAATTTTGTATGCTAGGAGAATCTTACTTTTCAAGGATAAAATCAAACGGGTGACACAAGTTATATGAGGATAACGCTGTCACTGAATGTGTGATGTGCAGAGAATAATATATTAATGGAAATGATTTTTTTTAGTAATAGATAGAAGTATGACCCGTATACGGAGATGAAAAGGTCTTAAATTATTATATAGATCTCAAAGTAGAACCATACGTAGCTGAAACCAATAACTCAAATCAGCAAGAAAGAATAAAAAAGAGTTTTCGCTTTTGTTGGAATGTCACTTTCTCCCTTGTGTAGGAAGTTCATTGGTACGTGGCTCTCCAGTCCAATGAAAGGCTATTACTTACAGAAAAGAAAAGGTCGTCATATGAGAGACAATTTGATTGGACAAAAAAAAGCTCTCCTTTTAAAAGATTTAAACTGATTCGTATATTGAAAGTAAATAAAGATGAAGATTGTGTCTGACGCCATCTTAAAGAAACAAACCCTTAAAGCAAAGAAACAAGACATGAGCGACTTACCTCACAATCTAGAAAATGAGTACACGAAACTTGACAGAAGTCCCCAAGTATGCATTGTCTTCCAAGAATACTCATTGGTCTAGCTTCGACATGATATGTTGTATGATCTCTCCTATGGTTAAGAAAACTCGGCAAAAGATAAAGACATATTGATGCGGGACACAAGTCAAGAACCTGTAACAGTAATCAAAGTACGATCAAGACCTGGGAAGATGCGAAGGATTCAAGAACGGTATAACTAAACCAGAAGAAATGGATTATTCTGAGAAAAGCAAAACGTAGGGAGAAAAAGGCTTCTGAGATGGATAAAACTTACTCGAGTATCAGCAAGTACCATATCTTTTGCAATTGCAATACATTTACAAGCAAAATGTGGTTAGGTAAATAGAGACAAGACATGTATTTACCAAAACCAATGAAACATGAAAATATCACTATGGTGCTGACTATCTTTTCTACTGACAAACTAAATGCGTAGAATACTTGTGAAGCACTAGGCTACATATGGCATTAAGCACACATAAAACTACCAAGTCAATGCACATATCACTCACTCTTAAGAACAAAAAATTCTGCTACAGTCATTCAGTGTTACTTAGTCTGTATTACATAATATATCTCAAAGTCACATTACAACAAATTTCACCTTTCTTGATGTTAGCTTTGTCAAAATGCTCTGAACAAGTGATTTAAAAGCCCTAGACTTTATTATATACCATTTGTAGCAAAGACAAGAAACTTGAAAAAGTTTCAACCAAATCGTGTAAGAAGAATATTATTAACTGTACTTAAAAAGATAGAAACTTTGACTAATAATTACTATAAAGTTCCACGAGCAAAACACAAGCTCACCAATTCGATTTCATTTTAATTCTCATTCGCACTTCTACCCCCAACAGAAGGATAAGACGCCATGGATCCGAACTTGTTCTGCTGCATCATATATGGATTCGCTTCATGATGATGCTGACGGTTCTGATGATAAGGATCATGACCGTGACTCTGGTGATGATGATACCCTTGCATACCCATATGATGCGCATACACAGGCATCTGCATCATCGGCGGCTGCGGCGCTGCTCCGTACGGCACACCCGCCGATACATTCCCTTGGCCGTTACCGTTACCGCCTCCGAGTTCTTGGAAGCTCTGAGGAGGCACGGGCGTGGAGGAGAAGAGCTTGTCGGAAGAAGACGGACCTTCCGTCGTCAGCCCCTGCATCCGTTTGAGGTACAGCCTGTACTTCTGGAGGTGGGACGCGACGTTCTCTCGGGTCAACCCTTCCACGTTCATCAGCTGCATAATCGTCTTCGGCACCGCGTTCTTGACCCCTAGGTGAGCCACCACGTCGACGAACCTCTTGTGCAGCTGCGGCGTCCACACTAAACGCGGTCGTTTCAGCGTCTTCCCGGTTGGATCTTCAGTCCCCGAATCTCCCTCCTCCGCCGCCGCCGCCGACGGGGAGAGATCCACGCCGTCGCCGGATGTCTTCTGTTTCTTCGAGTCCGATCCTGGGCTGCTCGATCCGACTCGATCCTCCTCCTCCTCGTCCTCTTCCTCCGCCGCGACGCTGTTGTTGTTGTTGTTGTTAGAGGAAGAGGTGTTGAGACCTGAAGATCCGCCGCTGCGGAGCGAGGAGAAGGTCGTCTCCGATGCGCGGTTCACGTCTTCGATGGTGCGGCTCTTCTCTGGAGTTATACTGAAAGCCATGGCGAGATTCGGAGGAATCAGAGAGTAGGAGAGAGATGTCAAATCGTCGTCGCTAGGTAGCCCCATCTCCCATTCGAGAACCCTATCTCCGTCGCCGGAGACGTCGTAATCGCTCATCCTTACTTCCTCACCCATTTGGATTCCGAATCGGAGATGGGGAGAAGAAGAGATTCGTGGAGGAGTTTTGGTATTGTGTGACGATGAGCAATTTTGCAAAAGAGAGAAGAAAAGTAAAGCAAAAAGATAATAATAAAAGAGAAAAAGCGCACTGTATAGCTTCCAGATGGCTTCGTGTAAGTGCCAACGTGGACGAGTTAGCTAGATATTTTTGATCTTCTTCTTAATATCTCCGACCGACTAACGCTTAAGATATTTGATACGACCAATCTCTTTTTAACACGTCACGAGAGCACGTTTTTGATAATACGCGCGTTGTAGGCGATTAAACACGAATTACCAAACTGGGTACGTAAGATGAATCACGTGGATTAAGAAGGTCCAAAGCAAGGTAACGTGGTGGGGTTTTTTTGGTAATTTAAGACTGACTTACCCCTTGACAAAAAAAAAAGACTGACTTACCAAGCTGCATGTGTTGGCCCGAGAGAGAAACCGGGCACAGCGGTGGGTTCGTCCAGCTGGAGAGAGAAAGGAGGAGAGAGATTCGGTGATGAGTTATGTACAGTCTTGACACGCAATACGATATCTCAGCCGTTGGATCATGTTTTTAGATATTTATAGAAGCGTCAAAGGATCAATCTAACGGCACAGAATGGAAAGGAAGTCGCAATTAAATCAAAACGAGATATAGGAAGGTGTGGCTCTACGGCTCTGTCCGCTTCCACAGCATTTCGGGTTCGATTGACATCTTCGTAATATTGAGATAATAATAAATGGGCCTGTGAGCCCGGTCCATAAAATATCTAAAGAAATGTCTCTTTCGTCCTTATCTTCTTCTTCCCACGTCTCCTGCTACAACTGTGCAAAATTCTCACTCATCTTCTTCGAGTGACTGTACTGGTTAGGGTTTATTCGATTGCACTTCGATCTCGTAATCTCTCGGATTCCTCCCCCGATCTAGGTCAATGACCTCACTACTCCTCCTCAGAACACTCCCTCTCCTCCGCAGCGGTTTTCTCTCCCACCGTCATCAAGCAAGCATCGCAGCGGCCGGGTTTCTCTCTCGCCGTCAGCGTCTGCTGTGTTCCCTTGCCGAAAAACCACAGTTGCGCGAGGATGATTCTCCCGGGGAGGAAGGCTCTGCCACGGCGGCGATCAGCTCGACGCCGTCTCCCGGTGGTGACAACTGGCGTTTCGAAGATCCTGATTATCGGAAGTGGAAGAACCGGGAGGCGGAGATCCTTCGAGATATTGAACCTGTCGCTCTTCTCGCCAAAGATATTCTTCATTCGGATAGGTGAAACTTCGTTTGGTGGAGTTGTAGTTATGATTAGAATGTTAGGTTAGATCAGCTGCGCCGTTTTCTACCACTAGCATGATAGAACTGATTGAATCTCCTCCAAAGATATAGTGCCAATGTTTTGAATTACAATTACAATTCCAATCAAAATTTAGAATTTTTCTTGAAGTGCCTGGAACGAATTCCTCATGCTCTACAGTAACTGTACCATCACCATTTGTTGCATAATCTTCAGGTTATAGTTTCATAGCTTCTTCCAATATAATCATTACGTGTGCTACCAAACTGCTTTGTGGAGAAGCAGACTCTTGGTAGTTGGTGGATGAGCTTTGATTGGATTATAGCTGTGTTTGCAGAATATAGATGCTCTTGTATCTTCAATTTACTCTACTGGAACTAGATGAATAGGCCAAACAGGGACTGTTTTTAAGTGAACTATTGAAATTCGAAGCTAAGCTAACTTTAGTGCATGTGCGTTTTCGTGAAGAATATTTTTGCAGTCTTAATGATTGGAGTATTATTTTTCTTTTTTTTGATAAGCAGGTATTTGGATGGAGAACGCTTAGACTTTGAGGATGAGAAAATTGTCATGGAAAAGCTTCTGGCTTATCACCCCTACTCCAAAGACAAAATTGGCTGCGGTCTTGATTTTATAATGGTACGTGAATGCAGGCTGCCTTATATCTATCTTTCTTTCAGTGATAGCTGTGCTTTGGAATGCTTATGACTATAGGGATGTTATCATAAGCTAGCAGTGTCTAACTTGTTAAACTTGCGATTTTCTTTCTTTATGTGCTTATGAGTGTCTAACTTGTTAATGGCAGGTTGATCGGCATCCTCAGTTCAGGCACTCGAGGTGTCTCTTTGTTGTGAGAACAGATGGTGGATGGATAGATTTCTCATACCAGAAGTGTCTTCGAGCCTACGTTCGTGATAGGTACCCGTCTCACGCGGAGAGATTTATTCGTGAACATTTTAAGCGTGCTAGTAGCTAAATCATAACTGGTTCCTGCTGTAATACCGTCCGACTCATCATCAATAGCAAGCAATTCTCATTTAAATTTTGCTGCTTCCCCCCCCTTATTGAAGAAGTTACACAGAACGAAATCAGTTGTATGTAAGGCTTTGTTGTATAAAATTTGGAATGGCTCTCAATGCATTGGTAGGCTTGAATCAATTAGAATAAATAGCAGATACAGTGCATTTGATATATGAGAAATAGAAAATGGAAACAAAAGCAATGGATCTTTAGTATTTTTACTTTTGTCAGATATATCAGCAGCATGTTCATTAGATCTTCAAGTCCATATGAATTGGGATGAGCAAATAACCGGAATAAGCAGGTAAAAGAAGAAGTATCGATTAGTGCACAAGTTCAAGAGGAATAAGTGACTCGTAAGAGCACCCTCAGGGAAAATATCTAAATCAGTTTAAAACTCCCAGTAGTCAACCAAGAAAGACTCTTTCTCAATTTCAGGAACTCATAGAGACCTAATTTGATTCCAGCCTCGCGCCTAACCCACCTACCCACTCATAAAATAAAATCCGGTGGGTTTCTATAGTGAGCTCACTCACCCATGTGGGTAAATATTTTATTATGGGATCTGACACCAAAATATATAAGATATCTATATTATTAAAGTTTGGAAACGAGTATAGTATTCTAAATGAAAATTGTTTGGAAACATGAATAGTAGTATTACATCTATATATATATAAAATAGAGTGTTTCCTTCCTGTTAACACATCAGATGCCAGGTCATAAATTCAATCGCCGAGCATCTGACATGTGTCATCTATTAATGAAACGCAGCGATTCAATAATTTTGGTTACCGTTCAGGCTTTCTATTGGGCTCAATGTCACGTTGTGTTTTGCGGCCCAGAGACCACTTCACCCGACGGAAACCTTAATTCTGGTTGAGATGCACATTCCAGAGAGCACATTCGTGTTCTGCGTTTCTCATCGATCGGCTGAGACGATGACGTTCCAGTTCCGTAACAGAGGCGTTGTAATTTCTGCGTCTTTAATCTCATTGTCTTTAATCCCATTAAATCAGGCGCTCATTACGATCTCTTCTGTTGCGTTGTTCATTCTGCGATTTCGTGTATAATAGGTTCGTATCTCACATCTGCGAATCGCGATCTCGAAATCTCTCTGTTATCCTTCTCCTTCATATTCATCTCTTAATACTCATCTCTCTGTTCTTCTGTTGTCGAGGCGAGGCTTCTGAGATTCTGGAAAATTAGGAATATCAACCGTGGTGGGGAGCATATGTGAGCTGATCTGCTCATGGTTGACGTTAACGTGAGTGATTTTCCCCCGTCTATTCTTCTATAGATCTATTGTTCTGAGTTAATATTTTATGTCGTACTGTTTGTATTTCCTGGGAACTTTAATCTGTTCGTGAATACTGATTGTGTTTCTGGTGAACGTGAAATTTGTTATTTGTTTTTTTAACTGATATTTTTAATACCTTAGTTGGTCTGATTTATTATCCTCAGCGAACTGTATCGTCTTTATTGGCACTGATATGTTTTCCGGTGAACTATATCCTGTTGTTTAGTATTGATTTTGATTTCCTGTTCGGTTGCGTTGATACTGATGATCTGTTAAATTCATTCCGTTAATTAGCACTAATATATTCCCAAATGTATTTGTTTGATTAATCCTTCTATTCTCTCTGACTGGCCTGTCTTCGTGTATACTATCTCCACTCTTCAAAGTTTCCAATTTTACAGTGGATAAACTCTTACACTGTCTGTCTTTGTTTTTTGTTCCTTTGGATAGTTATCATTATCTTTTTATCAGTCATGTGTTCTCTTCTATGGGTTTAAATATCAGTGATCAGGTATTAGTTATCGTTTGTAAAAGTGTAACGTTTTCAACTTTTTCGTCATTATGGTGTGCTATGTTTTTTTGTTAAACTTTGGTAACAGTGCCTTTGCGTCGTTGCTTTTGACTATATGATCTTACTTTCAAATGTTTTGCACACAGATGTTGTACTAGGAAACTAATAAGTGTTTGGTCTCATGCGTTTACATTCAAACAAAGACCATGATGAGCTACTCTCTCATGGTCAAACGGTCCAAATATCTCATGGTAAGGACATTGCCACACACACTCTCTCTCTCTGTTTGGTTGTTTGGATGTGACATGATATTTGATTGGGCGGAGCAGGAAGCTCAAGTGGCCGGGTGTGTTCGACGTCTGAAGCAGAGCGGTATCTGGGCAGAAGAAGAAGTGATAGAACGAAGGGATATGGGGTCTAGACCTCCTATGCAAACATTTTCAAGCAATGTGTATTTATTGAGATCTGATTGGTTTCACGGACCCGCTATTGCTGTCTGAAATTGTAGGGAGATACTAAATACGTCGAACAAACGTGATATGAGTTTTGTGTTGTGATTGGAAGAAGAGTTGTTTGTTTGTTTGAACAGGAGAAGCGTCTATAACTTTGAAACGAGGCAACATTCGACATGGTGTAGAAGAAAAGGAAGAATTCCTCTGACTTCTCCGAAGTCATTATCTTTCATTCAGTTTTAAAAACATGCAAGTGTTTAACAGTTTTCGAAACTGCCTCTATGCATTTGTTTTGGTCATGTAACAAATCTTATATATAAAATAAGCGAGTAGTACGAGAGGAATTATGAATCTTAAAATATTATTTGCTTAGAGCCTTGGCGTCAATTATGAGATATGTGTCTTTCTACGATGCAGGTGTATATAAATATGTAACATGATGATATTTCTAAATATTACAATTGATAAGTGTTATAGAAAATAATATTTAATTTGCTAAATCAAAAGAAACTGACCACATTGATCTTATTGTCTTCAACTATATGTACGAAGATCTCAATTAATAAAGGGAAATTAGGTATAATAACCAAAAGAAAAAATATAACTCATTCACTAGCCAAAAACCCACCCTCTCTCACTTTCTCTTTCTATTTCTCTCTACTCTCTCCCAAAATCTATTTTTTTTGGTTATTAAGCAAAGAAACCCATCAATAAAAAGATGTTATTTCAAACTTACTCAAAACCAAACAACCCAATCACAAAATACGACAAATGACAGTCGATAACCATATAAAAATCAACGTAGATTAATTACTCAACCGCTTCATTACTAATATACATTTTCACCTACCAACAATCTATAAAGTGCAAATTCGGCACTGAAACTAAAACACAAGAATTAAACAAAATCCAATAATCACCAAAACATACAATGTTTAATACTGTTACATATAACTTTCTAAACTATTTTATAATTCACATCCCGTCCGTAGGGCGGGCCGATCCTAGTTAATTGTATTTCTATATTTCATTAGCTTAATAATTTTATTAATTATATTATCTTAACGTTAATACACATCATTAATTATATTACCATAATAATAATAGTGCAGATTTTTATTTATTAGTTAATCAATATAGATTTTGTGCCAATTATAAAATCAAAAATGTAAATAACTAAGTTTTATATATGGTTAAATGTTTGATTTAGTAAAAAAAAACTATTTTAGTTTCAACGGTGGAAAATAACGTAATCAAAAACATTATTCAAAGCCATGTTTTATGAATAAAATAATAACTTAAATAAAAAAAAATATGTTACATTTATTGTCACTTAATTTTTCATTTAATATAATTATTTTACTAAATAAACAGTCTTTTATCAGTTTATAAAATCAGTTAGGCATGAGCATCTAGACTATTAAAGCATAATACTTCTTATGAATATGGTCCTTACTTTTCCAATTAATTACCAATATTGTATGTACCTTTTCGCCTGCAGTATTTGCAACAATAAAAAGTCATTATTTTGCAATTACATTAAAGAGTATTTAATAATTCAGTTCTTAGCATTTTTTTAAAAAAAATTGTTTCTTAAATATTTACGCCATAACTTTCCAAAAAATTTTCACGTTATTAATTATTTGAAAGCATTTATTAAATGAAACTTTAAAATAAAATCAAGTTGAAATAACAAATGATTAAATCAACAAAATCATAATACGAGTCTAGATTATCTCAACTTCTTAAAAATAGTTAAATTTGTAATAATAACTAAAACACATAAACTAAATTTAATAAAATTATAGAAAATGTTTTAAAACGCACAAATAATTTTTTCAATACAGAGAGTGTTAAAGATATAAAATATTTTATTTAAATTAAAAACAAATCAGTGTAAAATAAGTTTAACTTCGGGTTCAATAAATAAAATATTTCAGCTTCAACCGGTGGAAAATAACGTAATCAAAAAAATTATTCAAAGCCATGTTTTTATGAATAAAATAATAACTTAAATAAAAATAGAAATGTGTTACATTTATTTTCACTTAATTTTTCATTTAATATAATTATTTTACAAAATAAACAGTCTTTTTATCAATTTATAAGATCAGTTAGGCATGAGCATCTATACTATTAAAAATTAGCTTAATAATTAAAAGGAATAGGAATGAGTAGGCTCTAACTGGTGACCATTGAATTAGGAATATGAATGAATAGGAAATGAATGAATAGGAATAAAATTAATGGAATTAAAAAGAATATTTATTACTTTTGTTCCATATCAATTTTGATAAGGAATGCTTTTGTTCTATTGTTCCTTAAAATTTAAGGAATGACAAGGAATCAGACGGAACAAAAATTCCCTATAAATGTGTAATTTTTAAGGAATGAGTGGGAATAGATGATTCCCCTTGGTTCTCTATGTCACCAGTTATAGCCTAAAGCATAATACTTCTTATGAATATGATCCTAACTTTTCCAATTAATTACAAATATTGTATGTACTTTTTTGCCGTCAGTATTTGCAACCAATAAAAAGTCATTATTTTGCAATTATACTAAATAGTATTTAATAATTCAGTTCTTACCATTTTTAATTTTTTTGTTTCTTAAATATTTACGCCATATTTTTCTAAAAAATCTTTCACGTTATTAATTATTTGAAAGCATTTAATAAATGAAACCTCAAAATAAAATCAAGTTGAAATAACAGATGATTAAATCAACAAAATCATAATACGGGTCTGAATTATTTCAACTTTTTAAAAAATAGTTTCTTTGAAAATAAAAACTAAATCATATAAACTAAATTTAATAAAAGTAAAGAAAATATTTTGAAATGCACAAATAAAATTTTCAATACAGAGAGGGTGGAAGATATAAAATATTTTATTTAAATTAAAAAACAATCAGTGTAAAATAAGTTGAACTTCGGGTTCAATAAATAAAATCATATTACGGATTAGAATTATCTAGATTCTTCAAATATTTAGTCATATTTAAAATAACAAAAATAAGTCATAAAATTTTAAAATATATAATTTATCAAAATTCATAGTTTTTATTACATAAATAATTTTTCCAACAAAAAATATACCCGCCTTTTTTAAGGGCGGGTTAAAATCTAGTTACTATTATGATTGGGAAGGAAAACCCAACTCCAATCCAAGTTGTTCAAGACAATTAGATACCTAATCTTAATCTGTAATAGCAACGATATCTCCATGTTTTGTCACCAAAATCGTTCCCACTGCTTGTGCTGCTAAAGATATGAGAGCGGAGGAATAGTGTTACAAATTACTTAATTAATTAATATTAGATAATCTAATCATATCTAGTTCCCGACTTCAAACTAGCACTTTCTAATGGGAAATATCTTTCACAACTTCTACTAGACGTGCCATTTATGTCCGAACCGAACCAGCAAACCAACTGAACCGAAGTTTTTTGGTTTTTGGTTTTTGGTTACGATTTTGTTTTGGTTTAGTTGGTAGAATTTTAAAACATAATTTAGTTTTCGGTATGGATTTCAAATTTTTTTAATAAAAATTAAAAAACCAAAATAACCGATAAATCAACTGAAATAACCGAATTTGCCCGAAAATATTTGATTTTTAAGAAAATTATATTGGAGTAGTTAACCGAAAACCAAAAAGAAAAACGGTTATATTCAGAAATAAAATAGAAACCAAATTAACTGATAATCAAACCGAATCAAAATTTAATTCGGTTAATTTCGGAATTTGTTTTCAAAATTTCGGTTAACCGAAAACCGAAGGTTCGGTTTCGGTTTTGGAAAACCGAAATTGAAGGCCAAACTTCTGCAGATCAAATTCTTCACAGAACATTTTTTTTTCACGTTGACAAAAAAAGATCTAATGTCAAAGGAAAAGACTGAGAAAATACCTTGAAAGCCTTAAAAAGCCCAATCAAACCCAAAATCCCCTATATATTATTGTAGGAGCACTCATAAAGATTAACCTTGTCTTCATGTGTTAATTACAATGTGCCATTTCTTATGTGTCACTCCCAAATTCACTCTCAACCTTAACTTGAGAAAACCCTTTAATTGCTAGGAATATTACATTGCATTGCCATTGCTTTATATGTTAGACTTTTATTATAAGACATGATACAAAATTAACCATTTTTGGAGGTATGTCAATATGAATACGTTATGATGTCGTATGACAATTATTTCCTTAAATGTTTTTTTCTAGACACGTTATTTACTATGTTTATGTTTATGGAAATATGTTTTCATTATGTCTACCAATTGTTTCTTTAAACCAACTAATCATTGTCGAAAATATTAGAAACAAAACCATCCATGCTAAAAATGCTACCAATTAGAAATTATTGTATTCTTCATGCGTGTTAAATTTACGAATTTTATACAAATCTTCATGCTGGCTGTAGGGTATTATATGGTTACATATATTTGAAGATTTTATACTTTTATAGTTTTCTTTTGTTAATGCACGAACCACTGCGTATATGAGTTTCATATGGTTTTGTAAAATAATAACAAAGTTAATTGAATCACATTTGATGCTCATAATGTCCTAAAGATGGTATTGCCTATGACGGATTTTCAAATTGATGTTACCAATTAATTATGAGATTAATCAATCATAATGCGTTTCCTAAAGTTTAAAAATCATAACACTCTAATTTCCAAAGTATCATGGATTGATTATTTAAAGAGTTTTATTCCACCAATTATACTGTTGGTCAAGGCATTTTCAATGCCGAAATTGATATGATATTAATTTTACCATATCAATCACCCAATTATGATTCAATGCCATGAATTATCTATTATTATAAAAAAAAGGGGACTCTCTTCTCCTTCATCCATGTCAAATAATAGTGTTACCAGAGAGAGACACGTGTCCAAAACACAAATCCAATGCGTTTCATTAAACTCTCAGCTACATGGCTTTTTATTTAATATGGGCCTTACATTTTTTCAATTCGGCGAGCCCATTAATGAGTTTCACCAGTTGTAAAGACCGTCGTTTCCGTATTAGGCTTTTCATCTCCTCCGCCATTAGATGTCGAGACAGAACCAGAGTTCTTAGAGAGTTGATTCAACTTCTTGCTAACGCTCTATACCAATTACAGATTCCCCATCTTAAAGTCATTCTTAAATCATCACTCGCTATCTACCTTGAATGCGATCTTCTTCATGCGAGGAGGCGGTATAACATAAAAGGGTAAGCTTTCCTACTATCACATCCATCTTCTCATTCCCTCTAAACAAGAAAGTAAACGTTATCGAGAAAAATGACTAATGCAGCGATCTTCCTTCCAATCTGAAGACCGGACGATGCTCCTCCACCTTTCAAGTCCGGTTTCTCCGCTTCTGGGAGGCCAGGAACGTCCGACGCGGCGGCAAACTCATGGGAGTCGACATGTTGCTGCTTGATTTCCAGGTTTTTCCTGTTACCCCGCTTGAGTTTGTTATGTTCCTCCGTTGGATTTCAATACTAGATTGGTTTTTTTTACAGTACCGGCAACTTCCACGTTCTCAGAAGACGCCATTCCAAAAGACGTGTACTCTATCTATTATCTCCGATTGGTGATTTTAATCTTATAAGTTCTGTTTCAGATTGATGACTGATACATTCAGTACAAACATTTGTTTTAGTTTGAGAGTTTCTCTTCAAGTTAGTTAGTGCTTTCAACTGTTGTTTACGGTTTAAGGTCAACGGAGTCTCTAAACTGTTTTTTTCATTTGCTTTCTGCAGCAAAAGCTCCTGCGACGCTTCGACCATCAAGTACTCCTCTACACAACAACATCAGAAATGAGGGTTAGTCTCCTTCTTTAGGTGTGCCTGATAAACTAGAGAACCAACCGGTTAGTGAAGAAGCTTGAAGTCTAACACAAAAAAATAAATTTGATTTATGCACGGAAATCTCTAGACGAGGGTTATGATTCTGAATTGAGTTTTTCCATGAGCATCTTATATTTCGCACAAGACATGAAAGTTTATGTTTTCATGAACATCTTACTTACTCAGATTTATATGAGATGCTGAAAACATGACCTGTAATTTGGTCCTTTGTGAGTCGTTGAACCAACCTATTGGTTTTCTTTAAACATCTGAATTTTCCTGAGCTAAAACCTTATTTTGACATTTTTTCAGATTTATAGGAACTTCTGCCCGGAACATGGAAGACCTTGACAGTACACCGAGGCTGAGAGCTATCTTCAATTTGTAGAAAGAACGCTGAGGAAGAAACATCTGCCTCCCATTGCACTAACTACACTCTGTGAGAATACACTTTCCCCTACAAAATTTTCCTTTTCCTTTTGTGAAGCCCTCAAAAAAAAATACACCATGGAATCCATTGGTTTGATTCACTTTTGTACAAAATTTATCTATTCTCTGTTGATTTGAAGGTTCTTTTTTTTGGTTTAGCGAAGCACTTGATCGTAGCTTTGTCTACAAAAATGGCGCTAGAAAACATCTTCCCAGAGCTCTATTTATTGATCTGGAGCCCAATGTTCTCAATGAAGTCCGTAGGGGAACTTTCTGTCAGCTTTTCCATTAACCTCTGGAACAACTTGGCCGGAGACAATTATACTGGTGAGGAAACCATTTCACTATCTCTTCTTCTTACTGATTCGTCAAATGGTGATAAGAAGTTATGTTGTTGCAGTTTAAATGGAGATTGGGCACTTTGTCTAGATGGTGTGAGAGAACATCCTGACAACTGTACTCGCTTGCAAGCATTTTGATCTCAGGTTTCTACTGCTGCTATAAAGCCTTACAACACTGTTTTCTTGCGGCGTTCTCTATTTGAAAAATCTATCCATTTTCCTAAATTTTGCGAGCTCAGTGTTGCGGTTGTGGTGCGTTGAAGTTTTGAGCTAGAGATCTCCCTCAAATGTCTCCATTTTTTCTTTCCTATCTCGAAGTCACCATTGCTCTTTTTGCTGGTCAACCTAACGAATCTGGAACATATTAATGAGAACCACAGGCATGAAGGAACATAAGGAATTGGTAATGAGGAATCTGGCGAACCCGCCAGCAGCACAAAGAAAGGGCCAAATTGCGGTGGCGACGGAATCAGAGAAGATACACAGTGTCTTTACGATGTGTGATTTGATTGGATTGGATGATCAGAGTGTTAGTAAAAGAGATAATTTTGGGGCTTAAATATTTGGTATCATGCAGTCTTGATATTCTTACGTTTTCGGGTTAACGGGAAATCTTTTTCAGCTCTTAGCTTTTATCAATCATCTATATCATGACCTAACCTTAGTTATCTTTATTATCTACTTTTTGGAGATTAAAACCTTAGTTTGGTCTACATTTTTTTTATCTGTATTCTTATAACCTTAAAGAAAGGTTGGTGATATTATTTTTTTAACTTCGGAATCAATATATACTTTTGCATTTCTTATATAATGTTCTAAATTTATAAAACCACTCATAAAAAGATGGGGTTTATACATAAACTAAACGATGATTTGATGATGTAGTAATAAAAATTATGAACTAGAAACTTTGCATGGATAATTTTAGATTCATGTATTATAATTTTTACATGAACCATTTTCAGATTTAAAATTCCATGCGGATATTTCGTGCAGACACAATTATTTATTACAGAAATACTTTAGGATAACCCTAAATATAAGATCAAGGTATATAAGGATTAAAATGATCAAAAATGTTTCGTTAAAGAGATAAATATACATTTATATCTATAGGTTAACTAATAAAGACTTCAGGGTTTAGAGTTAGGGCGTAATGATTTGTGATTGAAGTTTAAATTTTTTATTAAATAACAAATAAATATAAAATTTTGAAAAATATTTTCAAAAAAAAAAATTTGGAAAAAAATAAAGGAAGTAGAAAAATTTTCAAAAAATAAATTATAGAAAATTAGAATTTGAAAACATATAATCTGAAACTATAAAAAATATTTCTTTATTTATTTATTTCATTTATTTATTTGTATTTATATATCTAGGGTATAAGGATATTTTATTTATTAAATGAAATATTTTGGTCATTTTCCTCCTTAAAATTTCTTTTTGTGACAAATACTTTAAAATTGTCTATTTAAGAAAATTGTCCTATTTATTAATACATTTATTTTCAAATTTTATATATACCTTCAAATTATTTATATATGACAAATTCTCTAACAAAATAAATCATTAAAAACACTGAATAATCTATTTTATAATATGAAATCAATTTTTACGTGACTGCAATTTAGCTATGAATTTTTCTATTTTTCCTTTTTATGATTGATAAATATTATATCCATTTAATAGTTATATAAATTATCTTATATTTTAAAAATATCTTTGGGGCTAATTATTATTATATTAATTTATAATCAGTTGTCTAATTTAATAAATATACATAATTATTCATTAAAGATATCACTAAATTTAATTACTCTATCTTTTAACGTAATAGTTCGAATTTAAAAATCACTTCAAAAATAATAGTATAAATTTAGCAAAATAGAAATCATGAGTATAATACTAAAACTTTACGAAAAATATATATTTTTAGGAATATATTATTTTGTTTACGCATGAAATAATTTGTCAAACTTTATATAGTTATTTTAATCAAATACTAAAAAGCTGTATTTAACATATAAAAATGACAAGTTCAAAAAAAAACATATAAAAGTGAGAACATGGCATGCAAATCGAGCTAATTCATCTGTTTTGCATGTTATTTAATTGATGCATCCAAGAAAACCAGCAGTCGTGGACTAAGAATCTTAGTCTAAGATTCATGCTTCCTCATCTCTATACGATCATGTATACGCCTTGATAGCTTGAGATTCAACAAGAAATATCAATGTTGTTTCATAGATTGAGAAGAACAAATATGATGGTTGTTTACTGTTTGGTGGTTATGATAAATGGATTAGGTTGGACTGAGCTAGGCTGGTACTGGGGTTGATAAAATGTTTAGATTTTTCTTGAAAAGATTCCAAACATAAAGAATTGTGAATATTGTAAAATGGATAGAAAGCAGAGAGTTGTAGCATTTCAGTAGGCATGGACCGATAGACATATACCTTAAAGGTTACCTGAATCGTAGCTTTGGTAATTTCTTTTACTTAATCAAGTAGTATTGAGAAGACTAAGTACTAAAACAAAGGCATAGCTTGCATAACTTTAAAATGAAAAATCTCCATATTATTTAATTAAGTAATATCACTAAAGAACTACAATGAGATGTAACTATGCAGAATAAAACAATAAGATGATAGAAGAAGTAAAAAAATAGAAGAAAGAAAAAGCGAAACTCTTTAAAAATCACAAACACAAAACTTTCTATCTATCTGTTACAAAATTTTATCACAATTTCAACAGTGTAGAAAGAAACAACAATAACATATGTTCACTGACATTTAACATGTAAGTAAATGTTGCATTTAACCACCACCAGCTTAATATTTTAGATATTATAAAATATGGTTCTAAATAAGCTAAATCCCATGTACAACTAAATGTCTAATTATATTGTATTATAATGTTTAAATAAAAACATGCGCCAAAAGACGCACATCTAGAATTCATGAAGTAACCTTTTAAGACCTCATTATAACATAAATACCAAAACAAACAACAACAATTGTTTATAATAGTAACTACTAAGATTGTCCAAAACAATTATAATAACTTTGACAGAGAGTTCTTCTAAATTAAAACCTCATTCTCCACTATTTATAAACACTCACAGAAAAAATAGTATTAGAAAACTCAATCTCATTTTTATCAAATCCGATTGGTTTATGGATTTTATAGTATTATAAAACTGAAAACACTATAACAGCTTACAATTCAAGACTAAAACATCAAAATATTAAGAATTCAATTATTTTTAATTATATAGTTGAAATTTGGTGTATGCAACCTAATCATATTACACCGAATTCAACATAAAAAGAGATTGACACAAAATTACATCTTTTATAAAATCCGATCCATCAAATCCCGCCCGTAGGGCGGGCATATCCTAGTTTACCATATTTAAACGAACCTCTACATATTTAAATACCTCACCTCAACCACAGACCTGTACACAACCACTATATTTGGAACACCACCTCTCTCAATCTCGAATGGCTGCCGGAAACGATGATGAAACTGAAAAGCAAAATTTTCTGTTTAATACTCCTCGAAAATCAATTGCCGAATTGGTAGACTGTCGTCAGGTAAATGCCACAAGTTTTATGTTACTTTCTTGATTTAATATTAAAGTTACTTATTTTAAAAGTTGATTATGTATAAAAGGTGGAGAGGTGTATTGTTATGGGCACAATTCACTTTAAACGAAAAAAAACAATAGAGATAGGGCTGTTCTTTACTTTAAATATTGCTAACTATTTTTTATTATTCACTTGAACATGATGATTCAGAAAATTCTCAAACATTGAAGGATTTTCCAACGTAATCTTCCAGCCCAATGACGTACCAGAAACTGATGCTCTCAAGAAAAGGTAATGTTTTATTTCGTCTCATCTATTCCGTTATGTGATTTCTAACTTATCTTAACGTTTTTGATATCCTTCGTATAATGTTTACAAGTATTCTTAATTTGTAGACCCACTTTCTTTTTTTTATAGGATTGCAAATGAAGAGATATTTTCTGAGCAATTGGAAATGACTAAAGCAACTTTGGGAGGGATTCCATTTTTAAAATTATAATTAATTTTTATCATTTTCCACTATTATGTTCCCTATTTTCTGGACCTTATATTATGAAAACAAAATAACATCATCTATTTTCGTTTTATCTCAACTTATTTAAAGTTGCGGTTTAATTTGTTTGTTCATTTAGTTTATTTACATTTCTAAAATCTATGCAACCTAAGATTTTATACAAATATTAAAATAATTTGCCTAAAATAATAGTAATGCAAATTACTTACTCCTGAACCGAACTGCTACATAGGCTATTATATGTTATGAAATATATGTCTCAAACTTATATACTTTATGTAAATATATAGTTTAAATATTAAAGTTATATTAAGTATACTCACTCCGCGCAGAGCGCGGATTATCACCTAGTGAACAATCTATAGAAAGAACACACAAACCTTTGTATGTCCAAAAGAATCAAAGATTAGCGAGGAACGAACGAACAGAATATACCTTACTAAACAATGGGTCCACCATAAAGTGATATATAGTATATACGTATATAAACTCGTAATTTCATTGGTGTTAAAAAAAAAAAACTCGTAATTTCATAAAGTCATGTTTTGGTCAACAAGAAAAACATTTAGTTGACCGAAGAAAAGTTAAATCAGAAAGCATCTAGTCTGGTGAACAAAAACAAAAAGAAAGCATATAGTTTCTGTTGACCAAAAAAAGCATATAGTCTCTAAATTTACATTTACAAAATGTCAACATAAGTTGTTGATCGTTATGAAAACATAGCACATATTATATCATTTCCAAAATTCAAAGATTTCTTATACATTCCACATCAAAAGTGAAAATATGTTGTTGATCGTTATGAAAACATAGCACATATTTATATCATTTCCAAAATTCAAAGATTTCTTATACATTCCACATCATAAACACTTTTTAATACTCCTAATCTACAGCGTACTTCCTTTTTATTTTTTTAAACTAAAGCATACTCACCCTGAAACGACAACGTTTCGTGTTACTTACCCAGGAAAATTAAACAAAGAGAGACGACCTTGGTGGGTCCCCACGGAAACTTCTCCGAAAGCTCTCAGCGTTTTCTTTCAGGTTTCACATTTGGCGTCATCTCGCACACGTCAATGACGCTCTTTCACTCCAGAACCACCGTTAATAACTCACGGTCAAACAACATTGTCACGTGTTATAACCGTCTAATCTAACGCTGTGAACACTCACCAACAAAAAAAAACAGCGTTATATAACCAAACGTTTTTTTCTTCTTCTTTCCTTCACTCATCATTATCGGATCCTTTCACCAGCAAGCAACACAACTTTAAAAGCTATGATGCCTTCTAGGTCGGCGACACCAGCAGCAGCAGCTCCTCCTCCAACGACGTCGTATTGGTGTTACAGCTGCACGCGTTTCATCAGCGTTTCCACCGGCCAAGACGCAAACGCCGGAGGATACGCCTCGTGTCCTCACTGCAACGGTGGATTCATCGAAGAGGCCGAAGATTCCTCCGCCGCGGAAGCACCGGCTACGACACCGGTGTCTCAGTTCGAGGATGGTCACAGATCTGTAATCAGACGGCGGAGATCCGACCGCCGCACTTCGTTTAATCCGGTGATCGTCTTACACGGAGGAGCCGGCGGCGAGAGAGTCGAGAACGACGACGGCGAAGATCGACGCCCTTACGAATTCTATTACGACGATGGATCCGGTTCGGGTCTCAGGCCGCTTCCGGACTCCGTATCCGAGATCCTGATGGGATCCGGATTCGAGCGGTTGCTCGAGCAGCTGAGCCAGATCGAGGCGTCGGGAAACGGACTCGGTAGATCCGGGAACCCTCCGGCGTCGAAATCGGCGGTAGAATCTTTGCCCCGAGTCGAGATCGGAGAGATTCACGTCAGAGCGGAGGCGAACTGCGCGGTTTGCACGGAGGTTTTCGAGGCGGGAGCGGAAGGGCGGGAGATGCCGTGTAAACACGTTTTCCACGGCGATTGCATCGTTCCTTGGCTCTCGATACGGAACTCGTGCCCCGTCTGTCGGTTCGAACTGCCTTCGGATCCGGTTGGACGGAGGAGGAGGAGTAGCGAGGAAGAACACGCCGCCGCCGTGGGGATGACGATCTGGAGACTCCCCGGGGGTGGATTCGCCGTCGGGAGGTTTAACGCGGGGGTGAGAGAAGGGGAGAGGGTTTTGCCGGTGGTGTTGACGGAAGTGGACGGTGGTGGGCTGGGGAGTGGTGAGGGTCCGAGACGAATCTCTTGGGTTAGGGATCATGGGGCGGCGGAGATTAGCGGAAACGGCGGTGCTCGCGCTGGTAGGTTGAGGAGAGCAGCTCGGGGAGTGGTTTCGTTTATGAGGAGGATGAGACCTAATCGTGGCTCTTCTTCCAATATTGTTGATTTGGATACAAACGGTGAATCTAGGGTTATGAATCGATCGACGTCGTTGATCAGAAGAATGTTTAGGTGAAGAATGTTCAAATTTTTGTTACGTTTTGATTTAAAAATGTATATAAATTTAGATGAACTATTTGGAACATAAATAGTACTTTGGTGTTTCTCTTTTGTTGTTCGATTAATTTTTTTGTCAGTTTCATCAAAATTTATGGAAAAACATAATGTCAAATTCATTATTGTTATTAAAAATTATTTCTTCAGTTTCAGATTTTGTTGGCTTTATTTAGTTACCAATCAACTTGTTTTTCTGATTCGAAGAATGTGAAATAGTTTCATTTGTTCAGGAAACGAACTGAGGTCTCGATTTCATCATATGTACGTAAACCCTACAGTTGTTCATTTAGTTTACACATTATTCATAGGTTCAGTAAAGTTGAACCGACATATAGTTGGCATTATTCTCAAATTCGTCACTACATGACACATCGATCATTACCAGCTAGCTGATCATCTGAATTATTCTCTTGAACAAATATCAAAATAGAAAAAAATCTAAAGGATAGACTCTACTACACACGGTCAAGACAACCTTTTTTATTCTGGCGAAAGCTATCCTCTAGGGTGGTCCCAAAAATAAGATTATTGTCGGATCCTAATAAAAGTCACGACGTTTGCTTTAGATAGCCATCTAAATGTGTAATGTAATTCAGACTCGATCGATGTCACCGCTGTGTATGTATATCACTGTTTATATGATGTAAAGAAATAATTTCATGTGGAGGTTCTTTTCATAATGTAGCATTTTAAGCGACAGCATAAATCAATTTGTATAATTTTGTTATAAAATAGATCGGTCATATATACAAATACAAGATCAGTCAGAGGCAAATTCTTATTTGCCCCTATATCTCATATGTCAATCTCTACAGGACACATTTTTGTTAAGTAAAGATTTTTTTATATAGTTACACATGTGTTGTTGTGTGTTAGGTGAGTCACTTAAGACTTGCCGGTTGCTTCCAACTATTTTCTTTTTGTCACGGCCATGGGAATGGTTTCATTTTCATTAGATGTATTCTTGTGTCAAGAGGTTCACAACAATAGTAAACTACAATTTGCATAAAGTAAGGTCTATATTATTGATGAGAAACATCCCACATCGGAAATATAAGAATTATTCTACTACTATATAAAGAGTTAGGGCCAATCCACTAATGGCCAATTGGTTTTAAGTGTGAAGCCCATAATTAACCCGAATCTAACATGGTATCAGAGCGATAAGATCCTTTGACCTAATTTACTACAACTACTACTATACCGTTGTTGGGCCCTCTGTGGATGTTATTCCACAATTGTCCACGCTTCAGACCTAGATGTCTGAGCGTGAGGGAGGGTATTGATGAGAAACATCCCACATCGGAAATATAAGAATTATTCTACTACTATATAAAGAGTTAGGGCCAATCCACTAATGGCCAATTGGTTTTAAGTGTGAAGCCCATAATTAACCCGAATCTAACATATATATCTCTATCTTTTTTTATCATAACATTCCTACATATGTTTAGTTAACCATTTCATTACTTGACCAATTCCATATTACTTAGGCAATTCCATTTACTTAACATATTCCAAGATAATCAACCTTTAGTTAACATATTATAAAGATACAATTCATCTCTATCCATAGAGTACGAAGTTTTCGTTGCACACCAAAATAACCCGCTTTGATACCACTTTATGACACTACACACATAGTTCCCCTCTTGTGTTCCCACAACACGGTTTCTCTAGGAATGTTGATCCATCCTATCCAATGGTCGGGAGCGTTTACTTTAAGAAAATTGAAAGGTTTGTTTACTGCATCACCGCATGACATATCTTCATGTTTTGACCTTATTTGTATGATATTGTGAATCACTTTTCAATCGACCAGATATTATTGCACTAATCAATTTAAAGCACATTTTACTATGAAATTCATTCTAGTTATAATCAAAAAGATAAATATATTTCGATGATATAAAATAGTCAAATCAATTCTTATAAAAAAAATTCATATATACCACCGTATACCAAAATTGTTATGTTACAAGTAAAGTTTATGTGTTCAAACCAATAATTTTCTTCTTGATAAATTTTATTTTCTAATATAACCTGTAAATATTATATTAAAACCATTACTGGTTATGTAACAAAAATACAGCATTAATTTGCATTTGAACACACTTCTAAATACTAAATATAAATGTGGAAACACTATGGCATAATGGTCAAGATTTATATATAGGTTTCTATACCAAGGTATATGGTTCTCAACTTTGTTATTCGAACCGAAGAAAACCAAAATAACTGAACCAAAACCGAATAGATGTTTCTAAATACTCGAACGAATCGTAGATCTTTAGAACCAAAGAACCCAAAAACCGAAATACCCAAACACAGAACCGAATGCTCAAGGCTAATATAGCCTATTTGCTAGTATATAAACTTCTTACCGTCTCCGGAACGGAAATGTAAAAACGGTACAGAAAGAAAATGAACTGGCAAGATTACATCAGGTGACCTTAATGTCCAACTCCAACAATGAGCTCTTACGTACTAGTATATCAACTTCTTACAGTGTCAGGATTATCTTTTTTTTTTGTTGTCCGGATTATCATTAAACACACTGATTTGCTAATGGTTAGATAAATTATGGATTTTTTTTTCTAAGCTTAGTTTGGATTCTTGATTGCCATATGTACTTGCAGGAAAAGAGAAACTCATTCCATAAATAGATCTATGACAGCAAAATCCAAAAGTCTCTACAAAGAAACACTGTGAAGCAAAAAGAACAAAGATATGAAGAGCTGACAAAACCATGCAAATGATTAAAGAATAGTTTATTGCTTCTTAGCAGGTTTCCAGCAGGAAAGAGCATAGAGGACTCTTCCTTTCCAGCCCTGAAACATCCAGTGGTTGTCACTGTCGATCACAAAATCTTTGTGGTAACGTTCTCTAATCAACTCCTTTCCTTCCTTGATGATCTCTTTGTTTAGTTTCGTTGGCCTAAACCCGGCTCTTAATATCCTAACCTGCCATTGCTTATAGGTCTCAGGCCTCGCAAACCGCTCAGACCCTTCACAGGCGATCACACTCATGGCATCCCTTATGATCAACTCCCTCTCCACCAAGGTTCTGCAATTGTTCTCTTCTGATATTGTAGTCCCAAACATGTCAAAGAGAGACGAGCAATGGAATAGAGCTTCTCTGAACCTTGTTAGGAAGAATGGAGAGTTGTACTTCCCATGTATATCTGCAAACACAAAGAGGTCAGGATTGATATCTCTGAATAGTTTTAGAGCCGTGTCTCTCGGAGAGTCTAGGGACACGGTTTCATCAGGCGTGTATTGTAGCCGAAGGATGCAGTTGACAACTGTTGTCTCTCCACTATTGATCACCAGCTCATCGAGGGTTATGGTCTCCCAATTCTTGGCTATGAAGCTGTACTCGAAGGGTACTTTGAACTTGTCACAGAACCGCTTCAGCCTTCTCCCTGTCTCTTCTACACGTTCTGATGGGCGGAAGCCTGGCTGAGGCAGCTCGATTCCGGTCACGCGGAGCATTGGTGGACCACCGGGACGTCTTGACAGCGCTTTTATCAAACAAGGCCACTGAAATCCATAGAGAATACCAAAGTCAATGATGTGAAGTGTGGTTGCTTTGGACGCAAGCTCAATGATTGTTCTGTTTGCAGTGTAATAACACATTATTAAGGTCGGACAAGCCTGAACAAACTCCTTGTAGGCCGTCAAAATGTCAAACATCGACGTTCCGCTAAAAGTGGCAGATATTGGTGTCTTTATGGTTCCAGTGATACGTGCTTCAAGCGCCTCGGCGAAATGGTAACCAAGTCTCTGAGTTGCGTCACCGTGGCTAGAAGAGTGTGCTCTTATCTCCTCCAGTTTCTCAGCTGCGCTTTTCTGGTCAAAGCTAGCCACTGCTTGAGCGCATTGCATCAGGAGGTTCCGCATATCCACTGCCTGGTCTGACTTTTGAGGCTTGGTTCGGTTCGATGATGATCCCTTTTCTCGTCCTGGTTTGTTCCGTGTTGCTTCTCCTCCATGATTGTTGTTTTGACACACCAACAAGACTTCCTCCATGTTTTCTGCTACTTCATCCACTGTTGAAATTGCAGGGAGCTTTGACCTCCTTCCACCTTCAAGATCGTCTTCTTCGTCATCATCTCGTAGGCGGTACCTTCTTGTTGATTCCTCTGAGGTTGGTTGAAGTAAGCTCGTCACTGACGGAGGAGGAGTTTGACCCTCCTGGAGCACTTCAAAGAAAGATCTCTCTGCAGCTTGTAAAGCCAAACTGTCTTCCAACATACAAGACTGTCCTTCAAGATCTTCCTCCATCAACATGTCATTAATGTACTTCAAAACAGGATGGTACTCTGAACATTCCGTAGATTCGGTCGGAGAAGGGTTCTTGGATTCATAGAAACAGGTGAAAATTTTGGTGCCAGATTCAAGATTGTTCCTTGGTTTGCAGCAAGATCCGAAACTGTTGTCGAATTTGAACCCATCAGCGGGTACTTGCAGAATAGTGTCCATGAAAGGATCAAAAATCTCACTCAAGATCAAGAATCAAGAAGAGGGATGAGAGAGAGAGAGAGAGAGAGAGAGAGAGAGAGAGAGAGAGAGAGAGAGAGAGAGAGAAAAGTCAACCAACAGAAGTATAAGAGAAAGTAAAAGGAAGTTTCATGTGACCACATGGGGTGACACATGTGGATATATTTATATAAGGATTGGTAATTTTGTTTTGCCATGACAAAGAAGAAGAACGATACCAAACTTTTTGTTTTTTAAAAGAAGAAGAATAAAGTTTCGCAGGAAACAGCGAATGTGTGGGGGTTGAACATAAACAACTAAACACTGAGCCGCCACAAAAGGTTAAGAATATTTGCAAGAGACCAAGACTATTTGCTGTGTGGGTCCAGTGACTACAAAGCAATTCTGTTTTCTTGTTGCTGTCTTCTGTTTCCTCACTTGCTAAATATAATAGCTTAATAATGAATAACAGAACCTGTTTACTTTATGTAGCGATTTTGGTTTACCTTTTTTGTAGAGAAAAACTAAATGCTCCGTCTTCTGTCAGTTACTTGCCTAGTCAAAAATTAAACGCAGTACTGTAACTTGAATGTTGAATACATGATATACTGTTGGTGCACAACAGAACCGGTTTTGGTTTATGTTGTAATTTTGGTTTAATATTTTCTATTGTAGAGAGAAACTAAAGGTCTGTCTACTGGTGATATTTCCGACATAATGTGAGAGCACATCTTGGTATTTGTGTGATCGCTAAAAGTAACCATGCAAGTGTCTCATTCGTTGTCGTAGTCATGAGTTACGCCGATCCTTTTGTCGTGCCTTTTCATTGGAAACTAGACCATTGCGGGCGGGTTTTTATTTTATTTTTTAATTTTTTGGTTTATACGATTATTTTGTAATAGTTATTTGTAATATATTGAGTTTTTTTGTGTGTTTGTAATAACAATAAAATGTGTGAAAAATATTTTGTAATATATAAAAAAAGTTTAAAATGAACAATGATAGATTACATACGAAATATATAAATCAATTTAGTTAAACAATGATAGATTATATACAATATAATTTTGTATTATATAAAGAAAGCTTGACCCACACATCTGTGCAGATATTAATTTATATTTTTTGTAAGAAAATATTATATTGTACGAATAATAGTCTATGTTTTTGAATTTATTGAATAAAATAACTGTTTAATATGAAATTTTAATAGTTTATATTTTATACTCTTCCACATTTATTATATTTAATTTTTATTAGACTATTACTTATATAAAAATATACATAAAGTTCTGTATTTTCGTATACGCAGATTTACTAGTGTAAATCAATTATTTCTTTGTTTTAATTATGTTATGTATTAAAGGTAGCCGGACATGGAAATACATATATTTGAGTTATGTATATCACCATATTATTAATATAAACCTTCACAGTAACAAAGAACATTTATTTTTGAAAAGATATTCATTACATTTCTGTTATTATAAGCATCTTATATTTTTAGAAAGTATTTTTCGTTTGGAAGCAATGGTAAACTGATTTGCCTAAATTAATATCATTGGATTTTTTTAAGGAAAGTAAAAGAGATTTAAGAAATGATTTAATAAAATAGAAAAAGATATAGATTGCTTAAATGTAGGGTTATTTAAATTATATAATAATAAGGAAACAACGAAACACGTTAGGGAAAACAATAATGATGGTTGTTATAAATCGGATCATTAATTAATATCGGATCATTTAATTAAAATCATTAAAGTAAAATAAGTTACAAAAAGTCACGTTTAATAATAGGTAAGTTAGTTTAGCATTAATACGTGGAGGTCCAACTTTAAAATCCAGCTAAAAAAAGTTGTAATGTTTCTGTTTTAATAAGATAGATATTTATAGATGAAGAAATTAAAAGTATATATTTTTTTGACTAAGAATTAAAAGTATATATTACATGACCGACATGGAGATTGACATAGTCATAAGTCATAACAAAACCACATGAGATAAACTGCAGTGTGGAACTGTATATGCATAGATTTTTCATTTCAAATACTAGTGATTATTTGATTTGATTTGATTTTTCTTTATAATCAACTACTTTAGAGAAATGTATATACTATTTGTCGTCGTTATTGCATAATACAATGTACATAAGATAAATCTTTGACCAACAAATTTGTATTAGATTTTATTCAGGTGAAGAGGCAACGTGGATGCATGGCAAACCTAAGCTTCCTTTATCTTTTCTTGGTGTCAACAGTACTTGTCTCTTAACATGAATTCTTCAACAGTCAAAGTCCAAGAGAAGAGATTTTAATTTGAGAAATAAATTACCAAGATTATTGTATTTCTAAGATTGAGACTTGTTGTCTACATTCATCCCTCTCCGGACGACCTTTTTATATTTGTATTCATGATTCATGTATCCATGTGTGGATATGATTTAAAGTGTGGATCATTTTACTAAAAAGATATCTTAATATTTCTTCTTATTTGGCTGGTCCACATAAATCCTTTAAAGTTTTTCCAACTAGAAAAAGAATCCTAGGAATTTTCCTTGTACATACGTTTACTGCATTGTTATAAGATCACCCACAGTAGAAGTGTTGAAACTCACTTTCAACAGTTTAATCCATGCAGTGAGAATGTTGAAAACCTGTGTATATCTATGTGGCATTAACATGTGTTGGAAAATTTCAATAGCTGAAATTTTCTTTTTGCGGCCCACACTGCCATGTGTTGCTATATGGTTGGCCAAACAGATTTTTTTAGATTTTTATATTCACCCAATTATTCAAATGTATTTATTATATAATACTTCCTCTGTTTTTATATAAGTGTCACTTTGACATTTTTCACACAGATTAAGAAAGTGACGGAAATATATGTAAGTTGTTATTAATTACACATATCCAATCAATAGTATTTGAGATAAATAAAATTATTTATAAAATCAATGCAATTTGTAATTAATTTCAGATGAAAGTAAATATAATTTGAGTTAGAATTGTAAAATGACACTTTTGTGTAACAAGAAAAAAATTTAGAATGACAATTATTAAACAGAGGGAGTATTTCTTTTTAAAAAATAAAAAATATCAAAATTCAAGATTTTTTTAATCTATAAATAGAGATTACCCTCATTTCTTTTGGATACATAAACAAAAACGTCATTTTTCATTATAATCATATATTTTAGTACCCTTTTAGTATTATTTTTAAAAAGTAAACTTAATATAATAATTCAAAAAAAAATATTAAAAGTTATGTTATTTTATTTTTAAGTTAATTTGAATCAAGTTACTAATATGTAAATTATTATGTTGTAGAAAAAAAAATATGAATTAAAAGTAGTAGGTAGGATGTTGATTTTTTTTTAAACAAACTATTGTAGAAGTTTAGAATGAAGTGATTGTTGGATAAATTAGGTGGAATAGGGAAAAATGCTAAAAATAAAAAATAAAAAAGAAGATGTTGAAAACAAATAGGGCGTTAAAACCATTGTGAATGGTCTAATGATTGTACGGAGTGCACTAGCCAATAAGCACTAAGCAAGCACCTGTTTGACATGTATACCAGTGGCTATTTATTTATTGAACTACGAACAATGGTCGGTTTTGTTACAAAAAATACAAAATAAAATAATGGTTGGTTTATGGATCTACTAGGACGTAAAGAAAGCATAAGCTAGAGGGCTTTGAATCTGGACAAAGTTACTTAAATAAGTTGCATCTTTTCTTTTTCAAAAAAAAAAAAGTTGCATCTTTTGACCGCGGAATTCATCAGTTCTGAAATGATATTGCACATATCTACATTTTTTTGGATTGATAACTGACTAAATATTGATGGACTTATTGATGTGGGACTAGGTTGTTGGGTGTAAAACGAACAGCTACTGTCCCTGAAGCGGGATTCAGGTTCAGACACATCTAGGTGTTTCCATCGATGTTGAAGTTCCCATTCGCTAAGTTTTGTATAAGCCAAAGTGTTCCAAGCTCTTCATACCAAGCAGAATGCTCTGCACTCACGTGTAGGCCGAGTATCAAAGCCCATAATAAAATCGTCAAGCCCAATTCTTCAAACACCACTGGCCGTCAAAGAACATAAAATCTCTTTCAGTCAAAGGAAGTAAAAAAGAAGACGAACGCCACTGCCGTGAAGACTGAAGATGCAAAGATGAGATGGACATTCTAATTCAGACACAAGTACAATAACGAATGGAACAGAGTCTAGTCTGCAACATCTCTAACTGGTGACCATTAAATTAAGAATATGAATGAGTAGCAAAGGAATGAATAGGAATAAAATCAATAGAATTAAAAGGAATATTTATTACTTTTGTTCCATATCAATTTTGATAAGGAATACTTTTGTTCTATGGTTCCTTAAAATTTAAGGAATGACAAGGAATCAGATAGAACAAAAATTCCCTATAAATGGTGTAATTTTTAAGGAATGAGTGGGAATGGATCATTCCTCTTGGTTCCCTATGTCACCAGTTAGAGCCTGCGGATGAACAAGTCGAAGTGAAGATCGAGAGTTGACGAATGGATAGATAATCAAGTTAGAGTTAATACGAAGACTTTTTAGAGAACAATCATGAAGATATTCACATTGGAATAGGGAAGTTCATAGTTGGTGTTTTAGGGAACATATCATATTTGGGGATTTAATAAATATTGGGTAGATGGTTAGGTTAGCCGACTTGGCTATAGTGTATGTAGTCACAGACGACCTATGTATTAAGGTTGTTATTGAAATTGTATTTTTAGTATAAGAGTAGGTTTCATAAGTTTGTAAGCGAGTGAAATTACTAAGGGATAAGGAAAAAGATTCTAGATGTCTTGTATTCGACCTTAGGATATGTGAGGTTAGAGAAACAAGTTAAGAGAGTCTTGATCTTGTTGAAATTCTGTTCAAAGAGAGATTTGTAAATTTGTTTTAAAAAAATACTAGTAAATAAATACACGTATCTTTGTAGAGATATGTTTTGGGTGTATTTTGTGTGTTTACATTTGTGATATAGTTTTTGCATTTACAAAAACTGTAAGAAGATGCCAATGTACACCAACTTTACCTTAAACAGATTTGGTTGCTTAAATCCTTGTACAATCATGTATAAAAGGACATGATACTCTTTCAAACGTTTTCTTAAGTTGTAAGAAATAACAAGTTAAACCTTTCTTCTTCTTCTTCAAGTTGGTTCCATTCACATGGTATTAAAGCCATGGAGGAATCGAATCCTCAGATACGTTCTCTGATCCTTCATTGAGCATTTCACAGTGTGTAAGTCTCAGTCTGAAACCGTGGTGATTTGGTTTTCAGTTGATAAATTTGCTGTTCTTGTGACCAGTAAGCATGTGCCCTCCGAAAACGGTCCAGAAGAACATGTGCCATTAGCTCTCCTCTGCGCTGCTATGGAGATATCCTGGCCGTGTGAACCAGTGTGTGAACCAGTGTCTTCGACTTATATTTTACATAAACAGAGACTCAATACCGACCACAATGATATTTAATATTTTCAAACTGTAAGATCAAGGTTAGCAGTAAATACTAACCACTGTCAGTTGCTTCTTAGAGGACGAGGAGATGATGTTGCTACATAAGAAAGTACAGAAGCCTCCTGTTGATCTGCGAGTATGGGGACAACCTGCCCAGTCACTGTCACTGTAGGCTCTCAACGTGAAGTCAGTGTCTTGACTCAGATTTACTCCATATTCATCGGTTCATTTGACATATCTCAGAATACGCTTCAGTAGGTTGTAATCAGACACAGACGGTTCGTGCAGTGATGAGCATGAGCATGTCATTGACATATAGAAGCAGCATGATCACATCTTTTTCCTTTCGAGTATATAAACAGAGAAGGATCTTTTACACTGCATTTGAAACCGAACTCCAAGAGAGAGGAGCTAAACTTTTCAAACTACGCTGGTGGCGATGATTTAAGCCCGTAGATAGATTTGTGTAGCAGACAGACGTGATCAGGTTTTGACTTGTCAACAAAGCCAGACCTTGTTTCATAAACATTGTCTCAGTCAAATCTCACTGGAGGAAAGCATTGTCAACATCCATCGGTTTAATGTCCCATTTTATCACCGTAGCAGTATGAAGTATCAGCCTTACTGCCGCTGCCCTTAGAACAGGACTGTAAGTTTCCCAGTAGTCAACACCTTCCTCTTGACTACAACCTTGTGCCACCAGTCGAGAAAGCAGTTTCTTAACATTTCCATCTGATCCCAACTTAATCATGTGAAACCACTTGTTTCCAAGCACATGATCTCAGGAGAGAGTAGGGAACAAGGGACCAAGTTCTTGTAACCATGCAGTTTTCATACTCCTCATGCATTGCGTTATTCCATCCAGATGACTTAGTGCTTCTCGAACAGTTTTAGGTTCAGGCAGTACCAGATTCTCTGTGTGAAGTGTGTATCTCGGATTGGGTTTAGTTATTCCTGACTTGGACCTGGTATCTTATGTTTCGGTTGCTCTGGTGGAGCTGCTTGCTTACTCTGAACACTTTTTTAATAGAATTGTCTTCATCTTAACAAAATATCCGGTTTCAAAACTTCTCAATTGTAAATACAAATATTATTAATTAGCATCAGAATATATATCAACACTACTAAAACAACAATCCATTTTTTGAGTTTCCCTTGATTTTCTTTAGATATTACAGGTGTGCCATTCCTATATTTATGATTAATAATTTAAATTATTTTTAATCTACTCATTAAGCTTTATATATTGTTATATATATATATCCAAAATTGATTTTATCATTACTTTTTATTCAAAACATGAGTGTGGAAGATTTAACACATATATTTACATTGAAATGTTGGTAGGCACACATATGTAAAGAAAAACGTAAGATTTGACACATATGCAAGATTTGATTTTATATCATTTGAAATATATAAACCCCAAAACATTAGAAATATATTCCATTAAAATAATAAAGTTAAATGTAAATCAATTTTATTGAATTTTTTTGTCAGCAACTTGAACTAACTATATAGACTTCAATTGGTAATCATCGTTCGCAAAATCACGGAAAAAATAATTAAGCTACAGAAAATTTTAAATTTGCATAATGATGAAATAAATGTTTAATTGATCAAAAAATTTATATGGTATTCACCTTTTATAAGAAAAATAAATATCAATAATAAAACTAATTATTACATAATATGAAAATTATAACTAATATTTATTAAAATTACTTTAGCTCTTATCATAAATATTCAGTTTATCTTTTAATATGATATTTAATAATAGATTGATATTTCATAATATTATAAAACAAATTATAATATAAGTTTATTTTTAACATAACTATTTATCATAAAAATTATTGCTATTTATTTAAAATTTTAAATGGTATTAACATATAATTTACTAATATGAAAGTGTTGAATTTCTATTTTTTTCTACCAAAATCTATATCTGGGATTTGTAAAAACTAAGCTAGATAAAACCCAACTGTACAACCTAAGGAAGAGATAAAAAGAAAATCAAAACAAAGAGGCCGACCAATATCGTGGCTGTGAAAGCCCACCAGCATCGATCCAAGAACGAGATGATGATCAAAGATGAAACCCAGATGATAGTACATTTTGTTACTCATCTATTTTTGTTCCTCATCTTTTTCATTCAAAAACTATTTAGCTTTTAAATATTTTGAGTTCCTATACTTTTTCATTTCATTATGTTAATGGATTCCTTCTTTTTCTTCATTTAGTTATAAAAAATACTTCACTTATATTATTTGACTAACTTATTTTTCTTATAAATTTTATTTTTATTGAAATACAAAAGACATATTTTAGTATATTAATAAATAATTATTAATTAATTTTATGCTCCCATTCCAAATATTTTGTAGATCCGAAGATGATATAACAAGATAATATGAACAATGGCAAAAGTAAAAGCTATTAATAAAATATTTAGGTGATGATTGTTTTACTAGTTTTTAATTTTTGTTTTTGGTTTTTGGTTTTTAGATTTTAGTTTTTGGTTTTTGAAGTTTTAATTTTATTTTAATTCTAATTTTCAGATTTTGGTTTTTGGTTCTTAGATTTAAATTTTAGTTTTTGGTTTTGCTGTACTTTTGTTTTTCAAAAAATTAGTTAATGCATTACTTTAAAATAGTGCAAAAATAAATAAAATATTTAGAATTTACCTTTAAATTTATCAAAATATTGTGATTATTATTTTAAAATAAAATACAGTAACATGTTTTTAATTATTATATTTTATAATAAAACTGATATTATGTTAAAATATAAATCATAATATATATATATATATATATAAAACAAAAAGAAAATATTTAAAATTTTGAATTTACTTAGAAATTTTTATAATATAAATTACTTACAGTTAATTACTTTCAAAAATAAAATTTTGACAAATAATATATTATTAAAAATATAAACAAAAAATTATTTATGAACAATATAAAATATTTATATAATAAGAATACATATAGTCAATGTTGATACATTATATTAATATTATCAAAAAGCTACAATAAAATATATATAAGAAGCTACATGCTCCTCTAAAATATAGTCATATAATATCTATAAATTATACAAACATAAAAATACCTTAACTTTTAATAGTTGAATTAGATTGTATTAATAAAAATATTTTAATAATTTAGTTATTTTAATGTGTCTAATAGTTATTCAAATTGTTCAATAATTTTATTTATATTAATTATTAACTAATTGTTTACAATTAATTAATATTACTTATAAAATATATTAATTTATTTTACAGATATGAAACACAAATAAATTATTTCACATTATTGTTTAAATGATATCTAATGTACAAATACTTGTATGCGAAATTTATATTTACGAAATTTATTATTAGTTAATTAAAATATAGTAGTTTCAAGAACAACAAAAATCGTTTTTTTTCAATCAAAGCTCACAATATTTGGTTTTTGTTTTTTTTTCCATCAATTGGTTAAACTTTTCAAAAACTAGTTCCCCTAAATTTTAGGAAATCTATTTATTAAATCTTGATTGGCAAATCAAATGGATTTTACAAAAATAAAAACTAAAACTTGACGGAAAATGGTTTTGAAAAAAAAAAAAACAAGAACTAAAGCAAAACCAAAAACAATCATGCTAGTATATTTACAGGGACTTTTATAAAAATCATGGCTTCCCCACTGATCACAAATATACAAAGAACCACCACGACTTCTTTTTGCTGCTTCCATTAATACCATTGAGCTCATCGAATACCGGACCTACCGGCTCTTACCGGTTATAGCCAGCGAACCACACATCCTGTGACTAGGGGTGGGCACGGAGCGGATATCCGGATTTTTAAGGATATCCGTGATCCGATCCGTTCCCTACGAATATTCGATTTTTCGATTCGATCCGATCCGTAACTCTTCGGATATCCGGTGCACCGGATATCCGCGAATATTCGAATTTTTGCCGGTTATCCGATTCGATCCGTAAAAAAATAATAAAAAATTAAAAAAATAAATAAAAATAAAAAAAGAAGAAAATATAATAAAATAATAATATTTCATCATAATTTTTCAAAAAAACTATATACTTTCAAAAAATTTAATAGCTAAATAATTAATTTAGTGAATAAAATCATTATAAAACTTATATAGAGATATAAAAGTATATATATTATATAATTTTATAAACATGTATACATATATATTTATATAACGGATCGGATCGGATATCTGTTTTTAAAAATATTAGTATTTGTGATTTGCTTCGTCTTTGACGGATATTGAATTTTAGTATTTGCTTCGATTTGTTAAGTTACGGATATTCGGATTTTTCGGATCGAATCGAAACGAATAACGAATCGAATCAAAATTTACGGATATTTTGCCCACCCCTACCTGTGACCACATCAACACTTCACTCTCTCTCTCCATCAACTTCCTACTCTTTACCACTCTCATTACCTATCTCAACAAAATAATGGCGACCGTGAATTTCATTTCCCATCTCGCCTCTCCTGCTTCCGTCTATTTACTATTCCTCCTCCTCTCCACCACCGCCGCCGCCATCAACGTCACCACCGTCCTATCCTCTTTCCCCAATCTCTCTTCCTTCTCCAACCTCCTCGTCTCCTCCGGCATCGCCTCCGAACTCTCCGGCAGAAACTCACTCACCCTCCTCGCCGTTCCCAATTCCCACTTCTCCTCCGCCTCCGTCGACTTCACGCGCCGCCTATCCCCTCCCAAACTCGCAGATCTCCTCCGCTTCAACGTCCTGCTCCAGTTCCTCTCCGATTCCGATCTCCGCCGCATCTCACCCTCCGGATCCGCAGTCACAACCCTCTACGAAGCCTCCGGCCACGTCTACGCCGGATCCGGATCCGTTAACGTCACGCGCGACCCGGCTTCCGGCTCCGTCACCATCGGATCCCCAGGCTCGTCCAAGTCAGTCAATGTCCTGAAGCTCCTCGAAACCAAACCTCCCAACATAACCGTCCTCTCGGTCGACTCCTTCCTCGTCCCCGCCGGAATCGATCTCACCGCCTCCGAGACTCTCATTCCGCCGGCGTCGGGAACGTCTCCTCCTCCGGCGAGAATCAACTTGACGCAGATCCTGATCAACGGTCACAACTTCAACGTCGCTCTCTCCCTCCTCGTCGCCTCCGGAGTCATAACCGAGCTAGAGGACGTCGTTCACGGCGCCGGGATCACCGTCTTCGTCCCCACCGACTCCGCTTTCTCCGATCTCCCCGAGAACGAGAACCTCCAGTCGTTGCCGGCGGATAAGAAAGCCATCGTCCTCAAATTCCACGTCCTCAACTCGTACTACACACTCGGTTCGCTCGAATCCATAACCAATCCGGTTAACCCGACATTAGCTACTGAGAAAATGGGAGCCGGTTCATACACTCTCAACATCTCCCGGGTCAATGGATCGATCGTAACCATCAATTCGGGTTTGGTTTTAGCTGCTGTGACTCAGACGGCTTTTGATCAGAACCCGGTTTCCGTCTTTGGAGTATCCAAAGTGCTTTTGCCGAAGGAGCTGTTTCCAAAACCGGGGCAAGCCGTGAGTACTCCCGCCACGACAACTCCTCCGCGAGAAGTTTCTTTGTCTCCGGAGGGTTCCAATGATCAGCAGTCGAGATTAGTAGCGCCTCCGGGTGAGGTAGTTTCCTCGAGTACGGTAATAAGGACTCCTGTTTTCTCGTACTTGTGTTGGTGTATAGCATTTTGTTGTGCTTTTCTGGTATGATTTTTTCGTATTTATTCCATTATGTTTTGCCATATATTAAAGTTTTTCCATTTATTTACGGTCATAATGTTATTTTAGTAACTCTAGCGAAAAAAGCAACTCGCTGATATATAAAATGAGTCATTTTCACTTTGATGTCGTCTTTTTACCTGTAATTAATTCAATCGATCTGGTAAATTGTAAGCAAATGATATTTAAATACTCATTCTGTTTCAGACTAATACTGTACATTCTAAAGTTTTCACAATTATTAAAAAAACACATAAAATTTTGACAATAAATTTATTTATTTTTTGTATTTAGCTCTTTTCTATAATTTTTAATCAATCAAAATTCAGTAAATAAAATTAATGTCTTTGAAGTTTATAATTTGTCATTGTAACATATATTGAAAATGTAAATTCTTGATTTTCTAGAAACAAATTTTTTTTTTCAAAACATGGATCATTTTGAAATGGAAAAAGTTGACTTTTTGACCAATATATTTAAACATTAAAAAAATTTTGTACTCCTTACTTCTTTTCAATGATATCAAAATCTGTAGTTAACAAAAAAAAAAACAATTTAGGACTCTTGGTGCGTTTTACTTCACCATGTAACCAAGTCATCACGTATCTTATTACTTTGTCTGATATTCATTCTCTCTGTTTACTGTTTTCCCCAAACAATTGCGATAATGCAATCACGGATAATAATTCCATTTCTGCCAGGTGTGAATACGTGGATATATAACAAAACGCTATAGATATTTGGGAAGTGATGAGTTTCAATAGAAAGTACTCAGCAGAATATATTCAGTGCTTGACAGTTGTGTAGGTCCTACTAACTTGTGCACCGACGGTGTCCAAATCTACCATCTCTCAGATCAGTTTCACGCTAGATTTTCAGGGCGTCCAGAGCCGTCGGATCTTCAGATCTAATTTCCGTCCGCGCGCATGGGGGTGTACGGTCAGATCTACTGCTTCCGTATTCACTCACTGGGTGAAGAGAAGATGTCATACTCTGTGGTCGCTCACACACTAGTACCGTACTAACCGCTCTATAGTTTCTATAAAAACAATTTATTTATTTTCTTTACTAACTCCTTTTAGGCTACTAATGAGTCTCAAATCGAATCTCCAAACAAAAAAAAATATCCTAACTGCACAATTCGTTTTCAACTAAGATATACAGGGTCTGACCGGTCACCGGTGTAACAGCCATACGGATGCGGTTACAGGTATTTATGAATACGAATATGGATAATTATGATTTTAAATCCTTTTCGGAGATTTGTACGACTGATATATAGTTAAAAATTGGTATGTTACATGATTCTTATGACTGATTAACTAACAAATGCATTATCTATTAAATGCTTCCTCCATTTCATATTAGTTATCTTTCTAGGTATATACACACATATTAAGAGAACATCTAATTTTACACATTTTCAAAATAAAAACACTATTACCAATATACCTAACCATATTTAAACAAATAGAAAAATAGAATAGAGAATGCTATCAATAAATTTTACATTAAAAATCGAAAATGACACTTATTTTGAAACAAAAATAAAGTGATTTAGCTTATGTGTTGATACGTTTGAGTATGAAACCAATATATACTATTATTGATAAAGTGATTTAGCTTATGGATCAATTTCTCCATAGTTGTAGGTTTTTTTCTTATTTGTCAATATTTTAATAATTTCAATTAGTAATTTTTATTTATTTATTCTGTTTTAAATTACTTATATGTTGTATTTTTAAACTTATCTATTATATTTTTAATATTTTCAGTTGGTGATTTGGCTTATGTGTCAACTTCTCAATAGTTTTAGTGTCTTTTGCTTATTTGTCAATATTTTCAATAATTTGAGTAGTTTTATTTATTTACTCTATTTTAAAAATTTTACGTTGTATTTCTAAACTTATCTGATAAACTTTTTAAATATTTTATTTGGTTATTATATATCATTAATTAATATAAACATGTGATAAGCATATATCTATACTATTAACGCAGGATCATATTGGATTTTTTACTAAAAATACTCTTTTCTTTAATAACATTGCATATTTCATTGAGGGCAATCAAAGAATATTAATAACACATCTATATTGGGTCGCTTTTTTTAAATCCAGCCCATTGCCCACATCATCTCTTTTGGGCCATTTGGACCGATTAACAAATCAGATTCAATTTTTATTTTTTTTCGGATCGAGTTCGAGTCAGATCTTTCCGGGTCCGGGTGGGTTCGGTTCTCATGCATAAGAACCTGAAAAATAACCAAATAACCAAAATATCTAAAACGGGTTAGGTTATTTATACTCAGAGTAACCAAAGTATCCGATTCAGTTCAAATTTTTGTATCCAAATTACTCAAAAGTAACCAAAAGTAACCAAAAATATCCATTCTATACAGTTTTTTTTGGGTAAACTTTTATCCAAACTATCATATTTTATCCAAAAATACTCAAAAGTATTAAAAATGACTACTATAGTTAACTTATGATATTAATTTATATATTAAAATAATTATAAATATAATTATAACATATATTTTTAGATATATATTCACATTTCGGGTATCTTCGGGTACTCATTTGGTTTTCGGTTCGGATCGGTTCTTCGGATATAGCAATTTAGAATTCATTCAGATATTTACTCCGGGTCTGATCGGGTTTGGGACCCTGATTTTTGGGTCGGTTTTGGGTTGGTTCTTCGGGTCCGGATATTGTGATCAGGCCTATACTCATTTAAAATGAAACACGATAAAGAAAGATAAAAAGCTTAAGTCTTTTATAAAAAAAAACAAATATATGAAAATATGACATTTATTAAATATTTGTCAATTTAAAAAAAGATAAAAGAAAATAAACCCGCGCTTTAAAAGCGCGGATCAAAATCTAGTACATATCTTAAATCAAAAGCTATACACAAACTTAAAACTTCTCAGCAAAATAATAGCTCCTAAACAATGTATATTCTCCATTATTTTAGAATAAATCATTAGTTTAACAAATATTATTATCTAATTCTTTTAAAAAATATGTATACATACATATATATATATATATTAAAAATAATTAATAAACATTAACCTATATACTATTTTAAATATATAATTATCATGATATTTAGAACATGTAATTATTAAATAGATATTAACAATTGGTATTAACAGTATTTATCCATAACTAAGTGTTTAAACCACACATGCGGGCATAAACATATTATAATTACTTATTAGTACATATATTAATATTAAAAATTATAATAATTAATTATTCATGTTTTCATTTGAAAATTATTAAGTATTATATTTTTTTTTAAACTTCTTTGTACATTATATTCCTTATTAATAAATAGATCTTAAAAATCACTCAGTATTCTCTTTCTAATTATATAGAAATAAATTACTTGATTATTATTTAGTTATATGTTTTACTGTTTACTGTTTTTAAATTTTTATTTTTTTATTAAAATATTTTTTGGATAACATCAAAATATATAAAAGAAGTATCTTTTTATTTTAGAATATATATTTTAGATTTTGGATAATTTTTATTATTATTAATTTCAATCGCTTATCTAATCAAATATTTTAATTTTTATTTTAGCTAATTTAGATTGTTTATTCATTAAGAACATAAATGATTAATGAGACTAATTTTTAACATGAGCTCGAATGCGAAACCATTTTGCAAATAATAGCCAGTTTATCTTAATCACACAAAATAGTAATTAAACAAAGATTCTATTGATTAATTACCACATTAGCCTATTAATAACCAGGAAATGATTTGAAAAATCATTAGCTTCTTGTGGGTCCAAACCAATCCTCACAATAACCCTTCTAGCATCTTTAGGGTTCTTCATGAAGTTGTAAAAAAACTAATCTACTGTGATTCTCTACAAATCTAACATTCCAATCTAGATTTTTATTCGTTTTTATATAAAATAAAGTGAACTACAATACTTTTTGTGCAACTTATGGTGGTTTTCCCTTTGCGGGTGAAAATAAAATCATTAACTGTAATATATAGTATATATTAATTTGCTACATAAAATTTTCAAGAAAACAAAATATCATAAAATTAATAATAGAAAACTACTGTGAAAATAAATAATTTTCAAAAAAAAAACAAAACAAATAGGTTAGTATAAATTAACTCAAAAATATGACTAAATTGTTTTAAGGTATATAACTTTGTAAAACTAGTGTTAAAGTGTTTACCGTTCACAATATTTCAGTAACGTCCGTGTTACACAATACAGTAATTAAACAGTTTACTTAGTTAGTAAAACTGAAACTATTAGACTGTAATTTTTGAAATGTTTATATATATCATAAAAATAAAGATCCGTCCAGTCGATCTAGTAGTCATTTAAAAGTTGTGTTTACCTGGAAAATTTTGCTGACCAATAAAATCAGTAGTTGATAATTTTCCAAAACATTATAAAATATATATATATAATATATATATTATATATATATATATATTTTCTGATATGTTTACAATCTTAGAAAAGTTCTATAAGTACATTAGATTAATATATTATGTACAATTTAAAATATAAAACTTAATTTTAGAAATATTATCATTTTCTGTATTTTTAATAAGTCAACCAGTATTGGATCGTAAATCAATGATAATTATTTACATTGTTACCGGGTTTTTATCATATTTTTAAATAAAAAATTCATTAATTTGAACCTGATTATATACGAATTATTGGATTTATCGGTTCAACCTTCGGGATCAAATATAAAAACACTGAACATCTAGTTTTAACATAATTATGTAGATGAAATTCAAAAATGATTTTTAATACCAATTAACATTTTTATTCAAAATCAAAACTGTGTTTTCGAAAATGCGGATCAAAATCTAGTTTATTTTAAATCGAGTTATTAGTTACAAAAATACTTGTGGGTAGTTACGAATTTTGATTTATAGAATGAATCACATCAGATCGGTTAGGAAATAAATGTGGAAGTAATTGTATGTTGGTACTATAATGCTGACTTTTCCCATGTAGCAGTAATATTAATAAGTATATACGATCGTTCAAATTTTCAAACTCATGACCTTTTTCTATCACAGATCTGGACTTTTCTTGATTTTTTTTTTTTTAGTTTGTCTCTTTATTCAATGACCAATCTAGAAATCATAGACAAAAGCTGAAACCCACTCTCTCCCTCAGCCTCATATGCAAACTGAGAATTAATTTGAAGAGAGATGTCGATGATGAGCAAAAATCGAAGCAGCATCGGCATGGGAACACCTTCATTTCTTGATTTGAAGAAGCAAGCTTCTTTTTTCTTCAAAGAAAAGCTCAAAACTGCGCGTTTAGCTCTCACCGACGTTACTCCTCTTCAACTGTTAGTTTCCTTTCTTTTTTCTTTCTTTTGCTTCTCTTGTAATATAGAGGTACTTCTTTGACTCATGAGATCGATGGATTTATTACAAATCTATGTGTATGTAAGATTGACTGAGGAAGCTACGGATGGAGAGTCATGTGGACCAAACACACAAACCTTAGGATCCATTTCGAAGGCAGCTTTTGAGTTTGAAGATTACTTGCAGATTGTCAATGTCTTGCACAAAAGGTCCCAATCTCACTAATCCTTATTTTATATTTATTTAAGACAAGACATGTATTATGTTACTGAGTTATGGAGCTTTGTTGTTGTTTGGTGTAAATAGATTGGCAAAGTTTGATCAGAGGAACTGGAGAATGGCTTATAACTCACTCATAGTTGTTGAACATTTGCTCACTCATGGACCAGAGAGCGTCTCAGATGAGTTTCAAGGCGATAAACATGTTATCTCGCAAATGCAAACCTTCCAACAGATCGACGAGAAAGGGTAAGGTTTAAGGGTGGAACATGTGTTTGATGTCTGAAAAGAAATCTAACTGCGATAAGTTTTGTCTTATGGTGCAGGTTCAATTGGGGACTATCTGTTAGGAGGAAATCAGAGAAGGTTTTGAAGCTACTTGAGAAAGGAGATTTGCTCAAGGAAGAGAGGAAGCGAGCTCGCGAGCTGTCTCGAGGGATTCAAGGTTTTGGTAGCTTCAACCGCAAGCCATCAAAGAATGAAGTCCTACAAGAATCTTCAACCTATAGGAAATGCAATTCCAACTTCACCAAGTACATTGAAGATGACCAAGAGATCAACAACACAATGGTTTCTCCTAATGTCACCGTCCACTTCCCTCAGCCGTTGGTGATTGAGGGGAACGAGGAATCCGGAAAGAGTATGAAAGAAAATATGGATCCTGAAGATGAGGAGAACACAGAGATAAACCCACTTTTGGGTTGTGATAAAAAGGAGGGTCAAGATCTAGTAGAAGAAGAAGAAGAGAACCATCCATTTACGGATGGTGAAAATAAGCATATCGTCTCATTGCTTGATTAGAACACAAGTTGAATATTGTTATAAATGAAATCTCGGCATGTATGTAATGTAATGTTTGTATACCAAAATGTATACAAATATAATAATAACACTCTGTTAGTTACTGATATGTGTTTTTTTTTAACTTGATTTACTTCAAAAGCAAGATTATATAATAGTAAACAAATGAAGAAGAAGAATAACCGAAAACACAGAGAAGACAGGTAAACAATGATGGAAACTGGCTTTAGGATGAAAAAAAATGATTAATCACTTTGGTGAATTTGATCAGAAGCACTTTCTGTGGACAATCGACGGTCCAGATTCGTCATACTCAGCCTTTGCAATCCACATCTGCACAGTTTGAAACACATTTTTGGTGTAAAAAATTATCACAATTATAACCAAAACAGTAACAAGATTAGAGTTTACCTGCTGGAAAGTACTGAGGGAAGCCAAGATAGAGCCACCGATCCAGACACTGTACTTCCTTTCCGGTGGAGCCACCACTTTGATCTTCATACTGCTTGGAGCCAAAGCAGTGATCTCTTTACTCATCCTATCACCAATCCCACCGAACATTGTGGTTCCACCACTGAGCACAATGTTCCCATAAAGATCCTTCCTGATATCCACGTCACATTTCATGATCGAGTTGTAAGTAGTTTCATGGATCCCTGGATTTTCCATTCCGATCATCGATGGCTGGAACAGGACTTCGGGACATCGGAAACGCTCTGCCCCGATGGTTATCACCTGACCGTCTGGCAGCTCGAAGCTCTTTTCGACAGATGAGCTGGTGTTGGAAGTCTCGAGCTCTTGCTCGTAGTCCAAGGCAATGTAAGAGAGCTTCTCCTTCATGTCTCTAACGATTTCACGCTCAGCAGTTGTGGTGAAGGAGTAACCACGCTCTGTCAGGATTTTCATGAGGTAGTCCGTCAGATCACGACCTGCAAGGTCGAGACGCAAGATTGCGTGTGGAAGAGCATAACCCTCGTAGATTGGAACCGTGTGGCTCACACCATCTCCAGAGTCCAACACAATACCTAACCAAAAAGAAAATGCAATAGAAATAAAACAAAAACCAAACTTTTATTCAGAAATCAATCTTTAATTACTAAATAAACTGAACTGACTAAAGTAACTTAGGCAGCGTGTTGGTCAAGAAAGAAAGAAACATGGTTATAAGTGTACTGACCAGTAGTACGGCCACTGGCATATAGGGAGAGAACAGCTTGAATGGCGACATACATAGCAGGGGTGTTGAATGTTTCAAACATGATCTGTGTCATCTTCTCACGATTAGCCTTTGGATTGAGAGGCGCTTCGGTTAGCAGAACCGGGTGTTCTTCAGGGGCAACACGCAGCTCGTTGTAGAATGTGTGATGCCAAATCTTCTCCATGTCATCCCAATTGTTGACGATTCCATGCTCGATCGGATATTTGAGAGTCAAGATACCACGTTTGGACTGTGCCTCGTCTCCAACGTAAGCGTCCTTTTGTCCCATTCCAACCATCACTCCCGTGTGACGCGGACGACCAACGATGCTCGGGAATACAGCTCTAGGAGCATCATCACCTGCAAAACCGGCCTAGGGGGCAAGAGAGTTGAATTGCTTAACTCTTTAATGGATCTATCTGTAAATACTAGATAATACCGGAGACCTTTCTTTGTTTACCTTGACCATTCCAGTCCCATTATCACAAACAAGTGGCTGAATATCTTCACCGTCTGCCATTTGTTAAAACTACATCAACACAAGAAACATATCAATTCAATTATACACAGAGAATGAACGGATTAGTAAATAGAAAAGAAATCAAATAAATAAAACCATTGGTAACAAGTCAAGCAAATATATATAAATCTAAAACAATTATAATATAAAACCAGTACATTGCTCAAATTGAGAAGTCTCGCATTTCTGAAATCAATTTCATTAGTTATTTCCAAATCTTTTTTTTTTGTGCAATAGTTATTACCAAATCAAAAAAAGTATCAAATCTATATGAACATTTTGAATTTTTTCCCTTTCTAGATGATCGTTCATTTTACCCACTAACGTTGATATACCTGGGAAAATGCTACCTTACAGGATTAATCTAAAATACTCGACACAATCTGAAATTAAATTATAGAGATTTTTGAAAACCAATAAAGAAATGAAATAACTTCTACCTGATGAATTTATGCAGCTAAGAAGAAGAGAAAGATTGCTTGAAACGCCCGTATTTGTCCCTTAATATCGTTAGTTTTCATCTATTTTTGGCCTAAACCGTTAGTTTTCTTCCTTAGTCCAATATTTCAGCCTGTAACGACACGTGTCCATCTATTTTTGGTTCGAAAAATTCAGAGAAATACCGATCTGATAGAAGGTTAATCTTGTTTTTTACCAGAAAAATCGGGTTACTGGCGGAAAGCGTGACCCTCTTTGGGCCTTTTTTTTTTATCTTTTAGGCCTTTCCGTAAACATATAAAACCATCGCTTTGAATCTTGTCCAAGAGCAAATCAGAAGTGGAGTATTATTTAAATACTTATCAACTTATCATTTATTTTAGAGAAATTATATTATAAAGTACCAACAGAAAAGGGTAATTCTTCGTAATAGGACTTTTAAAGTTATCTTCTCTAGAATAGCACAAGGAGAAAGTTATAAAATGACATTTATTAATGGACTAAATGTTTTTAATACCCTTAATTTTAATTATTAAAACAAATAGGAGAAAATCGCATAAAAACCTTCAAAGTGTCACTTACTAACACTTTAAACTTTGAAGTTTTTTCACCATCACTTTTAACCTTCAAAGTGACATTTGTATCATAAAATACTTCCAAAGCAAAAAGTTGATCTTTTTCAAAAATAATTATTTAATTAATAAAATAAACAAAATAAATAAATAAATAAATAAATAAATAAATAAATCCAAAAATAAATAAAAATCAAAATTTTTAATAAAAGTTACAAAAATGAAAAAAATGAAAAAAATTAAAATTTTAGAAAATTAAATAAATATATTTAAAATTAAATAATTTTCTAAAATATTAATAAAGTAAAAATAACCAAAACTTAATAATAAATTATATTAAATTTAAATAGAGAAGAACTAAATAAAAAGTTCACAATTTTTTTAAAAAATGGAAAATAGAAAATTCAAAATTCAAAATTCACTAGTGACAATGATGGTTTCTCACATAACCATTAATAATGACGATAATTGTCATATCTCCAATGATAGTTTCTAACACCATCGTTGAAAATGACAGAAAAATCTTTTTCAAACTTTTGAATTTTCATTTTTTTTTGAAATATATGAATTCTTTTATTTTTCCGTTTTTAATATGATCTCATTTATTTTTGAATTTTAATTTTCTAAATATTAATTAATATTCTGATTCTTTTTCTAATTTTATGATTTTAATTTAATCTATAAGTTTTTATTAAATTTTATGATTTTTGTTTAATTTCTGATTTTTATTTAATTTTTGATTATGTTACTAATTAAATACTAATATTTTAAATAATATTATTTAATAATTAAAATAAACAAAAAATAAAATAAAAATCAGAAAATTAGACAAAAATCTTAAAATTTAATAAAAACTCATAAATTAAATAAAAATCAGAAACCATCATTGTAACTAGTGATATATTTGAAATTGTTATTGTCCATGATGATATGATATATTTTTTGAAAAAATATTATAATTAAAAAGACTATTTTGAATTTTCTATTTTTTTAAAAAAATTGAACTTTTTATTTAGTTCTTTTCTATTTAAATTTAATTTTATTTATTATTAAAATTTTAGTTATTTTTATTTTGTTAAAATTTTAGAAAATTATTTAATTTTATAAAATTTTAATTTTTTTTTATTATGTCTTCCTCCAAGGTGTGTGATGTACTGTTTGATTTCCTTGTCCAGCGCATGAAGATGTCTGGCGCTTTGGCTCCGACTTAACAAAAGCCACACTAATTTAAAAACAAACGTAAACAATCATTAGTATTTCAATACTTAAAACACAAAACACTTTCCTACCATATTCTTCGTCTCACAACGAAAACAATAAAACATTTACTAACAACAAAATCGAGATCACACAAGTAGAGACAGTATTCTTTGACAAACTTAAATTTATTAGCTGCAGCAATAGAAAATTGCATCATTTAATTGAACTTACTTCTCCAAGCTTCAACAATTAGCATTATGAATTAATCAAACGAATCGTTTAGAATCCTAACCTGAGAGAACTGATCTGAGGAAATCAGAACTGAATATTGAGCTTGCCATAGAGATCAGATCGCCTATGAGTCCCCACCAAGATTAATGAGACTGTAGATTTATTGCTCTAAGTGGATTTTGCAATTTTGGAAGAGATTACTTGATGTACTTATATAGAGTGAAAAGAGAAGGGATTTGAAACGGTTTGAAGGATCAGTTTTGTTGCAGTGAAGAAGGGCTTTTATGAGAAAGAGAGAAGTGGAGGAAGATGAACAGTCGAAGAACTGAGTTTTGAATAACATTTTTCTTCTTCAGATAAAAACAAAAGTGAATCCGTCAAGTCCGCACAGAGAATGAAAAATAAAAGGCTTGGATTCTAACGTGGGCAGTCGGCTTCTTAAAGCCTTGGACACATAGAAATAGAAAGTAAGTGGATACCAAAGCAGGCCGATTTATTCAGATGTATAGAAATGACTTGGCATCTTAATGATTTTTAATTGGTTGATTTAATTAAGTGACGTGGATAGCTTGAGAGTTAAGGATATTTGTCTTTTAGTATAGTATATATATATATAGATATGTAATTTTGATAAAATATATGTCTATGTTTTAAAATTTTATAGATATTTCTTTATTGTTTATGATTTTTGATAAATATAAAGAAAAAGAAAAATAAATTTTGTTCTGTATAATATATCCCCTATATACTAAAGCGCAAGTCGCCTCTCCACTAAAATCTTGACAAGTGGAAACTGTTTTTTAATTAAAAAAAAATCAACAAAAGAATAAATATTTATATCCCTAATTTTCAGCAACTCCTTTCTAATAATCAACTCCTTTCTATTACCACGATTTCAAACGGTTTTCTTCTCCTGTATTTCAAAAAAAAAAGTTTACTTCTCCTATATAATTTCCTTTTTCTCTGTTATCAAACCAGAGATCATTTCATCTTTCTTAAAATTTCAATTTGATCTCGACTGGGTTCTTTCAATATCTACTTTCTTCTATCTATACCAATTCAAAGTTTTTATTATTCATCATCTGGATTACTTCTTAAAAGTGCATGATCAAAAAAATTTATATCGAACAGTGGAATGCAGTCTTCTTTGAACCTTTCTCAAAGCAACAGTTGGATCGTGGTCGAGTTTAAATTATGTCGGAAAGAGATTGATACTGGTACGTGAGGAGATTCTATTTTGTTGCAGGTATTTACGGTGGTTTGTAATGAGTTCATAACTTTTTTTAACATAATGAGTTCATAAATTTTTCTGCAAACGCAGAGTAACAATATCGCATAAAATTTTTTATTGTTCAGTGTAGAAATCATCTTTGCTTACTGCAGACTTTTTTTTTGCTTACTGCAGACTTGGATAAACACCAAAACATAAAAAGTAGAGCGCAGGACCACTTTGTCATACGTACGCAACTCCAAAACCATAGCACAAAATCTAACAGTTTCAACTTCTTTATTCTTGCTTTTCTCTTCCTTCTTCTCTATGTTTCATATTCTTCATCAATTTTTTTCCCAGATTTTCAGTGCATCAGCCAAAATCAATAGAGGTTTGTGACTACTGTACTTGTGGTCATTTGTCAATTCTTCCCAAATCTATATCATTTGACTCTTTTAGCGTGATTCAGATAGAATATGTCACTTAATTAAACTGCTGATTCCAAGTTTTTTTTTTTAAAAGCAAGAAGGGGCTATACAAAGCTTATTTTTTCAAAAGAAAAATACAGGAAAATAAGATCACTGTCTACCAATGAGGAGATATTCGGAATTCAGTTATGTCTCAAATTTTTTTGTAAGCACTACGTAGCAAAAAGAAATAACGTCCAATAGAAAAGGTAATAGATTCTGCAAATTTTAGAGTTCTATCTTTGCTTTTTCATATTTTCGATCAAATTTTTATTACAAACTAGCTTTGCATTTCCCCCACAAGCATTGATCTTCATTGTGTCTTATGTTTTTGTATATTTTACAGTTTGTTCAATGTTTTTTTTTCTGAACTGCAGTTTGTTCAATGTTATTATCAGACATATTCGTCCTGCCACCTTTTCATACAAATTAATATAAAGTCTCAGATCGTGAACCAGATGTTTCTCTTAATGAGAGTAAGTGAGTAACTCATTTCAAAGCGTGTGCACTATAGTGTAAGATAGTCAGGTATGGTGCTAATATATCTTAATATTGATAATAAATTTAAGGAATTCTTTATCCCGTACGTAGTACGGGATGAAACACTAGTCCTTTTATATTTTATAAATATTTACTCGAATTATTAATGTTCTTTTGTGAGAAAGGAAGTTTAAGCTTTGTTAAAAAAAGAAAGAAATTCAAGTTAAAAAGCTAATTAATTTTTTATTAAAAAGAGAAATAAAATAATTATCAATAATGGTATTTAGGTATAACTTTTCGTTCATTAATATCATCTATGTAGTTAATATTTTTTTAAACATGTGAAATTTGATGATGAGTTAATTTTTTAGAAAACATTTTATAATTAATCATTTGATAAAACATTCATAATAAAGAACTATTGTCTTATATAAAAAGAATGACTAAATTATTTTATTTTTTCAATTTTTTGAAGTTATTTTAATATACATTTTTAATATATTTTAAAATTTTCTAGATATTTTATTTTTATTTATGTTTTTGGGAAAAATAAAAGGTAACAAAATTTAAACTCGTTTATCAATAAAAACTATAAGTTTATAATTTATAAAATATTCATTTTTCTTATTTATGTGTTTTGACAAAAAAGTTAGTTATAAAGTTATTTAAATTTTATTAAGAGAAAAAAAGAAATAAAAATAATTGTTACTAATGGAAAAATAAAATATATTTTTCTTTATTAAGGGTAGCTATGTAATAACTGTTCTGACACATAAGAAAATGACTTCTTTCCAAAAAGTTTTATACTAAGTAGAGTTAGACTTCTTTTTATATATTAAACTTTTTTTTTAACTTTCGATGTGATACTAATTTGAAATCTTTCATTAGGGATAAAATCTTATATATTAAAATAGAAGTCATGACTTCTTTCATGTGTGATTTTTTAAATTTGGACCATACCTTAGAAAGTTGTTTCAATTAACTTAAGTATAAATATTTAAATTAATTTAATTATTCCCAAACAAACAAATCAAATAGATATTCTTATATTTACTCTGAAATTATATCTGAATACAATATTTTCATCTTTTTATTTACAATATAAATACATATTTCATTTTCATTAAAATAAATCTTTTAAATATTTAATTAATATTTAAAATAAATGTATATTTCTTTTTTCACTTAGTTTTTTAAAAATATTTAGTTAATGTTGTGTTTATTTTCTTATATATTAAAACAAAAGTCATGACTTCTTTCATGTGTGATTTCTTTTTAATTTGGACCACCCCTTAAAAATTGTTTCAATTAATTTATGTATGTATAAATATTTAAACTAATTTTATTATTCCAAAAAAAAACAAATAGATATTCCTATATATACTCTGAAATTATATCTGAATAAAATCTTTTCATATTTTTATTCACAATATAAATACATATTCCATTTTCATTAAAATAAATCTTTTAAATATTTAAGTAATATTTAAAATAAATGTATATTTCATTTTTCCTTTAATTTTTAAAAATATTTAGTTAATGTTGTGTTTATTTTAAAATTAAATTTATATGTCATTTTAACTAAACAAAGTTTTAAAATATCTAATTAATTTTGTAATTATAACTAAACTCATGTTCAATTTTGTATTAAACTGTGCATCAATTTAATATAGTACTTTTCAATAAAAAAATTATCTTTAACCAATAAAATTTTATCTTTAACCAATAAGATTTTTCACTTAGAATTTTGTATCACATGATTTAAAATACGCTATCACTGAAAATTTAAAACAAATAAATTAAATTATTGCATGTGAACTATAAATTTATGTGTTTTAAAATGTTATATTAAACAATTAGTAATATGATAAGTAATAAAATTAATTATGTTAAAAATGATTATATGTGTAAAAATAAGATAATCACCCGCACAACTGTACGGGTCAAGATCTAGTTATCTATCTTAAGGATGAAGATTTATGAATTTCAGGAGCTGCGGGTAGATGATTGTTTTTAGGAAGTAGCGTCCAATCACAAACAAGATTTCTATCTTTCTCTCGTATATATATTTTAAGTTTAAGAATTGCCTCTAATTACCTAAATCATATATGTGTGTTTCAATTCTTGTGGTTAAACTTTATTGTAGGATGAAACGTAAAAGACTAAATTAGCCATCGTGTCATTATAAATATAAATTCATCTTAGGTTCAGTTCCTCTTACAATACACATAACATAACTTCAAATTAAAAAAAAAAAGAAGAAGTAAAAAATTAAAATATAGCATGGCTAAGTTTGCTTCCATCATCACCTTCCTCTTTGTTGTTCTTATTATCTTTTCTGCTTTTGGTAAGTATTGACTTTATTATATACATGGCAAATTATATTATTTATTAAATTTCAGATTATTTGATAATCAATCCTGACATATTTATACATATATATATATATATAAAAAGAAGCACCAACAATTGTGGAAGGGCAGAAAACATGCAAGGGGCGGCCTCATACAGGGAAATATTGTATGAAGGATAGTGAATGTCGGCAGATTTGCAGAGACACCCCGAATTCAATTCGTGCAACTTGCGATTATAAATTCCCAAGGCGCCGGTGTTTCTGCCACTTTCCATGTTAATCAAACGAGCCGTTCCAAGATATTTTCATGCCCTATGCTAAAAAAATATTATTAGATAACTTTCTGCGATATCGCAGAATAAAGTTCATTTCAATATTATTATAATAAGTTTTCTATATAATTGAAATTTATAACAATTTCGATAAATTAATTTTTTGATAAAACTCAATGAATCTTTTTGATAGGTTAATAATGTAAAAATAACATTAAACTTTATTACAATATATTAACCATTTTAACACGTATATTTCATAATTATGAAAAATTACAGATTAAAAAGATAAACTATCATATATGAGTTGTGATATTCCCTAGTCTGATCAGTTTTTCATGATTAAGAGTTCACCAGTTATATATTATTAATGTTGTTAGTTTCATCGGTTTCTGCTTTGTATTATTCAAAAATGTAATTTTCACATAGATACACAAAGACGTTTTCTTAGCTTCCTTTCTTTCAGTATAAATTGACAAAAGATTGTACAATATGTTCATCAATCAAAATAAATACTCGATAAAGACTCAAATATTTTTGAAGAAATATTTCTTATTTCTCCCACATGTCATAATGTCTCTTAAACATGTTTAGTTCCTAATGGTTGTTGTGTGTGTTGTAGTGTCTGCCGATGCTCAACTACCCCAGTTTCCCATCCCATTTCCTTTTCCACTCCCATTCCAACCAAGTCCCGGTATTCCAGGATTACCTGATGTAGCAAAATGTTGGTCTTCAGTGATGAATGTTCCAGGATGCATTATAGAGATTTATACATCCATACTTACAGGAAAATTCGAACTTATAGGCCCCACTTATTATTTTCCTGTTAATATACTTCTTATGCTTCCTTGATGATCAAGTTGATGTCATTCTCTCTCTACGATTATTACAAGGATGCTTCCTTATGATCACACCAATTTAGAACGGTTTAGAAATGACTACAGCAAACCAAAAACTTCATAAATACGGGAATACATGCACACATTGAGATAGAGCAACAACTACACGACCCCCCCCCCCCCCCCCGCACAAGCTGATATAGAGCAACAACTACATCAACGACCTCCGCGTTTGCGTGGGGGCTTTGCCCCTAATAGTATTTAAGTAGATAAAATTTAAAAAAATCCGTTTTATATAATCATGACATAATTTGTTATATCTTAGTATAATCTAAAAGTGCCAAGAATAGCTGAACTTAAAATGAAGTATATTCTTCTATAATGTTTCTTGGTTGAGATTATTATGTATAGATAAAATAATTTTTAAAACGTCTGAAAAAGTAACAGAGTTAAAAAAAAAAAAAAATTTCTAAGTCTAAACTCTAAAGTTAAACATTTTAACTAAAAATAATATATAAACAAAAAAATTAGTTCATCTTCTGAACAACTAGATCTATATGCCATCATTGAATATGACTTCAAAGATTAGTCGGTTAAATTTCTACTCGTCGGTTAAATTTCTACTCGTCGAATATCGAGTATCAACAAAAAAATCTGTCTGAAACTTTTATCTTCCATAAATTTATGGTAGTAACTCATGTGTAATTATGTCCTAAAATAGATTTAAAAAAATTACCTTGTGTAAAAATATGGAGCAAGTCTTTCGGCATAAATATTTCTCTTTCTATAAAATAATATAGATTTTGATTGGTAATCTTACGGAATGGTAGAATCCTATTTCAAACACGATTCCACAAGTATTTTACAAATCAATAAGTTGTGGAATAAAAAAAGACTGTAAAAACGCATGTTTATATTTTTGCTACAAATATATAAAGATAATTTTTACTAAATGAAAAATGAGTTTTAGTAGACTATCGTGGAAAATTTTACAAAATTAACATTTTATATTATTAAATTATATGCTAATAACATTTTAAAACTTTAAATAAATAACAATAATTTTGTTGTGGTAAATAGTTATGATGTAAATAAAGTTATACTATAAATTGTTTTGTAATATTATAAATATCTTAATACACTATTAAAACATATTGAAAATAAGTTAAATAATTATAATAAGAATTAAAATATTTTTAATAATAAATTTTAGTTGTTTTCATATTTTTTTATAGCAAAATGAATATCATATAAATATTTTGATTAATTGATTATGTATTCTATCATTTCACAAAATTTTAACTTTGCAATTTAATTATTTTTTTAGTTTAATTATTTTTTGTATGATTCTGTGATGGCCGTATTTTCTAAACCCAAAGATAGAAAAAAAATCTAAAAACCGGTCAAGTGGCATAGTATTGGAGTGTACAATTAATCCGGTTTAGATGTTAAGCCGAAAGAGAAAGGCACCACAAGTTGCCCGTGAGCCGACACCAAAAGGCAAAAGCCAACGCCGTTAGCGGAAAAGTCCTCACTAATAAACGGGAAAACATTTTCCTCCTTTCTGCGGAACCATGGAGGAGGAGAAAGCTGCCGTTTCCGTCACCGTCACCGTCGTCGCGCAGAGCTTAATCGATGTGGTGAACGAGATTGCGTCTGTTTCCGATTACCGCACGACGGTGAAGAAGCTATGCAGCAACCTAGCTAGGAGGTTGAAGCTGCTTGTTCCGATGTTCGAGGAGATCAGAGAGAGCAACGATCTCATCATGAGTGAAGATACACTGGGGACGTTGGTCTCCTTGAGAGAAGCCTTGTCCTCGGCCAAGGATCATCTCAAGTTCTGCAGCGGAGGGAGCAAGATCTATCTGGTTTTTTGCCGTTTGCCGTCTGCTTTTGATTAGATCTGTGTAGTCGTCGTCACTGTGAAAAAAAAAAACTGATCCGTTTTTTTGCTTGTTGTGTGTTTGTTAGGTGATGGAGAAGGAACAAGTGACGAGTAAGTTGCTGGAGGTTTCAGTTCAGCTTGAACAATCTTTAAGTAAGATTCCTTTTGAGGATCTTGACATATCTGATGAAGTTAAAGAACAGGTAAATTATCTTCAGATGTTGATGTTGGATCAAGATATTTTATGGTCAGGGCCGGAACTGAGATTTTGGGGTCGTAAACATTTTATTAAGAAGCTTGATTTAATATTTTTCCTTAATTTGAGACCCTATTCCTAAATAAAAAAAACCTTTAAATTTTTAGGGGCTAAGACCAATGTTTCATTCGGCTGTGCCCAGATCCGGTCCTGTTTAGGATCTCTAGGCCTAGTTAGATGTGTATTGAACTGGATTGTACTGAGTAGAGTATGCACGTTTGCTTTGTTTTTGCAGGTTGAGCTGGTTCTGAGTCAGTTTCGGCGAGCGAAAGGAAGAGTAGATGCATCAGACGATGAACTATATCAAGACCTTCAGTCACTGTGTACCAAAAGCAGCGATGTGGATGATGATTATCAGGTTGCGCTGCAGCGGGTTGCGAAGAAGTTACAGCTCATGGAGATTCCTGACCTAGCTCAAGAATCAGTGGCTCTGCACGAAATGGTTGCTTTGAGCGGTGGGGGAGACGCTGAGGAGATGACAATGGTGCTGAAGCGGATTAAGGATTTTGTGCAGATGGAGAGTGACAACAACAGCGAGGACCAGAAAGTAGGTGTCATCAACTCGAGTAGTAGCAATGGACAAACTTCCACGGCTGTGAGTCAGAAGATACCCGTGGTTCCCGATGATTTTCGCTGTCCGATATCTCTGGAGATGATGAGAGATCCAGTTATTGTTTCAACAGGGCAGGTAACTTCAAGGTTCTTTCAAATTTATTTTTTTATCTCTTCAGGTTTGATCATCTCTCTCTCTTTTGTGTATAGACCTATGAACGCACCTGCATTGAGAAGTGGATAGAAGCTGGGCATTCGACATGTCCAAAAACACAGCAAGCGCTGACAAGCACAACCCTCACACCTAACTATGTCCTCCGTAGTCTCATAGCTCAGTGGTGCGAGGCCAATGATATTGAGCCTCCAAAACCTCCCAGCAGTTTTAGGCCCCGGAAAGTATCCTCCTTCTCCTCCCCAGCAGAAGCCAACAAGATCGAAGATCTTATGTGGAGACTGGCTTACGGAAACCCAGAGGACCAGAGATCCGCAGCTGGGGAGATCCGCCTCCTCGCGAAACGAAACGCAGACAACCGTGTGGCCATAGCCGAAGCTGGAGCCATACCTCTTCTCGTTGGCCTCCTCGCAACTCCTGATTCTCGTATCCAAGAACATTCCGTGACAGCTCTTCTAAACCTCTCCATATGTGAGAACAACAAGGGAGCCATTGTCTCTGCTGGAGCCATCCCTGGGATAGTTCAAGTGCTCAAGAAAGGAAGCATGGAGGCTAGAGAGAATGCTGCTGCTACCCTCTTCAGTCTCTCGGTGATTGACGAAAACAAAGTGACCATCGGTGTCTTGGGAGCGATCCCGCCGCTCGTCGTGCTGCTTAATGAAGGCACGCAGAGAGGAAAGAAAGACGCTGCTACTGCACTTTTCAACCTCTGCATTTACCAAGGAAACAAAGGAAAAGCCATACGAGCAGGAGTGGTTCCCACCTTGACTAGACTCTTAACAGAGCCCGGGAGCGGGATGGTCGACGAGGCGCTGGCGATTCTGGCCATTCTCTCGAGCCATCCCGAAGGGAAAGCGATCATAGGGTCATTGGACGCAGTCCCGAGCCTGGTGGAGTTTATCAGGACTGGTTCGCCTAGAAACAGAGAGAACGCAGCTGCGGTTCTAGTTCACCTCAGTTCTGGTGACAACCCACAACATCTGGTGGAAGCTCAGAAACTCGGACTTATGGGTCCATTGATAGATTTAGCAGGAAACGGAACAGATAGAGGGAAAAGAAAAGCAGCTCAGTTGCTTGAACGTATAAGCCGTCTAGCTGAACAGCAGAAGGAGACGGCTGTTCAGGAACAAACTAAAGAAGAAGATGAACCAACACATTCAACATCCACCACAGAAGCTGCTGCGACTTGATTAAAAGCTACTAAAGGTCATTTCTCCCACGTACGTCTGTTATTATTCCAACTTTCTTTTTCTTTTATTATTCTCCTTCGAGGTAAGCTTCACCGTAGACGGCAGAAGCAGAAGATGGCCTCCTTGTTGTACTCTGTTTAAAACTTTACGGTGATACCTCTGCAAGGACGGAGCAATCCGGACCTGAGGAGAGAAAAGCAAATATGCATACATAGACGTCAACTTGTATCATTGTAAACTTTAATGTTTGTAATCAAATTCCACAAGCCTTATTTTTTCTTTTGTTTTGTGTTGGTTTTAATACAAGATCTCTGTTCACTTTCCAAATTGCACTAAGATTGAATGTACTGCATGCAGATTCTGTTTTTTTTTTATCTTGAACATATTCTGTAGACTCGACAGGTTCCATGCATATCTCCATTGTTTTCACTACAACATAATCAGACAGAGAAAACGTCCCCTTTTTTTAATTTGTTTCAATCAATTTATATTCCACCTTTGCTCACAAAAGTGGCGTCGACGTCTTTCACTCGCAGCATAGCCATCTATTACTATAAAAGAGAGTTGGTTCTCTCCTGCTGACACCTCAGCATCCAGCTCATAAATTCGTGATCTGAGAAATCGACACGTGTCATGCGTTTAAAACGAGTCGTATCATTAACTTAGAGATTGTGTGTCTTTTAACGATTGGGCTTAAATTCTTGCTGTATTTTTGGCCCAGAATCATGTTAACGATTGGGCTTAAGTTCTTGCTAACTCTAGTTACATGTTTGTTCTTCTTTTCTCTGTACTAGGAGTTAAACCCGGGCTACGCCCGGGACTTTTATCTTTTTCTAATTTTATTTGTTTAATTATTTATATTTAGGTTATGATATATATAAGTGTTAAGATTCCAATCATAATTTAAAAAAAAATCTATAAATTTTATTATGTCAAATTTACATATTTCTTAATATTTTAAATATTTTGTAATTTTGTTAGATATTTAGGTAGTAGTTGTAGCAAAAACAATTGTAGAGTATTTGAATACATTTTCTAAATTGTATATTTTGGTGAATTTATGAGTGCTTTGTATTTATGGTATGTGTAATAGAAAATTTTAATATTTTTGAGGTTGAAGTTATTGTATTGTATTGTTGATTTGAGAACTTTTTGCAGTGGTTGAATTTTGTTGTTGTTTGTGTGCTTAATTGCTAGGTTAAAGTATATATGCGTTAAGTTTAGATTTATCATCAGAACCTTTTAAATTAGACAAATACTTTTGAACTCTATCTCTATTTGAACTCTGTCTCTATTTGAACTCTTATCTCTATTTTTTTTATTATGGAATTTAATAAATAATTTCCAATGGAACCTTAAATTATATAACCAGGACATTTGAACTTTTCTCCATTGGAACTTTAGATTATATATGTGTGTAGTAAAAATTTTATTTGATGCTATATATATTTTCTCTGATTTTTTTTTTTTTTTTGAAATTTAGCTTTCTATTAAAATTAAAGAAAAGAAAAATTCATCCAGAATTCATTTTACGAAGACCACATATTGAAGGCCCAATATTATTCCAAACTCAATATTACATTGATAGAAAACAAGAAGAACCAGTAATTAATGATGAGAGGAGGAGAAACCAAAGTAAACGCAAATGGGACTGATGAAGATCGACTGATCAACGAAGCTCAGATACAGTAGGCAAGCATTCTTTGACATTCCTTTGTTGATTCGTTTCTTTTTCTGTTTGCCATTGAGATATTTGACTTAAGTTTCTGAATCTTTGTGCCTTGTGTCTACTTATTTTTTTCGGGCAATCACTGAGAGTTGTGTTCTTGATTAGTGAGAGTTTATGGAATCAAAAGAAGAAAAAAAGATAAATATATCTTATGTACATTGATTTGAAGAGTATTTTGCTTCTTGTCTTTGTAACAGTTTCAGAGGACGATGAGATTCATTACTCCATCAAACCAGAGCTCTATGATTCAGATCCCAACGTTAAAGATGAGCTGTGGATGGCTAAGAAAAGAGATGGTCGTACTTTGATGATGTGCTTAGCTGTCCAGCTTGTTTCACCACTGTATGCTTAGAGTGTCAAAGGTGATTTCACATTTTTAGTTTCATTAGAAACGAATTGAATCTTTGGTTTCTCAGTTCTGTCATTAGAGAATTGCAGCAGAGAGGGACCATTTCAGACAGCAGAGGAGAGTATCCATCGAAAGAGCAATGAACCAATCAAAAAGTCGTACTTTGCTACAGGTCTGTTTCCAATTTTGTTTAGTAGCCAATTGACATCCATTCTTGATACATTATACAGATTCTAAGCAAGGATTTGATTCTCGAATTGCAGAAAATTTGTTTTGGACAGTCGAATCAACTGTGCTCAGTGACAAAGTTACAGACCTGAAGAGAGCTCTATGGAGACGACTATTTCGCTCCCAAATAGTGTAGATAATATACTGCCAAGCTAGGAGGAGAAACTTCTTTCTAGCTAAGAGGAGACCTTCTTTTTAGCTACGGACGGGCATTAAGCCAAATAATTACATATCTATATATTATCAATTTTAATTAATATTTAAAATATTTAGCTTATTTTAAATTAAAATGATATTTATATTCATCATGCATGTTTTGTTATTTTTATAGATTATGTTCATCTTACTATTAAAAAATGTTCAGCAATACATAATATGTTCATATGTTTTTAGTGTTTGCTCTACTTTAATTATGATAGTTATGATAATAAGCAGAATGTAGCTAGATTTTAGTATAAAACATGGATTACATTTTCGTTCTTATATTTTTTTTCTTAAATACATTGCTAATTTATTTCTAATGTGCAAGTAGAACACATACCAACTACAGAGGTTCAAATACTTCAAATTATAATTATAATAATACAAATTTTAATTAAATGTGTAACTAAAATACTTAAATTACAATTATATATTTGAATATATTATTTATTTTTGAATAATACTGGAGTTACCTTTTCATCAAGGAGGAGAATGTCCAGAGTAGGTGCGAGGTGTCCATCGATGGTGTTTTGTGTGTTCTGCTTGTAAAAAAAAAGTGAAAGAGAAGACTGATTCACTCAAAGTAAATGCATCTCATGGAAGAACCCAACCAAAAAAATCTCTTACACCATGCGACAAATATTGAATTAAAGAAATTCTTCTTGCCTGCATTTTCCAAATTGGCAATATATTTTACTTTTATATTTTATTATTTTTTTATATTTGACCTCAATATAATCCTACTCGAAAATTAAAGAAATACATGATCACTCTTACACACAAATATTTTCATACAACTCATGTAACACAGATTCTTCCGAATACAACAATAGATGGGTTGATCATCACAAAGAAATCAGACCTTTTGGATTTCTAGAGACTCATGTATTACAATGCGATGAAACCTACTCATAATGTATATCTTAAACACTCATTTTCTCTTTGGAAGGCTAAGAAGAGATGCTCTTGTATGTCGGGTCTGTTGATGTGCAATGTTTATTCCATAATTTTTTTTTTTTTTTTTATTCCATAAATTCTCCATATTCTGTTGTTTTGTTATTGTCCGCACAGCCAATAAAAAAACAGGAAAACCCAGTTCTTTTGACATTATAATATAGATATAAATATGACACATAAGAGAAAATAAAAAAAAACTTATATCTTCTACAGAAACACGGTTTAATGTAGCTGTATCATTTGCAGAGTTGATCAATATACATAGGTGACAAAAGTACCTCAGAAATTGACTCTGATTAGCTGAGAACATAACATTAAAATAAAATAAAATAAGTAAGTTTCTATCATAATACCAACAAAAGGTAGAAACTTTCAGAGAAGTTTCCATGGGTTTTCAAGTTCCAGCAGACGCATCTAATTAACGTCATCATTCACGAACTATCTTTTTACTGGCGGCTGCTGCTCTGATATTGACACTGTAAACCCATTTTATACATAGTTACTTTGAATCAGTTTTATCTTGTATTTGATGAATAATTCATGGATTGTGAGCCTCTTACCTTTTGACCAAAGCAGCGATGTTTCCTCTTCAACAGAATCTTCATCATTGCAAACTTCTCTCTGACTCAAACGCTGCGGGACAGTGAGTCCACAATTTCTTCCTTTGATTTCTCTATGCTACTTCTGCTACTATTTTGTCCCGCCATCCCTTAGTGGCGTTGCATGTGTTTTGAAAACAATTATCCACTTCGTTACTTGCGTTCAGGCGGAAAGGGGGATCTTACGGAAGCTTAGTTTGTTTGTCCACCTTGTCGGCTTAATGCTTGATGATGATATTATATTCTCTCGTTGCGAGTTCTTTGGAATCTTGTTTGATAGGTGTAAGATTGATGTCAATGGAATACTGGGTTTTATAGGGACTTGTTTGATGTAAAACTATACATTTTTCTTCTTTTGTTTAATGTAGTATTGCCATTTTTTCTAATTTTCTATTTACATTTTAATATAGATGTTTAATGTTTGATGAAAATTTTCCATTTTTTATAGTATGTATTTACTTATTAATATTATTTTTGTATACTATATATTTATTTAAATCTATATTTAACATTTTAAGATAGATGTTTAATGCTTAATGTACTTTTTCTATTTTTAATTGTGTATTTACATTTTAAAATCGATGTTTAGTGTACTTTTCCATTTTTATATTATGTATTTAGTTATTAATACTAATTTCGTATATTATATATTAGTTAATATATATATTTTACATTTTTAAAGTGTATTTACATTTTAAGATAGATGTTTAATGATCAATGTACTTGTTCCATTTTTTTATATTACGTATTTACTTATTCAATATTATTGTATATATTATTTTCGTATGATTTGATTCTTATATGGTAATCTTAAAATGTAAATGTATATTTTCGGAATAATAATTATCAATTATGTTAAAATGTAAAATATACATTAAATCAATATTTTCGATGACACGTGGCATCTTTCTGGAGAAATTTATGTCGATGAGATGGACGCTCCCTGGTGCCTCAAAACTGTACTTTTAATAGTATAGATTCGACGGCGACGCTGACGTTCAAACTTCTTCTCCATTTCTGAAACGGAGTGTGTTATGGTTCCATCGTGTTTAATCAGACGCCCACGACGAGCTCTTAATGCGTTGCTTGCATCGTCAAGGAGGTGAGCTTTTGGGTATAAATATGTTAGCGTTTCTCTTCTGCAAATCGCATTATCTTCGTCTTTGTTTTGTTTTTTCATCTTTTGTTTATTTTTAACTTTAAGAGTTGGTAAATATCATTTTGGTTAGTTTTTGTTTGATTCCTGGATTGGTGATTTAAGATGTGAATATAAATCTAGGCTTTGCGTTCTTTTACGTTTGTGAATTCTTTAAATAGTTCTCCGTTATACTCCAATTAAATTCTCTTTAGAGTTCTCATTGTTCTTACCCATTATCAAATCTGAGTTTCCCTCTCCTTTGCTACTTATGTAATAACTCTGATGGCTACATGGCTTATATATGTTTGTTAAATGTTAGTGTGGGTCTGTGGATGTATGTTGATTAATAAAAGAAATTGAATTTGATAACCTTCACACCAAACAACTAAAATGGTTCTGTTGTTTTTTTACAGGTTAAAACTTTGGGGTTTAAACATATTTTGACGTTAAGAATGTGCAAGAGCTCATCCCGACGCATGGAAGATGGATAAGTTGTTGCAGTAAGCTCGCCAAACTTGATTGAACATAGGAAGTAATAGTTTCCATCTTGCTGAGGGGTTAACATGATAAACTCAAGTATCTTGCTTAACTGTCGTTTGCTGAATTTCTGTTCGTTGTCGTATTAGGCGACTATAGAGTTTCAGATAATTATTTAAAAGAGCTTTCACCTCATTTTGAAGAAAGCATTCATGTAACTTGAGCTCACACTTCTCGATTTTGTTCTGTTTTTGCTCTATGCTAATACATGTTCTTTTGTTTAAAAAAAATTCTTTTTGTAGACTGATAAATGATGAGCTTGAGCAAGTTAGAGGCTTTTTATCGATGCAACTGTGCCACTTAAAGAATAGTTAAAGATAGTTGGGGCTGTCCTCGCAACAAGTTTTCCATTTTTTGTTTTACCATCAGACGATGTGTTGTGAGATCAGTAAGTTAATCACACTTTTTTTTTGTTGCAGATACCCGGAGCAAATGGCAGTTACAGACAATACTGATGCTGCCCATTTTTGCTGCACTGGATGGGTCAATAACAAAGCTAATCAATGTTTGTGCCTCTTAGGTTTGCCTTGGCAAGGGGAATAAGAGCTGCTACATTTTTAGCTGTGGAAACAGAGTATCCAAGCACACTCGAAGCTTTGGGTAATTGATGAGTCAAGAAAATTTCAATGATTAATGGGATTTAATGTGAGTGGTTTACGAGTTTAATAATTAGATGTTCAAGGTGATGCAAAGTTTGAATTATTATTCTTGATTAAGTTTTGAATTCACAAGAAGTGATGTTTGTTAGCTACAGCTAGCATGGAAAATACATGAGAAATATAGTTTTGAATGAAATAATTGCTTCCTCTCAGTATTGGTATTTTTAAAAGGAAAAAGTTTAATCCATCAATAAGGAAATCTCATGTGTAACAAACTCAAAGAAAAAATGTCAACCAATTAACATGTGAATGAACCATTTTAATTGTGAGACAAACTTATAAACTCTAAAAAAGAGAGTAAAATTTAATGTTTAATTGAAAGTAAATTATAATTTCAATTTTTTAAAATTGACATTTTTATTTTAATGTTTTAGTAAATAGAAACATTTGACTATAGCAATTTAATAATTAATAATTGTTTCCACTCAGATTTATAAGTACATTTAAAAAGAAAAAGTTTAAACCATCAATGAGGAAATCATCAGAAGTGTAACAATCTCAAGGCAAAATTGTCAACCAATTAATATGTGAATGAACCATTTTAATTGTGAGACAAACTTATGAACTCTAATAAAAAATAACAAAATAAAATAGTAAAATTGAATGTTTAATTGTAAGTAAATTATAATTTCAATTTTTAAAAAATTATATTTTTTATCTTATTTAATATTTTAGTAAATAGAAACATTTGACTATGACAAAAGAAATTAAATTTAATATTTTTTATATGTTCAGTTGACTGAAATTATATATAATTAAAAACAATTATGTAAATACTTAATGAATCCACTTGCCGCGCGTAGCGCGGCCGACCCTAGTATCTCATAGAAAGGAAACTATGCTGAGAGGGCTTCTTTCACGGACTAACTTTAAACTCTTGTACTAAGTACAATCTATCAAATCCGACCACAAGTGTTGTGTTGAGTTCTAATGTTCGTTTGGTTGTTGGTGAGTTTCTTTGTCCAGTTGCTGTGTTGTATATGTTTTTAGTCACTTTCTTTAGTTTTAGGTCCAAATAAGATTATAGAAAGGGGCTCAAATTTGTTAGCAATATAAAGTAAGTTTGATTTTTTTTTATGAACGTTATTTTCAAGAAAACACAAATTTAACTGTCATTTTTGGCCAAACAGCCAGATACATAGCCAAGTATTTGGGATCCCACAAATTTAACCATTTTTTATGTTTAATAAATACTTCATATAGCAATTGTCACAACATCTGATTCAGCTAAAACCAAAATTGATTGTTTGCCGCGTGGTACATACGTGCTCATGATTTCATATATGTATAATATGTTCGAGGTTTGGATTTCTAAACGTTTTTCAATCAGATTATTTGGTTTAGGAAAAGCAGAAAGTTAGGTCTACAAGTAGTCATCATCATTATTGGCTCTGATTTTTGCTCTGAAGAAGTAGCCTACAAATGTGGAACTGTGAAAGGAAAGTAACGAATTTCTAATAATATATTCAAATAATCAAAACTAGATCTTGACCCGCGCGCCCGCGCGGGTGTTCATTTTCAGTTTGAAAATTTAATTGATATTTGTTATAGATTTTGAGATATTATATATCTTATATTATATGATGGTCTAAAAAGTTTAAATGATGAATTACATTAGTTATTTATATCTAAATTGTTGAAAATATGTTTTTTTAATCATATAGTTTGTCTTTAAATTTTTGTTAATTTTATATTCATATAAGTAAATAGATTATAAGTAACTATAAATATCCTTGAAATAAGTAAACAAAATTACTGATCTATGTATATTGAAATATCCCAAACCTGCATTGGCGAAAATAAGTAAACAAAATTACTGATCTATGTATATTGAAATATGAGTAGGACCATTAAAAGAAACACACACATGTCAATATGAGTTTTATGTTTAAAGATGGTTTAGATCACACAAAATAAAACAAAACGTTAGACCCATTAAAATGTAGGAATAAACGGAATGGGCATTGCTTTGCTAATGAGATTTGCGTTAAATGATATAGATGAATAAATTATCAAAAGAAAATTAATTAAAACCAGCAGCAAAGAATCGTAAATAATAAGATGAAGTTAGGGTTATTTCCCATTTGTACTTCATTTTTAATAGAATAGATTTAAATATTTATAAAGCTATTTCAAATACAATAGTGTATAGTTTGCATGTTGTAAATAATCAATTGTTTAAACTATTGTACGTATTTTTTGCTTCTTATTATATATTTATTTTATTGTATTTGCATTTTGTTATTAAACATATTAATATGTTCATAAAAACATATTTGACAATTATTTTTTATTTAATCTATGTTAAATTTTTACCCACCTTTCAAAACTGGATTTTATTTTATCAGTATTTTCTATATTTATTCATTTTACAAAATATATTATTATATTTACAAAATGAAAGATATGTTAATTTATACATGTAGTATATAGCCTGCTAATGTTAAACTCCTCTGTCATCATATTATATTTTAAGATAAATATTTTATTTTTATGAAAATAAAATTTATCAATTTAATATAATTTTATCATATTAAGTTCAATATGATAAAATTAAGGGATAATTTGCAAAATACCCTATTTAGGATTTGAAATTTGAAAAATACACTGTCTTTAATTTTTTTTTAAACTACACTTTCCTTAATGTAAATTTACCTTTTTGCCCCAATTTGATATTTCAATAATTAATAAATAAATTTGAAACTAATAAAATTATAATGATTTATGTTTAAAATAAATATGTGTTTTAAGATAAATTCAGAAGCTAAACCGAAAGTTCTGTAAGGATGAACAAAGGGATGATGATGACTAAAACTATTGGTTTTACCAGAGAAAAAAAATAGAAATAGCGTACCTACATAGCAGAGGATTATATATATTTATACAGATGGATACACTTCTTGTTTAGTTCATCAAGTTTTTGATCAAGTGCAGAGGATTATATATATTTATATAGATGGATACACTTCTTGTTTAGTTCATCAAGTTTTTGATCAAGTGCATCTTGTACTGCAAGAAAGCTATAACCAGAGCTGAATCTAATGAAAACGAAGAAAACAGACATGTTTTTTTTTCTTATTCTTGGTTTCACATTCTTAGTTTCATAAACATAGTGGCGTTAGCATTTAAACAAAACAACTGTGTTGTTCTTTCTTCCAAATATGAAATGAGATTTCCAAAGAAAAAAGATTGTCTACCCAAAATATTGCGCAGTTCAAGTGGCTTCTCAATACAAACAAACGGCATCAGTGGAAACCCATTGAAGAGCATAGCCTCCTTAAAATTCAAGTAAAGCAAAGTTTGTGTTCCTTCTGAGGTAAGGAAGGTTATGACCTGAGTGAAAATAGTTCACAGGTGATAATGTCGCTCGCGTCTAGCGAAGCAGAAGAGTTTCTAGCACCAAGGATCGGAACCAGATTGAACATAGATTCTTTCAGCCCGTTGAATGTCACTCCGTGACTCATCTCATACTCACAGACCCGTAAAATATTAAATTCTAACTCATTGCCCAACCTATTAATACTGAAATCTTCATGACCCATCTGAACCATAACGTCAAACTTCATGAGAGAAGGAGACGAGAAGACGGCGTTGCTTTTTTTTTTCAAAACACTAAAAAAATTTGAGATATATTAAAAAGATATGAGAAATATATTGTTTAGTATATTAAAAAGACATTATACAGATTCTAAGAAATATTAAGATTGGGCAAATTGGTAAATTTATATATAAATAAGTGTATTTTTCCAAAAGCTTAAACAATGATGTATTTTCAAATTATAATCTTATTGAAGTGTATTTATCAAAATTTTCCCTAAAATTAACATGATTAATTGTGATTATATAATAGATTAAAATAAAATAAAATATTTTATTTTTCCTTTTATAAAAGACAACATAGTATATTAATGAATAATAATATTTCAAAACTAATTACGGAATTAGATAAAATAATTTATATATAATTTTGAAAATTAAGATCTTGTTAAGATCTTCTTAATATGTTTTCGAAATTTAAAATATATATATTTAAATTTTAAATGAAAAGATATCAATATGTGTATGTTAACCAATCCTGATTTTAGAATTAATATATTAGAAATGATATATTATTGCACCATATGTTTAGTAATTAATGAATGGTAAGTCATTTCTAGTTGAGAGTCCATTTTTTAAAATATCACACATGAATCAAGGTTGTGACTTCTGTTTTATTTTCCTTTTTTATTTGATATAGATTTTTAATGCTAGGTGCAACGATTTTGATCCGATTATTATTATGTCAAATGGTTTATAATTGAATGAGATTTTGGCAATGTTTAAACGAACCGATAGGTTATTATTGGGATCATATTGTGTAATAAATAAAATCTGGTTTAGTAATGTTAATCATTGCCAAACTATACAATATGATAGTTATATATCTAATGTTATATAGAAGTTCGTTCAAGTCAATTTCATGTGGATATTAAGATTATGATAATGGAAAATATATGTGTGAAACCTTCGGCCAATATATTTAAAAATTGTTCAATGGGCTTTCGGATTTGTTCAATTAGCGAGCAGTCAATATATTAAAAAAATTGACACAGAAACACTAATGGCATACAAACGTAAATAATGAGATAAAGTGAAGGTTATTTCTCATTTGTACTTCACTTTTAATAGGATAGATAGTCTATAATTTTCCTTTTCTTCATGATGTCACTCCAACAAAAGAAAGAAATACCAGCAACGCAAACAACTATTCTTTGCAAATACTACCTTGCGCTAGGCAAATCCTTTGTGTCATAGCTCATACTCACTTTAGGGGAACTTTGAGAGTCCATGTTCTGACCGTTACCTTTCATCGAGATTTCAGAAGTAAGACACTCTTTCAGCTCGATAACAACTTGGAACATGCTTGGTCGTTTTTCTGAAGAAGGGTTTGCACACAACATAGCCAATTCAAGAGCTCTCCAGGCAGAATGAGAGTTGTAATCTCCATTTAGGTTAGGATCCATGATGCCAGCAATATCTCCTCTATTGAGCATAAATGCTGTCCATTCAGCTATGTGGGATTTTTCGCGAGTTTGGTCAAACACGTCTTGGTTTGTGATTATCTCCAATAATACAATCCCAAAACTATAAACATCGCTCAGTTCTGTCAATCGACCTGTTATGTAACATCTGGCAAGGCAAAAACACAGAGTAAGATAACATTTATATTAATTTAAACATGAACATTGTCACAAATTTTACATTTGTGCGCATTACTATTTTAGACTTTGTTTTCTCACATTATGGTTGTAAATATACAAAAAGATCAATCCGCAGGTGGAGTAATAATACTTACTCAGGATCAAGATATCCAGGAGTACCAGCAACTACCGTTGAAACATGATATTCACCTCCAAGTTGGAAAGACCTTGAAAGTCCAAAGTCTGCAAGTTTGGCAGTGAATCCCTCGTCCAACAATATATTTGTACTTTTGACATCTCTATGCACCATTGGTGGCCGACATCCAATATGTAAGTATTCTAGTCCTGTAAAATTTTGAAACTCTCCCTTTTACTTATTTTTGATTCTAGAAACCGTAACTACAAATATAAATAACTTTTAATACATTTATTCAAATATTCTTGACTTTTAAAGATGTCAACATGGTCATTATATCAAATTGGAATATGGTATTTCAATGTAAAAGAGAACAAATTGATCATTTCTTTTAAGTAAAAAATAAGAGCTAATGTACTATTTATATTCGAATCATTTTTGTCAATTAATAACATGAAAGTATTTACACTAATTAAAATGACAAGTGAATGACATTATTATAAGATAGTTGGAACCTAGGGCGGCGTCGATGGCAATTTGTAGTCGAGTACTCCACTTCAGAACAGAGCTATCGTGTTTTCCTATACAGATAGTCAAATCAGCAAACATGTTATTTTCCGTTTTTTAGCTTAAAAAATGCATGTCTCATTTTTTATGACCAAAATAGCACATAATAAAATGACTAAAATAAGTTTCATTAAATATAAAAAAAATGATTAATGTACTCTTAATAAATAACATATTTAATATGAAATATTTTTAAAATATTTAAAATTTATATCATTTTTCTTAGTGTGGTATTTTGTAATAAACCTTTTTAGTGCTATTAGAGAATACTTTTCTTTATACTGTTTTAATCTTTTCACCTGACAAATGATGTTTTAAGTCTCCGTTGGACATGTATTCATATATTAGAGCCAAATGACCTCTTTCGTCGCAGTATCCGACAAGGCTTACCAAGTTTATGTGGTGAACTCTCAACAAAAGTTCGACCTGTAGAACAATGAAAAAAACATATAACGCATCGGTCTGACATACGTTGAATTACGACAATATCCTACCTCTGCCTTGAACTCTTTATAGCCTTGTGTTGATGATTGGGAAAGTAGTTTGACAGCTACTTGTTGTGAACCATTTATATCACCATGATAAACAACGCCAAACCCTCCTTCTCCAAGTGATCTTGCCAAGTTTTTTGTTATTTTCATCACCTCTGAATAAGTAAATTTTTTCCTTTTCATCTCGATCGATATTTCAGATACATCAGTGGATGTAACATTCGCACCCAGCTTAATTGATGGTGGTGGCAGAACTGTAGAGACCAACATTTAGTACAATAATTTTCAATATATATATTGTAATATATGAGTTTTAGCGAATACCTTCTGAACTTGATAATATTTTCTTCTTAAACACAAAAATGAGAACTAGAACCACTATAATGACCATGACAGTAGCCGAAGAAACAAGTGCAACGGTTTTTACTGGAATTTTATCCTCTGTGACACATGAACCAGATAAACAACGATGCTCTCCATCAACACTATCCAAAAAAATGAAACCGTTAGGGTTCTGAATGCATGTGGTGAAGTATTCAAAAGAAATGTGTGTGGATGGAGTATTTCTTCTTACAATAGCTGTAGCCCTTCTTTTTCTCTATCAAGAAGGGCCTGTGGGATGAAACCAATAAGATTGTTCCTGCTCAAGTTTCTGTTAAACCATAAGATATATGATACATATAGGTGAACATGCATGATCCCAAGATATACGATTACCAAGTATGTCCGAAGAAGCTTACATGAGCATTAAAGACTTCACATTAGCCAGAAATTCTGGAACATCTCCTGTCAGATTATTATTTGACAAATCCCTGAAGTTTGTAAGAATCAAGTCACTGACATTTATGAATTTCTTGTGTCTTAAAACTAAAATTATCATACTTACAACTTTTCAAGATGCGTAAGATTTTGAATTGCAGTTGCTATGGTTCCTTCCAACCCGTTGGAAGATAAGTTCCTGTGTTACAGAAAAAGTGTGATGTAGATAGATAAGGTTTTCTTGAATTCTAAAGATGTTGTGCTATATAAATATCTTACAAATAAGTGATTCTTGGTGGTGTAGATGTATCTGTGCTGTTGCAATTTAGATTATCCCATACAAACTTCTGGGGGACGCATGGATCTCCTTGCCATGTGATTCTGTTCAACCCATATATGGCTTTGATTTTTCGGATTGCACCAACTGTCAAGTTACAACAGTAAATATATATATATATATCTTGTATTTATGCATATATTGAACCTTGCATGAGTAGTAAGCATACCATCATTTTCATTTGTTTCCAGTTGTGGGAATTTGACGACGGTGTAAAGTTCGATGGCATTAAGAAGAGGTGGGAGAGTAGAGTTTGTTGTTCTTATCAGCTCTAAGTTGCATACTCCTCCTTTGCAAGTAACCGGTGTTGTGGAGTAGATTGTCGTGGTCTTCAAATATTCAGGGCTTATCGTTTTGTCAAAATGTTGGCCGTTCCAAATAATATCAAACTCTCTAGATTCGGTGATCGGTAATGATTGGACCTCAGAGAAGTGGAGGTACAAGTAAATTTGGTCGTCAGGGAAATCTAGCTCCTCCGTAATATTGAACCGTGCAACAGCATATGCAGGTATAGCCGCGGTCTTGAGTACATTCTGCGGCACAAGAAAACCATTGGAGTTGTTGGCTTCTAGGGTGGTTGAAATCTGCGTCCATTCTGGATCAAACTTTGGTTCCCATATTCTGTCTTTGACGTCATTTGGGTACCTGTGATTCAGAAAATCTTGTATTATTTCTTGACCGTAAACTAAAATGAGAGTTAATATCTATCTTAAAGCGACTTACGATAGAATGATATCTGAACTGGTAAGATAGTATCGCTTGAAACTCTTCAACGAACCAGATTCAGTGATGTAAATTTCGTTAGGTACCGGCCTTAGTTCCACTGATGTAACCATTGGGGTAGTCTGGCCTGTCTTAACAAGACACAAATCCAAGGAACTTGATCTTGGGATGTAAATGATCTCCTCGGATTGACCGCTTATCCTATTTTCTAGGTCTATCGTTACCCAAAAGTTAGGACCAATGTACACGTCAAACTTAGGAGTAATATTAAGACCGTCATAGTTTCCGTATAGAGCAGTAAATCTCATCAGATAATTTGTCCCTTGCTTCACACTAAGATTGTAACAGTTGCGTATTCCATCGGGAAAGTATCTCAGAGTCACGTAGGATTTTATGGTCTTGGGTAGGCTGGGATCAATTTTCCCAATCTTTCCACTTTGGATGAAGTCCGAGTCTGATGAGAACCATAGTCCAGTATCTGGCTCGATATATGGTGACGCTTCACTCGGGGCTAAACCGCAATCCAAACTGATGAAGCCTATATATTACGATATCCAATGTACAGTGTCGTCAACTATAATGGTCACTTTAACTATTCTACAAGAACTTCCAACCTAATTGGTGATAAGATGAGTAGTCCATCTAATCCTCTATATTTCTTAAGATCTTTTTTACTACTGATGTGATACACTTTGTGTTTAATACGTTTCTCGAGAATGGTTTTTTGAGCATTAATCTTGAAATATTCGGATAAGGATCGATGAACCAACTTTGGCCTAGTTCGATGTGTATCGAGTTGGACTTCGTGAATTAGTTTTAGATTAGAAGCCAATCTAGCTTAACATTCTTAGAGTTTCACAATTTTGTTTTAAAGTCTATTCAGGTTTTATTTAGTCAGCTATTTTGTGATTCAGCCAATTAAGCTTTGTGTTAAAAGTGTTCATCTTTTTGTATTTATAATAATAAATACCCTAGTATTGTATAGGACTGAGCAAAAATTTTGACACCTGAAATCCGAACCTAACCCAAATTAAAAAAATCTGTATCCACATCTGATCTGAAATGTAAAAATATCTGAATGGATGTTACAGAGTTCGAGAATATGAAGTTTTATTAACTGAACAAGAAAGGTACCTCAAACCCAAAAACTCTTAAACCAAATATCTGAATTAATATCCGAAGTAAGTATTTAAAATTTAAACACTTCAACTAAAAATACTTGAATCTGAACAAGAATAAGCCGAATCTGAATTAATTCAAACCCATAATAACCCATGCTTACGAAATAGGTTTTGGCATGATTTGCAAAATTATATATGAACTCGAAGTGTCATTAATGGAACTCCAATAAGTACGAAGTTAATCCATATATGAATGGGGCCTAAAGGCTGTATCCCCAAAACAAACCCACCGAACGACAATGTCTAGTAGCTGCTAATTGTATCCTTGTTGTTGAATCCCCTCCTTAGTTCTATAACCCATATAAAGTTCCTTTCTCTTAAACCGTACTATCTCTTCACTAGTTCGTAAGTTAGAAACGTTTCAGTCTATGCAAATCTATCATATGAATTTCATTTTCTTTTGTAATAGTAAATCTAAGATAATCGTTGGTGTGCTAATTAAAAATGACGATTTTCTAGTCTTTCTTTTCAACCACATGCGTTGTGCAGATTTTAGTTCAGATAATAGTAGATTTTATACTGTGGAAATTCTCAACAAAATGTAGACACATACCTTCTTGATGATCCTCAGCTTGAGTCAGGTGAATAACAGCGAAAGTTGCAATTAGTGCCACCAACAAAAACACATTCTCCATATGCTCTTGCTTTCCAAGCAAAATCAGGAAATTAAAGTAAATAAAAACATCTATATTTCAAGCAAAAGACGTTACCAAGACAATCTTCTAAAATCGTGCGGACATGTATATAGAGGGGAAATGCCGAATGCGTGTATGTTATTGTATTTTCTTGGTCAGAGTTTTCTTTGATTATTTTTAAGAACCTATCATTTGAAAGTATAGTTTTTTTTTAACAACGAACATGGTAGTGGCGAAATGCACAGATGGATATGGCTGCAAGCCGTCGTTGACTTAAAAACTTTGCGATTTTTCAATTTGTTTAGGGCATCAGAATTTTTAAGTAGAGGGTGCCCACTCCGGTTTTATTTTGGCTTAAGTTTGTGTATTTTCGTTTGTCCATCCAAATAACCTATTTGAATGAAATGAGAATCAATATTCGTTTTCTACTAACGTGAGCATTATCGAAATGGCTATTAAGATGAGTTTTAAAATTTAGATTAAAATGAGAATCATTTAAATTGATCATCTAGATGAATCTAATTGGTGTATATGGATGATATAGATGATTCTGTCCAAAATAACAAATCAAAAATTTACCATTATCATTATCCAAAAATCATTTAAATTTTAGTTTCTACAATTACTGTAAAATAGATTTTCTCAAAACATTAAATAGTTTTTTTCGCTAAAACTATAGTCACATATTACGCTCAAACTATAAACCATATTTTCACCAAAATCCTTAAATCAAATTTTCATATCGATATGGCAAAAATTATTTTCCTTACCAAAACTGTAATTTATCCGCTAAAACAATAAAATTATATTAAGAATTTTTCTGCAAAAAAATTGTAAAATGATATTTTTACACCAAAATCGAAAAATCATTTTTGGTAGTATCCTTTATCTCACCAAAACTCAAAATCATATTTTTCACCATGCAAAGTCACATGTTTCCCCAGCACCGCATAATAACAATCTCCTTTCCAAAATCATTTTTTTGCGCCAAAAAGGCATTTCCACAAAAACCGTTAAAACAATTTTCCTGCAAAAATACCCAAGTTGCATTTTCTCTTCAGAATCATAAAATAATTTTTTCTAGCAAATGCAAAATCATATTTACTGTTAAAATCATAAAATTAAGGTTTCTCCAAAAATATCGTAAAACTATTTTTTTACCAAAACCATAAAATCATATTTTGTGGAAAACTGCAAAATCATATTTCCTATCAGATCCGTAAAATCACATTTTCTGTAAAAAATCAGAAAATCACATTTTTCGCTAAAGCTGTAATATTAAATTTTCTCCCAATATCTTAAAATCAATTTTAAAAATGTTTAATTAAAATAAAAATGTGTCATTTATTTATTAAAATCATCTTGATGGAATTACAAATGAGAAAACAAACGAAAATCCAATAAGAGATCCATCTACAGTATATGAATCAAATGAATGGACAAAAGGAACTGTCCAAATAACATCAGAATAAATCTTTTTATGAATGGAGATGATGTATGGACAAACAAACAACCCTTTTACTTCTTTTTTTTATGTTCTAAAATGTATTGCGTTATTAGGATATGTTAGCATTGGCAATCTGGATTTCATTGTTTGCTAGTCTATATCACATGCATTTCGAATTTGCAGAAGGCATTCCGAAGTTTCTTGATATTGGTCACATGATCACTGGAGGGGATGAAGCTTGAATAAATAATAACTTCCTCCTTAAATGCTCATCATTTTCTATCATATTTCGGATGAAACTCTAAAATGCACTTAATATTTTGACAAACTTTTTTTTGACCAAACGAGTCTATGAGTTTTAAACCATTGATTAGTGCTATTCCATTTAGAACATTTTGACCAAACATGTCTACGAGTTTATGGGTGTTAGTGGGAATTAGAATTAGAATGATTGTTATAATTCTTAGAATGCAGTGTTATTGGTATATAGATTCTCACATTTTTATTAAAATCAAATGTTATTAGTTTAAGGATTTTATAAATCTATACAAAATCTCTTGTTATTTAAAAAGTTTGAATTTTAATGATTTCATAAATCTACCAAAGTTAGTATTATTGGGGGTTGTATTCTTAACAATTTAACTCATTAAAGAAGATTTTGAGAATACTAATATTTCTTAGATTCTTAAAATCACTATAATAATTTATTTTTATAGATTTTTATACTATACAAAATTATCTACAATTCTTTCCAAATTTAATAAATCTCTCAACTTTTAAAATCAACAAACTCTATATAAATCTAACTCTCACTCTCAAGTGATTAGTTTGAGATAATCAATGATTAGTTCTAGTAAATACTAATTGATGTGTTAATTATGTTTTGGATTGACCTGTTAGGTCAAGATTATACCATAAATAGTATGTTTCATTTGTGTTTTGACCGAGCAATCCCAACAATCTGATAGGATAATCATTTGAAAATGGAATGTTTTACAAAGAAATAGAAGACTTGTTCTAAACTCTTTTAACAAAGATTATTAGTTGGAGTTACTACTATTACAATCAGTCAAATCGTTACCAATCTTGCCTTTATAATTCCATTTATTATGATCGTTATGAATAATAATTATGAAAAAAAAGAGGAAAGAGCTATGAAAATCATTCTAACATATTGAGACTTTACTAGGGGCGGAGCCCCGCGCAAGCGTGGGGATGTTAGAAAAAATCAAATGTGGTAGTAGATAATGTATGTGGAGTGTAGGAGAAGGTTAGAGATGTATAAGAAGGAGAAGTGTTAAGAAGGAGAAGCGGGAAGAGATGTGGTGAAGAAGAGTGGAGATTATTATAATTCTTATAAATGTAAAGGAGGAAGAGTGAATTTTTATATGGGGAAATTTTATTCGAAGACTAATAAAAGTCCTTGGGCGTATATGTTGATTATTCTTGTTTAGTATTGGGATATCTTAACTTGTAATTGAAGTGTAAGTATAACGTGAACCTCTTTCATATATTAAAATGAGAAACTGTTATCCTCCGATGAGGTACATTTGAGTGATTTTTTTAAAGAAAAAACAGGAAATAAAGGAGAAACTGTAAAGTCTTGAAGAAGATATGCATCGTAGTAGAGAAATTAGTAAAGATACGGTAGGAGCATTGGGTTCACGTTTGGGTTGCTTTCAAACTCTCACTCACTTGAGGCGTTGGAGCCACCTTCTTTGACATCAGTTGTTGCCGTGTTGGTGGCAGAAACAGAAGTGGATGCTTCTCCATACTCGACGTCGACAGTTTTGTTTGCATTGATGATGAAACCAGACAGAACTTACAAACACCCGAAATGTTCATATTTCTCTAAACAACCCAAAAAACAGAACCTGCACCAAGAATCAAATGTGTAGCCAAATACTCAAAATATGAACTGTATAACTAAAAATATAATTTATAAACAGAAAAATAATTTAAAAAAAAATGAAAAACCTGAATATTTTCTGTTTTTTCGTGTTTAAGTAGTGTGTAACTCAAGTTTTCTGTTTTTGTCAGGTTTTTAGGTTTAAACCTGAACCAATCCAAATTATCAGTAATATGATTCCCTTTTAGGACTCATCAAAAATAGAAAACCGACGCGGACCAATGCTGAAAAGCTTAATATGTAAACACAGTTCTGTCTCTGAATGAGACTCCACACATTCTTGATTTAACCATCGTGCAAACAAACATACCTCAGAGGATTTGCCAAGAATCTTTGGCTAATTGTCAAGAAGCTACTTTCATGATTGGACATGAACCAGGCAAATGAAGAAACACTATACCAAGAAAGGGAGAAACATAAGAACACAAACATGCACATAGTTGATACTTCCATGATTAGACTTGTTTTAGAAACTGATATCTTGCAAGGAGGTTGTACCTTCCGGTAAATATATGTTTTCTGAGACCCAAAATTGTTGACTTGCGGCTACCAACACGCTCCTTTAAACTCCTCCAACACATTTCTTAACTTGAAAGCTTCTTCAAAGTAGTTGTCCTGCACAGAGAGACTAACCATGAGGGATACTATACTCAAATCTACTGTTATGAGAATGAAGAAGAGTTACTTGATTCATATCTATAGTCTGCAACGTTTCACCACGTGTAAGTATGATAGTATGGTTTTGCTTCTCAGGCTTTCCTTACCAATTTCAGCTGGTGGACCAGGAAGCTTGATACGATAGATTTCCTGATGATGAAAAAATATTCACGTCAAGAAGAGTAACATATATACAAACCTATAACCAGCATGCAAGTTTATATCTTTGTGTTATTGTTTATAACATACTTTAAATAAAACTTGCCACCTCCTTTGAGAAAAAAGTAGAAGACTTTGAGAGATTTAGCATCTGCTGTCTCTTCCCTCTCGTCTACATAAGCAACCTGTAGTGATGGATATCTAGAAAAACATTGACATAGTTAGAGAACATAGATCAAATGATAACTTTCATTGAAATGTATCAAAATTTATCATACTTCAGTATAGCTGCAGAATATTTGTGTAGCAACTCCTGTTGTGGATATCACCAGACTTTTTCTGGTTTCCATAGACCTGACAAGAAAAAACATAAGTGAACTTGAGTTCTGCTTGGGCTTTAGCACTTTCCAGGAAAGCCTTCTGATGCTTATCATTGGATACCATGGCCTGGTGTACATTGAACTTAGCTGCAAGAAGTTACAAAAAAATAGTAAGTTCAAGAATCTCATGTTTTACTTCTAAATTAGTAAACCACAAACAGTTTTCCCCTGCAACTTCCAGGTAACACTGAAGCTCCAGAGCCTGTCTAAACACTTTTAAAACTTTCTTGAATCCAGGAAATATTACCTGCTCGTCAGAATTGGAAACAGACTTGTTTAGCCCTCCTATTGAAACAACTTCATTCTTTTTTATCCCTTCTTTGGTATCGATAAAGGGAAAAGCTTGACCAATAGGGCCTTCTCAGCTGGAACCAGAAGGTATAATATGATAAGCTAACACAGCATTAATTTTTTTGGTTCAACCGAAACACCTAATGAGTTCGTACCTGGCTGTAAATTCTGAGATGGCTTGAAGTTTTATAATAAAACTTCGTTGCTGGCGTGGAGTTGAGGTATAGGTTACCTGCGGAATGAAGAGTGTTTCGTAGATCATATATTAGACCAAGATTTATCTGGAAAAAAATATATAAATGAAGAAATCGTAGTAAATATAATGTCTAAGTTTAAAATTAACAAACCTTCAAATATTTTAGGATTAACAATGGTGACCATCATGATAGACTGTGTCCTAGCACATGAGTTGATATATCTTCTACGCTTGATAAAGTGACAAACTGAAAGCGGTTCTGAACATCCGTCGTACTCTCAATCCGCTCATATAGATTTGAGATGAAGGAAACGGAGGCGTCGACATGGATACTGGATGGATTCAGTGTGGTAACAATTATGACAGAATTAAAACAAATACAATGAACCATAGGGAAGGCCAAGAGATACGATTGGGGAGGCAAAGAGATGAGAGTATGAAAAGCAGAGACGGCGAGGTTCAGTTCTGGATGGAGGATAACATAGAAGCCCTAATCTAGTGAAGCACAAAACTCAGAGTTTCACTAATTTATCAAACCAAACCTAAACTCAGAAATCAGACCAAACTCATAATCCAGTCGACCAAAATAAACCGAACATTAGCGGGTCCCACATGCATTTATAAAAATCTGACGTGTATACCCTGAAAAGAGAGAAAAGTGAGGCACTATATATATAATTTTATCAGTCAACTTTGGTCGTTATCAAAATCAATAGAGATATTATTGCCACAAATCTCTCCCTATCATTACTATGTCCATTATACCGAATGAATTTGTACACCTTAGGTTCTAATTTAAACAAACACCAAGTCCAGACACAACAGGAAAAAAAGTAGCTAGAGAGATTCAGCCATGGCCTCCAAATGCATAGGTGACTGTCTAGACATCAAAAGCGATGCGGGATGTGTCCATCAGGGAACAACCTATGCCAACCTTCACAAGTGGCCGGTGGCTGAGGTGGATTTCGTACGGTCACTCAGTAGCGGCTGTAGCAACCGTTCTACCTCAGTGGTGGATAGCATCTCTTATAGGCAAATGTACCTTAGGAGCTATACCTTCTCAAGAGAAGAGGACAATGAAGATTTAAGAGGAGATCTAGATAGCCATCATGATTCACATAAGAAACGAACATGGTTGTTTTGGAGGAGAAAGGAAGAAGGCGGTAAAAATCAATATGAGGGAGAGTAAAATGCTTCCCCATAGGGCATCTGTAGGCAGACTCGTTAAGAAGTGTTTGTCTTGTGCTTGCTCGACTAAGTTTGATATATTGAAGAAAAAAGTTTATCAACAGAGACAACAGTAGTTGTTAAGTTTTTCAGAATTTTAGTAGCTATTCTTTGTTCGCTGGCATTTATAAATAAGGTTTTTAACCCAAATGTTTTCAATGATGATTTTTACTTTTAAGTAGTTGTGAAAGGTTTTGGTATTCGTCTCTTATAGAAGCTTGTCAAGTTGTATATTGTAAATGAAAGATATTGTTTTAAAAAAATTGTTTTTACAATAGTAGCCATTAAAACCACTAACCAAGTTCTTCAACTAGTGTTTCAAAAAAAAACTTCTTCAACACATTTTACCAATATACCAAATATCATTTTAAAGTTTTGAAGTCCAAAAATTGTATAACAATAATAAGGAGTAAAAGATAAAACTAGCGATCTATAATTAAAACAAGATTTTAATTATGTTGGGAAATAATGTTTTTTGTTTTAATGTAAGTTTATGAACAAGTATACTTTTCCAACGCCGATCAATAGTTGCTTCTTTGTTATCTACTGGTTTCCTTTAGGCTCTGATCGTTTGGAACGACTCCTTCTGCTTGTTATAAGGTTTCACGTTACTTAATATATATGGAAAAAACATATATATTTGACAAAACATTAACGTGGGCTCTGTGCTTCTTATTAAGCACTAATATTGACTTGAGCTTTTACTGTCTTTGGGCATATAGACCTATAAAAACTTTACGTTTTTTTACCTTCTATAAGGTATTTAACTACGTGATGGTACTACATTACAAACATAGTGGGAAAAAGGTCTGACAACATGGTTAACTTAGAGAATAAATACAACAGAATTACGCTGAGAAGTGATCTAACTCAATATAAAACGATTTAGAAGAAACCTTGACATACGTAATCTGATATTTTATAATATCCACATATGCATATAGAGATGAATCGGTGAAATTCATGCAAGATTTTGATCAGAAGAGTTAACAGATTTCGTAATGCGCGCAAGAGGGATAGGAGGAGTGCTTTTCCCTAATGAATAAACTTCAGAAAATAGAGTTGAAAAAGTATACACATTAAGTTGAGAAAACCTCTCAATTTTTTCCTCTGACTTGGTGATTTTTAATATAAAAATAGATGTATATAGTTATAAAATAGATGTGTGCATATATATATCAAACATCCTAAACCTAAACCCAATGTTAACAAAAAAGGATAACTGTTCACACAAGAAGTTTGAAGTACCCACCAAAAAGCTTTAATGGCCACCAAACGCATAGACAATTGTGTAAGCATCGAAAGCGACGTCCTCTCCGTCCAGAAGATGACGAGTTACACCAACCTCCACAAGTGGCCGATGGCAGAGGTGGAGTTTGTCAAGTCAATCAGCCACGGCAATAGCCAGCATCGTACCATGGTGATGAACAACATATCTTGCAGGCAAATGTACCTCAGAAGCTACACTTTCACTAGAAATGAAAATGAGGACGAAGGTGGCTGTAAGACCGGTGACCAGTGGAACAGAGGAGAGAAAAAGAGGTCTGCAGAGGCAACTAAGAAAGGTATGAGGAAAAATAGCAAAGCAACGCCGTGTACGCCATTTGTTTTGAGGCTCTTATGGAAGTGTTTTTCTTGTACTTCCTCTACTAAAGTCAATATTGATCCGTGAAGCAAAATCCTCATTTGAGATCTATGAGAAATAATAAAACAAAATAAATTTTGCTGGTTTGTAATTGATGGGGCTTGTTTAGCAGCGTAAGTTTGAAACAGTGGTTCAAGTGGCCGTGGTGAAGAAAGAAATAATTTAATGAAACCGGAACAGTACTGCTCCTGGAAAATAAAACCTTAAAATGATTTAAGAAGAAGTAAAACAAAATCAAACCCAAACAAGAACATGCAGAACTAATAAGCTCAAAAACACTTCTAAACATATAGTACAACTGAAGCAACAAGAGTGTTGAAACATACTTAGAAACAAAGAAGAAACAGATATCAGACAACTTCAAAAGAGAATACAAACTCAAAGAGGAGGGGAAGAGAGAATAAAAGAGGAAACATTTCAAACTATTTGTATCATTAGTTCATTACTGATGAAAAATCCGCAGAAGAAACAGCTCGAGCAGACAAAACACCTGATGCTTCTTCTCCTCATTACATGTTTCCTGTTTACAATATATCAGATCTTTTCTCATTTATGGGCATTATCATCAACTGCCTCACCAATCTCATCATCTTCCTTCGGATTTCACAAGTTGAGAGAACACTTTACTCATGGAAACACCAGAGAGATCATCAATGCTCGATTCCTCAAACCGTCCGTTGGTTCCAGGAACGTTAACGCTCGAGTCCCCCTGACTGAAATTGTTGATCTGCGGAGGCAACTCTCCAATCATATTCGTGCTGTTATCTTCCGGCTCACCGTCTATGACCGCTTCTTGCAGCTGCAGAGCGTACTCAAGATTCCACAGCACGTCTCCCATAGACGGCCTATCCACTCCATAATCAGCCAAACATTTCTCCCCCGTCTCAGCAAACTTCCTCAACGAATCTGGTCTGATGCTTCCGCGGAGCGACTGGTCAATGATCTGATCCAACTGCCCTTTCTTCTGCCACTTCATCGCCCACTCCGCGAGATTCACCATCTCTCTCGGAAGCGTCGGGTCTATAACAGGTCTAGCGCAAAGAACCTCGAATAGAACGACACCAAAGGAGTAAACATCTGATTTCTCAGTGAGCTGCTGCCTTCTGAAGTACTCCGGGTCTAGATACCCGAAACTACCTTTCACAGCGGTACTCACATGAGTCTGATCAAGCTCAGGTCCCGTCTTCGACAGTCCGAAATCCGCAACCTTAGCCATGAAGTTCTCGTCAAGCAATATGTTAGCGGACTTCACGTCTCTGTGAATGACAGGTTTCGAGTCACCGGTGTGAAGGTAATGCAACCCTCTCGCCGCGCCAATGCAGATCTCGAGCCGTTGCTTCCAAGTCAAGCTCGGGAGACCCGACCCGTAGAGATGACTCTTGACCGTTCCATTCTCCATATACTCGTACACCAATATCATCTCGCTGTTCTCGTCGCAGTAACCGATCAGAGACACCAAATGCCGGTGACGAAACTGCGACAACATCTCGATCTCCGTCCTGAACTCCGCCAGCCCTTGCTGAGACTTCGGGTTTCCTCTTTTCACAGCAACTCTCGTGCCGTCGTTAAGCTCTCCTTTGTAGACTTTACCGAAACCCCCCACGCCGATGTTTCGACTCTCGTCGAAGTTGTTCGTAGCTTCTTTGACCGTTACAAAGGGGATACGGTAGTTGGCATTGGTCGTTATGCTCGTCAGCGTGGTTCCATACGAGACTTTGCTCCCAACCGACATCGAAAACGGCATCCACGTCTTCGAATGACCGTCCTCCCCGCCTCTGCGGCCTCTCCGCTTCTTACCGATCACAAAACAACCTCCCAGCAGGAGTAACGCGAGCAGCGCGCCACCGACGGCCGCGCCGACAATCAATCCCAAACTCTTATGACCAGCACTCGAACCGCTACCGCCGGGAACAAACGTCCCGGCGCTTAGCTGGCCTCGAGAGTTATTCATCTTCATGATCTCCAAACCGTTCACAATACCGTTGGGAAAATCGGCGTGGACGTTCGACGGACCAATGCTGACGCGGATTTTAGCACTCCCTTTCGGCGAGGGAGTGACGAAGTCCATGCTGTAGGCACCGGCCAGCGTGTTCACGTAAGTGCTGAGATCGACATCCATAGCGGCGAGCATGGAGTCGACGTAGAGATTGAAATACAGCTGGTTGAGAGATACGCTGACGATGTCGCAGAAATGGAAGCGTAGATAGTACTGAAAGCCAGGATCGACGTCGAACTCCCACGTGACGTTGAAGTTGCTGGTCGGGTCGCCTGAAGAGTTGCTCATCTCGGTGCAAGTACCGTACACGGTGCTCGGCGCGGTTTCCTCGGTGGCATAGCCCGGAACGAATTTAACCGAGGGGATCTTGGACACGGTGTTGGCTAGATTCTTCGAGAGAAGGAAACTCGAATCGGGCTGCCAGGTTCTGGTGAGAGTGTCGTTGTTTGGCGTGACAAGCGAACCGCCCATGTTCAGTCTGTGAACGGTCTCGAAAGCCTGCGTTGACAGGCTCTCCTGAAACGTCCCCGACCCGCCTACGAGCTTGGGAGGAGGGGAAGAAGCGATCAGGGAGTCGGGGACGGAGACGACCTCGATAGCGTTCACAAACGCCAACGAACCAGCGGAGGGAGTGAACGTGAGGAGGAGATCGTCGGTGTCTACATTGAGAGAGTACTCTTTCACGACTCTGGAACCGTTGACTGTGAAATCGCTCAAGAAGACGTGGGCCTGCGACGAGACCGCGAACTTGGCTGAGCCCATTTGGTAGGTTTGGTAGGTGAACGGGTTGAAATGGAGACGGACCCAGTGACGGCCACGAGCTGCGATGGGGAATTTGTAGCTAGCGACTCCGGTGAAGACTCTCGCCGTCTGGTAAACGTCGGAGGAGGAGCTGCTTTGAGTAGCGAGGATCTCGGATTTGGGAGAGGAGGTGAGGAAGTTGGAGGCGAGCTTATCGGAGATGAAGACTCGATCCGTTAGGGTCGAATTGGCCGGCGAGCCGCAGTTGATCAAGTAATTGTCTTGAGGTGTGAATCCATGGCAGATGCAAATCAAGCACGTAATTGTTGAAAGGAAGATGAAAGTTCCGAACTTTCCAACACCCATCTTTGAAGAAAACTGGTAACAGATCGGGTGAAATATTCAATCAGATAGATTTTCATATGAACTAGAAACAATAGCACAAAAAATGGCAACTTTCTAAGATCAAAGCATAAATTAAGACAGAACACGATAGAAACTACCTTTTTTTTTAAGACAAGGGATTGAGGAGAGATAACGGTCCCATGAAAGGGCTAGAGTTGAGAATCAGAGCTTAATCAATAGATCAAGAAACCGAAAACTCAGATTTTGAGTTTTCTTTTTTTTTTTTAAATAAACTAATATGAGAAACTGTGTACTCGAGGAAAGAGAGTAGTATCCAGCGAAGAACAGACTGGTAACAGGAGTGGTTTGATTCTTTATGAACTCTGCAAAAAAAATGAACTCATTTTTAGGTGGCTGTATTTTTATTTCTTTATTAATGGCTGAGAAAGAAGAGAAAAAATATGGAATTTCAAGAAAATGATTAGAAACGTAAAATATTCGTTCGCAATTAATATGTCTATGGAAAAAGCTGTTTTTGTTGGTCATCGGATAATTGTTTTAAATATGTAAAATATGTTAAAATACACAGTCCAGGTTTTTTTTTAATATACTGATTTTCAAAGTGTTACGAATTTGTGTGTTTTCATTTTTGTTTTCAGGTGTTTACTGGTGGTGGTTTGCAACAACAAAGTCAACTTTTTATTGGGATTTTTGTACTTTTTGAAATGTCATTTTAAAATTGGGTCGACACTACTATTTTCTTTTCACACCTTCCGACAATATTCATGAAAGCGCTTATCGGGTTGTGTTTACTTTTTTTTTTTTTTTTTTGAAACTAAGTTGTGTTTACTTTTGCATGGTAAATTAAATTCTCATGGATATATATGTATATCGTGAAGTAACTTAATTTTTTTTCTCATACGAAATATTTATCTGGAAACAATAAGAGCAAATAGAATGGGTAGTTTGATTTATAAATAATATTTTAGGATATTTGGTTATTTAGAAATTAAATGTAATTAATATTTGTAGAAATATAATTTGTATTTTAAAATTTTAGATATCCATTCGGTTCTCGGTTCGATTTCAGTTTTTTATTCTAAAATATAAAACCCGTCGATGCATATAGATTACATATAAAATGTGTCCAATTTTCTTTTTGTTTTTCCGGTTTCGTATAGTTTAGTTTCTCGGTTTCTTATAAACTGTGCTAAGACATATACACTACATTATATAAAAGTTTTACATAAAAATAGTTAATTCTAAAATAAATCTGTGCATTGAAAACGCATGTTAAAATTTAGTATTTTATTAAAACATAAACATTAGAAAATATTAAAAAATCCTACGATGGCGATTTCAAAGGTGATTTAGGGTTCGACGGTGGTTCCGATGAGTTTGTGCGATTGGGATCCGGGGATTGACGAGGTGATCACGGTGGATTATCAACAGTCCGATGAAGGTGAGGAGGCAAGGAAAGAGCGGGCATATTACAATCGGTTCTGTTTGGGTTCATTTGAGTTTATTTGCTCGATTGGATTTGGGTCTCGAATCGGAGATGATTTGGATGGAGGGGCGAATCGGCAGAGGGTTAATGGGGCTACTATGGCGGATCTTAACAGGATTGAGGGAATCCGAAGGGAGGCAATCATCAAGTATTTCGATCTAATAGATTTGGGGAGTTATTGGCTAGTGATACTCAACGCGATTTGGCAGATACAACTGGGATCTCAAGGTATTAACACTGAGATTGTTTATTTCAGAAAGACACAAAGGATGTTGATTTATTTTGGAAAGTTGGTGATACGGAGGATTCGAGGAAAATATTTTGGAGATGAAATGCGATTTTCGAAAATCATTTGTCATAGAGATGATATCGAATGGGAATCTGTGGGGAGTAATGGAATGGAGATATGGGTTTACTATAAAATCTCTACTGCGATGGAAATGTTTTTCAGCAGGCTAAACATATTTTCTCATTCAATGTTTTCTTATAGCAAAGGGCTAATAGTAAACTGGTTCTTAATGGCACAGGGGAAACTAACGGGGGCAATGGGGGACTCCAGGAACGGTGAGGGAACCCGAAAGAGGCTCAAAATTACGGTGGCGCATTTTGACAACTCGGACCTGATCAGGTCGTGTTCGAGGATTCTGGTCGGAAGGTGTATGAACCCACCGGCTCAGGAGATGCCGGCTTTGCTTTCTAACCTCCCGAAGATATGGAAGTTGGAGGATCGGGTGATAGGGAAGGACTTGGGGCTCGGAAAGTTTCAGTTCGAGTTCGAGAGGGAAGAAGATATGGAAGGAGTTCTACGGCATCAGCCGTACCACTTCGACTACTGGATGATTGCAGTGGCGAAGTGGCAACCGAAGAGGTCAATTACCTATCCGTCGGAGATACCATTTTGGGTTCGGGTGTTGGGTGTTTCGAAGGAATTAATACATGACAGTCTCCACTTTTGAGAGCATTGGGGAAGCCATTGGAAGGGTGGTTGATGTTGATGTGGACCTCATGCCTGTTTTAGTGGTGGTGGACGCCTTTAAAGAGCTATGTTTCGAGACCTCAGTAGACTTTACCGAGGGTGAATTTTATGATGGAGAAGAGGTCCAAATTCTCCTGAGGTATGAAAAGCTCTTCGGATACTGCGACACTTGTGGCAGCCTCTGTCACCTAGAGGCAAAATGTCCATTGCTAAAGGATTTCAAGCAACATCCTGAGAAGAAGATAGAGGCCCGTGAGGGTAGTGGTGGATGGAATGAAGGCAACAAGTATGATGACAGGGCGCGGAGCTACAAAGGAGTAGCTATTCATGGGAATGAGGAGCAACAGCATCGTGAGAGAAACACAAGAGAGTACCACGGCAAGGGTAAGGGCAAAATGTATGATGATGCGGATGCTAAGTGGGTGAGGGTGGCTGACCGAAGCAATATGAAACAGTCTGGCAACAATGGTTATAATAGAGGCAATGGGGAAGGATCCAGACACAAATCTTCACGCATGGAGGATGTTAGGTCGAGTGATCAGGATGAGAAAAAAAAGGGATCTCCATGATTCACGGAGAAACAACAGAAACAACTCTGGTCAAAGGAAGAAGTGCAGGAGGAAGGAGAGATCAGGAGCGAGGAAGATGGTAATCTGGCGCTTCCATCTGCAGGTTTTCAGGAACAGCTGGCTAAAACTCAGGCAGACGGGGCTGAAGTGGTTTCAGATCCTACTGATGCTGTGAAAGGGCTCAAACAACTTCAGGGAATGGTGGAGGGGCAGTTGAAAATAGGAGAGGATGATGAGGTGATGGACTGGGCGGACTTGGAAGCAGCAGAGGACTTACCGGAGCTCACAGAAGAGGAGTTTACTGCCTTGAATGCAGAACTGGAGGATCAAGCGGGCTTGGAAGATATTGAGGAGCCACTGGTGAATGGGGAGAACAAGGAGCAGCTGCCAGAGGGGGAGAATACAAAGCAAGTGACCAAGAAGAGAATTTTTAAATCCACTCAGTCTACTGCAGCGAGTACGAAGATGAGAAGTGCTAAAGCGCTGGCTTCCCCTCGCAAGAAGGTTCCAGCTAGGGCAGGGCCTCGTCTGGGAGACAACAGGCACCAACAGGAGAGTAAGGTTGCTTCAAACCTTATGGCTGTGCACCAGAAACCATAGTTATATGGATCAAGTTAAGCTATTGGAGTATTTTAGAAAACAGGATTGGGATCTTGTTTTTGAGTATTGCTTTCTGGTTTTAATAAGCTCTATGAGCATTAGTTTCAAGTTTAAATTGGAGTTTTATTGTCTTGTTGAGTTTTTCATGGTTGTTGTGGTGTTCTTTTGTTTAATTGGCATTTTTTATGTTCAAATAAAAAAGTGGAAGAATTCTGGTTATATGAGGTTTTATCATGGCTATTATTTGGTTGTGAACTGTAGTGTATTCTATTTACGTGTCACTATGAGTATATCTTATAGTCTCTACAGCTTGGTGCAAATGGATATCATTTTGGAACTGGTTTTTGCTGTTTTTATCGATTATAATTGCTATGGGAGACTATGGAAGTGGTGGGTGTTGGTCGATACAGAGTTTTACAGATTCTAGCGTGTCAAACAGAGGCGGAATAGGCTGCTTAGGAGGACGTCACGTTCTGGTGTTTTGGTTTTGGCCAGCGGATGGCAAAGACCCTGGTTACTGGGAAATTGGTTACAAAGTTATCAAAATTTGAGTGCATAGAGGCTAAGGGATTACGTGGGACGTAATGGAACAAGAGAACATATAGGCTGGATCAAAAACACGAAGGATGTTACGAAAGGTCATGTGTGGCCTCTTAATATTTATTCTTTTTTTATTTGGCACCTGAGATTTAACCGGAGAAAAGATGTTCGGACTAATATTAATGCTTGGCGTAATATGGATGTTTTACTAAGGATTATGAGGAAGATAATGGCTTTATTAAGATACAAGGCAATCCTTAAAACTGTATCTCTTCGCTCAATGGAGCTCTCTCAAGATTTTTTATATGAAAGTCCTAAGTTGGAATTGTAGGGGAGTGGGAAGTAAGTGGACAATGAGTTATCTTCGGAAAATATGACACAAATATAAACCAGATTTTCTGTTTCTCTCTGAAACCAAGAAAGATGCAGACTTCGTACAAGATTTGCAGGCACATTTTGGTTATGACAACCTGGTCACAGTGGATCCGAATGGAAGAAGTGGAGGATTAGTTCTGTTTTATAATCATGAATTTCAAGTTCAGGTTGGGTATACGAGTACCAGAATAATTGATGTAGAAGCAGTCACCCTGGATAAAAAGATTTTTTTAACTTTTGTATACGGTGACCCGGTACAAAAATTGCGAGAACAAGTGTGGGAACGTTTAACACGGTATAGACTGGCGAGATCGGAACCATGGTTCATAATTGGGGATTTGAATGAGATTACCGGTAATCACGAAAAGGAGGGAGGAGCTTTAAGGAGCGCTAATTCATTTGTCCCTTTCAACGATATGATAAGGAATAGCGGTTTATTAGAATTCCCGGCAAGGGGAAATAAAATGTCGTGGCAAGGTAGACGAGGAAAAGGCAAAGGAGCTTTTATGATCAGATGCCGACTGGATCGTGCTTTAGCCAATGAGGAATGGCATACTCTTTTTCCGGTTTCCTATACGGAATATTTGGGGATGGTAGGGTCTGATCATCGGCCAGTAGTTGCTTTTATTGAGGATAAAGTACGCAGGAGAAAAGGACAATTCCGGTTTGATAAACGATGGATAGGACAAGAAGGACTGCTGGAATCGATTGCCTCAGGATGGCATGAGAATAATAATGGATCTTCACAAGATATTGTATCCAAAATTAGTAATTGTAGACATGAGATTGCGGCATGGAGAAAGGATAATCCACCATATGGGAAAGAAAAAATTGCAGACCTTCAGAAGGCATTGGAAGAGGTACAAACTGATGATTCTAGGACACAAGAGGAAATTATAGAAATTTCAAAGAAACTGCAGGATGCATATAAGGATGAAGAGGAGTATTGGCATCAGAAAAGCCGAAATATGTGGTACTCATCAGGGATCTAAATACCAACTTTTATCATGCTTTAACAAGGCAAAGACTAATTCGTAATAGAATTGTGGGTCTATATTGATGAGACAGGAAATTGGATAACAGAGGTAGATGGGGTGGAAAAGGTGGCGGTGGATTATTTTGGGAATCTTTTCATTTCAACTGATCCCTCTGAATTTGATAATTTTCTGGAGGAAATAACTCCATCCATTTCCCTCCAGATGAATCAACGCCTTTTAAGGGTAGCAACGGAGGAGGAAGTGAGGCAAGCTCTATTTATGATGCACCCGGAAAAAGCACCAGGACCAGATGGAATGACTGCCTTATTTTTTCAAGTATCTTGGCATATTATTAAGGATGACCTGGTGGACTTGGTGAATAGTTTTTTAACTACAGGAGAAACGGACCCAAGGCTAAATCTTACTAATATTTGTATGATCCCGAAAACGGAGAGACCTACAAGGATGACAGAGTTGAGACCTATTAGCCTCTGCAATGTGGGGCATAAGATTATATCAAAAGTTCTATGTGAGAGGTTGAAAGTGTGTCTACCAAAGTTGATATCGGAAACACAGTCCGCATTCGTACCGGGGAGGTTGATCTCAGATAATATTCTAATAGCACAAGAGATGTTTCATGGTTTGAGGACTAATAAATCTTGTCAAAATAAGTATATGGCGATAAAAACAGACATGAGTAAGGCATATGATAGGGTGGAATGGGATTTTATTCAAGCATTACTCAACAAACTGGGCTTTGATCCACATTGGACGAAGTTAATGATGGAATGTATTTCCTCAGTTCAGTATCGGGTACTGTTAAATGGGCAACCAAAGGGACTTATAACTCCACACAGGGGACTTAGACAAGGGGACCCGCTATCCCCATATCTATTTATCCTGTGTACTGAGGCACTGATTGCAAACATTAAAAAAACGGAACAAGGAAAACAATTAACGGGAATGAAAGTAGCGAGAGCTTGTCCATCAATATCTCACCTATTGTTTGCGGACGACAGTCTTTTCTTTTGCAAGGCACAAAAGGATGAATGCGAAACTATACTAAAATTTTTAAAGGACTATGAGGCAGTTTCGGGTCAATTGATAAATTTCCAAAAATCATCAATCCAATTTGGACACAAAATTGAAGAATCCAGGAGACAGGAAATGCGTGATATATTGGGTATACAAAACATAGGTGACATGGGATCTTACCTGGGATTACCAGAAAATATAGGAGGATCCAAGGTTCAAGTATTTGGCTTTGTCCAAGATCGGCTAGATACCAGGATCAATGGGTGGACTTTTAAATATTTTACTAAAGGAGGAAAGGAAGTGGTTATTAAGTCGGTGGTTACGGCGCTACCAAATTATGTAATGTCGTGCTATCGACTACCACAGACAACTGTAAAAAAGCTGACAAGCACAGTAGCAAAATTTTGGTAGAGTCCTGGGGGAAGTACTAAAGGTTTACACTGGAAATCATGGGATAAAGTGTGTCTTCCCAAGGAAGAGGGTGGACTGGGTTTCAAAGATATTATGAATTTTAATACGGCAATGCTTGGAAAGCAACTTTGGCGGCTAATAAATAAGCCGACTACTCTCTTTTCTAGAATTTTTAAGGGTCGGTATTTCATGAACGCTTCACCCCTGGAACCGATCCGCTCTTACTCCCCATCATACGGCTGGCGGAGTATTGTATCAGCTAGATCTCTGGTTAGCAAAGGACTAATTAAAAGGGTGGGAACAGGGTCATCCATTTCAGTATGGAATGATCCCTGGCTCCCAACCACTCGCCCGAGACCAGCAAACAAAAATCAACACAATCTGTTTCCGCAACTTACGGTGGACTCTCTTATTATCCCAGGTTCTAGGACTTGGAACTCACAGGCCATTCGGGATTTGGTGGACCCGCGGGATGCGAAGATTATTGAAAGTATACCACTTAGAAGAGTTAATATGGACGATAAGGATGGTTGGCATTTCACCAAAAATGGAAGATACACGGTTAAATCAGGTTACGACGTCGAAAGAATCTACCCAGACAAAGGAAAACAGCCGATTATCTCTGGCCCTACGGTAGAAGTTTTGAAAGCTCAGTGTTGGCAGATGAGGTGCCCACCAAAAATGAAGCACTTTTTATGGTAGATTGTATCAGGGTGTATTGCTGTCAGAAAGAACCTAAAAGCAAGAGGGTTGCAAGGGGATATTGGGTGTGATAGATGTGGGCATGCTGAGGAATCTCTAAGCCATGTCTTTTTTGAGTGTCCCCCAGCTCGGCAGATATGGGCACTATCAAAGATACCAACAAATCTAGATGTATTTCCTTCGGAAGCGCTGTTTACTAAAATAGACCATTTATTCTGGAGAGTTTTACCAAAGATGAATGATCATCAATTTGTTTGGATTTTATGGTATATTTGGAAGGTACGGAACAACAAGGTCTTTAGTAATCTGGATGTGGATCCACAAGATACTTTAAAATTGGCTGAAACAGAATCTACCATGTGGGCCGCGGCACAAGAATTAAATGTGAGAAGATCATTACCGCCACAAGTAATTCCACCTGTCACAATTCCAGGGAGATAGTGCTTTTTAGATGGTTCGTGGAAGGATAAGGATCCGTTTTCGGGACAAGGTTGGTATAATACTCTAGAAGGCTTTCAGGGACTAATGGGGGCACGAAATGTTCGGGCCAGTTTATCTCTCTTCCACTCGGAGGTGGAGGCTTTGATTTGGGCAATGGAGTGTATGAAAAATCTACGACAGTTTCAGGTTACGTTTGCAACGGATTGTTCTCAGTTGGTGAAGATGGTTTCGGAACCAGAAGAGTGGCCGGCGTTTGCAAATTATCTGGAGGATATTAAGAGTCTACAAAGCAGTTTCCAGAGTTCACAAATCATTCATGTTCCACGGATGGAGAATTTAAGGGCGGATCGTTTAGCACGTAGTGCCAGACAACAATCGTCTTTCGTCGTTCACATGGATGCGGAGCTCCCAATTTGGTATGCAGAGTCTATATGAGTCTGTGTGTTTGATGACAAAAAAAAAAATGAAAACATAAACATTACAGTGGACATAACATTTAGTCATGTGTAATATTACATAAATGTTATTAATAATTAACAAAAACAAGAAATTCACTAAGTGTAATTATGTAAAACATTATTATATTACTAGTTACGTTTTCAAACAGTATAATAATCAAACTTGTGTTTTGAAATATAAAACATTAGGTCTCACATTTTTAATAATTTAGTTATTAATCTTAATACAAATTATTTGAAAAATTAACTAAAACACTCAAATAATTTATAAAAATAAATTTTAAAGTTTTAAAAACTAAAATATTTTCATTTGATATGAAATAAATTAATTAATAGATTAATTTATTTGTATTTTCATATATGAAAACAAAAAAAAATTTCATATAAAATTAAGGACTGTATAGAAATAAGATGTTAAAATCAATATCTTAGCATTAAATAAATTTTATAATACAAGTTTTATATATAGACATTTCTAAATAAATATATAGATTTAATAGTTTTTAGATAGATTTATAATAGTTCATTACGAGAATACATAGTACGGTTGAAAATAAAATAATATAGTGTTATTTATAATTTTTATATTCAATATAAATAAGAAGCAGTAAAATTATACTTCCCATGTTTTATATTACAAGATGTTATGTAAAAAAGCACCAAAATTATATAAAAAAAACAGTTTTCTATAAAAATCATTACTTAACTGTATATTAAAATGATTCATTCAACTATTAAAAAGAATGAATTGGCAGAAAATCATTAAAAAGCGGCAAATTAACAAACTACCAAGAATGTGACTAATTTGGGTGGAACAATGTAAAAATGTGAGAAGAAAAGTAATATTGTTTCTGTTTCAAATTGTAGGTAGTTTTGGCTAAAAGCACTAGTTTTAAAAAAAAATTATTAAAAAGATATCATTTAATACATAATTTCAACCAATTATAAAATAACCAACATAATTCAATTGGTCACACGCTATTCAATGAATAAAAAATTGCATTGAAATGTTCAAACTACCTATATTGTTAAACGGATTTTTTTTACTAAAACTACTTATAATAGAGAATGGAGGGAGTAGTTTTTAGAGCGAACAGTTATACTTTAATTATATAGCTAAATATTCCCTCTGTTTCAATTTAATTGTCGTTGTAGAAAAAAAATCTATTCTATTAAAAGTGAAGTACAAATGGAAAATAACCCTCACTTCTTCTTATTATTTACAACAGACTGCCACTGGTTTTAATTAAAAATTTTGGGCTAATTAATTAAAGATCATTTTACGCAAAGCATCACTACAAAGCCCATTATGTGTTTTTGGTCATCAATTTTATTGGCTACATTTTGTTCATTACCTATAATTATTCTAATTTCCTTAAGAGAAAAATAAATCGGATGTTCAATAAGCTGAAAACAAGTTTCCGTTTAAGAAAAATCGTGATTCATAAAGACTTGCACCTATCATTAAAAAAATAAATCGAATAATATCAATTCAAAACTAACTGTTAAGAAATCAAATAACTTTTCCTTAAATCTTTGAAAATTTTAATTACTTAACAAAATAACCCCCTACATTTAAGGTTTCACATTTAGAGTAATTATGCTTATCAAGGAATTATATGTTTGGTTGATTACAATAAATTTTGTCTATGAATAAGTTTAGATCTAATTAACTACGCAATCAAATAATTTAACACAAAAATATTTGAAAAATATTCTAAACATTAAGTTTATTTCTTATCTACACGATTTGCACATCAAGATTTATAATCTATATTATTAAACTGAAATACACATTAAGATTGTTTGGAAACTTTAATAATAGTTTTAATGAAATTTGTTTGAAAATATGAATAACATTATAAAAATATAATATTATTTGGAAACATGAATAACAGTATATTAAGAAGAAAAAAAGTAATGGGCTTATTTTAGTATTAAAAGTTGAAAGTTTATTATATTATGAAAAACTATATATTTGTGCTAATTTTAAAATATACAAAATAGACTTATTTAATTACCTAAAAACATTTTTTGTCTAAATAATAATAAAACAAAATTTAAACTTTATATAAATATTTCAAATCAAAATAATAATATAAAGTTGATTTATATAAAAAATTGATTTAAAATATACATATATTCAAAAAAAAATTACTAAAATATTTTTCCAACAGCCATTATTAAAATAATATTTTCAATATATATAAGAAAAATACAATAAAAAGCCCAATTTCATATACCCAATTAAAATTATGGTTTTTATATTTCACATTAATTTTTAAAAAATATCATATATTATTATTTATATGATGGTACATATAAAATACTATTAATTATGTGATTACTTATATGATGGTACGTATAAAATATGATTAATTATACGATAACATATATATGATATATAATAGTGACTAGGAGTGGGCTTTCGGGTATCCATTTGGATTCGGTTTGGATCTATTTGGGTTTTGGGTCCAGGGTCAAAGATTTCAGTTTCATTCAGATATTTTAAAATTTCGGTTCGAAATTCTATTTGGATCTTTGTGGGTTTTGTTGGGTTCGGATAACCTATCTAAATTATTTTTAAAAATTTTAAATTCATTATATACTTTAAATTTCTCAAAGTCTATAAACAAAATAATATATTACATTTAAATTCGAATAAATATGTTTGAAAAACTTAAGATAAAAATTGGTTTGGTTTAAATATTTGTACTGATAATCAATAATTATTTTAAGTATTTTTGGTGTTTTGAGTATATTATAACTATTTGAAATATATGCTTTTGACTATTTGTCTATATTTTTAAGTATTAAAACCAGCTTAAAAGTATCATATGTATTCTGGATGTTTTTATATACATTAAATCTAAAAATAATTATTATGTATAAGTATATAAATATTTTTGGTTACAAATCCAAAATACTTTGGTTCGGCTCAGATTCGATTTCTGTTATCTATATATCATTGAATAATTTGGATATTTAATCAATTTCGGTTTGGATTTGGTACTATTCTTTCGGATTGGGATAGATTTGGTTCTTCAGATTTGGATTTTTTCAGCCTTAATATTGATATGAAAGACAAATAGTAACATATTTTTGGAAAATATATCCGCGCGGAAACCCAAAATAACCAAAAGTAACCATATTATCTTATTTGATTTGGGTTCGACTCTGACATATTGAAACCTAAAAATATTCAAATACTTATACAATTAATTATATTATGACACATATAAAATATAATATTAATCATGAAAAACAAAATATCAATTTCTAAAAACATAAAACTTAAAACCTGCACGGGCGTGCGGGTCAATTTCTAGTCTACTTTATTAAAACAGAAGTACACATATGAAAATATCCTTAAACTTACAAAATATTTACAATTCAATGCCACTGAAAAAATTCACTAAATTAAACAAACCTATTATTTAGTTATGTTTGTCTTTTTCGTGTATTTATTAGTTTCCTAAATAAATTACAATTACAAAAGATTACGTTACCAAACTGATTCACGTACAATATGGAATAAATTGCTTATAATCTGAATCCCATCCTTAGCTTATTTGACCTGTACGAACATCGAGTTAAATAAACTCTATAACTAATTAAACTCATAGAAAAATAAAAAGCAACAGCATTCTTCATAGTACTCGAACAATTTACTTTCAAACTTTATTTTCTTCAATTCTTATAATATTTGTAACCACCTTATTATATTTCACTCGACTATTACATACAATTCTTAACTTCTTTGGCCGACTTCCAAATGTCCAAATAATTAACAATATCATCTATTATATTAAAACATAAGTCATGAATTCTAATTCATGTGTGATTTTCTTAAAAATAGACTATCTACTAGATTTGGTCACACTATATTTTTAATCATTATTAATCTTTGAACTACTTTAATCATAATATTTTTTGATATCTTTTCATTTAAATTTTAAATATATATATTTTAAATTTCGAAAAATCTTTTAAAAAGATCTTAATTTTCAAAATTATATGTAATATTTTAACAAATTCCGTAATTAGTTTTAAAATATTATTATACATTAATATATTCAGCTATTTTTATAAAATGAAAAATAAAATATTATATCTTATTTTTATCTGTTATATAATCACAATCAATCATGTTAATTTTTTAATCATATTGAACTTAATATGATAAAATAATATTAAATTGATAAAATTTTAAATTTTATTTTCATAAATAGAAAATATTTATGTTAAAAATATAATATGACAGAGCGGCTTAACATTAGCAGACTATATACTACATGTATAAAAATTAACATATCTTTCACTTTTGTAGATATAATAATATATATTGTGTAAAATGAATAAACATAGAAAATACTGCTAAAAATCCAGCTTTAAAAGACGGGTAAAAATTTAACATCAATTAAATAAAAAATAATTATCAAATATGTTTTTCATGCACATATTAATATGTTTAATAACTAAATGCAAATACAATAAGATAAATATATAATAAGAAGCAACAAATACGTACGACGGTTTAAACAGTTGATTATTTATAACATGCAAACTATATATTATTGTATTTGAAATAGCTTTATAAATATTTAAATATATGATTAAAATTTAAAATGTATTTTACTAATGATCTAAATAAATATATATACATATAAAAATGAAAATAAAACCCGCACGGTTGTGCGGGTCGAGATCTAGTTTGTTTTAAAATAAGTGTCGTTTTAGAGTTTCAATGCAAACTTTATTAAATAGATTCTATATTTTATTTTTCTATTGGTTGAAATGTGGTTAGATGTATAGGTAATTGTGTTTTATCTTGAAAATATATAAAATCATATGTTTTTTTAATCTGTGTGTATAAATCTAGAACGAAAATTAAAATAAAACGGAGAAAGTAGTATTTAATGTTCGGGTATACAATGCAAATACTCACTTAACTATATATTAAAATGATTCATTCAACTATTAAAAAACTGTAAACTATAATTATTAAACCGTTTCGATAAAGTTAAAGTTTTTAGTTTTTATATTTTAAAATACTATAAACCTTATAGAAGGAATATAATATTATCATATATTCCAATATACAACCATCTGAAACACGACACATAAGTATTATTAATAGGAAAAATACGATCCCACTAATATGTTCCTGCTGACATCACTCATAAATATTTTTAACAAGACACCACAACTAATATATTAATATTGTTGCAATTGCTGGCAAAAAATGATTGATGCAATTAGTCATGTTCAATCTGGATTTGAATTTGGATCCGATTTTATTGTTTTTCTGTATTTAAATTTATAAAAATTAACTATCATATTGTAACTATATCTAATTTAGTTTGGTATGATTTATATACTATCGATTTTTGGTTAATTCGGTTTTATACCAAAAACCAAAACTATATTTATCTTATATAAAAATTAATTTTATATGATTAAAAATCAGATTTATGAAAACATAAATATATATTCCTTACTTTAACTTTTAAATATAATATCATAATATTATTAAATGACTATGTTTTAAGACAATTATTTACCTATGTTTTAAGACAATTATTTACCAATAAAAATAAAATAAAATATTTTTATTTACTTTGATGAAAATAAGAAAAATAAAATAAGATTTTTTGACTTAATAAAAATAAAATTATTAAAATCAATGTTTTGATTATGAATATCATATTAATGAAATAAATTATGTGTTTATTATTATATTTTGTTATAAATTTTATATATAAGTATACTACTATATTTTAACTATTTGGTTTATTCAGTTGGATTTGTTTATATACGGAACCATATCAAATATATTGTGGTTTTTTTAAATTACACCCATTAATTTTATTCAGTATTATTAAATCTAAAGTATTTTTTTATTTCAGTCCGGTTCAGTTTTAATTGGTTGTTTACCAGATTGAACACCATAGATGATATTCTAAATTTTGGGATTTGGTACAGTACATTGTTTTCATAAGTGATTTCTGGATTATATAAGTAACCAAGAGTGGTGGAAGCCCATAGCATAATTGTTAGCCCACGTCTGTGTAGAGAGTTTTGTGATAGTTTACATCCCATCTAAAAGCTTAACTACAAAAAGGTTTCTACTTTATAGGATGGATATTTCTGGTATACGTAAATACATAGACACGATATATTCTTTTTCAAGACAATTAGGCTTGTTATATGGGCCTGAATACTTGTTTATAAAGTCTAATTTTTAATGACAAAATCGGTTTCGTTGGCCGATTAGTCGGTTTTATGAGTGATTAGTCGGTTAAATGAGCGATTAATCGAATTTCCAATTTATTTGACCGGTTTGGTCAAAGGCGTGGCGGCTGTTCTCCGTCTAACGCCAAAGCACCCGATTAGGCGTCTAGGCACCTGCGTTTTAGAACACATCATTTTTCTAATCATGTAAATATATTTTCATTTTAATAAGAAAATCTTAATTTTATGTGAGTTAACAAAATTAGGAGATTTAAAAGATAATTTCTAATAAATACAAACATTTTAATCAAGACATGTTTTATCATTTATTAGCTAAAAAAAAAGTCACTTACGAATCAAAGTCACCTATAAATACAAACATTTTTTAAGTTTTTTAGAAAAAAATAAAATTTTAAATTTTATTTTTCAATTACAAAACTAACCTGAGACGACTTCTATGAAAGTCGTTTAGGTATAACAAAATATTGATTTTTTAATTTTTTACTTGACGACTTTTTGATACAATTCGGTCAAATGCAAAATTAACATGTTTACCCTAGACGATTTACATTGAAATTGTCTCGGATTTTCTTTGACAAACAAAGATGGATGAATTCCATGTAAGTCGTCTCTAAAAACACACTTAAAAATCAATTGTAAAACTACCTTCTGTATTGACTAGAAAACTTCCATGTAAATCGTCTACAGCCAGACGACTTATCTGGAAGTCGTCTGGACAGACAGATCTGGAAGTCGTCTGGACAGACAGATCTGGAAAAAACTGATTTCATAGTTTTAACCAGTAAATTAACTTATTTAGCACACATAAGTCTTCTCCAAGCACCTAAAATCTCAAACAAAAGCTACCTACCAAGAATCGTAAGCTTCAATGGCTCTATGAAACCATAAAAAAGTTAGAATCAAAATCTTGAGTTTTTTGGATGAATATGGAAAGAAAGTGAAAGAGATGTTGTTTTTAGTTCATAAGAATTGAGAAATAATGAGTGTAAATTGATTTGAGGTGTATTAAGAATTTCAAATTGGTTGTTCATGGTGGTTGGTATTGATAAAAATGATAATCTTGTAAATATAAATACTTGAAGATGATGAGGTTGAGAGAGTTAAAAACCCCATTTTCGAAAGAAAAAAATAACTAATGGTATTTTCGTGAATAATATGAACTTATGGGATGAGTATGACAAAAGAAAAATTCAAAAAAATATGGGTTAGTTTTAGAATTGACTTTGAGTTTTGAATTAATCTTGGAAATAGCCCTAAATACAAAGTACTAGGTAGTAACCCGCGCTTAGCGCGGAATGAGATGATTAATTGTGTTATTTTGTAAGATATAAGAAAGTAGATCTGTTTAGTTTGAATATTGGTTCGATATTAGGTTTTGTGTTTTTTTGGTATTCAATCTCGGTTGTGCTTATTTTTTTGGTGTTTAATACGTAAATAAATCTGTTTAGTCTGGATATCTATGTAAGAATATAAAAGTATATAACCAAATACTATTTTTTTGTTTCTACAAAATACTTAAAATGAGAATTTGAAATTATCCAACATTATTTGTGCTGTAAGATTTTCATATATGTTACACATGATATAATTTCTTTTATAAAGATTTATAATTATAGATATTTTAATGTTCAAAATGAAAATTATCTTTATTTCAACAAACCTTTTAGTTGAGTTTAATAATTTAACTTTTATAACTTGTAATTCTATATAATTAATATTTAATAGTTATTTTTACTACATTTGTTTGTTCCCTTTACTCTAATATAGTTTAAGTAATAAAATAATTAGATTTGTGATTGATCATAATATTTCAATCTTTTCTTTATAAGTTATACCAATGTTATTGTTTAAATAAATTGATTTTAAAAAATATCAAAATAATGTAACAACAAACTGGCTAATGTATCAAAATAATGTAACTACAAACTGGCTTAGAGTCGACAATTGCTAAAGTCAACTCGTTTTTGGGTAATCTAGTAACGAAGATACTGGATGCATTAAATTTTTTTTTCTGAAAAAAGAAAAAAAATTTACTATGACAAAAGATTATAAATCTTTTATATTAAGTTTCAAAATTTCTACTAAATACACTTACAATGCAAGAAAATCTTGCACTTCAGACATGGGTGGATTTAGTTGCACTTCAGAGACATTGTATGCATTTGATATACTGCATTCAGCTGGTAAACAAATACAATTTAGTGTATATAGTAAAAGAGTAAATACACAATAAATTTGACAAATTGGGTGATATGATAATATTATATTTTTTGAAGCTCACATTTCCAAACTTTGATCTTTCCAAATCTGATAAGACAGATAATAGCATGCTAACTACGCGTTTGGATAGCTTCCATAACATCAGTTGTAAAACTCCCCCACAAAACAGTATGTAGACGTTCATCACTATAAAAGTATTTGGTTAGTTTGGATTGTGGTGAATACCACGGAAAAGTCTATTAAAAATAACAGTAAAATTAAAATTACTCTGTATTTCTTAACTCCAAGGCAATCTTGTTTGTGTATTTCCCACTGATTGAGAGAACTTCAATTGGGGACACTTCAACAATCAGTCCAATGACATCTGTGCCATAACAATAATGAACATTAGTACAATATAATATGACAAAAGATTAAATTTAAAAACTACTCACCAACCAAGTAGTCCGTATTGAGCGACCCATCAAGAATATCACGATAGTTAGCAAGCTCAAACCTAGAAACCTCAATGGGCAACTCACAATTTCTCACACGTGTGGTTTCAAAGAAAGAAATCTTGTATAGATGGTTAGTTCGGTACGAACCACATGAGTGACCAACTGAGAAGTTGATGAATATCTTTGAATCACCCTGGTACAGAACTGGATCAAATCGATTCACCAAATCCTTTTTCACGGACGCATGAATTTTCACTCCCTGCAATGTACATTGCCAAAAAAAAATCATAAGAACATATATTCCATATAAATATGATTTTAAGCAACAAAAAAGACAATAAATCCCACATTAGAGTCGACAACGACCATCTCAATTGTTAATCCCCTGCAACAGAGTATTGCTTCCAAATTCGAATGATCCTAACCTTGATCTTCCACATAGTTTTGAAAGGTTTGAGATCAGTCACACTGCTGAAAGAAGCCATTATTTTGTTTGCTTAAAAGGTATAAAGAACGTCAAGAGAAGTCGTAGGTGTGATCTATTTTCGGTGGTGTTAGACATTTTATACAGTTGAGAAGATACAAAGAGATTAGGTATCGACGATATAAATGTGACCACTATTAATTAACCTTGGGTACAAAGCAATCAAATGAAGCATTTAATTTTATTTCTCTTTGAAGTAAAATATACAAAAATTATGGGAAAGTAATCATAAAAATAAAACAGGCGAATAATTATATTCTAAATCGTCTACTTGGATAAACGAAAAGTGAAATAATATATTACGTATATCTAATATCACGGTTTATATTAATAGTGACCACTATTAATTAACCTTGGGTTGAGAGCAATCGAATAAGCATTTACTTTTATTTCACTTTCAAAGTAAAATATACAAAAATTATGGAAAACAGTCATAAAAATTAAAAAGGTGAATATTTAGATTCCAAATCGTCTATTTGGATCAACGAAAAGTGAAATAATATATTACGTATATCTAATATCACAGTCTATATTAATGTTTGACGCTTCTCCCAGTTATAAATATTTTTAAACCGGAAGACATATATATATGTCACGGTCAAGTCTGTAAGAATATGGTTTTTAATATGCTATCAAACTTAAAAAAGTGAAAAACTCTTGAGAGAAAGCATTAATAAAAACGATTGAATATACCCTATATATTTTTATTTATGATTAAAGGCGAATCGAGGAAAGTAATTCATGCACAAATTGGAATGTAGTTTTACCTAGTCTAGAAATCATTATCTATCTTTACATTGTCACATAAAATAAAATATTGATATAATAAATTCATTATTGAATACAGTAAAATGTATAAGATATTATTAGTAAAACAATTATATATCACTCTCTGCAATCTGGGAAAAGCAATATTTCAAAAAATTATATATTACAAATGATTACAAAACCATATTAGTAGGAAGTCTCATTTAATAAATATTAAGGTTAAATAATATATATATATATATATATATATATATATACATATATCATTTAAATTAAACTATATACCATACAAATACATAAATATTTTAATTTTGAAGCTTTGATACAAGCTTCGAACAAATATTCACAAATTAATATTTAAATTTTATATTTTTCATCGATTTTTTTTAATATAAATTATAATTTTTTTAAACATCCTACAATTAAAACTTTGTTATCATTAATTTTTTTTTATAAACAATACAAATGATCAAAAACAATATGAATAAAAAATTAGTTAATAAATATCAATATTAAAAAGGGAAAATTGACTTTTTAATCCTCAACTTTCAAAAATAAGCCAAAAAAACCTTGAACTCCAAAACAGGCCATTTAAAACTTGAATTCTTAGTCAAACACGAATAAATACTGAACTTTCTTTGACCAAGCACTTTTAACACTCTAATTAATCAGCCGTTAATTAGACATTAACAGACGTTTAGTCTCAAAACGACGACGTTTTGAAAACACGAAATAACCCTAATCTAAACTCGAAAATCCCCAATTCATCTTCCTCAAATCCCTAGTTTCTCTTCATCTCTTTCTCTAACATCTCTCTAACACAAATTCAGAGCTCAAAGAGGAAGAAGATGGGGCCGAAGGTGAGATATAAACAACCTGAACGACGCAGCACTCGCAATTTGAAGAGAGGGTCGAGTATAGTCGAAGATGAGAGAAGCGACAATGTTCGAATCGAAGAAGTTCGAATCGAAGAGGTTCAGATCGAAGAGGTTCAAACAGAAGAGGCTCAAATCGAAGAGACTGTAGTCAATGATGGAGAAAACGATGGAGGAAGTGGAGAAGGAGAAGCGGATAAAGAAGATGATTGTGAGGCTATTATCGATGATGATGAAGATCAGCTAGAAGAGGAAGACGAGGCCAATGGAATCAGGGTTGATGAAGAAGCTTGTGAAGATTTAGTAGTTCACTTTGGAGATGTTGCTAGAGAAGCAGAGGAAGCAAGTGATGCAGACAGCGGCGACGACATTTGGGATGAAGATATCATTCCCGATCCATTATCATCTGATGACGACGAAGAAGCTGTGATTCGTAAGGAGACGCGAGCTAACACAGTCGACAGTGAAGAGCTCTTGTTCCTGGGAAAAACGTTCAATTGTGCTGCTGATTTCAAGGTTGCTCTGCTCAGGTACTCTCTACGGACTAGGTACGATATCAAGATGTACAAGTCGAATGCAAAACAGCTCGGTGCAAAATGTTCAGACAAAGAGACAAAGTGTCCATGGCGAGTGTATTGTTCTTATGAGAGGAGGAAGCACAAAATGCAGATTAAAGTTTACATCAACGAGCATATATGTTTGAGATCAGGCTACTCTAGGATGCTAAAAAGGTCTTCTATTGCTTCGATTTTTGAGGAGAGACTACGGATAAATCCGAAGTTCACCAAGAAAGAAATGGCGGATGAGATAAAGAGAGAGTTCAATCTGATTGTCACCGAAGAACAGTGTGCAAAAGCCAAGTCAAAGCTGTACCGGGAAAGAAAAGCTGGCCATGAAACACACTTCTCTCGCATATGGGATTATCAGGCTGAGGTTGTGAGAACAAACCCGTATTCTACGGTGGTGATTGAGACTATTCCAGGTGCAACTCCAACAAGCAAGCAAAGGTTCGATCGCATGTATGTTTGTTTTACATCACAAAGAGAAACTTGGATAGAGAGTTGTAGGCCTATAATTGGGTTAGATGGTGCCTTTTTGAAGTGGGATATCAAAGGTCATCTATTAGCTGCTGTGGGAAGAGATGGAGACAATAGAATTGTCCCAATTGCTTGGGCTGTGGTCGAGATTGAGAATAATATCAATTGGGAATGGTTTGTGAAGCTTCTCAAAGCTGATTTAGGACTGGAAAATGGTGGTAGGATAACCATAATCTCGGACAAGCAAAAGGTATGAATTAGATGAGTTATATATATTGTTTGATCTTCAATAAACTAATAAAGATTGTGTATCGGTTTCTACAGGGACTGGTGAATGCTGTTAAAGAAGAGCTTCCTGAGGCTGAACATCGAATGTGTGCAAGACACATTTTGGCGAACTGGAAGAGAGACAACAAAGATCCTCAACTAGAGATTCTGTTTTGGAAAATAGCACGCAGCTACACCGAAGGAGATTACAAAGAGAATTTGAAAGCGCTACAGCTTTATAGTTCAGGTGCGCATGACTCTCTACTTAGGACAAACCCTGTAGCATGGTCTAGGGCTTACTTTAGAATAGGTTCATGTTGTAATGACAACCTCAACAACCTTAGTGAATCTTTTAATAAGACCATTAAGGAAGCTAGAAAGAAGCCTTTGCTTGAGTTGTTAGAAGATATAAGGAGACAGTGCATGGTTCGTAATGCCAAAAGAGCTATTGTAGCTTCACGGTTGAGGACAAGATTCACTAAGAGAGCACATAAGGAAATAGAAGCTACTAAAGAGAAGTCTAAGCATTGCATAAGGTATATTGCTTGTGGAGAATATAATGAGATAGATGATGGTGGTACTACATATTCTGTGGATATGGCTGGTAGAACTTGCGGTTGTATAAAGTGGCAATTGACAGGCATTCCATGTATCCATGCCTCATGTGTTATCATGGCGAAGAGGCTGACGTTCGGTGATTATGTTTCAAGCTACTACACTGCAAACATGTGGCGTTTAACATACTCTCGTGGTATTAGGCCTGTACAAGGCATGAAGCTGTGGCCTCAGCTTAATAGATTACCGGTCTTACCACCACCTTATAGATTAGGAAATCGTGGTCGACCAAGCAACTATGAGAGAAAGAAAGGTCAGAATGAATCTTCTTCATCAACAAAGTTATCTCGAGAGTTTCGTGTGATTACATGTTCTAATTGTCTTGAAGAAGGCCACAACAAAACTACTTGCCCAAATGCAACTGTTCTGCCACCACCTAAAAGGCCAAGAGGACGCCCAAGACTTTATCCTCAGGTATATTTACATCTCAAGCTATGTTCTTTTGTTAAGGATAACTAAAAAAAAATTTTATTAATTGTTCTTTTGTTTAGGCACAACCATCGCAAGGAATGTCTCAAGAACAATCACAAGAGATGCCTCAAGGATCACAAGTATGATGAGCTGTTTGGGGTCGTACAAGTCTCTGTTTTATGTTTTATGTTTTAATGAATCTTGTAATGACTCTTTCAATGCTTTGTACTTGGATGCTTTGTCTTTTGGATGCTGTCTTTTGAATGCTTTGTCTTTTGAATGCTTTGTATTTTGGATGCTTTATGTTTCAGATACTTTGTCTTTTCAATTCTTTATGTTTCAGATGTTTGTCTTTTCAATTCTTTATGTTTCAGACATAACAACACAAACTCAATCATCATAGAACTGATAATCTCTCAGATTTTTTTACTTCTTAAACATAACAACACAAACTCAATCATAAGACAAAAGAGCCATAATCTCATACATTCCATACAAAGACAAAGTTACTCAAGTTTTATAAAGACAATACATAATTATAAGTGAACTGAAACCAGAACATACTTCATAAGAGCAACACTAACGATGCAAGCATAAACCAGACACATTAGTAGAACACATATGCACCAAATGCAACACTAACGACGCAAGCATACACCACAAGACATTTCATAACAGTTTTGTTCTTCTGGATTTCGATTTTGTTGTTCAAAGCAACTTCCATCAACTCTTCAATCTCGGATTTCATTTTTGCTATCTCGGTTTCATGAACTTCAACTTTAGGCAATACATCTTCAAGCTCTTCAAGCATTGCTTCTTCCACCCATTTGAACAAATGATCCTTTAAAGTGATGAAAATTAAGGTCACATTACACATAATGCTATCAATGCACACGAAAATCACTTACCTCTCCTCTGGTTTCACAACGATAGAAGGGACGTCCGGGATTGTCTTGTGTGCCTGATGTGAACGTCGTAATCCTTCCTCCACACCCACAGCTTGATGGAAATCCACGGTTCATTTTGCTACACAGAGATGATGGAGGAGATGAGTTAGAGAATGTTAGAGAAAGAGATGAAGAGAAACTAGGGATTTGAGGAAGATGAATTGGGGATTTTCGAGTTTAGATTAGGGTTATTTCGTGTTTTCAAAACGTCGTCGTTTTGAGACTAAACGTCTGTTAATGTCTAATTAACGGCTGATTAATTAGAGTGTTAAAAGTGCTTGGTCAAAGAAAGTTCAGTATTTATTCGTGTTTGACTAAGAATTCAAGTTTTAAATGGCCTGTTTTGGAGTTCAAGGTTTTTTTGGCTTATTTTTGAAAGTTGAGGATTAAAAAGTCAATTTTCCCATATTAAAAATATACATATTATTTAAATTTAATTATTTATCATATAAAATATAGTGTTTGTTTGGATTAATAAAATTTATTTAAGTGTTCGCACCAATTTAATTATATACACAATAGTTACTGAATCTTTAATTATTCAACATATATATATATTTTAAATTTTATAATATATAAAGAATACATAATTTGTAAAAATAATTACAAACGCAGTTACCTCTTGACCAGATAAACATAATATGTAAAAATATATGAAACAAATATCTGGTTCTGGTCGTATGTGTTGTAATCTCTACCAAATTGTATTCTTAATTGCTATCTTTAATAAATAAAAATTGTTATTTTTAATTAATAAAAAGGTCTTAAATAAAATTGTTATAAATATACAAATTTAACTACGTAAAAAATTGTTCTCGATAATATCTTCTTCATCTGACATAATCGAAGCCATAGAAAGTGGTTTCAAGCTTACGTGCATGTTAATAAATAAAAACATGTGTTTCAAGATTAGGTAATTGAAACAGACCAAACTCATCAATTAACAAAATTGTTCCTGCATGAATAAAAAAAAAACGAACGTGCATGAATTCATAACGAAAACAGATACCAACCTCGCGGTGACGCGGATTGCGCGGATTGTATGAAGTTATTATATCTTCACTTTATATCGTTCATAAGTAATGCTTGCGAACAGGATTCACCCACTTGCCTTGTCAGAATCCAAGACTTCCTTTGAATGTTTGATCACAACTTGATTACTAACGTAATGCTTGCGAGAAACAGCCATATAAACATCAGCTCCACCGATCAGCTCGCTTCTACAAACACATAATTCAACAGAGATATAAAAGAAAATTGTGGTCGAGAAGGAAGCTTAGTTTTCGATGTGATGGTTGGGTAATAGTTGTAGACCGAGAACTAAACTAAAAATCAGTGTAGAGAACAAAATGTGTGATGCAAGTAAAATTTTAATATAAAGGACAAAGAAGTTTTGTAGTATATAGTCTTATATACAGTAGAAAACTATGAAAAACATAAAGTTTCTTCTTCGTACAACGTATCAAATCTTCTCCTTCTCTCTTACCATCTTCCATAGTTACTAGTATGTCTCTCCTCAGCCCTTAGCTCTCCCTGTTTGCAAACGGCAACCTCATCACGGATTTCGAGGCGAGTTTGGCCTTCGCAACTGGAGTTCCAGCCAATATAATGTTCTCACTAACTGTTGTCTTCCTCGTCTACGCTAAGTGCTGCCTCATCGATCTCGGGTCAAGAACCTGCGACAGAACACGGCAAGACTCGAAGGGAGAGAACTATGACTCGGGTCCATCCATCGTTGACATGAAATGCTTCTAAATGTTTCTGGTTCGTGGTGGTGAGTTTGGTACGATCTATATTCCCTTACTGAGATGGGGATTCAAACTATATGTTGTTATTGTGGTTGTTTTTTCTCATTTAACGTCAAAGCTATGAAAAAGAATGTCAAGAAAAACTGTTCGAGTATGAAAAAAAAATCGTTAAGTTTTTTGTCATTGAAGCAAATAAAGAAAGAAAGCTAAGCACTAAATGATCCGTTTTTCTTAAAATCGCTCACAGAGCGACACGTGGAATGGAGCATTCTCATGCATTCTCACCAAAACCGTTTAAGGAAAGCCTTAAAAATGCTTCTCTTTTAATATATAGGGGATATGTAACTGAAAATGGATGAACGTGGCCAAGCCGAGCCGTTTACTTTAAAGTTATGTGCCATATCTATCTTATTAAAATAGAAACATTGTAATGGACCTAACTATTATTTTGTAAGATTTTAAATTAAATGCACACTCTCTTATATAGGTATATGATATCCACATGAATTCATTAATAGACTGAGACTCTTTCTTTTATTTTGTTGGTTTAGGAAATAAATGGTCCAACGCTAATTAAAAGATTTGAAATATATTCATGTTTATAATCATAGGATTAGCAACTCCATCTTTTCTTTATTTAAGTTAGTGCATAGTTTCATACGATTATTTTTTAAAATTGTCCTCGGGTTCTACATAACATATTATGTACAAATATATGTACAGATTCTATTTACCTCTATATTACGTAATGTGTAATATTATTAAAATTGAATTTAATACCACCAAACCTTAAGAATACATATAACATTTCTTTGAGAATATATCTTCTCTATTAAAAGAGAAGTATCATTTTTATCTATTATAAAATAATCATATGATTATAATTTTATTATAAAATAATTTTAATTAGAATTTTATTATAAAAACAAAATAAAATAAAACTAAATTTTATTATATTAGTCTACTGTAAATGTTAATTATACTTTTTTGTCTACATAAATATATAAAATACCAAAATTTTAACAAATGTTTGACTAATTGTTTTATATTAGTTTAGTATCTTAATAAAATTGAAATTATGTGTATATGCACGGGTCTGAATAATAATGTTAACTAGACATATAAATATAAATATAACTATTATAAAACTAAAAATATATAACACTAAAAAATATTAAATTTATTTACAAAACCTGTTTAATAGAATAACAAAATGACCCATAATTCTATATTTACAATTATGGGTGATTTCGCTAATAAGATATATTAGGAAATTACCTTAGAGAATATTTGTGTAGTATATATTCATATAATTATTTACATAACAGATATAGATATCTCGAATTTTACTTTCAAAGAAGACATTTTATGGAAAAACACATTCACCAAGTCATTACAATTATACATAATATCTCGGTAACCATATACTGTGATTTGGTATTTATTATAAATTACTTAATTGGTTTAGTTAATATATCGGTGATACATTATTGTTACCCTAAAACTAAACTATAAATACTGATATTCTACATCATCTTTACACACCCACGATCACCTCCAAAAGAATAATAATAATAAAAATGACGAAACTAAACACTTTTTATTTATATATCAGACACATATAATATATTAGACATCAGAATATAATAAAATTTACCGAGTAATTATGTAATAATTTTTTTTTAAATAATTAACTTTATAATGTACAAAAAAAAATAAAAAAAGTTTTCATAACAAAAAAAAACATATCTCATGCTTCCAAAAAATATGAAAACACGCCCGACCGGGCGGATCATGATCTAGTATAGATATATAATACAAACCCGTTGACTTCGATATTCCACTGTGCTAAGTCAACCATATAAGTTGAACAAAACTCTATTATTCTTCCTAAACAAGCATGTACCATACAAAAATAAGTGATCTCAAGTTTATTAAAAAAAAAAACGAAGTGGCCACTTCTACGTTTCCTTATATAATTGCTCTAATTAGTAAAATATAGCTAGTGGTTATTAAGAAAGTTGTCAGCCAAGAAGGAATTAAAAATATATAATGTATAAAAGACTAGAAGATACAATCCATGAACTTAAGTTAATATCAAAATCAGATAAAATCAAAATATTTTCGAGTTAAATACAGATCTTGATCCTTTTCAAAAAGAAATTAAATTTTCCCTTAGATCAAGCATGTTATCGAAATTAAATCTTCCTGATATGAGCTGAGCATACGTTTTCAGAATTTTAGATTATATACATAAATAGACTTTTCGAGAAATATTTTCGTAAAATACTTTTTTTGGAAGATTTCTCATGATTATAACCGTAAAAGTATTTTCAGTTTTTTTTAGTCATGCGAAGATAATTATAATGTACTAGTATTACTTTTACATTTAACTGAATTTAAGATAGATATTTGCACTCAAATTCAAGTTTTATGTTATTTTCGGGAAACATTTCTTATTAATTTTTATGAAACTTCAAATTTATTGGTTAAATAAAATATGGTCAATTACCATATGTTCTCATGTTGCATAACATATTAAATGCGGTGAGTTGTTTGGTTTTGACACCCTACCTTCTATTGTATTAAAACCTGAGTACAAAACTATAGTTACCTATTTTTAAGTGATTTTTTTATATTTTCTTCATTCCTTTTAGACTAATTTTAGTCACTTCGTTTATTGTTTTTCCAAATAATTTGATATCATTTATTATATAAGTACAAAACCTAACTTACCTATTTAAAATATTTTATTATGTGATTTATTTTATTTTTACTCTTCCAAACTATTTCATTAATTATATTTATCATAATAATTCGAAGTCATTTTATTTTATGTGTTAACAATAGTAATTTCACATATCTAAATGAATTTGCTACATTAGTGATAAGAATTCAAACAGTTAATAAAAAGAATTTATTTGTTACATAACCAGTTAGACATAAACACCCACCTTCAGATACATACCGGTTTTTGTGTATCAAATTTTTAAATTTTTAAATTAAATTCTGTTCGGTCATTATAAATTTTCGGATAGGGTTTGAGTCAGATTGCTCTGAATCCAAATATATTTGTAGGAGTTTAAAAATATCTAAATAACTTATATCTATATATTTTAAAATGTCAATAAACAACTTATAAAATGTAACCAACATTCACGCGGTTCCTTAATTTGAAATCACAATTTTCTAAAACCAAAATCCAGATCAGAACCGCTGTGGAAATATTATATGAGCTGGATAATCTCAAAAAGTCAAGTCAACTAGATATGAGCATACTTCATTTAATTCCTATATATTACGTCTGTGTGCATGTATCTAAGTTAATAAGCTCGTTGATGATGGCGGCGCTTCTTCATCTCAGCACTCTCTTTTCTCTCTTAGCCACAATCCTTTCAATCGCAGAAAGTACGTACAAACATAAAACTCCCCATCAATTATTTACTAGCTTTAACCCACTTCAACTATTTTTAACTCACATCGTTTTTTGGTTCTATTCTATCATTAGGTATAAGCATTGACTGTGGATCAACGGAATCCTACGTAGACTCGGACAATGTAACATGGGTCGGAGATAAAGGCTTCGTCACGACCGGCGAGCCCATGAAGATTCCAGACGTTGTTACGAAGCCCATCAACACCCTGCGGTACTTTCCAACTGGCCAAACCAACTGCTACACAAACATACCGGTGACAAAACGCCAGAAAACACTCGTGAGGACAAAGTTCTACTACGAGAACTACGATGGTAACTTTTCGCCTCCATCTTTCGACTTGGTTTATGATGGGAAACACCGTGATTCTGTTGAAATCACTGAGTCTTTACTCAACAACGAGGAGACGTTCTATTACTCGGAGTTGATATTTGCTCCGGCGAATGAGAGTATTAGCGTATGCCTCATCCGTACGTCTCCATCCGACAACCCTTTTATATCTTCTATTGAGGTTTACAGCCTAGACGTCGGAATGTACGCCGATCTTGGTCCCAATGAAGGTCTGATTACCCGACAAAGAACTACTTGCGGTGCCAAAGAGAGTATAAGGTATATATATATGCCTATTCAAAACATGGAGCTCTAATTAAATCAAATCATTGTTTTCATAAAATAATCGTATTCTAAAAACATATAATTATTTCAGACAGGTAAAAAAATTAGTAACGTTGTTTTCTAACTAAACTTAAGTTTACTAATCTACCATTTTAGCATATGATTTTTAATTTTTATCATTGTTATATATAACACTTTTAAATATTTATAATCCTTCGAGTGCATTTATTATAATTGTGTTAGTTCATTATTACTTTGATTAAAGGTTATATTGTTAATTTAGTTATCTTCCGATTGCCAAGTGGCGATAACTGACTTGGTTTCAAGGATCCCTTTGTGAGGAGATTGAGTCCATGTGACCAAAGTTGGTCCCAACTTGAACGAGATATTGGCAAGGGCCGGAAATTATTTGTAAAATACAGATTTAATAATTGTATCTAATCTTTGTGTTTGAACTTATTTCAGCTACCCGTTAGATCCTTACGGTAGGCCATGGTACCCGTTAGGCGCCGATGATACACTGGCCGATCTAACGACCTCAGCCCCGTCGATAGACATCACAGGGGCGTCAAACAAGCCGCCAGAGGTTGTTATGTCGAAGGCATCGTCATCTTTAGGAGTGAGCATAAAACTCTCTAACTTGGCGCTCCCCTTAACGGGTCTACCGGTATATTTGGCTCTTTACTTCTCGGAGCCTCAGACTCTAGGTCGGACCCAAAAGCGGTCATTCAACGTTTTCTTGGATGACACCCAAGTGGGTTCCGGTCCCATCATTCCGGTTTTTGGGAAAGCAACTCAAGTCGTTTTGAGAGATGTAGTGGCCACATCAGGGTCCCAAATAGTATTTCAGTCCACCGGCGACTCGGTTTTGCCACCCATCATTAACGGTGTGGAGCTGTTTTCAATAAGTAACAGCCGGAATGGCGGAGGCGGAGGCGGAAGCGGAGGCGGAGGCGGAGGCGGAAGCGGAGGCGGAGGCCAAAGTAGCGGTGGTAATAATAATTCTGGAGGTTAGTTTATATTTCTAATTTTAAATGAAATATAGTATGATATCCCCTAGTATATATTTGAGAAGTGATTTACCATATGTCTTCTCTACAATCGTTTTCACAAAAAAAATTGTGACGTGGCTATTATAGTTGATGACATGTCATATGGTTAAATATGACATGGACAATTATATTTAATATGATATATATTTTTGGAAATCTTTTTAGAATATGACAATAACTCATATATTATATTTAAAGTGATTTGCCATATGTCTTCTCTACAATCGTTCTCACAAAAAAAAACTGTGACGTGGCTATTAGAATTGATGACATGTCATATGGTTAAATATGACATAGACAATTATATTTAATGCTGATATATATTTTTGGAAATCTTTTTAGAATATGACAATAACTCTTATATTACATTTAATATTGATTTATATTTTTGGTAAACTTTGTAGAATATGGTAATAACTCATAAATCATCACTAAAATAAATATATTCAAATATGACATTTTGAATTTCGAAATATTATATAACTTTACTTTTATAATTATAAAATTTTTATTATCTAAAATTTTCTAAATTTTCTGAAGTTTAAAAAAAAAATTAAATCGTAATATCATTAGTTTCTTTTAAATATCTACAAATTATATAAATATTATTTAGTTTTAATTTTTGATAACTATACAATTTTATATGATTTTTAGTAATTTTGTACAAGTTGATTTAATATATTTAACCAAATGAAATAAATAATTTTTATCTATATACATATATATTCTTAAATATAATTTAAAATAAAAAAATTCTCTTAATTTTATGCTTAATTAATGATATTTATATTAATTATTGGTCAAAATAATAAAATATATAATATTAATAAATTACATTTTAAAATATAAAATTTAACTTTTAAAAAATTCATCACTACACATGGTGCAGGAAAACATCTTGATTAATAATTGTGACATGGCTAATAAAATTGATGACATGTTTTATAGATTAATATGATATGGAAAATTATATTTAATGTTAATTTATATTTTTGGTAAACTTTTTAAAATATGATAATAACTCATATATTACATTTATTGTCGATTTATATTTTTGGACTTTTTAAAAATATGGTAATAACTCATAAATCATCATTAAAATAAATATATTCAATTATGGCATTTCAAATTTCGAAATATCATTTAAATTAAAAATATTTCAAAAATATATACATATTTTTAGAAAATTATAAAAATTAAATCATAAAATCAAATTAAATCGTAAAATCATTAGTTTCTTACATATATCTACAGATTTTATAAATATTGTTTAATTTTAATTTTTGACAATTATGCAATTTTACATATTTATTTAATATATTTAATTAAAATAAATAGATAGAAAAATCTACCTAAGATTATAATTTTAAATATATACATGCACATTCTTAAATATAATTCAAGATAAACAAATTTTTTTTATTTTAATTTTAATGTTCAGTTAAATCAAATTTATATTAAAATATTGATAAGAAAAAAGAAAATTTATAATATTAAAAAAATATAATTTATATTTATTTATTAAAAAATATTTTAAAATTCTTTTACTGCATATGGTGCAGGAAAACACCTAGTTGAACAATCTAAGCGTAAACCCCTCCATCCCCTTTTTCGTGAAAGATATTAATATATTCCGTTTGGTATAATGGTAACTAATTAGGTTCTGGAGGAGTGGCAACATAACTACTAACGTTTTCTTATCTTTAAATTCCCCCTTATTTATTTAATGTGTCAATATTTTCTAATATAAAACGTAATTCGCACAAGATTCATGATCCACACTATTGATTGATAAAAACAAATCAGTTGCGAGCAAAGATTATCCGTAGTTAAGGGTTTTTTTTTGGGATCAAATCCGTAGTTAAGAGTTTTCACCCGTTTTCATTCGGCAAATAACTTCTCGTTTTAATAATGGTATAATACATGCTGCACCAAAAAATAGTACTCCTTTCATTTTTAAATAAGTGTCACTTTAATATTTTTTATACAGATTAAGAAAGTAACGGAAATATATGCAAATTGTTGTTAATTACGTTTTGACGAATAATATTTAAGATAAATAAAATTATTTATAAAATTAATACAATTTACAATTAATTTTCAGTTTAAATTAAATATAATTAGCACTAGAATTGTAAAGTGACAATATTTGTATAAGAAAAATTAGAATAACACTTGTTATAAAACAGAAGGAGTATAATATATGATTTACTTTTACTATCTTTACGCAGAACAACTAACTAGACGGCCTTCTATGATGACTATATATAGGTGGGGCAAAAAACAATGGAGGAAAGAAGAAGAAAAACAAATTACCACTCATTCTTGGAGTTACGTTCGCTTCTGCGTTTGCAATTCTCTCATCAACGTTTGGAGCTATTTTCTTGAGAAAGCGTCAAAATGCTAAGCCACAGTCCAATCCCACGCCAACTACGTCCACCGGTATGTCTATATAGTTGATATTACTGGATTAAAAAATTTAGTACATATGAGAAGTAATCGTTACTATCTGTAATGGGACAGGCACGGGAATGTCACCTCTATTTGAACAGCAGTTTTCTAGTGATACAGACCACTCCTATGTTGTTCAAGATGATCATCATTGAGATTGGTTCCTAGTTGTCAACGAGCTACATCCAAGTGTTTTATTCTAAATGTACTTTTATTATTCTAAATTTACTTTTAAAATTTATGATATTTATTAAACTCATATTTTCATCACATTCTCTTTAAGATATCGGCATTATCACTGATTTCACCAATCCAATATGGTTTTCTAATATGTTCTATATACAGTATACGAATATGGACCATGCATGACAGCTCCAAACCGGATAGATCATGATAGTAAAATTAATTGTTGATACATGGATTTGTAGTACACATGGAAAGGGAGGAATTAGGTAACGCATGCCGGAGTTGGTTAAACTTTTTTTTAATTAAATATATATGTATATTTTTAATTAAATATATATGTATATATCATCAATACTATTAAAACAGAAGGCTTTTTTTTGAAGTATCCTTCTGTTTTGAATATATTTACAGATCTCTGCCATTGAATCATTTAAACCTATACTTTTTATTATTGATATATTCAACGATTTTCTTTTTTTATTGCAACACCTAATTACTTTTAAGTTCCTTTTCCTTTTATTAAATCTAACCAAACACTTTATGTATGCTATCAGAACTGTACGTATTATAGTGTTTTTACTTTTAGATAATATTGGAGCAAAAAGAGCAACACTAACGATGATACAGCTTTTTCAGAAAAATGAAGAAATTCTAGATTTTTGAGATTTCAATTGAGATGTCTGATGAGAAAATGTATTCAATAGATACAGAAGTCTTAGTCTGGTGTAAAGTTTTTATTTATTTATTAGGGTTCATGTTCCTAAAAACTATAGATACATTCATATTTTTTTTTTGTAAAGCCAGATACAGTCATATACAGAGGTCTTAGTCTAAATGTATTGAAAAGTTTACAATGAGGATTAATGATCTAAACGGCTCCTTTTCTTCTCGGTCGTTGTAATTAGCAAGTAAATTACAAACTCATACTTTTATTATGGATACGGCAAAATAAATTTAAAGTCTACACATGTTTTTTTAATTGCTTCAGTAAGGTTGGCTTCTTCTCTAATTTTTTATAGTATTCACTTCATATGTTATTGGGAGTTGCTCCAAAAAAAAAGATGTTACTGGGATTCGGGTGTTTTAGTCATGATACATGGCTGATTACACCTTGAAAATGGTTTATTTAAAATATTGCATTAAAAATTCCCAGTTATGGTGTATATCGTTAGTCCAACAATTACGGTACATATGGTTATTTAATTATATGTAATGTAATTGATTTTTGGGGGATATTTGTAACAGATAATTAGTATCTTTCTAATACAACAATATAGATAATATATACAGAAACCATGTTTACAATAATCATATTTCACAACAATCAATGAAACCCACCAATTTCAGAAGCTTACCTAACTATCTAATCCATTATTAAAAAGTTAATTATAAACTTTTTGTTTTAACAAAATTCTTAAAATCTTAACTATAAATTGTTTTGGGGATTTTCCATGTTCAAATAGGTTTTTCACGTTTTCTTAAATTTATATGGAAAATGCATTAATTTCAGCATATGTTATTTAGTCATTAAAAAAATCAGGACATTAATTCTGCATATTCGATTAATATATCTTATTAGTATTTCGGGAATATTTGAAAAGATTTTTTGGCCCAGAATTAATTGACAAATCTACAATATTGTGTAACAACCTAAACTAATTGACTTACTTTATAAATATTCATGGACCATTATATTGTTAATCAATATTTGAAAAAAATTAACAGTATTGTTGATAGCTCGAGAAAAAATAATAAAATTATTAGAGAACATTTCAGTTAATGACCCACTAATAATCATATACTAGATTATGTCCCGCCTTAAAAGGACGGGTATATTTTTGTTTTATATTTTTCAGAAAATTTACTTTTTATATTTGTGTCTTTTTAGTCATATTTGTGTTTTTATTTAAATATATTTTTTTTTAAAATGATTAATAAACAATTTTAATATATTCTATTAAAATAGTTGGATTACACATATATTAATAGGTCATGATCATGTCTTAATTTGAAAGGGTGGGTGCATTTATGTTTTTCTTTGTAATCGTACTTTTGTAAAATATTTTTAAATCATTAGCAAGAAGTTTTGATCCATTATATTAAAACAACAACATGATATATTATATAGGTGTGGTTTAATTATTTTAATACAATTATTAAAAAAAATTATTAATTATTTTTAAAAATGTATTATACAAATTAAAAATAAAAATATGACTAAAACACAAATATGATCATTAAATTTTTAAGAAAAATGTAAAGCAAAGAATATACCCGTCCTTTTAAGGACGGGTCAGAATCTAGTTAACTATTATGAGAGTTGGCAGTTACATCTTGTTAAAACATATAGTCATTCATATTGCAAAAAGAAAAGAGTTTGAAGCAATAAGTAAATAATATGAAAACTTATTATAAACCCTGATGTAGTTCAAGCTAGGAAGCTGAACAATAAAGTCATCACAGAAGCTTTAGCCATAGCCCACGGTGACCACTCTTTCCATGTCTATGTGTTCCTCTGCCCTTAGCTTGTAGCTGCTATCTCAGTTGCCTTACATGCATATTGTAACCACCCAATTCCGAAGTTTTTTAATTTCAAGAAAATGGATCAAGAGAGATATTTCTCATAGTGTGGAAACACTTGATTTTTTATATCGAGTTGAAACAAATGTGGTCTAAGGAAGTATTCGATTAGAGAGGAAAAAAGAAAGAAATCAAAACCTTACTTTCTTTGAACGGGCGGTTATTATCTTGCGTCTTGCTGCTCATATTAGCGTCAAACCAACGAAGATTACAAAGCGGCTAAGTTGTTGTTGTGTACTTCTTCTGTACTACTTTTAGTGATGTTTTAGGTTATTGCACATAGATTAAGAAAACACATATTTTTATGTAGTTTATCTTGGTAACATAAAAATACATTAAATAAAACTAGTTTAACCAATAATAAAAAAGTACAGTATTTTATAATTGGTCATAAAATTCAAATCATATTAAATTTTATCTATACTAGTGAGAACATTATTTAAAATAAGACAAAATAAAAATCCTAAAACACCATTTAAAGTGGGACGGAGAAAGTATTTCTTTGTGTGTCAAAAAGTCAAAACCGAGTTTGCTATATAGTATTGTAATTGGGAATTATTCGATACACTAATTAATTTGCAATTATCTGATAAAAGAGACTAACTTACCGGTCAGACTAAGTCATCAGAATTAAATAAATCGACAACCACGATATGTTTATTTGATCAGTCAAACAAACAGGGTAGACGGAACTGAAAACCAACAATTGATTAAATGCACATAATGTGGGTGCGACGGTAATACTAGCACTAATGCACCGAGTTCACTCATAACTACACAGTTAAACGTATTTGGACGAGTGACTTTCCGAAAAATCTTCGTGTTGCATCTTTTTTTTTTTAAATGATAAAAAAAAATGCACATAATGTAGGAATATCCTGTACTTGCCCGGTTGTTGAAGAACTTATTATTTCCCAGCTGGAAAAATAAAAATGTCAATGCTATAAAATGTTTTCAAGTTCGATTCCAACTTGGTTTTGAAATACTAATAGACAACTCAATTCTGCAGATATAACATATATAAAAAAGGTGCGTGCATAGATGTTGTATAGAGCATTAGTTGAAAAATTAGCTCCCACCATGGCTTCTGATTCTCTTTTTCTTCTTTTCTTTCTTTCCATCATAACCCTCTCTCAAGCGAGTAAGTAAACTATCTTTTTCTTTTTGACATCTAAGTAAACTATCTTCAAACGTATAATTAATATCTTGTTTATCTAAGTAAATAGTTTTTCCAATTGTACATATTGTAAGTTCTTTCTTAGAACCCAACCAGGTTAGCTTAGTGGACCAAAAAGTCTTGGATTCAGTCGTTAATTTTGAACACCTTGATCTAGATCAATCCACATGGTTAAAGGGTCCTTTTCATGTTTTAGTTTCGTCGACTTGTGTTTAGTCTTTTGTATATGATGCCGTTACCTATAAACGGTTTACAAAAGGCTTTTGTTATCATATGGTCACAAAGATCTATGTAGCGACCGTGTGAAATTTTCGAAAACCCCCATCCATTACACATTAAGCGTGAAACAAATGTCCTAGTCACGTTTTTATAAATGATGATTTTTCAGAAAACTTCTTACTGAAGATTATTTTATTCTAGGTTCTAAATTCACGTTATATACAACAGAAATTTCAAGGCAACATCCACTTATTTCGAAAAAAAAATTTGCTAAATAGATTAATAGTCTAAATTTATACAATGTACAATGGGATTTATTCTTGAATTACACAATGTTTTTAGTTACGTTATTATACCACACATAGCATTACATTATTTGCCTCAAAGTAGGATACATAAATCTATTTTTACCTATGATTCTCATTATCGTCATCATCATAATACCATCATGATTCATGCATGCATGATCAATTTCAGGTGTAAACATAGACTGCGGAACGTCATTATCGGGCGTAGACGCCAACAACATCAAATGGGTCGGGGACAAAGACTTCATCACATCCGGAGAATCTGCCACGGTTTCTTCCACCACCGTAGAGAGATCCCTCACCACACTGCGGTACTTCCCGACCGGCGAATCCAACTGCTATAACATTCCGGTAACAAAAGGAGGAAAAGTCCTAGTGCGAACGATGTTTTACTATGGAAACTACGACGGGAAGTCTTCATCCCCATCCTTCAGCGTAGTTTTCGAAGGGAAACACCGAGGCACCGTATCCATATCTTCGGCATTCGAACCTTACACTTTGGAGCTGATATTTGCCCCAGCCAGCGGAGAGACAAGCGTTTGTTTTGTGCGTACCTCATCATCAAACCCATTTGTATCCTCCATTGAAGTTGCTGACTTAGCCGATGGCATGTATGACGAGCTTGGTCCTGGTGAAGGTTTATTTTACCAACAACGACGTGCGTATGGCACAACAGAAGTTATAAGGTAATAACTAACACAATATCCAACAACGTGCATAAGTAGCATAAATAGTGCTGAGTTTCGTGGACAATGAGTAGATTGGCATATACCGTCCAGTAATATAATATCCTTATATTTTCTTTTTTTTTTAGTATTCCAAAAAGTACCTTTCAGTTATATTTTCTTTTAGTTTTGAGTTTATGATAATTAAAATGTGTTTCATTTCAAATGAACCCGTTTTAATCTCAAAAAAGTTTGTAGGTTGTAAATGTAAATGGAAGAAGAAACCATTTGCAAAACAAATGTTGATAAAAACGAAAACTACACAAACATATACGCCAACTAGGATCGGCCCGCCCTACGGGCGGAATAATAATTTAAATAGTTAGAATAAATATTTTTGATTTTTGTTTAATATTGGTTTTTTATTTTAAAAAGTTTTTTTATATTAGTATGAATTATTATTTAAATTGATTTTTATTCTTGATTCAATCTCATTCTCATTACAATTAACTAAATTTCTCCTTACAATGAATAAGATTGTTTATTTGAAGTTTTATTCTGTTTCTATTTTAATGGTATAGAATTTTTGATTTGTTTGTTTAATTGAAGTTATCTAGTCTTATTCATTCTCTTATATTATTTGATACCGTATGTCTCGTATTCGATTATATAACTATATTTTTTATTTTTTACACAGTTATGGATCTATGTTTATAGTTTCTTAGAATTCTTGACATAAATATTTAAAATACATTCTACATCTATTTAGTTATAATAACTTAACATATCTCTTTTATATAAAAAATACATTTTTATTTTTGTACTTTTCTGTATTTTATTCTATTTTTCGTAACAATTATTTTGATTTCTTATTATCTATTAAATTTTATTGTAATATTATTTTCGTAAAAAAAAAAATCTATTATGTATTACTATTTGATTATATTTTCCTTTATTATTTTAATTTTCTAATTTTGAGCTTCTGATAAAATTTTGTAATTATTTCATAAGCTTTACGCTTTTATTTGCATTTGATAAACCGCGTAGACACAAAATCACTAAAAATCGTTTTTATCATTTTCTGAAGTATATGTATTTTAAATGATATTATGTATTGTGTGCTAAAATAAATTTACATTGATGGTTTTTTTTGTAGATTGTAATTAAACTATTGATTAAAACGAACTTTTGGGTTACTAAATATTTTATAAATAATTTTAGTTAATAGAATAAGATGTTAAGGAATATAAGAGTATTTAATAATTTTTTAAAAATTATAGTGTCAAATTTTTAGACAACTTATTTTGATGAGGTTAACATCAGTAAAAAGGGTTAACCCACATTCACATATTCACATATTATAATATCTATTGTGATTATGAATATACTTTTATGATTATGAATATACTTTTACTCTTAGTAGCTTGTCATGTACTTGGTGTGTCTGAGTATCTTTCATTGTATAAACATCGAAAGAAAAGTTTCAGTCACCCATATCAAAAGTGAAAAATATAGAATTGAGAACGTTCAAGAGGCCAACATACGCCTGATGTTTGTATCGTTGTCAAGACTCTAAAGAAGAAGAAAGCTATTAGGTTTATAAAGAATTAACAACACAGAGCTAGAACCATTACAAAAACATGTTCTAGCATTTCATTCTCCTATATAGCTTCCCATGCATCGATGATGTATTACTTTTCTTCCTCTTCTATAATCATAACTATTGCCACTGTGCTGAGAGAATAAGTAGTTCATTTTTCCCAGTCAAAACAGACCAATTATCTTATGTGGAGATGAAATGAGGACATGTACTATATACTGGCTCAAGAATTGGGAATAAGACGACCATTGTACATTGTGTCGAGTAGCTCACTGCACCAGGCCTTCTAATGAGTCCTTTGTTGTTTGGTAAACCTGTACCTAAACTGACCAAGCAAACCTTCCACCTGTTTGCAAACAGGAGGCACCAAATAAAACAGTGTTTACCAAAACCAAACTACATTACAAATAAATGTTGGGAAAGAGGGAGTGACAAACCGTAACAGTTTACATTTTCCTGTACCCCCACACATATCACCTAATCATATAAACACATAAGACATCAATGTTATGCTCTTGAATCTTTTTGAAGCATATCAAACGGAAACAGAGAATCATTTCACATACGCAGTTAATCCGAAAGCTTTGATTAACTTAAGAGGTAACATTACCGGAGAGAGCTAGAATTCTTCTTCAAGATCCAAATTGGATGTGTACCTTCACTTCTTTTCTCTCTTAAGAGTTTCTCAGACTTCCGTATTATTTTCTCTGAAGAGGCACTATATATTTTGACCATAGCCTAGACGTGATGAACTTAGCCAAAGCACGTTCCACTTCCTCACTCACCTACACCAAACAAATAGACATACCAAAGGCCTTAACAAAACAAAACTGATTCATACCTAAAAATAGCTTAAAAGAACAAAGAAAACCAAGAATACTTGGTAAAACAAAGCAATTAAGAGAAAAGCAAAGAAAAAAAAAACAGAACATACAACTCTGCGGAGGATAGGTTCCAGAGAGGAGCAGAGCTTCTGCAAGCTGTCAACTTTTATCGCCTCAACAATCACACCCGACCAACAGAAAAAGAGGTAATCTGATAGAACATAATTTTTTCTATCTAAAAAAAATCAAAGAAGATGAATGAATGAATACTAACAAACCTAGCAAGAGCAGGGCGCTTTCGCTCAGGCTGCTTTTCATCGTTGCTGTCGTCTAAGTTACTCTTCATTCTTCAAAATCTGTTAAGAGGAACAACAAAAAAAAGCCTTAACTTTTTTATTTGTAAAAAAAAAAAAAATCTAAATCCCTCCGACGAAGACTTCGTGTAGACTCTCTCAAGCAAAGCGATTAAGAAGTTTACATTTATTTTCCAGTGAGAGTAATTCGCCGGCGACGGAAATGATTGTGTTGCTTTTTGATAGTCTCTCCCGACAGAGCCTCTCCAGTCCTATGTAGTAACCCTCGATCTTTGTAGGAAATCATGAGATTTAGCTGCAACACAAATTAAAAATAAAACAAAACCATTAATTCCATAAGCACTGCAATATCTATTACACATAACACTACAAACCTACTTTACCTCTTCTTCTTAACTTCCGAGCTTCGTTGATCTCACATGATATAGTACTGAAACCACGGCTTCGGATGTCCACGACACCAACCCCCAAAACCCTAGAAACTCCTTTGATGAAATCGGTGGCGGCGGAGCAGTCTCTCCTTTGATGATGAAAATCGACGAGGGCGGAAGATGAGAGAGTTGGTAGAAAGGAAGCGAAGGGTCGCGAGTTTGAGAAAACAAAAGAAATCTTAAAATAAGGAAGAAGGAAGAATGGAATAAAATTTACGATTGGAGAAGAGGAAACAAAGAATCACAACGCATACTGTTACGGAAATTGTATCGTCTCGTCGCGATCGAAGTGAGCGAAGACGCGAAGACGACGAATGACCAAGTCTACAATGATTAGGGTTTCGCTGGACCGGAGAGTAACACGGGCCTCAAATACAATCTCGAGCCAGAGCCCAATACACCAATACGCGGAGTTTCATTTACACGGACGCGTGTCACGCTCTGAAAGTGGGTATTTCCAACGTGGAATCTGACATGGACATAGCGGGAGAGATAGAAAGCTTCTTTTATATATAAAGATTTTTAACAACAATCAACGCCATTCTCATAAACCATAACTAGTTTTTGACCCGCACGCCCGTGCGGGTGTATGTTCTTCATAAGTATTTGTGATTTTCACTTGAATTTAAAAACATTCACAATACTGATTAACCGGTTGTATTCTTTTTCATTGTTTTTTATTCATTTTACTGGTAAAAGTATTAAAGTATAAAAGATAGACTATTAAGCATAACTGTATGTGTTTTATAAAATTATAATATAATATAGATATTATGGTTAAAACTTAAAACTATATTTTAATTATGGTTCTATAGATTTTAAAAAACAAATACATTATATAGTCATGAACATGAAAATAATGAAAAGTTAATCGAAAACACATGCACTTATATTATTAAGATTTTGGCAATTTTATTTGAAACCCATTGAACAATATATGAAGCCCATGCCTGCAGAAAAAAATTCGAAGGCCATATAATTCAAAGCCCATATAAAATGGTTAATTTAATTATTGAGAAAAATTCAGGGTTAAATACCATTTGTACTTCCTTTTTAATAGATTAGATATGTGAAATGGACCTGATTAAACCTATAACAAGTTAATAGCTTCTTGGGTTTGGCTATTTAAGAATAATTTGTTCTTTTTTCATTCTCTAGATCGGATCTTTACGGTAGGTTCTGGCTTCCTTCCGAGGTAAACATATTATTGACAGGAATACCATCCGGGGCTGCATCTATCGATACCTCTGATGCATCAAACAAGCCGCCTGAGTCCATCCTCCGTAACTCTTGGAGCGGGGATAGCTTAGCACTAGTCGACCCCACTCTTCCTACGGGAGGAGTTCCTGTTTACTTGGCTATGTATTTCTCGGAGCCACTCGAAATGAGTGTACGATCATTCAACATAATGTTTGGCAGTAAGAATGTTGGCACGGGTCCAATTGTGCCAGTGTATGGAAAAGCTACCCAAGTGGTAGTGAGAGACGTCGTGGCTAGCTCGAGTTCCCAGCTAGTGTTCCAGTCCACGATTAATGCGCTTTTACCCCCAATGATAAATGCGTTGGAGCTCTATATTATAAGTTCTGGTACAAGTGGAGACGGAAGCGGTAATGGAAGTGGAAGCGGACCAGGAACAGGTGGAGGTGGAGGTAGTGGGGGAGGTGGAGGAGGCGGATCTGGGAGTGGCGGACCTGCAGGTTTTTTTTTAATGCAATTTTCAGTGATTAATCTTGGTTACGGAGTAAAATCCCAAAATTATCAAATAATGTATAAATTTTATAGTTACCTACGTAATTTAATATATAACTTTTTTTTTAACTTTGTGTAAAGGTTCTGGTGGGACTGGAAAAGGGGAAACTGGAGGAAGCAACGGAGGGAACTCAGGTTTGTATTTCGACTTTTCGTTCCGTTCTAGCTTGCGATCTTGATGGGTTTCTTAGTTTGATGAAACTAACCCATATATACAGAAGATATCTTTATGCCTTATAGATCATAAATGAAGAAATGCAAGTAAAACGCAGTACATTTTGATATCGATGTAGGTGGGTCAACCAATGAAGAAAAGAAAAGTAAACTGCCAATTATAGTCGGTGCGGTAGCCGCGGTAGTGTTTGTTATTGTATGTGCTATAGTTACTATTATCTGCGTGAAACGTCGCAGAGAAGGGTCGCAAGTACTGACGACGACATTGCCAATGACGTCCACAGGTAGACACTGGTCTCTTGATATGTTTGGTAGAATTTGTACTGTATACAAAGAGTTTGATCTTAGCTGACCAACAAAAAAAGAGTTTGATCTCTTTGTTTTAGAGCATCTCCATTGGGAGATGTTATTAAGGATTCACACGCATTCCCAAAAAAAATCAATATATTAATGTCTAATTGATGAATCCGCATTGCGTAAGTTTACTGGGGTGAACCGTATCGACACTATACGTGGCGACCCACAATTAATCGGTTTATTAATTTTTTTTTAAAAGAATCAAACGAAAAGAATAAAAAACTATTATAATAACATTGAAAATCGAGAATGAGCAAATTTACCAATGAAGATGATCTTGTATGTATAATAATATGATTGTTTTGTCTGGGTTAATTATTATATATTTATTCTAGAGATGTGACTACTTTTAAACGTTTTGATGATAGTTGCTCAAACGGGGACTGGAGCATCCCCTCTATCTGGACAACAGACGGGGAACGAAGCGAACCAGTTTACAAATGAAGATATCGACGACCTGATTGGACCGAACCTGTCGTATGTAACGGAGCAACATTGAACTTCTATTTTGATATAAATGTTTTTTACCTTCAATTGTATGTCTTTCCAATGACCATTTTCTGCGAGATTTTTTTGTTCTTTATGGTTTTCATGTCGTACGTATCGTTAATTACATCCAATTATTTATTCTGGTTGTGACATTAAAAGGAGACAAATTTACAAATAAAATATTTTATCTTTATATATATATATATATATTATCATATATGATTTATTTACACATTTGTTTACGGGGGTATATATGTTATACGGAATTAAACTGACAACTAAAACAAAATCGACTCGCTGACATTACTTGGTCAAGATGCCAGCTCACAGAAACAGAGACCCACAATGGCTAGTTTTTTCATTAATAATGGGAATACTAGGTTAAGATCCACGCCTTGCGCGGAGTTAAATTCGTTAACTAATAATTTTAAGTAATATACATAATCTGAATTACTGAGTGATAATCAAATATTTAGTGTTGTGTAATAAAAGGTAGGGATAATTGGCATGTATGCCTATAGAGGGAGTCCATATTTGACACTTACCCGTAGCAAATTCAACCATTTTTTCTTTCCTGTTTTGCCCCTACCTCACACTCTCTCCTACATGCATAGCTCTCTGATTTGTGTCAGTTGTGTCAGTTGTTTATGTCTCCTACTATCTATTTTTCTTTTATTATCGTAGATTCCAGTTCTCTTTCTTCTTCTCCTTCATTCCAATTCTTCTTTTCTTTTCGTAATATTTCTTCTCCAAACTCCATGTTTCTCTTTTCTTTCACCAATTTTTTGTTTTCCACAATCAAATCTTTCTTTAAAAAAAATTCTATTGCTTCAGGTTCAAAAGGATGATCTCTGATGGTTTATTATCAAAAGAAAAATAAAAGAGTTTCAAACTCATGACTATGTTCTTCTGCTGGTAAATTTTATTTCTTGTTTTTTTTTTACTTCTTATAGTGATTATGTTATAAGTTTGATGTTGTTTTTTTACTTTGATTATCTAAACTTGAAATTGGGCTAAGATTTGTTATCTCATATATTTGTTTTATAAAATATTCGTTAGCTGGTAAATGATTTGATACCTACTACATATTTTGTTAGCAGAATCAAAAATTGTCATTAATTAATATTTGTGTACATGATAAATAGTTTGACAGCTTGCACATTGTTCGATACTTGGTTTGTTATCTGACAAATTGGCTGATACACGGTTTATGAGTTAATAAATTGTTAGATAAATTGTTTGTTATTTTAAACATAATTTGTTACTTGATACATATTTTGTTAACTGATGCATAGTTTGATACCAAAGATTGATATGATGTTACAAAAAAACTTGTCATTAATTGATACATAACTGATGTAGCTGATAAATGGTTTCCCGGCCTGTACATTTTCTTATTCTTAGTTAGTTTTGCTGATAAATGGATTGATACTTTGGGATGAGTAAATATGTTGTTTGTTAAATAATTTTTTATTTGATACATAATTTGTTATACGGTATATGTTTTGTTAGGTGACACGTGGTTTGATATCGATAAAATGAATAAAGGAGAAGATTCAAAATTTTGAAAATGGTGACAAAGATAGAGATATAAAACGGGAGGGAAGAGGAAAGAGAATGAAAGAGTGTAAGAGAATGAGTTAATATTATTTTACTATTTTAACATACTACATGTTTGATATTGTTGTATCAAGTATCATCTAAGAGAGCATAAACAAAAAAATATTTCAATTAACTAACCATCTATCAAACAATGTATCACTTAATAAAACATGTATCAGTTAACAAAACATATATCAGCTAACAAATTATGTATCCACAACAAATAAGGTTATTTCATAAGTGCATTTTTTAACAAATAAATTAACCACTAACAATTAATTTTATCGTGAATCATCAGCATCTATTCCTTCTATATATCATCAAAATTTTACATTTACCACCATAGTTACTATCTGCAAGAGATGAGTATGTTCACAAAGTTTTTTATTCGCTTTAGATAAAATTTAATTTAAGCGCTATTTGCTCAATTATCCGATATTATTTAATTTAATAAAACCTTGATTTTATATTCTAAATGAGATATATGTTTCGTTAGCAGTTACAATCACGGTACTACTAATTGATAAATGGATGGTAAGCTGTTAAAAGCAATTAGCATTAGTTGATACATTGTCTGTTAGATGATAAATGGATAAATAGTTGTTATTAATTGATGCATAGTTTGTTAGTTGATAAATGTTTTGATTGATGGTTTATCAACTTATAATTAGTTCGATACATGGTTTGTGAATTAATAGGCTATTTGATAAATGGTTTGCTATTTGATAAATGATTTATTATCTAATACATATTTTATTATATGATGTGGAAAAATTTGATAAAAGATTTGTTATCTGCTAAAAGATTTGTTACATGATACATATTTTGTTAACTAATGCGAAGAATTTATAAATGGTTGGTAAGCTGTTACATAAACTTGTCCATTACTGATACTTGTTCTGTGTAATTGATAAATGGTTTGATTAACTGATACTTGTTCCGTGTAAATGTGATGAGCTTTCTGTGAAGGATTTGATTTACAACAAAATAAATTTTAGAGAAAAAATTATGAATGTATTATTTCTAGTGAAAATTATTTGGAATTTAGATGAGAATTGTTTAGAGATGAGAAGAGAAAAAAAGAATTGGAGTATAGAGTTTAGAAAGAGAAATGTTCAGAGATAAGAAGAGAAAGAATAGAAAGAAGAAATGAATGGTTGAGAAAAAAACTATAAAGTTAAACAAAATGAAAAAACAAATGGTGGAGATGGGTTATAGCTGGAGACCTACGCTGACACAGTTGCTGTGAGTGTTTCTGACACTGCACAGAACGTCATTTCTATTGAAGGGCAGCAAGGGAAATTGTTCTTCCTAATTGTATGGGTTGGACTTCTTGTGTCACTTCATAGGTACTCTTCAAATATGGCCATCCAACAAGGGTATTTACCCAATTCCCCCTAAAAGGTATAACACGGAAAACAATAGGATTGATTAAAGGACTTTATTGATAGTAAGTCAACTTGGGCAGTAAAAGATTTATTTACTGACCTTTTGCGAAAATGATTTGCTGGACGAAGAACCTATTGAAAATAATTGTCCAAGTTAATTTCAGAAAATATGCGACTCAATAGTCTTTAGTTTGTTTAAATTAAACTCTTACACAAAATGTATATATTACAACAATGGTTTTCATCTATATAATAATTGTATTGTTAGGCCCATTCTTTTCTTTAACAAATTAAGGCTAACAGTTATTAAGCCGAAACAATAAAAGTAGCCATAATCCTCGCAAATGCTGACTATATGTCGGCAACATAACTACTCAGGAGAAAGAAAAATACGATTCAGAAAAGAGAAATTAGGGTTCTTTGACTCAAGAGTTTATGTTCAATTTTTCATAAATCCATTAGGGAATTTCAAGTAGATTCAACTTCTTATTTGTTTTCAGTGTGTAATTTCACGTTAGATTTTGAATTAAGTCTGCAGATTTTGTTTTCTTTAGCTGCCTTTAACGCGTCTGTTTAATAACATAGTAACTCTTCAATTGAAGATCGTCTTGGCTCTATCTCCTTCCTTAATTTCCATCTTCAATTCATAAAATTAATCATGCATCCTCTGGGTTCATAAGAGGCCGCGAATCTGAAGAACCAAAATGCATAAAAAAAATTTAAACATAAAAGGTAATAATCAGCAGTAAAAATCTGTTAAGTCATTGGATAATATCTAAATATTGTCTAATAAAATATTAATTGTCTTTGAGTTAGGAGTGACAATGACGAAAGAATATTAATTTACAAAGAGGGGAAGTAAGTAATGTAATGTCTGACCTAAGATATTTCCACTTGTTTGGTTGGTGCACAGGTTAGACAGAATCTTGAAATTGTTTGCTATTAGAGATGATCTTGGTATATCTAGCATAGTTTTTTTATAGAAAAATAAAAAGGTAGACTTTGAGAAAAGACAACAATTTGACAAATATAAATAGAGCTAAAATAATATAAAAAAATAGTCTTTACTTCCGTAGTGAGTGCTCAAACTGAGACACCAAATATTTTTTAACTGAGACACGGCACCAAATCTTTTTTGTTACAGTTGCATCAATATTATTTCCCTGTAAAAAAGGAATAAAACAGTATCACTTTCGTATTTTTAAAATTATATTAATGCAATATGTCATAAAAGATTGATAATCAGTAGTCTATTAGGTTACTCACACTGGAATCGGCTAGCACCATCCCAATTGTCTCTCCTCCACATAGATTTGTGACTGAAACTTGGTTAAATGATTCATCAAATGGTATAAGAGGGTATCTAAAATTTGTGACGGGAGAGAAAGATAGTCTACTCTTTTATATAGGATTCACAAAATTTAGGTTAAAATCTCGATTATTACTGTCTTAAATCAAAATTTAATGCACATTTAAATTTTAGCTAAGAAGAATATTAATTACATAGCTAACATAAGTTAGAATATTGAAAATAAAAACGTATCTACATTGAAAGTTAGAATATTGTCAATCATTAATTGATTACCAATTCACTTGTCAATCACGCCTAATTATCAGACGTTTAAAATCTAATACGAAAATTAAAATTTTTATTTTGATCAAAAGAAAAAATAGGTAGATTATTTAATATGTAAAAAATTAATCAAAATTTTATAAAGTTATACGTACTTTATATTTATAGCACAATATGTTATTTTTATTTTAAAACTTAGCTATTATTATTTGGATTACATAAATTTATTTTGTTTAACTTTTTTAAAGAAAAAATAACTATTTTATGTTGTAATATTTTGTATTATTTATTATTTTCCTAGTAAATAATATATTGTTAATGATTATTTTTTATTTAATCAATTTTAATTTTTAGAAAAATAATAACTTAAATATAGTCAAAATCCAAAAACTAAAAGCTAAAGTATAAACCACCATTTAAGTTTTTCAAAATCTAAAATCTACAACTAAATCAAAAACCAAAATTTTAAAAACCAAACTAAAATCTAAAACCAAACTAAAATCTAAAATCTGAAAACTTTGTAAACAATCATCCTTTTAATTTTATGTGTCAACACCCATACAATTATAATCTCAGACGGGAAGGTGCTTAACAATTCTATGAAAGATCATCTCATTTATTCATTTTAGTCTGTTAAAGTGTTGAACAATACATCTATGATTTCGGATTCTAAATAGTGTATTTGCTATATTTTTATTACATCTTTCAACTAAATTATTGTAGTCTGAAAATTAAAATTAAAATTAAAATAAAAGTTTTGTTGTGACAAAAAAAGTTTTGTTAATGTAGATACATTACCAATATGAAGGAGCAAGGTGTACATTAACATAAATGATTGCAAAGGTAGAGGCGACAAAATGCCATGAGTAATATTTTATTTTATTTTGCCGACAAAAAAAAATCTTTAGGTTATTCATAATTCGTTCTGGAATGCATGTGGTTGACTGGATGACACCTTGCGCATGATGTTGTCAAATTTGCATTATAAGGAAATGTTTTTGATAATCAGCTGTGGAAGACCGCACAGTAAATATGTAAGAACATTACAACATAAGCATCGTAAAAATTTAATACAATAAGTTAGTTGTTAGTCCAGTGGCATCTAATAGTAAATAGTCTAGTAAAGGAAGGGTAAAGATCAAATGAGGCTGAGAATGATTCTCATTAGAACATATGCAAAATGGTTTTTTAAAAAAATTATCTTTGTAAAGTTATTTATTTATTTTACTTCTTCTTTAATAATAAGGGGATTGAAAGTTTTGGATTTAAGTTCGTAATCTCCTCTAAGTTTAGAGTCAGTTCTCAAAAAAAAAAATCTTAAAGAATGACCCTTCCTCAAAAAGTGATTTAAACTAAAACCTAAAATTAACCCACTTATATTACTGCTAATAATAACTCGTATTACAACTAGAATACCAACACTTTAGTAACAGCTCGATATTAGTAGTAATTATACAATCCTATATAATATATACTATCTATCAACTGAAATTAAGAACAAAAATTTTCATATAGTTGGCAAAATTAAATTATCACTAGATAATTCATCAAATTGCTACTAATTCTTTTCTATATCATTTTTCTAACTAGATAATATTTTGTTTTGATTATAATCACTCTGCATGTTAAGCACGTACATCAAACTGAGATCAATCATTGTAAATTAATCAATACTCACTGATTTGAAAATGAACAAATCCTCTAATCGAGTATTTCAATTTTTTTTTGGTATTTCGGTGTTGGATCTAACAGTTATATACCGAATCGGATTTATATATTTTTAATTCAGATTCGGTTATTTCATGTTAAGTTTGAATATTTAGATTGGAAAACAGAAAACATTCATTAAATATTTACCATTAACTTAACTATTTTTCTAATTTTTAATATATTAGATAATTAAAATATTTGGAGATAAAACTTAGAAAATAGAAATATGGTTGTTGTTTTAAGATTTTCAATGTAATTTTTTAATTCATAAAATAAAACAAGAAACTTTACATACACTTTAGATGAAAAAATGAGAGAAGTAAATTAATAATATACAATTAATATACATATATTCGGTTATCTTCAGATATCTATTCGGGTTCGAATATTATCCATTCGGATTTAAAGATCATTTTTTTCCTAAATTAATACGTATTCAAATACTTTGTTATTTTGGTTCGGATTTCGATTCGATTTTTCGAGTCGCGGTTCAGATATTAGATAAATTAATGTCGAACCCTACTCTAATCTAGGTAAACAAAACCCAATTAGAAATTCACGTTTTGCCTTTTTGGGGGAAGTAATTGAGTCTTTATTTCAAATTTTCCATTTTCGAAAGAGATATCATTTGCCTAATTAAGGTTGGATTAGCTCAAAGGATGATCCCAAGAGGGTAAATTTTCTAGAACTCTAGTTTTAGTTTTTGTTTGAAAAGCTCTGAACTTATACCATTTAATAAGAGCATAGTGAAAAGTTAAGAAACAGTTTCTTATTTTTTCATAATAAACCCACTTTAGAAAACATGCATTAATGATGGCCTAATACAGTTTACTTTACAGTCTTAATGCCCTATAATGGGCCCATGAGGAGAGGTAGGGAGCCTAAAACGGCATGGTGTCGACTTAACTAAAAATGAAATTGCAGGCAGTGTACTGAAACTTCTTGAACTCACATGAGAAATCACTCAAATCAGATAACGACGGTGAAAACCGACAGTGATAAAGAAAAGAAGAATCGTGATTTCTAAAGAAACTTGCAGAACGTTCTTTCTCTCTTATCTCTTAGCAATCTCTGTCTCTGTATATATATACGCAAAGGCACGCAGACTGCAGAACCATCAAAGTAACAAAAGAAAGCAAAGCAAAATTGTGAAAGAGAACAAACTTGTGAAAGAGCATCTTAAGTCTTCTAGGAAGGGAAACGATGTCTCTAATTCCGAGCTTTTTCGGTGGCCGAAGAACAAACGTGTTCGACCCATTCTCGTTAGACCTGTATGATCCGTTTGAAGGATTCCTAACGCCTTCAGGGATGACAAACGCAGCCTCCAAGGACGTGGCCGCGTTCACAAACGCGAAAGTGGACTGGAGAGAGACACCTGAGGCGCACGTGTTCAAGGCAGACTTGCCGGGGCTGAAGAAAGAAGAAGTGAAGGTGGAGGTTGAAGATGGTAACATACTTCAGATAAGTGGAGAGCGGAGCAGCGAGAATGAAGAGAAGAGTGACAAGTGGCACCGCGTGGAGAGGTCAAGTGGGAAGTTCATGAGGAGGTTTAAGTTGCCAGAGAACGCGAAGGTAGATGAAGTGAAAGCGAGTATGGAGACAGGTGTGTTGTCGGTCATGGTGCCCAAGGTGCCTGAGAGGAAGCCTGAGGTCAAGTCTATCGACATCTCCGGTTAAAAGAGATGGAAAGTCGTAAATAAATAAGTGTGACGGTGTGAAATAAATGGTGTGCATGTGTTTGTTTCCCTGGTCTTTCCCTGTGTAATCGTGAATCTACTTGTATAATATCTTAATAAAAGTGTTTTCAAATATATAATATCTTAATAAGAGTGTTTTCAAATATGAAACCTACCCATCATCCAAATTTCTAAACACAAGTAAAGTCATAACTAGATTATGCAAAACATGAGTTTAAAGTCCTAATCTCTTGACACAAGTGAATTCATGACTGACTTAAGTAAAACGGAGTTTAAAGCCCTCTCTCTTACTCTCTAGGTTTCAGTGTAGTATTGCAGTAGGATATCCAAAGGACCTGTAAGATGTAACTTTGTTGAGATTAGGACTGTTGTAGCTGTGAGTCTCCCAGGACAAGAGACCTAAGGACCGGCATCTGACTCTCGAGGAGTTCCCGTTTGGTGAGGATCCTGTCTGCTGAGCAGTCGTGTTCCTGCACATGAGAATAGAAGAGCTTAAGAGATCATTTACTAAGAGATCTAAGGTTGTATCTCGGATAAATATTCTTCACAAGGAGAAGGATATAAACCTCTCCGGTTGAAGCCGACAGCAGAGCAAGCAGAGTTACAGTTGCTGTGTGGTAATCGGTCAAAGTTTTGTACGCAGACTCATCGAGTTTGTCCTACAAGGTTCATATAGACATAAGGTCAACGTACTGTAAAAGATGTCTTCCTTTGCACTCAAAAACTACGTGTTTATATCATAAATATGAAGGGCCTGATCGAGAGAGAAGTTATACTAGATTTTCAACTAAGTGAATGGTTACCTTCAAGTGTGAAATAGCTGCAGCAATAGCTCTACCTGGGGCTTGTAAAGCTTTATTGTGAGCCTGCAACAGTTTTCCAAACAGTTACTTCGATTCTAACTATTGAGCCATGGAGTATACAGTAGTTACACAAAACATGGATTTATTATACCTTAATATAAAGGAGAGATACAACTTTGGCGAGAAGTGCAACAGGGTCTGATTCGGTAGAAACTTGAGATATCAAATCCTGCAAGTACAAAAAACATGGTCAAGAGAAAAGAAGAAGTGACTAGATCATATAAATATGTACACTGAAACAACAATAGGGTGCTGTCGTACACACCTTGCGGTATGCGTGTAGGAGAGTTCTTTCCAGTTTCTTGTCAAGCTTTTTCAAGACCAATCCACTGCACAAATGAAGCTAACATTCAATCTAAGTCCAAGGGAACCTAAACGGATTCGCGTTAGAGATATCTTGATAAACAAGAATCAACATACCTTTCCTCTGCCAGGTCTCTGAAGGTGGTCATGAATGCGTCTACACGCTGAGACAGAGAATCCAAAATTAATGGAGCTTAGTATTCACAAGGAAAATCAAAGTGAAACCAAATGCGCCAAAATAATGCCTTTAGCAGAGTGACTGACTATATAGGTAGAAGAAGAATTAGGTGATATAGGAATAAATCGAACTAGTGAAGCCTAAATAATAATACTAAAGATTCCATATGAACCAGTAGCTATACTTTCACATCCATATCAAGTTTGTCAACCTCGGGACAGAAGTAAAGAAAAAGAGAATATGAACTTATTCACTAACGAAGATCTAACCTTTCCTTCCAATGCCTCAACTAATGCGAGCGCCTTTCTCGAGAGTGAACCGTTGAGATTTTTAGCCTGTCACAAGGGAAAAGATTCAGCTAGCATCAATTTAGAATATAAAGTGCATAAACAAAGTATTAAGATAAATTTTTGATCAAGTGCGCATACAAGGGCCGTTCTTTCAGAAGAATCAAGCAAAACTGGATCTTGAGCTTTGGAGTCTCCAACCTCAATACCATTCTTCAATTTGTTGAGGATGTCCTGTTTTTATAATCACATCTTAATTAGCTAAATCTTTAAGAAAATGACCTAGAAATCTCACTTTATTTTTGACTTACCAAGTCATGAAGTAGTGTATCAGCAATTGTAGCTGCTGTTGTTCTCAGCAGATGCCTATGTAAAACAACCTAGGACCAGAAGAAAACAAATTGATAAACTATATTCTTTAGTTTGCAAGTGTGGCCTTGCAAAACGGACCGAAAGTACTTACTGAAGTCGATTGGTCATCTTCAAATAGCTCTAGCGCTTTTTCGTACAGCTGCATATTTAGAAACGACTGCCAAAAGGAAAGACATCAAAGTGAGTAACACAGAACATACATTGATTGTCCAATGAAATATAAAACTATAGTTGAAGCAGTTGGGTCCAACCTCATCAAGCTTTTTCTGAAGATCATCCATCAAGCGTTTCATTCTATCTGCATTTTCTGTGAAGATTTTCTTTCTTCTCTCCTTTAATGAATTAATGAGCATCGGTCTCATAAGATCGGCTAAATGCTTGAGAATTGAATCTGGGTTCTCCATACCTGCAAGAACAACATAGCTACTGTCACATGGACAATCGCTACGTGATTTTGTATGAATGCACAAAGAAAGATTTTCTCAGATGTACCTTCATCTTCAAACTCAGGCACAGAGTCGACGATCTTTTTCATCACCCATTCGTCTGGCGGGATAAAGTTGTTACCTTCTTGCGCCTTAACGGACTCTTTCTTGCCTCCTGCTTTCGAATCCAACTTCTGTGACGAGGATGAATCCCTGCCTTTCTTCTGGTTTCTCTTAGATTTAGGACGGGCGTCCTCTTCGTCATCTGGAACAGTTTCGACGGTTGCTGCCTTCATGCTGGCAGACTTGCCTTTCTTCTTCTTTGATCCTTTATCTGTATTAGCAGGTATGCTTTCTGCCGACTCTGAAGATTTGCTTGGATGATCTATCAGACTAGCAGTAGAAGCTTGGATGCTAAAAGCTTCTGCCTCTTTCTCGATTTGATCATATATGCCCTGAACATTAGGAGGTCAAGCTAAGGCGTAGTACAGATAGAGAAAACCAATTGGAAAAGACAAAGGAAACTACTAATAATACCCTTCATTTCATATGTTTTACCTTTATGAACCCACTGCTTATGACATAGGATTCGCCCAGGATAAGTGCTTTCTCAGCCTGAAAGGAAAATTAAATTAGCAATCAATCGCAAAAGCGCATTGACTAAGTTATCAAATTTGATCATAATCCCACCTTGAGAGCAGATTTGACGGAGGGACAAAGAAGCAGTATCTTGTTTGCATCCTGTGATGTGAATGACGCAGGCAATACAGAGAGGGAATCGATCCTGAATCGAGTATTAAGGTTTCATTAACAATGTCATATAGACAGTTTAACACATAAAAGCACACAAACACCATAGACAGAGGGGAAAAAGAGTAAGGGCATAAGCCTCACCAGCTGTTTTGTTCAATAGCATCCTCGGTTGTAGAATCCAGCATCTCAATCATCGAGGAATGAATAAATACGGCAGATAAAGGTTTACCATCTGGATATCTAGACTATAAATGTCACACAACACAAAGTGAGATGAAAATTAAAGACGCAACATAATACTCATTCAAGTCACCATTCCATACTTATACCTTCACAAACTGGAGAAAAAATATGTTAAACTAACATGACCAAATACCTGTAAGAACTGCACGGCTTGAGAAATCCCAAGCTTCTGCATGGTCTCATAGGGAATATAAGAATTCTGCAGGAAAACAAAAGAAAATAAACCACCAAAACAGTTGCTTCACCTTTTCTACAAGGAATAGTAATTTACAGAACATGCTAACACTGCAGTCTGGTGAAGTTAAAGTTTAAACCTTCTCTAAACCCAACTACTTAATGAACGGACTAATACATGAGGCTATTTCAGAGAGAATGAATAAAAAACCTGTGAGAAGAAAGAGTCTACGCATTCCTTTTGAGCAACTGCAAAAACCTGCACCAAAAATTAAACTGCAAAGTTAACAATCTAATGAATCCTAGTTGAACATGTGAAACAGCAAGCATGAACAAGAGCCCTCTCACGACATCTTTGAATACTGTCGCAATTAGTAATACATTCAAGAAAGATTAAAACTCTATGACATACAGTAGGAGTCCAATGGGTGCCAGCACGTAGTGACCCAAGCATCTCCTCTTCCTTCAACAGACGGTTAAATATAGACTGGAAAAACGCATTCTCAACAGCGACTCCGCTAGCTCCATTCATCTCTTGCACCAACTGTTGTAACGGCGTCCACAACGCAGACAAATTGGAAGGAACAAAGATACCCCTGGAAGCACCACGAACCATAGCGGTAACACGCGCCACGTAAGCAGGTGTATATAACTGTCCACCTTCTAGCCTTGCTTTCACCTAATAAAACGAATCGGAAAAAAATGTTACCAAAAAAATACTTTCATTCACATAAAACACAATCTGGAAGAGAGGCTGCATTACCAAAGTCCCAAGGCGAGGCTCTAAAACGGACTGCACCAACTCAGAGCCGACCTGTAACTGACCAGCAAGCTCGGCCACAGAGATTTGGCTGCATTCTTGGAGCCTCTCGTTGATCTCTTCTGCGATCGAGTCCCAATAGCTTTGCGATATGATCTCTCCCTGGACGAGCATCAGCCCCGGATCACTCGAGACCACATCCTGTGCTTGCTTCTCCACGTGATACAAATCAACCCCGATCGTATCCGCCAGATCAATGACGGAGACACGTCCCAGTTTACTGATCTCGGTAGCGATTTCATTCCTCAATTGCTCCTGCAGACGAATCAATAGAGACGATAAACGTGCTCGATCAAGCAATTTGACTTTCATAGTTCATCATGCAACAATCAGGATTTATCATCGATGGAAAACGAAAATGGAAAAAGTGTATTTACCTGAGTGATGTATTCTTTGCCGGTGACGGTGTGGAGGAGATCGAAGTCGATGACGCGAAGCTCCTGAAGCTTCTGAACCAATTCGACGACGTTTCGATCGGATAATCTGACGCTTGACTTCACCTGCTGAGCGAATTCGAACTGTCGCTGCAATTCCAACAACTCTTCATCCATCTTTCCCGCAACGCTCTAGGAGATCAAAATGAAGGAATCGTAGGATTTTTCCGTCAGTTTCTCAGATGATTTTCCTCTGAAAAATTGATTCTAGTGTTACTCAGCGTAAGTTGACAAAAAAAAAAAAAAAGTGTTACTCAGCGTGTTTACTAATTTAAACCGATTGTTATTAATAACCGGACCGGTTGGTTTACGGTACAAGCTAAAACATTTTTAAATTGATTGTAACTTGTAAGTTAACTGAACCAAAGAAGAAGCCCTAATATCTCTGCGGAATCTTCTTCTTTCTCTCCTCTGGTTAAGTTCGTCGACGACGGCTTCTGGCTTTCACTGTTTTTTTTTTCTTCCAGCTACAGCTAATTTGAGGTGCAAATTATCTGACTTTCACTGTTTTTTTCTTTCTTTTTGGATAGTGATCTAGTTTCAGTTGATTTTGTTTCGATATTGTCTTTATGTAACGAGTACTGTGTAGTTGAAAGATAGAGCTGTTGTTGTTTCTGTAAACAAAGAGCCTACACCAAATGTTGCTCAGAACGATTCCAAAAGCATTTTTTTTTTCAGAATTCAGTAGTTTGACAAGTTTAAATTTAGGACGATAGACAGTTAGTAAAACCCTTTTTTTGTGTCTGTTAACTATTGAAGCAATGGAGATTGACAGAGAAGATGGAAGAAGACCGAATCAGCTGAGACCCCTTGCTTGTTCCCGTAACATCCTTCATCGTCCTCATGGCTCTGCTAGCTGGTCCCAAGGTTTTCTTAAAAAAATTATTACTTTCTTTTAGAATGAGATTAATGGACTCAACTTTCTAATGGGTATTGCTGCTTCTCGTTTAGGGGATACAAAAGTTCTAGCTGCAGTGTATGGACCTAAACCTGGAACGAGGAAGAACGAGAACCCTGAGAAGGCTTGCTTTGAAGTCATATGGAAGCCTAAATCCGGCCAGATTGGTATATATATAAATAAAGTGCATTTAGTTTGATCATGTGTGGATGGATGTATTTCTTGGTTTCACTGGGTTGATTTCTTTTCTGAAAATCTGTTTGACTTTAGGAAAAGCCGAAAAGGAGTATGAGATGATACTAAAAAAGACAATACAGAGTATTTGTGTCTTGACAGTGAATCCAAATACCACCACCTCCGTGATCATTCAGGTCAGCAACCAACCCCATCTTAAATGCCCTTTTGCTCTCGTGTCTTGTAAAGAATCTCTCAACTTATCCTTTTTGAGTTGCATCTGATGTTTCAGTTATTTGCTTTGTTGTGCAGGTTGTACATGATGATGGTTCTGTATCCTTTTTTGTAATGCTCGGTAGCCATTTACTAATGTTGTTCATCCGATTTGAGAATTTATATTAGATAGTAGTGAAAAATCTTGTAATTCCATAAAGCTAGGAAGGTGTATATAATTGTTGCATTGGTTTAAAAGATAGCTTTGGTTTCCTTAATCCAGTTTTGTTTTAGCTTCTTCCATGTGCCATAAACGCAGCATGTGCAGCTCTTGTAGACGCAGGAATACCTATGAAGCATCTCGCTGGTACATACTTTATGCTCCTCTCTAATTCACTTTTTGGTGTGATTCTTCTAATAGCTTCATCAACATTTTTATCTTCTATTTTTCAGTTGCTATATGTTGTTGCCTGGCTGATAGTGGATATGTCGTACTCGATCCAAACAAGCTTGAAGAAAAGGTTTTTAATTAAACAAAACTTTGTTTTTCCCATTACTTATATATATTCTTTTTCCTTATGTGTATTGGTTAAACTTACTTGGAACTAATGGACAGAAAATGACGGCTTTCGCTTATTTAGTCTTTCCAAATACAACTCTCTCTGTTCTTCCGGAAGTGGAAGGCGAGCCAGTAGAGCATGGGATCATTACATCAGTCACGCATGGAGTCATGTCAGGTAACTTGCTTATGAATAGAATTCACTATGCTAGGAGACTCGGTTTCTCAACCACCGCATAATATCTATATATGATTCGCTTTTGTTTTGTTTCAGTGGACGATTACTTCCTGTGTGTAGAGAACGGTCGTGCTGCTACGGCTAGTTTATCTGCATTTTTTAGGAAGAACTTCCAACAAACCCAAGGAGCTGTTTAGAAGCATGAAATCCATGTGCTTTCCCGTTAGAATTTGAACGTTTTTGTTTTCCTCCTTGTAGCTTTATGGGAACTTAATGGTCAATGTGTTTAATCATTTTTTTAAAAACAAAACAAAAATTTCGTATGTTTAGTTATGTCAACAGACGACCCTCTTGCCCTTGATACAATTATTATCATGCTCAGATTTATATATATAAAAGTTCACTCATCATCATGGAGGGGCATACGAAAACAATAAGTTCAAGGCGTTTCATTAGTGCTCTCGAGACGTTGAAGCATCAGTTGGTAGAGCGCAAAGCCACCATGGTGGCAACCTGGCATTCTTGATGCCATTGTCTTCAGCTCCTCCTGTTCGACCAGTATAAAAAGAGAAACTACACTTATTGCTGATGGGATCGGATCAAAGCACTTTAGAAAGTAGAGGGAAAAAACGATTTGTTCTCTTTGTTTTTCTAGAATGTATGTTTTATGGAATCAGAGAACTTCAACTAACCAAAGAGACAGTGTGGAGCTGTGTTGACTCAAACCCATCTTCAGCACTAGAATACAGTCTCGGAATGTCATCCGAATGGTGACTACACTTGATGAAGAAAAACATAGCTGGCCTCACATTCAATTCCCTCCTAGATATTCCGATAAAGAGAGGAGTGCTCTGCAAATTGGTAAAAAAAAAGATGGGATCAGACAGCATTTCCAAATATTCCTCACAAAAAAAGAAAAAAACACTTCTGGCTTACAAGAGATGATGCTGGTATCCCAGTTTCTTCCACAACTTCACGAGTAATGCTGTCAAACATTTCTTGACTAACCTTCTTGTTTAAAACCTCTCCATCATTTTCAAGCTGGTGAGAATCAATTCCTACTGACATCGGCTGGAAAGTTTAAAAAAGTCATAGAAGTTAGAATCAGAGACGATATGATTCCTCCTATATATATATATATATACGCTTAAATTACCTCTGGATGGCCACCGGGAAATACATAGTGACCTGGAAATTCACCGACATTATCGCTCCGGCGTAACACAATAATCTTGTGGTCAGAAGTCTCGACAACAGCAGCATTACCCAATGGACTTGAGGTATGTCGACATCTTACACAGTCATCTGTAAGAGAGACAGATAGAGAGAACAAAAACTATATCTATTAGCGATAAACTAGACAATGATCACAAATATTTCTTGGAGATTATTAGTGGTATCTGTGTGTAACCTTGTGATGTAACAAGGAACTTGTCCCACTGAGAGCTCAAATTGGTTCCTACAAAAGTCCTTGAAAAACAATGTCCACGAAACCAAGAAATCGATAAGTTATAGGTGTGGTCATATACAAAAAATAATTGATAAAATAAAAAGAAGATGAGTAACCTGTAATCTGTCAGGCCAAGGCGAAGGCAGACGTGTGGCACTTCGTTGGTACCACCATCACCATCTAAACATAATGATCCAAACTGAAAATTTTAACTAGGAGTAAGTAAGTAAGTAAGCTTTACTGAAACAAATTAAAAATCTATGTGAAAGTCCAAATATATATCATTCTCATCGTGTGACAAAAAAAAAAATATCATTCTCTATCATATGCTTACTCTGAACTTTTGGCCATTGAACAATGATGAATTGCCCTGTGTTCTCTGCTCCCAAGCCTAAAATTGCAACAACAAAAAAAAAAAACACCACATCAAAACACTCATGGGACATGAGATCCGACCAGAGTTTCTACTTTCTAGTTTCACGTATAATTAAACAAGAAATGTAATATTTGCCATTACAAAATGAGATCCGACCAGAGTTTATGGTTCTCACCTGCGCAATAGAATCTTCAAGATCGTGGTCGGGATGTTGAATCCGATCATGAGATTTCGAGAAATCCACCGACAACTTTAGCATTAAAACGACCAAAACAGTTTGATAACTAAAACTACATAAAAAATATTTTTTTTTTTTTTTTTTGATAACTCTGGTATCTGGGCAGCCACATTCCCAACTATCCCCTCGAAAAGGGTCCAGCGCCCCAACGGAAAGGATGTTAAATCCGTTGTGGCCAAGGCTCGAACCCGAGACAGAGAGAGTATTCGATTAACAGAGATGAGAGGAAGGAAACCTGAGACAGAGAGAGGCCAGAAGGACATGAGAGGAGAAGCTGGTATCGTGACCCTTCAGGCATCATTACTACTTCTGCTACTTTCGCCATGGAAGGAACTCCTGCTACAGTGGACCCGCGACAAAGCAGATATGGTAGAAAGTGCACCTTTGACGTCGACAGATTCGGGGTCCAGTGAATAGGGCCGAGAGAACTTAACATTTGAGGCACTATGGATCATTATGGACCCAAGTGGTTTAGAAATGGGCCGAAGCTTAATCCTTTCTCCTTTTGCTAAATTCTATCTTTTTCTTCCAAAGAATATTATATTTTTGTATGTAAATGTGTCACAATGTACATTCAGTTAAACTTTAAACCACCAAATTATTTAACAAGCACTAGATAATCAAGTTATCTTTTTTAGGTCAACATCAGGTTAGATTTTGTATCACAAAAAACTTTTAATGTGACTTGCTTATCAGGTGAGTGTTAGTTTTTAAAAAAATCTTATATATTAAAACAAAAGTCATAATTTTTTTCATGTGTGATTTTTTTTTTAATTTGACCATCTTTTAGTTTTTATTAAATGCATTTTATTATGACTAATAATATATAATCTTTTAAATACTTTAATCATAGTATCTTTTGATATCTTTTTCTTTTAAATATAAATATATATTTTAAAAATTCTAACAAATATTTTTAAAAGATTTTAACAAGATTTTAATTTTCAAACATTATATGTAAATATTTTAGTAATTTAGAAATTAGTTATGAATTATTATTATACATAAATATATTTTATATAATTAAAATATAAATTTAATCCTATTTTATCTATTGTATAATCATAATCAATAATTGTAAGATAAAATTATTATACTGAGGTAAATATGATAAACTATATTAAATTGTTAAATTTTTATATTTTATTTTCTTAAGTATTTATGTTCAAAATATAATACATTGGTAAACGGGTTAACATTAGCAAACTATATAATACATATATACAAATAAACATGTATTTCGTTAAATCTAATATTATAAAATATTTTAAATCGTGATATCTTTTCATTTTAAATATGAATATTTTATTTAAAAATCTGTTGAAAAATATTTTAAACATATCTTAATTTTCAAAAAATTTATGTAGATATTTCAACTAATTTTTTAATTAGCAATGAAGTATTATTATACACTAATATATATTCAGTTATCATTTATAATGAAAAAAATAAAAAAAATATTTTATTTTGTCTATTTTATAATAATAATCATATATATTAAAACAGAAGTCACAATCTTAATTCATGTGTGATTTTTTTTTTAAAAAATGGACTTTCATTGTTAATCAATTATCATTCATTTAATATATCACTTCTAATATAACCATCTTCTCCTACAAAACATGATTGGTTAACAAACCGATATTTGATTCCTTATTATTGTTTAATTCATTATTAAATGTAATCATATTATTCTAATTCTGAATATTTGATTTTTTTTTACTTTACCATCAATCCAAATATTTATATATATAAAATGAAAATCAACACCCGCACGGTTATGCGGGTCGAAATCTAGTTATTTTTTAATTAATAAGAGCTGTTAAAACAAAAAAATGGGGAAAATAAATTGAAATTAGAAAAATATTTCAAAAGTTCACTTTAAAAAAATCAAAATATTTTTATTAAAAATTTTGAATAAATAAATAATTTAAAAACAAACAAAATATAGAGTTTTTCAACAATGACCTATTTTCTCAAACACAAAAATACTTCTTTTTGCCATTTTTCAACCTAAAAAATCAACTATTTCAAAAATGTCATTACTCTTCTGAAACCAGTTATATATGTACTTATGTTCAAAACATCTCTTTTTTTTTTGAATAACCCGGTGTATCCTGGCATCCATCGAAGTGAATCCAGACTAGTGGCGAGTGTCCGTATCAGCCTACATTATCGGCCGGAGTACGCCTCGGTTACCGGACGCTGGGAGAGCCCAGATTTTAAATTTAACCCCCAGTGGCCAGCGGGATTCGAATCCGGGTCCGTATTGGGACCGAAGCTCCCTCAAGACCACTAGACCGTCTTCGCTTGGTTTGTTCAAAACATCTTCATCTTCATTTTCATGACTTATTAGGAAACTGTTATTGTCATCAATATTATTAACAAACCAAACTCTTAATGCATTTGAAATAGTTTCCTACATCAGATTATCTCATTTTTTTTCACTTCCCTTTTTATGTTATATCTGAATTTTATTGAATTTGGAGTGTACTTTTGCATTCAAAATCATATTTTGGGTTATTTTTGGCAAATCTTCCAATTAACTCAATAAATACTAGACTTAGCCAACATATTTTTTTAGTGTTTCAAAAGAAGTGTTTAAAGAAAAGCCAACATAATTTTTAATAAAATTTAAATTTTATAAACTATTTGAAATTATGACGCTACATATGAATACATGTTTAAAAGTTATTAGACACATATATATTTTCACACAACCAAACACTGAAATTGTTTTGGACATAAAAACAAAAGATGTAGGTTGGCCTCGCATGACTTCAATTCAACTGATAAAATATCTCAAATTTTGTCACGAGATCTCTCTCACGAGTGACATTATTGTGAAACAACAACAAAAACAAAAGAAACAAAAGAGGTAGCTTGTTTGGGTGGTCTCATCATAAGCCCAAATTAGATGTAGTTTTTGTTTTCTAGAAGGCCATGGTCTCAACTTCAACTTTGGTTCTATCTTCAATTGAAAATAGGATTGCTGATATTTTCATCATAGGAAACATTTTCCCATTTGTTAAAAGGTGGAGCAACGAAAACGTCTATTCCAAACACACATTCACCACCTCCTGAAATGTATCCAAATGGTGCCGCCGGCGCCATGAACCAGGCTGTCGGTAGAAACTGCTTCACTCCCCGCTTCGTCTCGAAAGAATGAAACATGATCGGTTCAAGTTCTACAAAAAAATACAAACACTATGTTTAGATTTACTCTCTGTGTTGGAACTATATGTTGGAACTCGTTTTTGACGAAATGGTTTAAGACCATTTTTTGGTATGTTTCGGGACGAAGACGTTCGTCGGAATAACCGAATGTTTGACACTATGAAGTAGTGTACTCGTATGTCAAAATCAGAGTTGGTTTTGAATGAGAAATGGAAGTGCCAAATGAGTTTGCCTAAATATTAAAAATTAGCAAATGTCATATATTGGATATTTGGGTTTGAATTTGTTAGTTGGATATTATGTCCATTACTTATTCATGACTATCTTTATGTTTGTATAAACATAAAATGCAAACCCAAATTAAAAGAAATATTATTTATGTTTGATTTGGTCAAATATATAATATATTCTTTATTGCTAAGTCATTAAAAATTGAGTCAAAAGGAATTAAATTTTCTTAATGACAATATTGATTTTTTGACTTTAAGACTCCATTATTCTCTTGTATGTTATGGCTTCTCAAAAGCATAATGTGATGTTTTGTATTTTCTATATAAAGGCTTGTGAGCCATTTAGAAAATAATAGAGTGAGACACACTTGAAAACCAACAACAAATACAATTCCTCCATGTTATAGTGATGTTTTATTTTATTTATTTTTGTGTCTGAGAGTACAACACAAAATTAGTTTCGCCAGGCTTCTGATAGAGTGACGCAAATTCAGAAGATTGTTTGCAGTTGTATCCTGGGACTCATTACGTTATCGAACCGTCGCACTACGGGACGTATTTTGAGTTAAGGAAAGAGATAATATCTCGCCTCTGCAGTTGTATCATCCTTTTCTTACTCTTTGGTATAGTATTATCATTTTTTATTTTTTACAATATTCAGTAATCCGTAGTTTATAAAATACGGTTCTATCACTATATAAACTCCGCAATAATCAAAGATAATTGCGTTTCATGTGTATCTTCTCTGCTCTGGACCATTACATTTTGCACACATATAGTAATATAACCACTAGGCTAAGACATTCTCTATATATTGATAGTCCCTCAATAAATATCGCATCATTAAAGTAGTAAGTATTAGAAAGAAAACAAAAGTTTTTAGTATATTTCTATATTTATTTGTTTTGTCAACAACCTTCACTATGCAATCGATAACGTAGTGACACTGATACAAATAACTAAGCTATATGAATAATGGATCCCCTTTCGTACTTACCTTGGTAGTAATAATACTTGTTGTGTATATAATTGTAGACGAAGAACTTTATCACCGCATACACGGCCTGTGAATCGGTGATGCCGGAGTCATCAATTCTTGCATAAAGAGAAACAAATGAGGCCGAGGTGTAGTCTTTATCCCCACCCCTTGGGTAGATCAGGAACGTCCTTTTAACATTTGTTAAAACCAAAATAGGTCATAATTAAAAACACATGTAAGCTACCAAATTACTTGAACTTGATGAGAGTGAATTTACCAATTGAATTCGCCAGCGGTGAAAGGATGGGACTCGAAGTATCCATCATGGTTGTGAAAGACTGGAACTTGACGCTATAAGATGATGGAGGACTGTTTCGCCATAACGTTATCACTCCTTGTGTTAGATTAAGCTTCTCGTTTTTCTGTGACCCTTTAGTAACAAAAGAAACATAGCCCAGTTAAATAATTAATCTCAGGAAGTGTCACTAGAATCAGTTTTGAATTCTTCACTTTTTTGCCATTTAAGGCATCCACAGTGGCCAGCAAAAAAAAAGTGAAATCGTGATGAAATGTGATGAACACTTTTCGTCGACCCCACAATAAGTTTTTCAAACACTTATCAATTAATGTCATTATTGAGGTTGTCTACAAGTCGTAATCACAACTGAGTCGTTAACCGTACCTTTGTATATAGCAGGTTCCTGTGCCTAAATAGAAAACCAGAAGGAAAAAAAAACAGAAAAGAGTCAAATACTGATCAAATATGAATCCATACTTAAAAATATCACCAATAATCACATTCTACATGTATATAATACATTTGAAAAACGACTTAATAAGTTAATAAATAAAACACCACAAACAAATAATCAAGACTTTCATGAATGATCAAATGTTATTTTTTTTACACCAGTCCAATGTTATTTAACAATTAACAAATAAAATTTCCACGATTACTGAACAAATGGTATCCGATTCTGGAATGAACATATTCATTAGACTTTTTAGTTAAATTCAGTTATAAAAATCGAATAAATGTTCGAGAAACTTATCAGGAAATGCCTCTGAGAGAGAACAAGTCAACCCTACGACAAAGATACGGATCATGGGAAAAATTATAGGAACTAGAAACCGAAAGAAAGTTGTCATAACCTGATGTCGAAAGCTTAAAGAATAGGGATCGCTAAGGAAGAGGCCTATCTTGGAATTCACAGCGACTGCCAAGAACACGACAACCAAAGCTACCAAAGGCCATCGCCATCCAAGTGATCTCTTCCCTCTCGTCTCTACTTCTATGTTTGCACTTGTTTCCATGATAAATCAAATCCTTCACAAGACAAACACTCAAGTTATTTCTCTAACGCATATTTTGTTCCTGATATTAATACAAGTCGCGGCTGGTTTAAATTTTATTTAATACGACTTTAGTTTTTAGTCGTGTCTTACTTTTTAATTTTTACTAGGTGATTTTCCCGTGCTCATGCACGGATATAAATATTTATAAAATAAATATACTATAATAATTGATTGCTATATACTTTAATTAATTTATGATTTTATGCATATTTTATATTAATAATATTCCATTACTTTAATTAGACATGTTATATCTAGTCGATTTAGTTATCATTTAGGTATATTGGATTGCATTTATTTCTCTGAATTCAACTTTAATATTTTTATTCTAAATATATTATAGTTTTGATTAATTTTTTATTTGCATTTAGGTTGCTTGTTGTCTTCCTTAATTTTAATAAAATCTATTATTTTAGATATAAGGTTGATTAGTCGAGACACTCATTGAGTTACATATATTTTTCAAATTCAAACTGAAATATAATTGTTTTATTTTTTATAGTTTACATGGTCGGACTATTAAATCTAAGTATCCAGACTTTGTTTAGCAAAAATCCAATTGATAATTAATATATATATATATAATTAAGTTGAATCAAATTAATTTTATTTATCGTTTAAATGTGCATGTATGATCATAATATTTATCAAATTATATGTTCACTTTTTAATATATATATATATATATATTAGAAAAGAAAATATGAACAATAGAAAGTTACAAACATAAGAAACTGATACATTTTTAGAAGCTCATGAACACATATCAATATTTACAATAATTAAAATATTTTATAATTTATAAGTATTTTATGTCTTAGATTTATTGAAAGGTAAACCAAAATTTATTTTAAATAATCTAAAAATAAGAATTCATATTTACTTTGGTATTTTAATTATGGTTATATTAAACTCCACAAACATAAAAACATAAAATTGAAAAGCAAATTTAGTATTAGCAAACCATATAATTGTAATAATGAAAATATAATATATCTACCTCGTTAAAGTATATAGTTTTATGTTATTTAAAATATTTTATAATTATTTGATCAAAAGATGTTTATTGTTAAAATATATATCAGTTTATGTTACTTAATTATTTTATGTAATCATCTAAGAAATTAGATAGATTTATCATATATCAAAATATTTCTATTACTTTGAAAATATATTTTTTGTATTGATTAAAATTATGTTTTAAAATAAATAATATTTATTTTCTAATATCCATTATCTTTCTGAAATTTATTTTTATGAAATCACATTACATACAAATATATATATTTTCATCTAAGAAACAATATATAAAAATAAAGTATTTTATTAATTCAAAAGTATATTGTATGTTATTTAAAAATATTTAAAAATAGAATATTACTATCTTGTGAAATTTCCTTTTTAATGAAATCATATTATATATACATATATTTTCTTTTTTTAAATTCGATTTTTAAAATTTATAACTGTTTCCTTTTTTAGTATATATGTTATATGGAAATTTTTAAAAAGGAAATTAAATAAAAAACAATAATATTATTTAAATGTAATATTTTTAATTGATTAAGGGTGTGATCGTAATCAACCACCGTCAAATTTAACGTGAGTGCGACACGTATGAAACTGACTTCTCAAATAATATTATAGAGATGCCTTTGGCGCCCTTTGAAGCATTCTTAAAATGAAGTCTTTATTAATCAATATTCAATAGGATTTGGTCTTAGGTCTTCAGATAAAAACATCTTGCCGTCTTAGGCTTCTCATCTTCGTTGGCTAAACGTCACTCCTGCCAATTTTTTTTTTTTGCTTATGTAATATTTTGGCTTGGCTCAGTTTGAATCAACCAATCAATTTGTAATAGCGACAAGTCTAAGGAAATTCTATATATGTTAATTTGAATTAGACAACAGAAAGTTGAGAGTAGGAGATTCGATGGATCAGCCAGTGTATCACAAATTTTGTTAGAAATCGGCAACGGACATATGTAACTTTAATATAATAAACTCCCAATATAATTTTTTACACAACCGTTGTAACCAATCTACCATAAACACAGCTTATCTCTTGTGGCAATATATCCTTCTTGTTTGCACAAAAAGTAGAAGACAGAAATAGGAAAGTCAAATAGCATACATTAAGCGCTCTAGAAATATAATGATTGTACCTTACATGACTTATTGACAAACATAAAAGCAAATGACTTTATCTCAACCTGAATCCTACTTCGGAGATCCAAACCGCTTAGTTATGTTAGTCAGATGCATCAGAGTCAAGAACGGATCATCAGCTAAGTTTTGCGCATATAGAGACCTGAAAACAACTACATGCACAAGTGAATAGGTTCAGATTCATAACAAGGTCTAAGACAGGAAACGAAGTAAAGAGGCTTGGTAAGGTACGGGTTACAATCACAAAATACCTGCAGGATATGAACAGCGAATTCAGGTACTGAAAAGAGTATACTCCGTGCTCTTTATCGTGAAACAAGCTTGACCACAAAACTCTCACCACGTACACTCTGTGATGAAGTAGATTGAAGACAACAATACCTTGTATTCCTTCTCGACATCATAGCCAACAGAAGAAGGTTAGGGACGCGGTTAAGAAGAATCTGTTACTGACATCCACGCCAAGATAGTCAACACCGTGATTAAAACCAGCGGCACCACGAAGACACCAACCTTTTTGGTTGTTTGTTGCAGACAAGATTGTGTGTTTCAATCATCTAAACATGTTCATGTTTCCTCGTTTGTCATATACATTAACTAGCAAGATACAGTTATTTGGTTTTAGACATAACAACTTGTCTGAATATTCTGTTTCAGCTACTGCGATATAGAGTTTTCATAAAATTGCAGTATCTTGACCAAGGATTTTAAGTACAACTGACACTTATATATATATATAGTCTCGACTCTTGTCAAGCTTTTGAGAAAAAAAATCAATTAATTCACTGCAAGTGAAACATATGTGCTTCTTACAATAAGCATTTTACTGCATAATAACAAATTATGAAACAAAGATTAGTTGACATGGACACTTATTTTAGATCTTCTTCTTCCGACTCCTCTTGAGGGTATTCTTCATCTATTTCAATCGCTTCTTCTTCTTCCTCTTCCTCTTCCTCTTCAAATATTTCTTCTTCTTCTTCCTCTTCCTCTTCTTCTTCTTCTTCTTCCTCAAACATTTCGTTTTCTTCTTCTTCCTCCTCTTCAGGGTATTGGTTATTCCACCTAACAAACGGATGGTTCATCAAGCCGTCAACAGTGCACCTTTGGGCAGGATCTTTCTTAAAACACTTTGACAGAAAGTCCTTTGCTTCTTCAGACAAATAATCTGGAACGTACGGAACCAAATCGCTTTCACCAATGAGAGTAATCCATTCTTCCCAGCAACACAGCTCACCATGCTCTGCCCAAACACGTTCCCCTGTCAACATCTCAAGAACCGTGCATCCAAAGGCCCAAACATCCGCACCATAATCAAGAACCTTGTCCCCTATAAGCTCCGGCGACATGAACCGTGTCGTGCCTCTCACGTGACCCCACCCATCCCCGTACTCACTCGACCCTTTCTCCACGGCTTTCCCGAAACCAGAGATCTTAGCCACAAACCCACGATGCTCTCCCGCGAGTAAGATGTTCTTCGGTTTGATGTCGCAGTGTATTATCTTCTCATCGTGGATATACTTCAGACCAATCAAGACGCTCATAGCGAACACCTTCACATCCTCTTCCGCTAACCCTGTCCCTCTGTGGTGTTTGATGAGTTTCGCGAGGCACTGACCTGGACAGTACTCGAGGATCGTGTTGTACATCATCTTCTTGGTTTTCTTGTCACGTGTGGTCGCGTCGCCGTAGTAGGAGACAATGTACGGGCTATCTTGGAGGCGAGTCAAGAACTCGGCCTCGTTCTTGAGCCGTGAGGCCCGCGAGAACTCGGTCGTTTTGATCGCCATCTTTTCGGGAAGATGTTCTTCTTCTCCCTCCGTCGTTCTCACGGCTAAGTGAACAGAGCCGTATGAGTCTTTCCCTAGTAAACTAGTCAACGCCCACAAATCTTTTTCTTGAAAAGGTCTCGTCTTGGTCGAGGAAACATCGTCGTCCTCTGTTTTAGGCTTCTTGTGAGAACGTTCCGAGTCGTAGCTGTTGCCGTCGCCGTCACATCGACCATATCGACTGCTTTCTTCAGAATCAGACATAGATCTCTTCATCTCTCTCTTTCTTTATTTCTTTCTCACTCTCGATTTCTCTGACTTTGGTAATCAAAAAGAAGAATCAGAACAAAAGACGAAGTGTGTAGGTCTGTCCTGTGTGATTTGTATTTATAAGCCGTCTACTTGCACCTCAAGTTTCTCTGTTTCCTTTTTTCAATTAGGTTCGGGGATGTCAGGACAAAGCCGAACCTTAGGTTCGGACCGTGCGGTGATAAATCCAGCCGTTATATTTGACACGTGTAATGTTTGATTTCCGTATTTCCTTTTTTCAGTTAGGTCTGGGTGCAAAGTGGTGATAATCCAGCTGTTTTAATTTTTACTCAACGTTATTGCTAATTTCTAAATTTCCTTTTTTCGCTCCATTGGTAATACTTACTGAGATTGGTGACTATTATTCTACTTACGAATTTTATTATTTATTGAAATATTAATCTGTGTCTTTAAGGAAAAAAGATTAGGCCTCGATCTAGTAGCAGCGCATAATATAATTTTAAAAAATATAGGATCATTTAATTTTAAGAAAACAATTGTTGTTGAAATTTATTGAATCTTTCCTAATTTACCTTTAAAAACGAATTTCACTAATTTAATAATTTTCATTATAAAAAGATATTTATATTGATTTCTTCAATTTAATAATTTTCATTATCTAAAATATTTAATATTTTGTTATAAGGTCTCTAATAACCTTGATGGATAATTAGTTTTGCTTATATTTAATTAATCATAAATTAAAAAATTCATTTATTTATTTATAGTTGTCATTATATAAATGTAGTTTACACTGTGCTATCCAAAAAATTATTTTACAATTATTTTACATCAGAAATTATTTTACATCAATAATAATTCTAAAGAATAGAGATAAATCCATATATATTATGTATATATGAATGTTTTCAAGCTTTGCGCAGAATAAAATTTATTATACTGAAAAAAATTCATATGTAAAAAATTGATACTTAATTCATCACTAAATATTTCAAAGCATGAGTGTTTTCAAGTTTATTTTACATGATAAACTATTTCTTTTATGATGAAAAACTTTGTATATATAAAGAATTTTTTGTTTAATTTGTTATTAAATATCTTTAACATATGAACCATAACTCATACAACTGGTACTTGAACTGATATGAAACCTATTTTATAGATACTTGTAAAATTATTATATCCGAAAATGCGGGAAATGCACTTAGTAATTTAGTGAAAACAAGCAAGTGTGATACTAGCAGAATACCAAAAACAATGAAACTTATAGTTTTCTAAATGATTTGGTAGACTTTAAAGATGATGGTACCCTTGCTTTTTTCGGATCGATTTCTCATCTGGTTTGAATCGTACAATTAATCGATGTAAAAGGATATATTAAGATACAAAAAGATTTTAAAGATTTATTTTAGATTTTTTTCTTTCATTGCCGATGTCTTCTTTCTCCATCTTCTTTCTCTGTTTTTTTTTAATTTTCCTAATAAATTTTAAAAAATTGAAGAAAATCATGAGTTTTGAATAATGCATGGGTTTATCTGGTTTGTTCTCCATGAGTTCATGAGTTCTGAACAACCGAAATAATCATCAGATCATCTGTTTCATTTTGTTTCTAGATTTTATTTAACTTCAAATTGTTTAATTTTTTTCGGTTGGCAGATTATTTTCTGAGTAAAGTTTGTTTAGAAAATTATTTTCTAAGATTTCAATCAAAAGCTTGAAATGAGAAATCAAGATCATAATTATGTCATATGAAATGAACATACAAATAATATTTATGAATATGTATTTTTGGTAATGCGTCAAATTATTGGACAACTAATATAATATATACACGGTTAAAGATCAGTTAGTTGATTTGTTGGTAACATTAAATTCTTAGACAATTAATATAATATTTACATGCTGAACAAATAAGTTATCTGGGGTAAAACTTGTTTGACCTCTGTATATCACATTTCTCGATACCATAAGAATCAAGTTAAAAGCTATAACATATGAAATGAGCATTCAAATAATGTTTAGGTATATGTGTTTGATGGTACATGTCAACTCATGAGCAATTGTAAAGAAAAAGACACTTATTACTTCTATTTGCATCCCGTTTTCATATAATATCTTCAGTTTTCTATAAAATAGATTTTTAAATTTGTAAAAAGATAATTATTTTATTTAGAAATAGATATTGAAACACATTAGTGATCGTCAGGTTATATTACTTAGCACTATATATATATATATAACTTTATCATATATATACAGATTTTTTGAAACTATTTATATATAAATTTTTAATAAATTAAGTTATAATTTTGTTAACAACTGTGATTTACGATGTTGGAAACACAGTAAAACTGATCAATTGCAAAGGAAAAAGTCACATCTTAATTTAGTTGCATCCCGTTTTCATATAATATCCCAATTTCTATAAAATTTAAATTTAAATTTGTAAAAAAAAAAATTATTTTCTCTAAGAAATAGATATAGACACGCGTCAGTGATCGTTATGTTATATTACTTAGCACTAAATAGGATAATTTTTCACAATCTCAGACTGAAAAATGTTATATACTCAGTATTTTCTTATCTTTCAGATATGATTAACAAATTTTATATGTTTTTAGATCCACACATTAGAGATTTTATGATAGAATTTGATGACGTGTAATTTTATATTTGTAAAAAAAATATGTTTTATAAAATAGTTATCGTCAAAAAACTGGCAATTTAAATTTAGCATTAGAAAATTAAGCAGAACTATAATAAATCTATATTTATAATAAACTTATGAAAAATTAACAATATGCAACACACCTATAATAATGTTAAATTTATAGAAAATAAGTATTATAGAACATAAAATATATAACCTAAAACAACATATAATTTCTTAATTAATTTGGTTTATTAAATTAAAATAAAAATCTGTGTGGTCGTGCAAATCATGATCTAGTACTCATTATTAAAGAAAATAGATATATACACGCGTCAAAAATAGTTAGGTTATATTTTTAGCACTAAATCAAGTAGATCTTTTCCATTATTCCACATTGAAAAATACTACAATACTTAAATATTTTTCTTAATTTTAGATATGATTAACAAATCTTATATGTTTTCTTAACTACATAACAGATATTTTAAGATAGAATTTGATAACGTGTACATTTGTAAATTTCTTTTTTTCTCTCTAAAAATATCGGTATCGACACGCGTCAAAAAATAATCAATTTATATTAATTATCATCAAATTTCTTAGCAGAAATTAATAATTCCCAAAAAGTTTTGTATATAATGAGCTTGGTTTTATACACTACTCATCTGTCTACAATCATCTGTCTTTGAACCTCTGAGTTGCTTCTCCTTCGATTAGCTGGTAAGAAAATCATGTCCATCAATTCACGCAGATTATATTACTTAGCACTATATATATAATTTTATCATCTATATACAGAATTTTAATAAATATAATTATAGTTTTCTTGACAACTATGATTTACAAAGTTGGAAACACAGTGGAAGCTATGCAGTTTCAAAGGAAATAGACACATCTTAATTTTAGTTGCATCCCCGTTTTCATATAATATTCGTAATTTTCTATAAAATAAATTTTAAATCTGTAAAAACATAACAGTTTTCTTTAAAAAAATAGATATAGACAATCGCCAATGATCATCAGATTATATTACTTAAACACTATATATATATATTATATATATATATATATAATTTTATAATGTGTATGCAGATTTTTTTTCTCTGAAACTAAATATATACAGATATTTAACAAATTGAATTATAATTTTCTTGACAACTATGATTTACAATGTTGGAAACACAGTTTCAAAGGAAAAAGGCACGTCTTAATTTTAGTTGCATCCCGTTTTCATATAATATCCCTAATTTCTAAAAAATTAAATTTTAAATTTGTAAAAAATATTTTTTCTCTTTAAATAGATATAGACATGAGATTATATTATTTTCTTTAAAAGATATATATAGACACGAATCAGTGATTGTGAGATTATATTATTTTTTTTAAAAGATAGATATAGACACGGGTCAGTGATCGTGAGATTATATTACTTAGCACTAAATAGGGTAGTTTTTTCACAATCTAGAGTGACAAATTTTATATACCCAGTACTTTCTTATCTTTTAGATATGATCCGAAAATTTTAAATGTTTTTAGATCCGTACATTAGAGATTCTATGATAGAATTTGATAACATATAAATTTACATTTTAAAATATATATCTTCTAAAATATAGATTACACATGTCAAAAAATGATAATTTATATTAATTAACATTAGAAAAATTAAGCAGAAATTAACAATCCCAAAATTTCATAACAAAAAAAGATTTTTAGGTTTGTTCTATTCTATATAATGAGTTTGGCCTTTATACACTATCTTAGGCTAACAATCTTCTCTGTCATTTAACCTCTTAAGTTGATTCCCCTTCAATTTGCTGGTAAGAAAATCACTTCCAACAACTCACAAAATTCACTGAATACTTTTTTGTGTGTCTTTTATGTTTTTTTTTCTAATTTATTTTGTTCATAAGTCTGTTTGTTTTCTTTTCCAGCAATGGAAACCGATGGTCAGAGAGTGTACTCTGTTCTTACAACAAATGAAGTTGGTGAGAAGATGAAGAGTGAAATCAACCAGATCTCCGAAGTCTTCTTGCTGTCCAAATCTGATGCAACCGTAATCCTTATCTCTCTCCGTTGGAACTCGTTCAAGGCTTCAGATCGCCTGGGTGACGACAAGGAGAAACTCCTTTTGGAGTTAGGTTTGGTTAAAGTTTTCAGTTCGAGTCAAGAAAACGAATCTATGTCTTCTTTTGCAGATCAAGAAAATCTTGTCTCCACACCCTTTTGTCCACACAAGTTTTCTGAAACTTGTTGGATAAGTCATCTCAACAACCTTCTGGAGGAGGGTAAGGCGGAGAACAACAAGGAGGAAGAGAGAGTCCTTTGCCCTAACCCTGACTGTGTCGCAGCGGTTGGACCCGATACGATTGAGAGACTCAAAGAACCAGCTGTGAAGATGATGTACGAGAGATACGTTCTGAGATCCTTCGTGGAGGCCAACAAGGAATGGATCAAATGGTGTCCTGCGCCAGGTTGCGAATACGCCATCGAGCGTCATGAGGATCTGTTGGAAGATGATGATGAGTCTTCTCTTGACTTTGGTGTGGTGTGTTTGTGTGGTCACACATTCTGTTGGAGTTGCAAGCTCGAGTCACATCGACCCCTGACCTGTAAGGATGCTACTGTTTGGTTTAGTTCCACCTTGGATACGTTAAAGAGCAATGCTTGGCTCGTTCAAAACACCAAACGTTGTCCTCGTTGCAACACTCACGTGCAGAGGACCGATGACCCTATTTTGAGAATGATAACTTGTTTCTGCAGGTTTGTCTTTATCTTTTAAAACTTAGATCTCTTTTTTATTTTAAATCAAAAACTTATTATTATGATTTTTGCTTTAATGTTTTATACACTCAGTTGTCACTTCTGTTGGCGCTGCTTTCGATCAGCGAAAGAGCACAACGGAAAATGGAACTGCGTTGAAGTCACTTTTCAACCAACAATGAGACAAGAAGTGGAAGATTCTCGTTACCTGCGTCTGTGGGAGGCATGTCATGAAGAGTTTGAGAAATCCAAGTCGGATCTTGATGCTAGGAATTTCAAAGTTCCTAAAACAAATGTTGTAGGATAGTGATGAATGTCGAACCAATTCCAAGGGATTCAAAGCACCAAGAATACAAGTACTTCCTTAATCTAAGTGCAATCGAAGATTTGATGATTTCTAGAACCTAAGATGCAGTAACTAAACAATAACAACAGTAAATCAAAGAACTTTCTTTTATGAGAAAGGAGAACTCATGGGTATAGGAATTTAGACCTTGGGTGATCAAGTTTCGAACTAAGGATGGCAACAATCAATCAAACTAATCAACCTTAAGCTTAGACACAATCTTAAACAAACTCTATGTCTAGATGAATGCTCATTTGCTAACATATTTCAGACATCAAATGTCTTTGGCTGAATAATATAAAAGCAATCATTAACAAACAAGTCTATTGGCTATCTTAACACCCTTAACAACAAATGTCTTTGGTAAAGTGTGTTAAGAGCTTAGGAGAGTTGACTCAGACATATCATCGAACACCTTGTGGGTGGGAGATGTCTAAAGATCAACTTTTGAGAGGCCAACTCATCAGATGCATTATGAATACTCTCCTAGGCAAGGAATAAGGTTTGATTATACTAAAACATCCTAGAACTAACTTAATCACCCTAAATCTTCCTAACCCATGAATTCAATGGTGGATTACTCACTAAAGTTCATAATCATTCTTAAACTCATATTGAGTTTCAGATTGATCATAAACAGAGATGAAATAACAGAAATCAACAAGAAATAAAATAAGAACAAGAGAATCAATGATTCAAAAGATGAAATCTCCAATAGTTTTGATGTTTACCAAGTAACAAAAGATAGATTAGCCTCTGATGGCTTACACAATACTTAAACTTAGGTTTTAGAACAGAAAAACGTGCATACAAATGACTAAAATGCCCCTGAGAAATGTTTAAGTTCGAGATGAAACGGGCTCGGAGCGACCAGGAGGGGTCGCTCCACGCGGCCGCTGCAAATGAGACGAGCGAGCTGGTCCTCTCGCTGGCTCGGGATCGCTCCAGGGAAAAAGCGCAGCGGGTGGAGACAGCCGCTCCGATCGGTCGCTGCAAATGGGACGAGCGAGCAGCACTCCTCGCTGCTCCGAAGGCGCTCCAGCTGATGATCCGCAGCGACCGGCTCTACTCGCTCCGCATGGTCGCTCCAAAGAAGACGAGCGAGCAGCACGGGTCGCTGGGATGAAGCCGCTCCAGGCTGGCAAGACGCAGCGGGTGGTGGGAGCCGCTGGGGCGTGGTCGCTCCAGGTGATGAGGTCGGAGCGACTGCTTAGACCCGCTGCAAGGTAGTCGCTGCGGCCCTGAACGTCTCTAAATCACTCCTTTTGCTTCTTTTGAGTCTCTAATGCATCCCAAATGCTCCATGTGGTACTCCAACACCTGATAAAGACTTATGTATGCAAAATGCAACCTAACAAGCCTAAATCCTATTCTAGATGATCAAAATGCATGCAAATATGAAGATAAAACAATGGAAATATGCAAGACATCAACTCCCCCAAACTTGTCCTTTACTTGTCCTCAAGTGAACTTTCTAGGACTCATAGGGGAAGAGGTTTGAAAGTGGGAGCTCATAGCCAAGAGAAACACACAAGCACTCGCTTCAACATAAGAATTCAGCACAAGCACACTCTCCTTTATTATCCTCTAGCTTCTCTAGGCCTATCTTAACTCAACATTATTCATTTACACATTCAGCTTAGCCAACTCTCACATTCATTAAGCAATACAACAAGTGAACTCTATGCAAATGGTCAATTGGTCCAAGTCATTTGGGTAAGGGAAGGCTTTTTGTTCTAGTGATCAAGGGGTTCATAACTCATTATCTTCAAGGTTTAACACTCAAAACAAGTAGCCTTGACATTGCACATAATATATCTAAGAAAGGGATCAACTAATGCATACAATGCTCAATCTTCATTGTTCTACCCTTTTTCAAACATACTAGTGACACAATTAAAATCCCAAGTTACACCCATCTCACATCTCTCACCCAAAAATCTCAAGAACACATCCACAAACTCTTAATCAAGGGAAATATTTAAACTTTTAAAACACAACCTCTTAGCTCATTCACACTTTGCTAGCCCCCTTTCTTATTCTTTTTCTTTTTTTTTTTTTTTATTTTTTTTTTTTTTATTTTGCTGCTTTCTTTTTTTTTTTTTATTTTGGGGGCCAAGACTTTCACAATTTGAGCTAGAGGTTTTATACAATTCCCAAAGAGACAGTTAAGCACAAGAGTTCAATCGTTTTCATTCAACCTTCAAATTCCCAAGTCAAACTTCTCAACACTCACCTCCCCACCTATAGCTAGACAATAGTGTACAATCTAGCAAGAATGAAGACTGAGCATTGTCGTTCCCAATACTCTCAAGATTATGCACATGTAAGACTTTCCGAAAAAGGCCTCACTCAACAATCAAGGAAGGCTTAAAAGGAGGAGAGGGTTTCAGGGAGTGGACTGCCACTAGAGATTGTCAAAAAGATTGGCATAAAAGGCACGACAACTCTAGTGTGTGCATCCATGACTTAGCACACAAGGGACCATGAGCAAGAAATTAAGTTCATTCAGTTCATTAAGGGTTGTAGTTGGCTTAAGAGATTGAGTTTCAGGGAGAGTTTTCAAGGCACGAAACTTACAAGGTTTTCGAGAGAGGCGCATGAACTAAGCAAGGCTAGACAGTGCTCTCTACAAGGCATTTTAAATCATTGCTCCCAATGCAAATGAATGCAACCTATATGCTCTAGACTCTCCTAAAAGTGCAAATGATGCAAACTAAATGATTTTGATTTTTTTTTTTTTTTTTTTTTTTTTTTTTTTTTTTGGCTTTTCTATGCAAATAGGTACGTGAAATGCAAGACTCAATGCAAGACCAACAAAGCAAACAAGGTTAAATACTTGGTACCTCCCCCAAACTTAAGTCACACAGTCTCTGTGTTATTAAGCTGAAAGAGATACCGAAAACAAAGAAAAGCTAGTATATACAAGAGAAGGTTACAGAGTACCTCCTATGGGTAGCGAGTAGAGGCAGATGCCCCTGGCTCATCGGTGTCAGGTGGAAACGTGGTGTAGTAGCCGCCTGGCATGGTGCTGTGCTCCTCGAATCGTGGCTGGCTAGAGATCTCTTCGATCTCGATCTCCTCGTCAGAATCAGCAAGGGAGGGAGATTTGTTGCCCGAGGAAGAGGGGAGGACGGGTGGGTTTCTCCAGCGACGCTGTTGCTGTCTTCGGGTGAGAGGGAAGCTAAGGGCTGAGGGGTTTGGTGGAGGCTGGGGTACTGGGTCGTCTGGGAACTCAAAGTCCGCTCTGCTACATCCCGCAATACCTCCTCTAGTCAAGACATCAGCCATCTTTCTCAAGATCTTTGATGTTGACTTCGCTTGCCGCTTTGCAGCCTTGCTCATGTCCTTGCACTTCTTCTTGAGCTTCTCAATCGTCCTTTCCTGAGCCTTGTTCCATCTCTGGAGCCTACTGATATGATCGTGGGCGTCGCGAAGGGCACCATGGGGAAGTGGTTTGAGCTCCACCTTGGGTGCCTTAAGCTCGCTCCAGTCATCATGCTGGGTGTTCTCTTGTTGAGTCACTGAAGCTACTTGATGGACCACTTGTGGCAGCTCTTCATACTGATCCTTACTCTCAAACCCCTTGTGTGAATCCAGCATCATCCCATAGGCAGTACTCTCCAGGTTCTCAATCACTTCAGCCTCTTTCTCCACTGTCAAAGCCAGCTGTAGAGGATCTTCTAGAGACAGCTCTTCAAGGAGTTCATCAGCCAGAGCATCCATCTCTTCAATGTAGAAGATTTGCCCTTGTACAGTTGGTTTCTTCATAACCTCCTTGATGTCAAAGTGGAGAATATGCCTTTTACCCAAGTGGAGATCAATCTTGCCTTCTTTCACATTCACAATAGCTCCAGCTGTAGCTAAGAAAGGTCTCCCAAGGATTAAGGGGTCTTGAGCTTCTTCGCCCATCTCAAGTACCACGAAATCTGTAGGGATTTCACAGTTTCCGACCATAAGAGGAAGGTCTTCCAAGATGCCAACAGGGTACTTTACTGAACGATCAGCCAACACCAATGAGAGTCTACACTTCTTGTACTGAGTGAAACCAAGCTTCTTTGCAACTGACAAAGGCATCAAGCTGACACTAGCTCCCAAATCGCAGAGACATCTCTCAAAAACCATAGGTCCAAGAGCACAAGGCAGTGTGAAGCATCCTGGGTCTTCTAGTTTCTTTGGAACATCAAGTCTCTGAATGATGGCATTACACTCATGAGTGAGGATCATCATACCTTGCATCTCCTTCTTCTTTGCAGCTACAGCATCTTTGAGGAACTTGCTGTATTGAGGAACCAGCATGAAAGCATCAATGATGGGCATTGTAATCTGAACTTCACTCATCTGCTTTTCAAACAAGGCTTTGTACTTCTCCAACAGCTGTTTTTTAAACCTTCCAGGGAATGGAAGTTTGGGCTCATAAGGAGGGGGAACAAAAGGGTTCTCAGTTGCTGGAGCAGCAGCTTGACCATCTTTCACTGGTTGCTTCTCTTCTCCCACCTTTCCTTTGCCTTTGGCTTCCACAATCTTCTCTAAGATCTCATCATTGATCTTCTCATCCACAATCACAACCTCATCATCAATGTTGATGGCTACCCCCCCTCCTTGTTTCTCAGCATCCTTGGTGAGAGCTGGAGGAGGCAACTGCTTTCCACTCCTAAGAGTAACAGCCTTCATTGTTTCTTTGGGGTTTTGCTCAGGTTTTCCAGGTAGAGAACCTTGCTGGCGGTTTTGGTGAGTAGTCAAAGAAGCAAATTGGTTCTCCAAGGCCTTGAACTTGTTGTTGAGCTCATTGTAGCTACCATCAATCTTGTTGTGGAGATTCTTGAGCTCATAGCCAACATGCTTTTCACTTCTAGTTTGAGACTCCAAGATTTGTTTCAGTAGAATATCTGTGCTGCTGGCTGGAGGAGCAGAACTAAAAGGATGAGCTTGCTGCTGAGAAGATGGGTTTCCTTTGTTGGGAAAACCAGGAGGAGGATTCTGCTGAGGCTGAGAGTTGCCTTGCTGGTTGCTCCTAGGTTGGTAACCATTCTGCTGGTTGTTTGGGTAAGATCGTTGTTGGTAGTTGTTGTACTGAAAATTGGGCTCCTTCTTGTACCAACTGCCATTGTTGTTGATGAAACACAGTTCCTCTTGACCCTCCAAACCATCAACTTCATTAGCACCAGGAGGTGCTTCTTGTGCTGGGTTACCAACGAAGTTCAGCTGCTCTTGTGTAGCCTTATCAGCAATCAGAATGTCGATCTTATCCTGCAAAGCCTTTAACTCTTTCCTCGTCTGCTTATCATCAGTTCTATCTCCTCTGTCATGGTCTCCACTGTAGACTGCGTCACTCTTCACCATGTTGTCAACCAGCTCCTCTGCATCTGCTTCAGTTCTCCCCAAGAAGAACCCATTACTTGCAGTATCCAATCTGGATCTGTACTTAGGAAGTGCACCCCTGTAGAAAGTGCTCAGCAAGCTCTCTTTGGAGAAACCATGGTGTGGACACTGAGCTTGGTAGCCCTTGAATCTCTCCCAAGCTTCACTGAAGCCTTCCAAGTTCTTCTGCTGGAAACTGGATATCTCGTTTCTTAGCTTAGCAGTTCTTGAAGTAGAGAAGAACTTCTCCAAGAATGCTCTCTTGCAGTCATCCCAGGTGGTGATGGAGTCGCTAGGTAGAGACTTCTCCCACTGACGTGCCTTATCTCCCAGAGAGAAAGGGAATAGCTTGAGTTTGAAGGCATCCTCGGACACACCATTGGTCTTTGACAAACCACAGTAGCTGTCAAACTTGTCCAAGTGATCAAATGGGTCTTCTACAGCCAAGCCATGATACTTGTTGTTCTCGATCACGTTGAGGAGTCCTGGTTTGACCTCAAAGTTGTTAGCCTCCACAGCTGGGGCTCTAATGCCAAGCCTATGACCATTGATGTTGGGACGGTCATAGGTACCAATCGGTCGAGCAGGTCGCGGAGGGTGCTGAGGGTTAACCCCTTGACCGTTTGCAGGTGGATCCATATCGATGTCCTGCTGAGCTCTTCTCTGTCTGGATATACCTCTCTCAAGTGCTCTGATGTCAGGTACAAGTGGAACTAGGTCTGATGTGCCCTTGCTCCTCAAGTTCATACACCTGAAATGAAAAGAGGGATGAAAATGTAGAATCAGTAAACAGAAAAAGAAAAATGACTTAGTCTCAAGTAAGTGACTAAATCTCAATGTTTAAATCAACTCGGAATTTGGCAACGGCGCCAATTTGATGCTAGGAATTTCAAAGTTCCTAAAACAAATGTTGTAGGATAGTGATGAATGTCGAACCAATTCCAAGGGATTCAAAGCACCAAGAATACAAGTACTTCCTTAATCTAAGTGCAATCGAAGATTTGATGATTTCTAGAACCTAAGATGCAGTAACTAAACAATAACAACAGTAAATCAAAGAACTTTCTTTTATGAGAAAGGAGAACTCATGGGTATAGGAATTTAGACCTTGGGTGATCAAGTTTCGAACTAAGGATGGCAACAATCAATCAAACTAATCAACCTTAAGCTTAGACACAATCTTAAACAAACTCTATGTCTAGATGAATGCTCATTTGCTAACATATTTCAGACATCAAATGTCTTTGGCTGAATAATATAAAAGCAATCATTAACAAACAAGTCTATTGGCTATCTTAACACCCTTAACAACAAATGTCTTTGGTAAAGTGTGTTAAGAGCTTAGGAGAGTTGACTCAGACATATCATCGAACACCTTGTGGGTGGGAGATGTCTAAAGATCAACTTTTGAGAGGCCAACTCATCAGATGCATTATGAATACTCTCCTAGGCAAGGAATAAGGTTTGATTATACTAAAACATCCTAGAACTAACTTAATCACCCTAAATCTTCCTAACCCATGAATTCAATGGTGGATTACTCACTAAAGTTCATAATCATTCTTAAACTCATATTGAGTTTCAGATTGATCATAAACAGAGATGAAATAACAGAAATCAACAAGAAATAAAATAAGAACAAGAGAATCAATGATTCAAAAGATGAAATCTCCAATAGTTTTTGATGTTTACCAAGTAACAAAAGATAGATTAGCCTCTGATGGCTTACACAATACTTAAACTTAGGTTTTAGAACAGAAAAACGTGCATACAAATGACTAAAATGCCCCTGAGAAATGTTTAAGTTCGAGATGAAACGGGCTCGGAGCGACCAGGAGGGGTCGCTCCACGCGGCCGCTGCAAATGAGACGAGCGAGCTGGTCCTCTCGCTGGCTCGGGATCGCTCCAGGGAAAAAGCGCAGCGGGTGGAGACAGCCGCTCCGATCGGTCGCTGCAAATGGGACGAGCGAGCAGCACTCCTCGCTGCTCCGAAGGCGCTCCAGCTGATGATCCGCAGCGACCGGCTCTACTCGCTCCGCATGGTCGCTCCAAAGAAGACGAGCGAGCAGCACGGGTCGCTGGGATGAAGCCGCTCCAGGCTGGCAAGACGCAGCGGGTGGTGGGAGCCGCTGGGGCGTGGTCGCTCCAGGTGATGAGGTCGGAGCGACTGCTTAGACCCGCTGCAAGGTAGTCGCTGCGGCCCTGAACGTCTCTAAATCACTCCTTTTGCTTCTTTTGAGTCTCTAATGCATCCCAAATGCTCCATGTGGTACTCCAACACCTGATAAAGACTTATGTATGCAAAATGCAACCTAACAAGCCTAAATCCTATTCTAGATGATCAAAATGCATGCAAATATGAAGATAAAACAATGGAAATATGCAAGACATCAGATCTCAAAGCCATAGAGGAGAATGGGATTCCAACACTAGTGGAGAACTTCAGTTTTAACAATGGAGACGTCGATGCTGTAATGGAAGCAACTCTGCTTATGGTCCAGTGTAGGCTTGCACTTAAATGGAGCTGTGCTTATGAGTATTTCATTACCATGCACCAAAGCGCCAAGACGCAGTACGTGAACCACCTTCGGGGAGAAGCTACAAAGACACTTCTTAAGCACAAAGCGACTCAAGAAGCGTTGATGGATCAAGCTCTCTCATCTGGAGATTTCAGTTGCTTCGAGCTCAAGTTGTCAGCCAGTACAACAACCACTGGTAACTACTTCCATGAATTTGTCAAGACTCTTGAAAGTGGTTTCCCTGGCAGTTAGTACCGTATGTTCTGTAATAAGATTTTCTTTTGATCATTTTGGTGTTTGTACTTCGAAGACTTTTTGAATAATTAAATATCCTCTGGATTAAGAGTCTTGGCTTTGTTTGATATCAGGAGCGGCCAGATCCAAATCCGAATAGTAAAATGTTGGATCTGTTAAAACCGAATCTAGATTTGGATATCTTGAATTTTTTTTCGGATCCGGATCCGTAATTTTTATTGATAATTATTTTAAAATATAATATCTATATTTAAAAAATTAAATTTATTTATTGTATTTTTATTTTATAATAGTATTATATAAATTTATATAAATTTTGTAATAATATATACAGAAATAATTTAAAACATTTTATACATTTTATTTTTAAAAATATACATCCATCGAATAAGGATCTGAATTCTCGGGATATCCAATACATTCCACCCCTAATTGCCATAAGGATAATCAGTATTATCCTATATATGTATTTGTATAGTTTCATCTTTGTATACGTGTATAGGGAGATTGTATAGAGTATAAATACAGTAGTTTGTACATACATTTTGATTAATGAGAATGGGTTAACTTTACTCATATGGTATCAGAGCGATATGAGCTCGTTCTCTAACTAACTCTTCCGCCGTCTTCACTCACCGTAACCGTTTTTCTCCGCCGTCTTCTCGGATCTTTCCGATCATCTCTCCGCCGTCTTCGATTCGCTTCTCTCATCGTTCCCTGTGCAATCTCAGCTCAACTTCAGATCGTCTTTGACATCGGAGCTCGAGATCGATATCAATAGGGAAACGAAACTGCAAATCGAAGTATCGTCGCTCTTCGCCGGATCTTCCGGAATCTCAATCACCGACTTCTCCGATGACTCGCGATAGACCTTCTGGATCTAATCAACGTCGCGATGTCACCGAATCTCCTGACCTCACTCGATCTGTTCATCCTCCATCTGTGGCTCGCTTTGAGGTATCCGATTCACCTGATAACATTCACTCTCCCTATCATCTACTTAACTCCGATCATCCTGGACTAGTTCTAGCTGCGGAACCTTTAGATGGTAGCAATTATGGTGTTTGGATCATCGCGATGACCACTAGTCTTGAGGCTAAGAACAAATTAGGATTCGTTGATGGTTCCATTGCTAAGCCTTCTGAAGATGATCCTTACTTTCGAATCTGGTGTCGATGCAATAGTATGATCAAGTCTTGGTTGTTGAATAGTGTGACTAAACAAATCTACACGAGTATCCTCTACTTCAAGAATGCTTCAGATATTTGGGCAGATCTTCACACACGCTATCACAAATCTAATCTTCCAAGACTGTACAAGCTTCGTCATCAGCTTCATTCCTTCAAGCAAGGCAGCTTGGATCTCTCCTCATATCACACGAAGACTCAGTCATTGTGGGAGGAACTCTCTAGTCTTCAAAGTGCTAATCACACTATTGAATATCTTCTCACATAACGGGAGACCAATCGCATCATTGATTTCCTTATGGGACTCAACGATAACTACGAGAACATACGTAGCATGATTCTTATGAAGAAAGTTCTTCCTAGTTTCTCTGAAGTCTTCAATCTTCTGGATCAAGATGACAGTCATCGTGCTGCTCACACTCAGACTTCAACTTTGGAAGCTCCTGCTGCTTTTCAGGTCTCTCAGTCTAGTGATCAGAACTCAGCTAAACCTTTTTCTGGTGGTTATCAGCGAAGGGATAAACCATATTGTACATTCTGTCACCGTCCTGGTCATGTTATTGATCGGTGCTACAAGAAACATGGCTATCCTAATAGCATGAAACCTACGCCAAAGAGTGATACACTGACTAATACTCCGTCTGCAAATGTTGCTATTGTTGATACATCTCCAGCTGGTGATTTGAATGCTACAGATTTATCTTCAACACAGATCCAACAGCTAGTATCTTTCCTCAGCAGCAAACTCCAGACTCCAGCGAATCATCCCACTCCAGAAGTTCACTCTGTCTCAGTTTCCCTTCCTTCTTCTTCCAGTGTCTGTCCTATCTCCGGTAATTTTCATCCCTCTATTCATTGTTCTCTTACCGGTAGTGACAAACCCTATGTCTGCTCAATGACGAATAATACAACTCCTATGAATGCTTGGGTGATAGATTCAGGGGCAACCAATCATATAACTCATCAAAGAGCTTCTTTCATCTCTTTTAAACCCCTCCCTAACACCACTGTTTCTTTACCAAATGGATTTCTGGTTAGCATTGTCGGCATAGGAACCATAGCACTGGGTAGAGACTTAGTTTTAGACGATGTTCTCTATATCCCGCAATTCAAGTTTAACCTCCTAAGTGTTAGCTGTCTTACTAAAGCCTTACACTGTAGAGTTTGGTTTGACGAATCTTCTTGTGGTATTCAGGATCCTACTCGGGAATCAATGATTGGAATGGGTAGAGAGGTGGCAAATCTTTACTTCCTGGATATAGAGTCGTTATCAACTCAAGGTACCCTTCAAAATGTCTTTGTAGCTGCTGTTTCAAGCCTAGACTTGTGGCATAAGAGATTAGGATACCCATCTATGTCCAAATTAGAATCTATGCAACCTGTTTTAGCATTTCCTAAGCAGCCTAATAATGTTGATACCCATTGTAAGATTTGCCATTTATCAAAACAAAAACATCTCCCTTTTGTATCGCATAACAACATTAGTAAAAACCCTTTTGAGCTTATCCATATCGATACTTGGGGTCCCTTTTCTACTCCCACTCACGATGGTTTTAGGTACTTCCTAACCATTGTTGATGATGCCTCTAGAGCCACTTGGGTTTACCTTCTTAAGAAGAAGTCTGATGTTCTTACAATCTTCCCGGGTTTATTAAAATGGTAGAGAACCAATTCAATAGGAAGATAAACGGTGTTAGGTCTGACAATGCTCCAGAACTCAAATTCTCCTCTCTTTATCAATCCAAAGGCATTCTCTCCTTTCATTCTTGCTCTGAAACTCCACAACAAAATTCAGTTGTGGAGCGTAAGCACCAACACATTCTTAATGTGGCTCGGGCTCTTCTCTTTCAATCTCATCTCCCTTTACCCTATTGGGGTGACTGCATTCTAACCGCAGTTCACTTGATCAACCGTCTCCCTGCTCCCATTCTAGCCAACAAAAGCCCCTTTGAAGTTCTCACTACTAAAACCCATGATTATGATCTTCTTAGAGCTTTTGGTTGCCTCTGTTACGCTTCCACCTCCCCTAAAGGCAGACGCAAATTTGATCCTCGAGCTCGTGCATGCGTTTTCCTTGGTTATCCTTCGGGAACCAAAGGTTATAAACTTCTTGACCTCGAGAGCAATTCCATCTCTGTCTCTCGACATGTCATCTTTCATGAAGAGCTCTTTCCTCTAGTTAGTACTGATCTTCCTCTCTCATCCTCTCTCTTCTTTCAAGATCAGTTACTAACAAAAGCTCTTGTGCAAGTCAATGTTCCTGATGTTGAGACTTCTTCTCATACATCGTCTGTAGATATCTCGCCCACTGCGGATACTACGATTGATGCTGAACCTTCTGTTCTACCATCACACAGGAGACTTAAAAAGCCTGCTTACCTTCAAGATTACTATTGCAATGCAATAGGATCTTCAACTCTTCATGAAATCTCCTCTGTGCTTTCGTATGATAAAGTATCCCCACTTTATCTCTCTTTCTTAGTGTCTATCGATAAAGTCAAAGAACCCTTAACCTATGCTGAGGCAAAGAGACTTCTGGTGTGGGATGATCCAATGGATGAGGAGATTGATGCTTTGGAAGGCACTGGCACGTGGACTATTTGCACATTACCACCTGATAAGACTCCCATCGGCTGCAAATGAGTATTCAAGGTGAAATTCAACGCAGATGGGACAGTGGAACGATATAAAGCTCGTCTAGTAGCTAAAGGCTACACTCAACAGGAAGGAGTTGATTATCATGATACCTTCTCCCATGTTGTAAAGCTCACCACTGTTAAGCTTCTTCTCGGTCTTGCAGCGATACATAACTTTTCTCTTCATCAACTCGACATTTCCAACGCTTTCCTCAATGGTGACCTTGATGAAGAGATCTACGTGCGTCTTCCTCCTGGCTACGCACAGAGAAAGGGGGACAAGCTTCCTCCTAATGCTGTTTGTAAGCTTGAGAAATCCCTATATGGTCTTAAGCAAGCCTCGCGACAGTGGTTTCTCAAATTCTCAACCACTCTTATCTCTCTGGGCTTTACTGAAACACATTCAGATCATACGTGTTTTCTCAAACTTATTGAAGGTCTCTTTCTCTGTGTGATTGTCTACGTTGACGATATCATCATCTGCAGCAATAACGATTCTGAAGTTACTCTGTTAACGACTCAGCTGCAGTCTCACTTCAAGCTTCGTGACTTGGGTCATCTCAAGTACTTCTTAGGTCTTGAGATTGCTCGGTCTACTGATGGAATTCATGTTTGTCAACGAAAGTATGCCCTTGATTTACTTGATGATACGGGTTTACTTGGTTGCAAACCATCTAGCATTCCTATGGATCCATCCATCAAGCTTCACTTTGAACCTCCAAAAGGTACCAATGATGATCTCGTTGATGCTGCAGCTTATCGTCGATTGGTTGGTCGCTTGATGTACTTACAGATCACACGTCCTGACATCACGTTTGCTGTTAACAAACTGAGTCAGTACTCTTCTGCTCCTCGCAAAAGTCATCATAAAGCTCTGCTCAAGGTTCTTCATTACATTAAGGGAACTATTGGCCAGGGTTTATTCTATTCTTCTACCGCAGAGATGCAGATTCAAGCTTTTGCAGATGCTGATTGGGGGTCGTGTCAAGACTCACGACGTTCAACTTCAGGCTTCTGCATCTTCATCGGTTCTTCTCTTATCTCATGGAAATCAAAGAAGCAGAAGGTTGTCTCCAAGAGCTCTGCTGAAGCTGAATATCGAAGTCTTTCTCTTGCTACTGATGAACTGTTTTGGTTGACTAATTTCCTTACTGAGCTTCGTATTCCGTTGGCCAAACAGACACTGCTTTTCTGTGACAACTCTGCTGCTATACATATTGCTCATAACTCGGTGTTTCATGAACGCACCAAGAACCTTGAGATGGATTGTCACAGTGTCCGTGAGCGCTTGATTGCAGGTTTATTCAAGCTCTTACATGTGAGGACAGATTTACAGTTGGCTGATCCCTTTACTAAACCGATGTACCCTGCACCGTTTAAGAGGTTGTTGGACAAGATGGGTCTTCTCAACATTTTCGTCCCATCTTGAGGGGGACTATTATCCTATATATGTATTTGTATAGTTTCATTTTGTATACGTGTATAGGGAGATTGTATAGAGTATAAATACAGTAATTTGTACATACATTTTGATTAATGAGAATGGGTTAACTTTACTCATAATCAGTTCAAACCACAACAAGTTACACACATAATATAATACACACATAATATAATACTAGAGTTTGATCCATACCCACAAAGCACGAAAAGGTATAAGCCATAAGGACAATCAGCTCAAACCACAACAACAAGACTTGTTCTCATTCACTCCGGAAACGAAGATATTAAACAAAGCACGAAACTCAGGCTAACTGATTACCACTACACATGAGAGATTATTACAGAGACTTGTCTTTTTTAGTTATTATTAAAGAGACTTACTACACTCGTTAGGTTTTATTCTGTATTTATATAAATATATAACATATAGATAAACAGATTTTCAACGAATAAATCGAATCCTAATTAACCTGAAGACCATGGTGATCTACTGTGTTGGAAACAGAAAGGAAACTGATCATCTGCAAAGGAAGACATCTTACTTTTATCTGCATCCATCTTCCATACAGAATCCAAGGAGCTCTCCCATGATGGAGAAGCCAAAGTGGGGTAACTTAAGCAGTAGCTTTGCTCTAAATAGATGTCTTTAACTGGTTGAGTTACTTTTACTGCAGAGTGATCAATCTCTTTCCATATATCATCCATCGAGTATCCGTCTTTGGTTTCTTGATTCATCTCCCTATTTCCTCCAGTGTCGTAAAAGCTTACTTTCCCTGACGACTGAAAAGACACATCTTGAGTATTGGTAGTGGTCATAGACGAAGAGCAGCAGTTGGAACATGAGGAACTTGGAGAAACATGACGCTTCTTTTCTTGAGTCTTCTTCCTCATATGAGTCCTCCAGTAATTCTTTATCTCGTTATCTGTTCTTCCTGGCAATTTCCGAGCTATTTTTGACCACCTACATATATAATATAGATGCCAAATTTTAAATATAAATTTACTGTTACAGAAGTAATGATATATATATATATATATATATATATTCTGTGTTTCAAAGAAAAAATTTATAATATATTCTTTGTTTCTCGGATGATTTAGACCTGTTTCCCCATTTAGCGTGAAGCTCAAGGACAAGACGCTCTTCTTGTGGCGTCATCTTGCCACGTTTGAGACCAGGATGAAGGTAGTTAACCCACCTTAGCCTGCAACTCTTCCCTGTTCTGTTCAAACCTACAACCAAAACTAGCTCAGTAATACATGTTTCTTACCTATTTATCTTTCTCCCTCCACCTTCAAACCTGATACTTTTGCTATAAAATCCCACCGCCGATCTCCAAATAAGTGTACGAAATTTACCAGAATGATGTCTTCTTGTTCTGTCCATGGACCCTTTCGGTTTTCCTCTTGCATCATATTCATCTTCTCTCTCTCTGTCTCTGTCTCTCTATCTTTATCTCTAATATTACTATAATGTTATTTCTCAGCTTGCTTCACAATGGCATGCTCTGGCCACTATATATATAAGCTAAACACTGTGTTGTGTCCACGCGATATCACACTCACAATATTAAAACTCTTAATGATTTCTTTTTTTCGTCCAATCATATACTGTCCATATTGTTTGAGGGATTATCCTATTGATAATGTAGGGTCTCTTTCTTATGATGTCACAAGGCCATTATATATATTAAAAAAAATCAAGAGGGTGATTGGTGTTACTGATGCAACACTCCCATTAATTCTGCTTTTTCTCTTTTGTGCCTATTCGTGTGTGATAATAAGAACTCTTTCTTATACCTTTTTGGCAGGCAGCACTATCTCGAATGGGGATATAATTAGCATCAGAAAATCTTCTAAATCCAAGCTAAAAAGATGATGGTATGTTTTTCTATAGTTCCGTGTTATGTAGACCAGAAAAACTCTTTGTTTAAATTATCTAAGCGTGCTCAAAATTCGAAAATAAAAACATAGGGAGACACTAGATCTTTCTTGGCCTTTTCGGTGGGGATATGAAAGTACTGTGTCTCTTGACTTTATTAAGGGTTATACATATTGGTAGTAACTGTTGAAGTTTCTAAAAGGGAAAATAGACAAGAAGAAACAGACAAAAGCTTTGCCAGCCTAAGAAAAATAAAGTCATATTGTTATAAGAGCCTGTGATAAGTAAGTTTTTGTATCTAGTATCAGAACTTGAGCTTGTAATTAGATAGTATCATTTTAGGTCTTGAGTGGCTTAAGTTTATTTCTTCTTCGTTCTGCATGAGCGAAATAGCAGCGCAATTTTGAGAGAGATAGTCTGCTGGCACATGGAATCAGAGAATGTATGTACTTTCTTCTCTCTAGTTGGCATAATGTTCTCAAGATTTATTCCATGGAGACTCTGAAAAAGACATAGTAATCTGAGGGAAGTATACTGAGATTAATATGCTTATATAGTGTGTCTTAGGCTTAAACTTCCATTAGTAACTTGGATCCTGAAATTTAGCTAGAAGAAGAACCACATCTTGATCCTTTTCTTATGTCGTTAAGGTTCTAACTCATGGAATTAAAATAAACATGGCTCTTACATAATATAAGATATATTGACATATTGTGCACTTTTATAATTTTTTCACCCTCTTGATCTCGAAAATATTACGGGTCTTTTGGTTCATTCCATATATGGGGCAAACAAGCATGTATTGATCATATATAGAAGTGACTGAAGTACTCTGACGTAACACACCCATTAATTTTGTGTCTATTTTTGGTGGGTGTGTGTGGTTATAAGAACTCTTTCTTATATAACTTTTTTTGGCAGGCTCTCCAAATATGCAAGTGCGTTATCTCCTATGTCAATGTCAATAGTTCAATCCAAAAACAAAACAAAAAGTATGTTCTACTATATATTCCCCTATCATTTCAAGCCAGAGAAAAAGTACAATTAAAATGGAATCTAACGAGGCCATTGATTGTGAGGATATGAGAACAGTATCTCATTTTGTCTATTTTTCACACTTTTTTTTTTGAGCAAAAATCTATTTTTCACACTTAAACTTCAATTAACTTTAGAAAGATATAGAGTTTGAGATACAGATTTTAGATGCAGGAATAAGAGGTCCATGTCCAAATGGACAATCGATTTTTTGAACATTATTAGTCAAAATCTAAATTGTGCCAAATTCAAATTGTACCAAACCCATTTTGGACCATGCCAATTGGATTGTCCGTGAGGTCCAATAAAACTCATTCTTTACATATACAAATACATATAATGTGAGAAAATATGATTTTGCGATTGTGATATGAAAAGATGATTTTATGATTTTGACGAAAAAACATGAATTACAGTTTTGATGGAAAACATAATTTTACGGTTTTGGTAGAAAACATAATTTTATGGTTTCAGCGGAAAACGTGATTTTACAATTTTTCAGGAAAACATGATTTTACGGTCTACCCGGAAACAGTTTTACCAGGAAAACATGATTTTACGGTTTGGCGGAAACATAATTTTACGGTTTTTACGAGAATATATGATTTCACAATTTTGGCAAAACTACGTGATTTTACGGTTTTGCCGGAAAACGTGATTTTACGGTTTTGACGGGAAACATAATTTAAAAATTTTGGCAGGAAAACATATTTTTTATTTTCCGATTTTAGTTTATTGGACGCCCACATCTAAATGGTTGCTACACAAATTTTCAGTTAGAGTTGGTTTTTGCCATTTGAACTACCAACCATTTACGTATTACCATATCAGAACTATTTTGGTTTGGACTGAATTATCCCATGGTCATCAGATCAATTAACATCCCTAAAAGGATTGGAAAACAAAGCCATCAGGAACAATCATATCCTCTGAAACCAAAAGCCAACAGAATTCAAGAATTCTTTGGAACCAAACATAAAATAGACTGTTGGACCTTAGAGTCAATTAAAAAGAAGTCCAAGCAAACAGTTCCACCGAAAAAAAGAAAGAAGAGATACATGCACACCTTAAGAAGAACTTATTAATGGAAAGATTGTGAAAGTCTTGTATTGCTCAAGAACACACCTTAACGAGCCATTGAGATCGAGGGACTTATACGTCAGGAGCACACTCTATGGATTGAGGGACTTAGACGTCAGGAACATACTCTATGGCCCCACCTCCACTAGTCCTCCACTTTGGCTCGTGACTTCCACACGGACGCAAGTTAAATGGACCTTCTGCCCCCATTTCCCTCATTTGATTATTTCTGATTATAGTTTGCTATTGCTGTGAAAAACAAGTCAAAATCTGTGAAATTTGTTCGGACCAACTCTGCACTCAAAAAGATATCGGTCAATGTTAACCCCTACCCCCTTCTTCGAGGCTTTGATTACAGATAAAGAATGTCAAGTAATATTTCAGATTCTATTATTGCATCATTTTTTTCTATTTCATATTTCTCTTTTTTTTCTATTTCATATTTCTCAAGAGCATTTCTTTAGGATGTTTTTGCGTACGTATATGGAAACATGCTTGCGTTGCATGTGTGATGTATCTTCGATTCTTATGTATAGTGTATGTACCATCATTGCACACGTAAGTAGTATAAATGCATATGTAAGCACATAGGTGCATTCCTACTGTTGATTTTAAATAAGTGTATTTGTATTATTAATATATTAAGTCTTGTTGTGTATTTATTATTCTGTTTAGTAAATAGCATAATAATATAATTAGTTACATATAATATGATTAGTCTTGTTGTGTATTTAGGATCAACGATCTATTTCCACGAAAATTATAATTTAGTACCAGATATCTCCCAAACTATGATCTCATTCTATTTATTCCCAAATATGAAATTTAAGTTTTATTTCCGCACATGTTAAAATTTCAAATTTATATCTCCACATATACTGTATATAAAGTTTAAAATAAAAAAGCCCATGGAACATGATTTAAATTGGTTTACTATTAAGCCGTAAATCATTTTAAACCATTAACTAACCAAATTGGTTTATTATTTCAACGTTGACCCAATTTCTCTCCCTTTCTCACGTTAACGTTACACGTTACTCCACCAATCAACCACTAAAGCTTCGACGGACAAGAACACCATAGCGAACTGTATTTCTTTTTTTACAGGGTTTGATGATTGATGAAACGAAAAATGTAATCGCTGAGAGTATAAATCGAATTCTCTCTCTTCAAGGTTCAATTGTCTGCTCCTTTTTTATTGAATGATTTCGTTATGCCTGTGAATTCGAAATTGGGAAACGAAAGTGGTGATAAAGGGAAACGATTTGATAAAGGGTTTTGACTTCGATAAAGCCGATTCCAATCTTAGTTTCGCCGCAAATAACGGCATGCAATCCAATTTCATGCCGATGTCGTTCTTAAAAATAGCCTCGCCACTACATAAGGCTCATAATTTTTTTTTATCTTTGATTACATTCTATGAAATTGGTTAAAGGTTTCTACTTTAACTTGATTAGCCTGTCTAGTTGTTGCAGCCTTGTGATTGAATTATATGGTATAAGTTAATTGACATATTTTACCCAAAAAAAAAAAAAAAGTTAATTGACTGTGACATGGAAAAAAAAGAAGAGAATGATATGAAGATGATGACGTGAAACCTATCTCTCATTGGTACAAAAAAAATAGATCATTGAATTCTTGTTTGATTGTGAGAGAAGAAGAGATTCGATGGATCGAGAAAAAAAGTTTATGGTTCTGGATCTGTTGTGACTCGTGAGAGAGATGAAGTGATTTGATATGTTTTGGTTTAGATATGGTTTAGTTGGTTTTATGTTTGGTACGGTTTCGATATGTTCGATTACTATTGAGATTTAAAATTTCGTGAATTTGGTTTAACAAAAGCAACATTTGTGGGGAAATAAAACTGAAACTTATTAATTTGGAACAAAATAGAACGAGATAGTTTGTGAGATATTTTGCGTTATACGATAGTTTTCATGGGGAAATAGGTCGTTCATCTGTGTATTTATTATTTTATTTATTTATTCCATTTTATAAAGAATGTCACTTAAATATTTTTTATACATATTAAAAATGATATAAATTTATTTATATTTTCATCAATTTAAGCAATACTATTTTAGATAAATATATTTATTTATGAAATCAATACATGTTGAAATTAATATTGAACTGAATGAAAGTAAGTATAAATTTTATTGAAATTGCAAAATGATACTCTTTCTGTTTCAAATTAAATGATGTTTTAGAGAGTTTTTGATGTTTCAGAATACATGATGTTTGATGTTTTTATATTAATCTTTGTTGTATTGAAAATTGTGTGATCAGTGATATTTGATACTTATTTTTAATGATTGGATGAAGTAGTTTTGATTTATATTTTTAATGTCACTTTTTAAGAAAGAGTGTGTACCTTAATTCTTGCGCATATACCCAAAACATCAAGTATTTTGGAACAGATGGAGTATATATTATATGACAAAAAATAACTCTAAAATGACAATTAATATGAAGCAAAGGAAATATTCTCTCTGTTTTTAAAAGATGGATTTTTTAGTGTTTTCATACATATTAAGAAAATGCATTATATTATTATAATAAACTTATTGTTTTCTGTAGTTTTCAATTTTCAACAACTTTTGGCCAATAGTAATCCAATAAAAATCAATTAATTTTTTTAAAGTTTGCAATTTTTCATAGAAAACATAAAACAACCATCTTTTAAAAATAATTTTGTTTTCCAGAACGACCATCTTTGGAGGGAGTAGTAAATAGCATGTGTCTATGCAGTGCTATATATTAATTAATTATATACTACTCCTTCCGTTTTCAAAAGATAGACTTTTTAGTATTTTCACATATACTAAAAACACATTAAATCATTATAATAAATTTATCGTTTTCTGTAATTTTCAGTTTTCAATAGCTTTTAACCAATAGTAATCCAATAAAACCAATTAATTTTCTTAAAGTTTGTAACTTTTTTCATAAAAAATATAAACTATACATCTTTTTGAAACAAAATATTTTTTCCAAAACATGAATTAGTACTATTTTGTAACTAAAGCAGAGACCCAAGTTAATCAAAAGAAAAATTGTCAGTGTGAGCAAAGAAGAAACCGCGTGGAATTAGATCAAATGACGCATCACACATCACTCTCTTATTCTTATTTTATTCTGTTTTGCTTCCGAAGATTTCTCTCTATATAGTTTCCATACATCCATCAAGTTCACACTTTGTTATTAGGGGCCTTGATATTATTCCAATTATGACCATCATTGAATCTCCGTCGGTTTCAGATTGTGATCTTAATCAGTTGAACTTGACCCATCTCCCAAAAAATATCGGTAAAAAGCCTAGAATAGTCTTCGAAATCTATAGAATCACAATGGGGAAAACACAAATGTAACCATGATCTACCAGTTCATGGTGAAATCATCAGCCACTAGATTGCCATGAATCGGTTAATTATTATATATAACTTACAAGTTCACATGAGTGGGAGGATATATGATATCTAAGAAAGAAAGAAAAATTAAACAAATAAAAAATATATATATGGAAAATTATGTAGCTAATGAGTGATAGTAATTTAATATCGGTCACTTAGAGAAAAACATAATAACAACATAAATACAAGTATCTATGTTCTCTTGTTGATCACTGCGGTGACAAGACCAAGACGTATCGTCCAATAGGCACGACTCGTAAAAGTATAAAAAACGAATAATATGTGCTAAGTGGATAAATAAGTAGTAAAAATATTAATGAATAAACAAAATACAAAAAAAAACATTTTTTCAAATACAAAAACATTGACTAACCAAACAAAATCTAGACGTATTTAGAGTGGATATGGATGTTATGAATTATACTTTCTAACCAAGAAAAAAAATTTAGGTGGCGGCGGCTTACGAATGCATGAACGGAGAGAAAATACATAATATGACGAGTTATAAAAATAATAAAATTCCCAAACCTAGATTTTCCATTTCTTAAGGAATGACTAGTTTCATGTGCACAAAAAAAAAAGGAAATGACTAGTTTCCTTTTATCGATGACGGTGAATGACAAGAATACCACTTTTCACTAGCTTGCAGACCAAGTCGAAGGGCATTTTCGTAAATTAATAATATCTTTACACGCCCGACCTCGTTCCCCTATAAATACCAGACCATCACAAGTGAAACAACACAAACTAAAAACTCCCAACCATAGAGAGAGAAGAAACACACCAAAGTGAAGAAGTCAGTTTTAAATCTAATCCAATTTAGAATAACAATCATCAACCATGGTTGCAAGAAGAAGTGAGAATCTTGATCGGACGGTGGAAAATACGGCGGAGAAACTTGATCGGACTGTGGAAGATACGGCGGCGTATAAAGAGACACTTGAGAGGACGGTGGAAGATAAGGCGGCGAACTGTCTGATGCTGTTATCAAGAATTGGAGAAAACGGCGGCGGAGGAGGAGGCCGAGAGAGTCGCCGTGTCTACAGGTGCAAAACTTGTATGAAAGAGTTCTCGTCGTTTCAATCGCTAGGAGGCCATCGCGCGAGCCACAATAAACACGCTAACAACAGCAGCAGCGACGAACAGTCGTCGCTTTCTTCTGGATCCGTCGCTAAGAAGAAGAAGACCACCACGAACACAACAAGCAGGCATATTTGTCCGATATGTGGCGTGGAGTTTCCGATGGGACAGGCTCTCGGTGGTCACATGAGGAAGCATAGGAACGAAGAGGAGGCTAGCGGCGCGTTGGTTACACGGTCTTTTTTTCCTGAGGCGACGACTACGACGATGATTACGACATTGAAGAAATCGAGCAGTGGGAAAAGAGTTGCGTGTTTTGACTTTGGGCCAGCAGATTCTGTGGAGAGTGGGATCAATTTGGAGTTGGAGTTGGGAATAAACATGTACTGATGTTCTCGTATTCTCTGAATATAGTCTATGATACTCTTATTTTTTTAGTTTTCTAGGGTTAAGAAGCCTAGCATCTTGATTTTGCATAGAGTTGTATATGAGATATGATTTTACATGAAAACTCGTCAAGGGTTGAGATATGAATGTTGCATCAGTTTTCAAAACTAGAATATTACTATTGTGACACGTCTAGTTGTTATGTTTAACCGCAACTGAATTTGAAAAGTTTCATGATCACTAAAACAATCAGAAAGCTACTGCGTAATCAAATATAGTTGTTCGGTGGAATCAAAGGGAATAATATGCATTTGCTGAATCTGTCGCTTTAATGGTTTCGTAAGATGAGTAGACAAATCTTAGAAGTTTAGGGATTAAATAAAAGAGCAAAGCAATGGAAACATAAGAATAAGAAAAGGCAATTTAGAAGGAATCAAGACATGTTGGAGGATAAAACCAAAAAAAAAATTACATAAGCACCCAAGCTGACGACATCTTAGTTTTTTTTTTCACTTAAAACTTCAATTTTTATATTTTTTTCTTATTAGCTTCCACAGCATGCAGACTTCTGTGTGGCCTGCGCGGCTCCAGCTGACTGGTCAGTCTGGCTTATCCTGATCGTCGCAGGCTGCAATCAGACGAACAAAAACATGTAACAATACGTTTCAGAACCGTCAGATGAATGAAGATCAGTAACAAGGAAAGCAGAGATGTATGTAACAAACCTCAGCCTTGGAGTCAGTGTCAGAAAGCCTCTGCTTTATGTCCCTCCCTATGGAGAAGAAAACTTCTTCCACGTTTAGGTTTGTCTTAGCACTCTGCAGCAAGACACAGCAATATAGATGTAAGCAATTGTGTCTTATGTATACAAGAACCATCGAATAAAACTGAGAGACTTACAGTTTCAAAGAACTTAATCCCGTACTCATCAGCGAGAGCCTGACCCTTTGCTGTAGGAACCGCCTAAAAATTTGGTCAATTGAAACTGTTATTAACACAAATAGTGAAAGAGGAGGAAGTGGGAGGGGTGGGGGATGATTACCCTCTTGCTTTCGTCCATGTCAGCCTTGTTCCCTACCAAGATCTTGTTAACATTATCTGAAGCATGCTGTTCAATATTACGAATCCAGTTCCTAATGTCTGCAATTTTGGTATCAACAATCAATCTTTGAGTATAAAAGAAATGAGAATTTAATTAATAACAGAATTGAGGGGGGTAGGGTGTTTACTGTTGAAGGAGGACTCGTCGGTGACATCATAGACCAGCAAAATGCCCATTGCCCCACGGTAATAAGCTGTCAAAATGCAAAAACGATAATTAGAATGTAATCAGAAAATCTCCAAGTGCAGACTGGATTGATTCATAAGGAAGTGACTGACCGGTGGTGATGGTGCGAAAGCGTTCTTGACCAGCAGTGTCCCAAATCTGGAGCTTGATACGTTTGCCATCAAGCTCAATGGTTCTGATCTTAAAGTCAATGCTACAAAATCAACAAAGAAAGAAGAAGACTCCAATGAGATTGATTAATAAAAAACACATAGATCAATCAATAGGTTTAGCTTGTCAAAAAAAAAAGAAAAAAAAGAAACCCAATGGTGGTGATGAAGCTAGTGGTGAAGGAGCCATCAGAGAAACGTAGAAGCAGACAACTTTTACCCACACCTGCCACCAAATCATCATCATTAATTTCACAGATCCCTCCTAACACACTAATCTAATCGGAAAATTAAAAAAAAATAATAATTAGATCGAGTCCATAGAAACTAGTGCTCGGATGATTGACATACCGCTATCTCCAATCAAAAGAAGCTTGATGAGATAGTCGTAATCAGCTCTGGCCCTAGCAGGTGGAGCAGCCATCGAGGATGATTCTAAAATGGACAATAAAACCAAAAAAAAAACTCAGAGATCAAACCATTTTTTTTTATCTTTGTTTCATTCAGAGAAACCAAATCGTAGAAGAAGATCAGGAGGAGAAAACACGTACCGGATGAAAGGAAACAGAGAAGAAACCGATGTAATCGGAGCTAAGGACGGCTAAAATGCGCCACTCCTCGATTTAGATTCCCTCTTCTCCCTGCTTCTTCTTCGTCTTCGTCTTCTTCGCTGTGCACGATAGGATACCACGCGCAAGTTAACACTAGAAAACGATGAGGAGGGAACGATTCTTCCTTCTCTTCGAAAGGGCCACGAAGCCTTATGGGCCTTTTATTAATCACTTAAATAAATATATATCCAAATCACCTAGCTGGACCAACTTGGCTTTCATCTTAATTGCATCCCCGAACTGCCATCTGTCACTGTGCCTATCGCTAATACCTTAACTGATGAACCGGCAATACATAGAGATGCAAATACTACTACTACTACTACTACTACTAATGGCTAAAGCCTAAAATCATCATAGAGTAGGTAGAGAAATAACGTGTTTATTTATTTCTAAAAGAAATTCTAGAGACTATGAAATTTAATTTCGCAACTTCTTTATCAGCAACTTTGAAATTTTCTTAACACATAAAGTCAGAATGAGGACGTTTGATCCAACTGTCAGGTCTTTTTCCGTTTAGGAAGTTGCCAACTACTGTAACATTCAACATGAAATGCGTAGAAATGTGGAAGTTTCTTGATCCTAGATAATAATGAAGATGAAATTTGTACAACCATTTGGATTATATTTGTCAACTCAGAGAATCCATTTTGATTAGCTTTGTAGATAACAATGTTAAACATATATATGCTACACCCAAATGACTGAACACCACATATCAAAATATACCGAAAGAAAACTGCATTAACGTATTTAATTTACACAATTTATTAATTATAACACATACACATTTATACTAATTGATACCACATCAGACAATATTAATTTTCACTTAAGAACAGTTTATTGTTAGTAATTATTAAAATAATCGTTTCAAAGAACTTAGAAAAAAAACTCTTCAATCTCTAATTTCTTTTTACTCTAAATAATCTTTTTCTAATTATGGATTTCTTTCAAGGTATGACTCTCCTCCTGATTCTTCTTCTTCCTGGTCAGACCGGCAAACAAGCTAATCTGCTGATTTCAAATTCAGTTTTTGGGCTTTCTGGTTGTGGAACTTCATTTAAATTGATTTGAATTCGTTGTTTGTTTGTCTGGATTCATTAATTTAATGCCATTGGATTCATTAATTCAACCACATCCCTTGTTGTTGTTTTTTTACGACAACTCCCTTGTTGTATTCCAAAACTATATTAAAAACAGTTAGAAAATCAATTAGAGCATCTCCAATGTAAAACTCCATTTTTTCCTCTAAAATGGAGTAAAAGTGAATCTGGAGTAAAATTGCTTCAACCCTACTCCATTTTTCACTCCATAATAGAGTCATGAACAAACAAAAAATAAATTAAACTTCAAAATGGAGTGAGATATGGAGTTGGGTTGGAGCATATGTTACTCTATAATCACTTTTACTCTATTTTAGAATTAAAAATGGAGTTGGGTTGGAGATGCCCTTAGTCATCTAAAAGTCTCCAAAATAATGGAAATATGGAGTTTTGTCATCACACCTTCCATCGTGTATGATAATTAAGGACTACAAAATTGACAAATCGAAGTTTTTGATGTTTGAAAAACGTCTCAGCATGTTTAACTGCGAGTAATGTTTAATAAGCAGAACTAGAGTCGATCAAAGAAATCTAATTTAGTTCGTACAATACAAATTCACGGTTGCATGACGACTGACGAACTCAAAAACCGAAATAAGTCGTCTATTCTCTCCTAAATGGTCTAAAGCATCTGAGTACATTGACGAGTTCAAAAAAAGCAGGGAAATACAACCCGATATAACAGGAACTCGTGTGAAGCTGCTGCTTCAGTAAAAAAAGCCAAGAACCTTGCCACCCACATTCTTTCTCCTGGCTTCTTCGTGATCCATGATTCCAGCTGAGGTTGTCAGGACAATGTAACCAAACTGCACAAAGAACATTTGCTCAATAACTTGACACATTGCAAGATGAGTACGAGTTTTAAGACCCGATTAAACTCTAACAGAAACAGAAAAAACTGACTAAGCAAATCGATATAAGTATATAATATTCGTTTTTGCTATTTTAAAAAAAATAATAAAAGGGTTTATTCACGATGTAAAATCTTTCCATCCCATTTGAGGTAATAAAGAGTACTTTCAAGAGGATGCATAGAAAAGATTCAGTTTTGATTTACGCCCGCAACGGAACAAGAACAGCATGAGACTTGCTGCTCTGATCTCTCATAGGCATTATTAAACTATATGCAAAAAAAAAATATAGAGCGTAAAATGCAAAAATATTGTCCGTAGACCAACAACGAACCTGTCGGGAAGGAAGAAGACGAGCGGTCCAACCCTCAATCTCCTTAACACCAACATCAAAACGAGGACTGATAACACCGCACTTGTTGAGCCTTCCATTTAACTCAACAACTATCTTACCAGACCTGTGGTCATCAACATACTCAAACTCCCCAATGTAACCTAACAATCCCAAGAGTGTGAACAAACATCATAACTCTATTATAGGAAACTTTAAAAATGAAAGAAGCAAGTAAACACTACCATACCGTGCTTTTGCATGACGATAAGGAACTTGATTATGACTTTGGAAGAAGGCCTGATCATAACCTGCCTCTTCCCCCTCTTCTCTGCATTATACATGCTCTTAAGAGCGTCATTTAGGACACTGATTCTCACCATTCTTCAAACTGAAAATCAGAAAGAGAAAAAGAAACTGAGCTTAACAACGAATCGTTGTAAATCATACTTGCTTTTTGGCATTTCCTAAATTAAAAATGATAGAGAACAGAACAAGTAAACATCAATTCAAGCATTAATACAAGAAAATGATCCTAATGAAACTAACGGGAGTGGCATAACAAACGAGTCCAAACTAGGAAATGGAACTACGGGTGTGACAACAACATATTTAAAAAGGTAATACATCAGATAAAGAGAGCCGTCTTTGTTCCATTTTTATTTTCATTTTTTAAATTTCTGACCTTGAAATTGAAGCAGGGAGCAGCGCCGACGCCTCTCGTTAGTCTGGAAGTAGAGATAAAAAGAAGAGCTAGAAGGCGGAATGAAAACTAGGGTTTTAGCTTTTCTTATACGGGTTACGGACAGGATCCACTTGGTCCATACTACGTATGTATTCGGCCCATTGTAGTTCGTTATGGATATCTTTATTTGACATCTTCCCCATTAAGCCTTTCCGCAATCTAACGGTCTATATTGAAACATGTAGTTAATTAGTGAAGAACAAGTCAAATGAAATGTTTTAACGGGCCCGTCAAAGAGTGAAACTTTTATTCTTGGTTCAGATAACCATTTAAATTATTTTAAAATTTAAAGGTTTATATAATATTTTTTTTTTAACTCGAAGAAAATTGAGATACGGTCGATAAAAAATTAAAGACAAAGAACACAAACCAAACAAAATAAAATAAAGACATAAACAGAGCCTAAAGCTCATATATGTCCTTATATAATATTTTAGTTTTGTCTAAAATTAACTATATTAATTATAAATTTATATAATATATGCCAAAATAATTAAATTTAATCTATAAATTAGTTTGGTTTGAATATTTAGATAGATAATCAATAAATATTTTAAATATTTTGATGTTTTGTTAGTTATTTCTGATATTTATTTTTACCATTTTTTGATATATTGGATTTTAAAAAATAATTAATAAATTTAGTTATATAAATTTATTTTAAATATATTAAGGTCTTTGAAATACTTTGGTTTTCGTTGGAATCGATTTCGGTTGTTTAATATCAAACTTTTGAATCATTCATATATTTAATCAATTTTAATTTGGATTTGACATTATTTGTTGGCCAAATTTATTTTTTTTTCCAACCATAGTTAAAACATTATAGAGTAACCACAAGACCATAACAATCATGAGCCTTGAATAATTCTTCCTCATCTCGGCCCATATTCAGCAAGATCATTTCCAATTTTCCTCTGATTTTATCTCTATATTTTTTTCTAAAATAGAAATTTTTATTATAAAAGTAAATTGTTCCAATGTAATTCTTCTATTTATAGATAAAGATATAGAGATATTTATCTTCACCTCTAATTATAGAGTAAAAAATAACAATTTTTTTATATTTTAGAGAAATTCTATTACATAGACATGCATTGAATCAAATTCATATCTATATTAGAGATCTCTATTTTGGATAGAAACTAGATGTCAATTTTATAAAAATGAAATTTATAAACACACAAATATGGCTAAAAACTTTAATCCCAAAAACTTAAAACTGAGTGGTATTTTTATGTCCACCTCTAATCCAAAATAAAGAAAAAAATATCAATAACAAAATATGTATTGTTTATAATATTAAAATACAATACATTTAAACAAAACTCATTCAGCACCGAAAACGGATTATATTCTAATAATTAATAAAATACCTTGATTGAAGTTTTAATATGGGCAATGAAATGTACGAGGAACTTGCGTCAGTTTCAGATCACGTTTACAACAGATTGTGTATAATTGGTGAAGATGGTGTCTGAACCAGATAAATGGTCTGTGTTTGCTACTTATTTATAAGACATAAAAACTTTGAAAGAATCTTTTAACAGTTTAGAGATCATTTATGTACCTCACATATAAAATTTGGAGGCCGATGGCTTAGCACGTAGTGTTTGAAAACAAACGTCTTTTGTTATGAACATAGATGCAGAACTAGCAGTTTGGTTTACAGAGTCCGTTTGAATCCGTAAAAGTTGATGAAAAAAAAAATACCTTGATTGAAAACATCAGGTAACGAAAAGATGCCCTATTTTTTTTTTTCAAAATGGCTGCTTTTGGCGAAAGCTTCATTTTCTAAAACGGAGGTACGTGTCTGGATTATAGAGGCCAAAATAAAAAAGGGATTTGACTAATTCTGTTAAGAAAAAAGCAATTTGTGAACCAATCATCCATTAGGGCGTCATGCTGTAATTAATCAACGACAATATCATTTGAATAGGTTTTATTTGGAACCATTCTTTTTAAGATTATGATTGGATTCGTTGTTTTGACCATTGGTTGTGCTGACCCAGATTTGTTGTATTTTCGGTTTTTCACCATATGTTATTACCATCTATCCTATTAAAAGTGAAGTACAAATGGGAATTTACCCTGAGTTAACTTCATTATTTACAACTGAATGCCACTGGTTTTAATTATTGAACTTTTGTTATTTGTCCATTTGTATTACACGACATATGTGAAGCCCATCACGTTTTTTTCCCTACTAATTATCAATAGGCTACGTTATCTTTATGTAAATTTACTAAGAGTTGGGCCTATTTGCCATTTATCTAAGCATCTTTAACCAGCTTTAACCAGATGACCATAAAATGTGTGGAAATTCGGGTTTAGTCATAAACTGTTCTCTACAAAACAAAATTTGAAACGACATTATAACAATTCTTTTCTAAAAGTTGAAATATGCCAATATTTGTCTTATACTACATATGCCAATCTTTTGGTTATTATATCTAAGATATTACAATCAAAAACCAGTTGGTCTATCAAATTCAATATAGAGTTGCGATCAACCGGTTTTCTTATTTATCTATATTATTAAAGTTCAAGTACCCAATTGAATTGTTTGGAAACAAGAATAATAGAATAAATGAGATATATTTGGCAACATGGATAGTAGAGATGTGTAGTTTCTTTTATTTACACATTTAGTCATTGTATTTTCAATAAATTAATAACAAATGAGAATTGCTTAAAAACATGAATAACATATTTAATACTTCTTTTTATATAAACATTTAGCCATTGTTGTTATAATACATAAAACAATCTTCTTTCTATATTTCTTTTTATTTACAATTCTGTCACTATATTTACAATTCTTTATGGTGAAAATAAAAACACAAACTGAAATATAAATAGTATATTATATAAAACAATTTTTAAAAACAGTATTATTACCTTATTTAGTTTAGTCAAATCTAAAAATTTAAAGAGTTCAATTTTCAAAAACAAATACCATAAAACTAGGTGTTTAGCCCGCATATGCGGGCATATACATTTTACAGCTACTTATTAATACAATAATTAATAATTAAAAGATTATAATGGTAAATCCGTATTTTTCATTTGACTATTCTTATGTATAATGATTTTTTTCTTGGAAATTCTTATGTATATGATATTCATTATTAATAAATAAATTTTAGAAATCACTCAATATTATTTTTCAGTTATATAAAAGTAATAATTTTAGTTTTGTCTTGAAAATTATTATGTATACTATATTCATTGTTAATAAAAAATTAGAAATCACTCAATATGATCTTTTTAATTATATAAAAGTAAAAATATTAATTGATTATTATTTAGTTATGTATTTCTGTTTTTTTTTAATTTTTAAGTTTCTATTAAAAGATATCTTTCGGATAATCACAATATATATATATGATCATTATCTTTTTATTTTAAAATATATATTTATGGATTTTGGATAATTATTATTATTATTAATTATTAATTATTAATTTTTATCATTTATCTAATAAAATCATTTAAATTCGTTTTTTATTTTAAGTAATTTATAAATTCTATTCATTAAGGGTATAAACGATATTAACCGCTCTAACTTTTAACGTGAGAGCTCCGTTGCGAAAAATCACTTCGCAAATAATAGTATAGATAGATTAATAATAATTCATAGAAAACTAATTCAAAAAATTAAAACTTTGAAACATGGATAAAAGTATGTCAAGAAGAAAAAAGTAATGGCCTATGTTATTAATAAAAATTGGAAATCCATTATATCAGTTTTAAAATATACAAAATGGACTAATATAATTACCTAAAAACATTGTTTTGTCTAAGATAATCATTAGATTTTATATACGTATTTCAAATCAAAATAATAATTTAAATTTGATTTATATCAAAAATTGATAAAAAAATATGCATTCATTCAAAAATTTATTTTTACTAAAATATTTTCCAATAACCATTATTAAAAATATTTTTCAATATATATAAAAAAATACAACAAAAAAATTAATTCTATATACCAACTTAAATTATGGTTTTTATATTTCGGATTAAACTTTAAGAATATAATAATATATATGATTATTTATAAGATGGTACATATAAAATACTATTACTTATATGATTATTTATATGATGGACCAATACAATTAATTATATGATGACATATATACGATACATAATAGTGACTAGGGCTAGACGTTCAGGTATCCATTCTGTTTGGGTTTTGGGTTTCCAGGGTCAAATATTTCAGTCCAATTCATATATTTCTAACTTTCAGTTCGAATTTTGACTGGGGCTGCGTTCAGGTATCAATTCGGGTTAGTTACATATTTGCTTGGGTTTTGGGTTTCCGAGGTCAAATATTTCAGCCCCATTCAAATATTTCTGAATTTCAGTTCGAATTATATTCGGATCTTTGCGGGTTCAGTTCGGGTTCGGATAACCCATTTAAATTATTTTTTTAAGAATTCATTATAAATTTTTAATTTCTTAAAATATATAAATAAAATAATATATTGTATATAAATCTGAAAAACATATGTCAGAATACATAAACTTAACATATAAATTGGTTTGGTTTAAATTTTGGATCAAAAATCAATAATTATTTTAAATATTTTTGGTGTTTTGAGTGTACTTCCAATATGTTAGATATTTATATTTGACTATTTATATATTTTCAAGTATTTAAACCAACCTAAAAGTATCATATATATATTCTGGATGTTTTTATATACATTAAAACTAAAAATAATTAATATATATACATATATAAGTATATAAATCTTTTTCGGATACATTTTGATATCCAAAATACTTTGGTTCGAATTGGTTATGGTTTTAGTTGTCTAAATATCAAAATTTTGAATAATTTGGATATTTAATCAATTTTGGTTCGGGTTTGATATTACTTTTTCGGATCGTGGTCGGTTCTTCAGATTTTTTTTTTATCCAGTTTTGATATTGACATAAAAAAATAAATAATAATATATTTTTGAAATATACACCCGCACGGGCGGGCGGGTCAAAATCTAGTTTGTGTTTATTAATGAACACATATTAATATAATCTTCCTTTTCAGAAAAAACATATTAATACAATCTCATAAGTTGAAACTAATCTCATCGGTTTTTTTTTGTCAACACTTATTCTATTTTTTTAGATAAATAATCTTCCTCAGAAAACATTTAAATTAAATTATCTGTATTTTCACTTTTCCATATCATTTATGAGATGTAAGCAAATGAAATACGAATGATCAGAAGAAAAAAAAGCAAAATGAAATACGTTTCTGTATATAAAAAAAAGAGGAATAGATTCTGGATAGCTTACAAATAACGCGGAGAGGAAACAGTGAAGAAACAAAAAGAACACAAGTCATATCGTTTTTTGCCGACTGGAGAAAATATATCTTTCTTCCTGCTTCTTGGTTTTCAACTAGAGTTATCGTTTGAAATCGGTTTGATTCAGCAGCCATGGTGAGCTCTCAAAAAGTGCTCCTCTCTTTACTGTTTTGAATTGTTCGCTTGTCGATTTGAATCCAAATATCCGTTACAGTATCTCTTCTCTCGCTCTGTTAGATCTGGAGATGAATTATTAGTGTCACATCTCAAAGATAGTTTTGTCTTTTTGTGTGATGGGTTGGTTTATAGAAACCCGACCAAGGAACTCGTAACTTTGTTCTGTCTGAAACCAGGAGGAAACTCGTGTTTGTTCACTTTAAATTCATATATAAGTTGAATTTCACGAGTTTTTTTCATCAGCGATTGTTGATCGTTCGATCTATATCATTGGTGATGTGTAACCTGATACTATTGGTAAACACAGGCTAACGCGGCATCAGGAATGGCTGTGCATGATGATTGCAAGCTCAAATTTTTGGAACTGAAAGCGAAAAGAACTTTCCGTACCATTGTCTACAAGATTGAGGACAAGCAAGTGGTGGTGGACAAACTCGGTGAGCCAGAACAATCATACGATGACTTTGCAGCGAGTCTTCCCGACAACGAATGTCGATATGCCATTTATGACTTCGACTTTGTCACCGAAGAGAACTGCCAGAAGAGCAAGATTTTCTTCATCGCATGGTACCAAAAATTTAGTTTAATTAATTCATTATATGATTTTGGCTTTCTCGTGTCTTTGGTTTTGCGAATAATATCTTATATTATATGATCATCAAATGCTTTAGGTCTCCTGACACTGCCAAAGTGAGAGACAAGATGATATACGCGAGCTCTAAGGATAGGTTCAAGAGAGAACTGGATGGGATTCAAGTGGAGCTTCAAGCAACCGATCCAACCGAGATGGGGCTTGATGTTTTCAAGAGCCGCACCAACTAAAAAGCTAAAACCCCTCCTCCTTGTGAATGGTGGAGGGGCCCTTGAATAAATTTGTTTCTGGAGTGAATTTATGTGTATGCTGTTAACTGTTGTTCCCTCTGACGGTTATGAAACTATTAACATCTTCCTTTTATTTGGCTATTGTTATCGTCTTTCGTGTTCTCTTGATGATCATGTGTTTCATCATCTATGAACTTGTGAGATTGTAGCTGCCTTGCCTTCTGGCGGTTTGCAATCTTTTGTGTCAGTTTATGTACAACAATACTTTGAAAAATCAGATTGGAGTTTATTGATTGATGATTGCGACTATAACTTCAAAAGCTTTTTGCCGCGAAACACTGCCGTGTCGGAAGGCACCAAGGCCGTTACTAAATTCACGAGCTCCTTGACCTGTGAATCTTGAAACTGGGTTACATTTCTATCAGTGTTGTAATTAGTGCTATGAATCTGTTTAGAATCAAAATTTATGTTTTCGCTTAATGTATGAAATTCGAAATTGAGTTCTTCATATTCTGTGGATTAATTGTTACTTTACACAGAAATTTTGATTAAATCGTTTCTCCAGTTCGTCATTTAAAAAGAAAAAAAATCAAAACTTTCTAAGATATCAAATGGCTTCGCCCGGGTTCGAACCGGAGACCTTCAGTGTGTTAGACTGACGTGATAACCAACTACACCACGAAACCATTTTGTTAAAAGGTGGGTTACGCAAAATTGAAGACGAATAAATTTTGTTTTGTTTCACTAAGGATTTTGTTGAGTCTGCTCTCGTCCTCCTCTACTTCTGATTCTTCTCACCGGTGCCTGAGAATATTCACCAAAAGCAACTCAAAATAACATAAAGGACGTCTGATTCTTCTCAAGTGTCTTAACATAGCTAGTTCCCCTGTTTTTTTTTTGGTAAAAGTTCCCCTGGTTATGTTATCTACATGCCGTTAATTATGTTACATTTTGCTTGAGAGAGTCAAATTTTGATGTTTTATTGTTCTTTAAAAACCGAGTTGATCAAAACACTGATATCTTGTCCTTTTTCTTGATAGCCGATTACCTTAATCAATTAATAAACTTGAGCAAGATCATGCTGATTGCCTTATTAATCACTTATCCACTGTGATCTAACCACGTTCAGATTTGTGGAAGCTTGTTAAAACCAATATATATGTAACACAAGTGGTATACTTGAAGCCTATTTATTGAGGATGATTAGTTTCTGCTGATTAACCAACAGCCAGACAGGTAAAAATCATTTACTTGAACCCAAAAGCAGTAGCGACATAACCAAAAGCACACCATAGATATGACACATCCACATTGTACATTACATATTTGGCCTCCCTCTAGCAGTAAGCGTTACCAAAGCTAGAACAAATAGTTCTCATCCAGAGGAAACCTGTAAACTTGCCATTTTTGTCTCAGCCTGAGAATTAGTTCTTCAGATCTGACCATCTCAACATCAGAGAATTATAAAACAATGTAATTGTTCAAATATTGAATTTCATATATTTCTTGATGATACAAAAAGCAAACTGAAACTCACTAAAAGAAAAAAATCAAATCTGAGAAATTGATTATAAACCAAAAAAAAAGAAAAACAAATTGTAAAACCCTAGCCGCCGAATCCATAGAGAGTCCTCCCTTGCCTCTTGAGAGCATACACCACATCCATAGCGGTCACAGTCTTCCTACGCGCGTGCTCGGTGTATGTGACGGCGTCGCGGATGACGTTCTCCAAAAAGATCTTGAGCACTCCACGTGTCTCCTCGTAGATCAGACCGCTGATACGCTTCACGCCTCCTCTGCGAGCCAAACGGCGTATCGCAGGCTTGGTGATTCCCTGGATGTTGTCTCTCAGGACCTTCCTGTGTCGCTTCGCTCCTCCTTTCCCCAAACCCTTGCCTCCCTTTCCACGACCCGACATTTTTCTTCTGAATTTTTCTCAATTATTTCTCTTTTTTTTTTTTTTGTGATTGCTGTGTTTTAATGAGGGAGAGCAGTGGGGTTAATATATAGTCGTAGATATAGTCTCATGTCTATGTCTCGATCCGGATGATATTAATGATTATGTATTGGCCGTCGATTAAGCGATAATCAACGGCTATTACAATCGATCCGCGTGATGCACGAATGTTCTCCAAATTATAGCGGGAGTACTTTTTACGGTTCCCTTCCTGCGTGTTTTTCATTTCCCTCCCCTTCTTGCTGGAATTCGCCGCCATTTAAGTTTTACTAAACGCTGTCGTTTTGATGTGGTATGTTCGACCACACTCCCAATAATCAGCAGTCCAAGCAGTAAAAATCAGTGTTTTTAAAATAGGAGTGTCTCGGTAGTTGGACCGCATTCAACCATAAACCGAATATATAACCGGACTACATCTAATGATTGGTTTGACCGTGAACCGATCACGTAACCAGAGCCGGCCCTAGACACAAGCAGAAGAATCAATGGCTTCCGGCCGGTAATTAATATCAATAAAACCGGCCACAATTTTTCAAAAGTTCCTTTGGGTGTAGTTGTTAAATAGTCACTGTCCATGACTATCCATCACCCTCCCATCATATTAATTTATTCGGCCATTTTTTTTTCATTTTGGCTTCTAGCCTTTAAATTCCTAGGACTGGCTCTGCACGTAACTAGATTGGATTTCAAAGTAATTAAACTATTAAATCATCAAAAATCTATAAATCATTCATTCGACCAAAAAAAATCTATAAATCATCTATATGAACATAAAACTATTGTATATTTATGATATTTTATGTTTAAAAGTTTTTTATATATTAATTATGTATCATATTTACTAACATTACTTCTAAATTTATATACTAAAAATATATTAAATCAAATTACTGAACTAGCAGACCATATTAAACTGTGACCCCAACATTTTTTCGGTTCAGCTTTCGATCCGGTTTTAAGAGCATTTGCAAAAATCCCATAGATTATGAAAAACAAATAATACAAGTGTAAATCACTCGGGACATATACAAGTGTAAATCAGGCATAAAGATCAAAGAGATCAAGTCGGTTATTATATTAAAACAGTTTAAATAAAGCATATCATATAAATAAATTTTAAATTACAAGAAAAATCAAAACACAAAATAAATAAATATAATATATCTATATTATTAAAACTGAAGTAAAAATTATGTTTATTTGGAAACATAGATAATAATTTTTTTAAAAAAATATTTGTTTGGAAACTTTAATAGTAGTTTAAAAAAAAGTTTGTTTGGAAACATTAATATTAGTTAAAAAAGTTTGTTTGGAAACATAAATAGCAGTATAAAAATATAATATTGTTTGGAAACATAGATAGTAATAAAATAAAAATATATAAAAATTAGAAATCTATTATATTATGAGAAATTATCTATTTGTGTCAACTTTAAAATATACAAAAAATGAGTTAATCTCATTATTTAAAAATATCATTTCCTAAAATAATCATAAAACAAAATTTAAAATTTCTATACATATTTCAAATCAAAATAATAATTTAAAATTGATTTATATCAAAAAATTATTTTAAATATACATATATTCAAAATTTTATTTTTACTAAAATATTTTCCAATAACCATTATTAAAAAATGTTTTCAATATATGTGATTATTGTAAATATAATACATGTGATTATTTATATGATAGCACGTATAAATACTATTCATTATATGTTTGATGTGTTTTTAAAAGAAAAAAATAGATTGTGAAGCAGGGGTGTGCGTTCTGGTACCCATTCGGATTCGGTTTAGGTTTGTTTGGGTTTCTAGTTTTCAGGGTCAAAGATTTCAGTCTCATTTGGATATTTCTAAAATTTGGTTTGGATTCGATTCAGATCTTTGCGGGTTTGTTCAGGTTTGGATAACCTATTTAAATTCATTATATACTTTAAATTTCTCAAAATATATAAAATAATAGTATATTACATATAAGTTCAATAACATATATCAGAATACATGTACTTAACATATAAACTTGTTTAGTTTAAATATTTGTATAGAGAATCAATAATTATGTTAAGTATTTTTGGTGATTTTAATATAATTTAATTATTTTAGATATCTACATTTGACTATTTATATATATTTTCAATTATTTAAACCAATTTACAAGTACCATATATAATCTGGATGTTTTTATATACACAAAGTCTAAAAAATAATATATATATATATATATATGTTTAAGTATATAAATCTATTTATAATATATTCATGTATTTGAAATACTTCGGTTCTGATCGGATTCGGTTTCGGTTTTTTAAATACCAAATTTTGATAGTTAGTTAATTTTGGTTCGTGTATTTCTTTTTGGATCGGGATCGGTTCGACTTTTTAGATTCAGACTTTTTGCCTAACTCTAATATTGACATGAAAATAACATGTTTATAAAAATATACACCCGCACAGACATGCGGATCAAAATCTAGTAAACAAAATCGTAGTATAGTAATTTTTTTTTCTGAACAACATGATTTAAAAGGCCTCAGGCCCGAAAGTTGAACAGATAAAAGAGAGAGGCTTTGGCTAAATAGTCCGCCAACCTATTATCTTCTCTTGGAACAAACGAAAAACAACAGAAAAAAAAAGGATGAGTGAGCAATTCGATGTCCGACAAAATTGCGTAGAGGTTCATCGGCTTGGTGATCGAATCTATCGTTTTGATAAGCGATAAGGAGTCTGATCCGAGTATAGTAATTCATACGAGGAAATTATGGACCCTGAGATCAACATTTTCTCTGAGAAAACATATGAGGAAAAAGACAACAAAGGCTTCGAATGGTAATGCAAGAAATTACACTGCACCATAGTTAATAGTAATATTTTTTTACATATATTTATGTATCCGTCTTTTTTTTGTTTGCTATTAGACTGCACAATTGTTTTGCATATTGCCATTATTTGGAATTAAAGAGTGAGAAAACTTGTTGTTTTCTACGTCGAATCTTGTATTTAGTTTAGGTGTGTTTGCAAATCGCAAATGTTTCTTATTTATCACTAAGCTTGTTTTGTTGTTTGCTAGTGCAACACTTGGACATCCAAATTTATTAATTATCATCGTCTCGTTTTTGTTTAAATCTGGTACAGCACAGCTTAAAACTGATCACAGTCGGAATGCAAAAGAGAGTCAATTGTGTTAGGGACATGATGAGATATCATGTGCCTGTTGGGAGGTGGAGATTGTTCGGGTCCGTGATATGATTATTATCTTACATGGTCCAGCTCCATTAAAGTGAGACAACCGACTATTCATCAATTATTTTATGAATTTATAAACTATAGTCTTTTTACATATATTTGACAACCAAAAAGTTACCAAATTTCCCTGTATGGTCAATTTGAACCAAAAAAAAAAATTCTTCAAAATCAAAACCTGAATACATCAAAAGAGGCCTTTCCTTTCTGCTATACAGATTAAAAAGCGTTGTCGCAAAAAGGGAAATAAAATAAAAAGTTTCTTTTGTCTTTTCTTCTGTATCCACAAAAAAAAAAAATGGCGACTGTTCCTGACACTGAAGAATCGAGAACTGTTGTCGAAGAAGATCACGAGCACGACTCGTTGAAGAAGCTAGCGACCTCATTTCTAGGCCTGAGCTTCTCGGTGATGCTAGCTCACCTCCCCAGCGACGCGCTGTCCCTGGTCCCGCGGCTGAGGACGGAGGTCGACGAGCTGAAACAGCGGCTCGCGGCGGCGGAGGAGCAAGTCCGCCAGATGAAATGTCGGCGCGTGGAGGACTCGAAAGCGAACGCGCGCGTGGTGGAGATCTTCGCCAGCAACAGGAACGCGTGGCAGGAGGAGGAGAAGCGTCTGCAGAACCGGATTCACGAGATGGAGGAGGAGAGGGAGGAGTTCGTGGACAGGATACGCGAGCTGGAGAGAGAAGTGGGCGAGAGGGATGAGATGATTGGGTTTATGTCGAGAAGAGGGGTTCAGGAAGATGATGATTCCACCGAAGGTTACGGTGCGGATCTCCACACTGTATCTTTTTCTCCCCCTACAGCTTATCCAAGCTCTCATCAGTTGTGGGCGGAGTCTCACAACACTAACCCTTTTCAGGTTTGGTTTTTGTTTTTGTTTTTCCTTTTTTAAACCGGTTTTTGTTTTTCTTATTTCATGATACTGACAGAGACTTAGGGTTTATATATATTTTTTTCTTTTTCTTTTGTCAAACCGGTTTTTGTTTTTCTTATTTCATGATACTTGATGGTTAACAGAGATTCAGGGTTTATATATTTTTTTCTTTTTTTGTAGGATGTAGAGTATGAATCTTTGGAATCTATGTACCATATGAAGCAATTTGTGCCAAGGTAACAGATTTTTTTTTTGAATTGAATTTTTTTTTTGTGATGATCAGCATTGTAACCTTATCTTTTCATTTCATAAAAGGGAATCACCATGGAAGATAGATAGTGAAGCAACAGGTGTTTCTGCCAAGCTGAGGTTACTAGAAGAGGAACTAGTAAATCTTGAGAAAGTTTGTCCTAGTGACATTTCAAAGGTCTCGTCTTTGTTGAGAAAACAGGCAAATAGGTATCAAGCTCTCTCAGGGAAGATCGATGATCTATGCAGAAGAATGGTACTAAGTTGTAACATTTATATAACACATTCTTGAGTTCCCTCAAGAGCTAACAAAAGGGCTTCTGCTATATGTTTCTTTCTTTGTCAGCAGAGTAGTGATCCTTGCGATGCGACACTAGGACCCGAGTTCAGGACACAAAGACAAACCGAGTTTCTGCTCGAGTGTTTCAGATTTCAGCAGCGAGCATCAGAGACGGGGCAGAAGCTAGTTGCATTGCAGACGGAAATCACAAGGAGCAACCAAGGAGATCAACTTAACCAAGCCAAGATGAACACAAGAAGGTCACTGGATTTGATCAAGAACAACTTGAAAGAAGTTCAGAGAAACCTCGAGATTTGGCTGGCTAGGATCATTGGAGATCTCGAAGGCATACTTGCTAGAGACGGTGCTTCGCGTGTAAGAGAATTCTACGTTGCCCGTTACCCTTTTGTTCAGTAGAATCAGAACATCTCTGTTCTGTACCTTTTTAAGTCTAATTCGCTGTTTTTTTTAATTGTTTCTTTTGCTTTTGAGAAGTTTTATATGTTCTGTAACCGTAGTTAACATGCAAAAGATCACTGTAGAAATCTAGATTCGGGCTGATGAATAAACAGATTGTGTAATAACTTGATCTGATGTGAGAGATGTAAAGCTCTAAAAAGAGTTTGTTTGATGGGAGATAGACAGAGAGAGACAATGTATCTATTCTATACCGAAATGGAAACATAATCTTCTAATACACAGTCCATTGGCTCTGGTTTTGTTCTGAGTTTATGAACTGGAAGGAGAAGAAGATGAGGGTTCACTATCATAACCTAGACGGATTCTGGTCGGTAGAGGTCTAGCTATCAGTCCTTCGGTAACCCAACCCACCGTTTCACTGTCTTCTTTGGCCAGTTCAAACTCCCTTCGCACATAATCTAAAGAAATGTGAAGGCGACCACCCGGTTTGCAGTCTGAGTAAGTGTTTGTAGCTTCGATCCCAGCATTCTTCTCTAGCCAGTAGAGGTAGTTCACTTGAAACAACGACCTGAGCATGTCTTGTGGCGACGAGCTTTCCTTGAGCGTCACCTGACAAATTACAAGAGGAGATGGTGAGAGATTCTGCCTGATAACAAATGATGAAAATGGTTTTATTTATTGCTTACGCAGAATCTGCCTTTGTGTTCTGTAAGGATGTATCCCTCATCGCGATACAGATCAAAGAGTGCTATTGCTTCTTCTTTGTTGTGGATAACCTCGCTTAGCTTCGAACCTAGCTGAAGCCGTTCCTCTATGTCTGCTGCTGCTGCTTTTGCTTCTGATGACAAGACAAATTCTTGCAGCTGAATAAAGCAGATTACAAAGAATCAGACTATCAAGCATTGTCTCTTTATCCAAGAAAGTTTTGGATAAGGAGAATGGTATTCTTCACCTTTTTAGGAGATTTTATGTTTAAAAACCGAACAGCTGGGAAGACTGGTTCTTCGTCGTTGACCTCCTTGACTAGAGGAGCTTGGCCGCTGATGAGATATTCACTAAAAACCAAACCTGTACAGTAAACAGAGAGATGTTTACTTCTAGGGCTCTCAGAGGAGTTTGATGAAATACTGAAGGAACTGGGCTGGCTGCAGTTGAGAGACATACTTGCACGATATGGGTTTAGAGTACGGAGTTGGATGCACTGGTAAGATTTGAAATTGGTATACATATGGATCGATGTCACAACACCAAATGCAGCAAGTGCAAGACTTGTTGATGTTCCTATGCTATTGGCAATAACAATTCCAAGCAAGATACCCATTGACTTGCTCACCATTCCTTGAGCTTCACCTTTGGCAATTACCTACAAAAGAAGCAGTTGATGATGCACACAATACTTGAAGGATATATATATTTTAACCGTAGTAGAACCTCAGCAAAGTTCCTTTGAGAAGCAAAGCCAGCATTAAAGCAACTTTTAGTAGCAGCCTGGAGAGAAAAGCAAAAAAGACAAGGTCAATGGTAAACACACAATGATGGTTTGAGAAAGTTAAAAGAAAGAACCTGGATCAATGCAGCAGCAGAGCGGCCAGCACCAGCGGCAGCACCAATCATAACAAAGAAATGAGGGAAGAGGGGTGTAAGCATCTCCATACCAAAGGCAGCGTTTTCAAGAAGATCAGCAAAGAGTCTCCATCCTTTGGGATGAACATCGAAATGGCGTCCGTATTGGGACAACATAATCTTACTGAGATACCCAATCCCATCTTTAAGCACCCAGTTGATCGCTGCAGCTGTAGGGATCGCTCCTTTACCCAACCCAACTGCATAAAGCAAAGACTACCACCCCAAACAAACAAAAAAAAAAACAATGAGCACCAGGTGCTCGTGAAAATGCCTAAGAGAGATAATAAATAAACGTAACCTGAGTGGCGAGGACGCCGCTGATTTGGCTAGCGATTCCTTGAACGCCTCTCCAGAGAGAGTAGTCGAGGTAATCGGAGGTGACGCTGTTAGGGTAACCTTCGGGGAGGAGGAACTGAATCAGAAGGTTTCTACACTGGGCGAGGAGATTCTCAGGAGTCAGAGAAGATGATAAATCCAAGGCGGGTTCTTTAGAGACGACGAACTCATCTTCGACGTAATCCGGGACAAGCCGCTTCCTTTTGCTTCCTCTCACTTCCCAAACCGTATCTTCCGTCTCCTCGGGAGCTCTGGCTATGGCGAAAGCAGCAGACAATCGCAGCTGGAAGAAGCAGGACAAGACCAAGAACAACAGCAAGCAGAGAAATCTAAAAGGGTGCGAAGAAGAAGAGTCGTCATCAGAAGAATTATCGCCACCGTTAAACCACCAACCGCCGTCTCCCCCGCCGGAGGAGCCATTTCCGTTATCATTGTTGCCGATATCTCCAGCAAACAGTGAAGAAAAGCAGCAGCTTCTCGTCCCTAGCGATTGGTTAGTGAAGCTCTCATTAGCAGCAGTGGCGATGACTAATCGAGGGAACTGCGAAAGCGAGGGAAGCGGTGGTGGCCGGAGCGATTGCCGTGGGAGAAGTAAACGCTGCCGGAAAGAAACATCGTTCCAACGTCGCGACGCGACGGAAGCGTCTCCAGTAAATAGATAAGAGCAGCTCATCTTCCTCTTCTCCACGACTTCCAAGTATATTTCAAAACCCCATTTTTCTCATTATTATATATTTTTTTTTTACCTTTTCTAAATAGAGACCGCATAAAATTAGGGTTCTGGTGATATATATCAAAAAAGCCCCAAATTATTCCCGCCATTTTTGTGTGTGTAAAATTAGGGATTTCAATTCAAAGATGGCGAAGAAGGGGATAGAGAATCTGTGGAGAGAAGTGAGGGAGCTGAGTTTGGGAACCGAGACCGATCGCCTCGACTCTCCTCCCTCTCCGCTCCACTTCCTCCGAGACTACGTCTCTCAGAGCAAGCCCTGCGTGATCTCCAACGCGATCCCTCACTGGCCGGCTCTAAACCTCTGGTCCGATCCCGCTTACCTCGCCGGAACTTTGTCCAACGACCTCGTCTCGCTTCATCTCACTCCCAACGGCTCCGCCGACGCCGTCACTCCGATTAGCAGCGACGACGGAGGAGATCTCTGTTTCGCTTCGGCTCACGTGGAGAAGCTCCCGTTCCCTGAGGCTCTTCGCGCCGTTCGATCCTCATCGTCCAAGGGGGAGGAGAAGAAGGTCGGGTATTTGCAGCAGCAGAACGATTGTTTTAGAACGGAGTATTCGACCGTTGCTAAGGACTGCGACGGAGACATCCCGTGGGCTACGGAGGCGCTGGGGTGCTCCCCGGAAGCTGTGAACCTTTGGATAGGCACTGGTCTCTCCGTGACTTCTTTTCACAAAGACCACTACGAGAATCTATACGCCGTCGTTTCGGGGGAGAAGCATTTCCTTCTCCTTCCTCCCACCGATGTGCACCGCCTCTACGTGCAGCGATATCCAGCTGCCAATTACAATTACAATCGAGTCTGTGAGAATCTCAGATCAAGTTTCAGTTGGCTTTGTTTACTAGGATTTGGAAGCGGGTAGATGAGATAAAAAGTTTGGATCTTTTTGTAGGATACTGAAGAGTTCAAGCTTGAGATTGAGCAGCCAGTGAGGCATGTGCCGTGGTGCAGTGTTGATCCATACCCTTCACCAGAGAGGGAAGCAAGTGAGAGATTGAAATATCCGTTGTTCTTTAATGGCCCAAAGCCCTTTCATTGTACTGTCAAGGCTGGGGAGGTTCTTTACCTGTAAGCGTCTCAATCTCTTGTTCATTACCATGTTCCATAGATTGATTGAATCTTACTTTGGCTTCTTACTGCAAGAAACAAAGATAGTTTTGAATAAATGGGTGGTTTCAGACACATAACCGATCTGGATGTTGCAGGCCCAGTATGTGGTTTCACCATGTTAGTCAAACCCCAGGAGATGGTGGCTATACCATTGCGGTGAACTATTGTAAGAGTTTTATTTTTTTGCCTCCATACTCTGTTTTGTCGTCAGTATTTTTCGGCTCTTCTGCCTCTAATAAGCTACATATGCATGTAATTCGCAGGGTATGACATGCAGTTCGACGTCAAATATGCTTATTTCAACTTCTTGCAATCTTTATCATACGAGTCATCTTCACTTAATCCAGTTCTGTCTTGGAGAGAAGATGAAGATACGGAATCTGGTGATTCAGATGTATGAAGAGTCGAAACAACGTTTTGCTTGGTGAGGTCAAGTTTGTTTTATCAGTCATGGTTGAAAGCTCGGGAAGATCGTAACTTAGCATTTGGAAAATCTTAGGACAAAGGCGGAGAATTGTCTGAACGTTGTTTGTTTGATCCTTGCCATGTACTTTGGTACTTTCTGAACTATTTCCTGAATTTTGTCTCCCAGAAATTCTTTAGAACCATGAAATCAGATGAAAGCTCTTAAATTCTATGATTTGTTTAACTTCTTTGTTGATGACTTCAAGGAAAACGTACCAGTGTTTTCTTGGGTTTTACTTGTTCTTGGGTTGGTGATGGTGCTAGATTTTGGCAGTGAGGGCATGTGGATTAGTGGATGCTGTTCGATATGTACGAGAAGGATGGGTTGGTGAAAGATGCAGAAATGGTATTCTGAGCTATAAAGGGCGAGAAGTTTTAGATGCTCCAAGGCTATGGCCGCCAGTTATATGCAGAATGGGTTTCACGTTGAGGCCATTAAGATTCTCTATCAGATGAAAGTGGCCGGGTTGATACGAAGCAGGCTGTTCGATATGTACGAGAAGGATGGGTTGGTGAAAGATGCAGAGATGGTATTCTGAGCTATAAAGGGCGAGAAAAGTTTTAGATGCTCCAAGGCTATGGCCACCAGTTATATGCAGAATGGGTTTCACGTTGAGGCCATTGAGATTCTCTATCAGATGAAAGTGACTGGCATCGAAGTGTATAACAGACTCGTGAACGAGGTGAAAGACCATTAGCTGTTCTAGCTAGATAATGAACCTGATAGTTAAGACTCTGTTGTGTTTAAGGCATGTAAATGTTGATGTGTTTACACAGATATATATACTGTTTGTGTTTGATAAGTATAATAGTCACTAGTGCCGCAAAAGAAGATCAAGAAAACATCACAGGCCCGTTTTCAAGAAGCCTGACATTTGGTTCAATCAGCAGATTTTGGTGAAGAGATGGGAATGTTTGTGAATAGATGTCCCGTTGGTTTGTTCTTGTGGTCTTTGTAGATCAAGGGTTCGGCTTCCTTTGAGGTGATCGGGATGGTACCTGCTGCTGCTTTCTTTTCCTTGTAAGACGCCCAAGTGACACTGTAAAGACCTGCGATGATTGCACACCCGCCTAAAATGCTAAAAGAAAGAAAAATTGAGTCAGTCAGGTAACTTCAGACACATCTCATCAGCGGCTGGTAATAGCCAAAAAATGAAAGGAGTGAGAGTTTTTTTTTTTCTTTTGAAAGGAGTGAGAGTTGTTAACCTCCCCAAGTAGATAGGGCTTCCTAGGAAGATTCTGGACAAGAAGGCTGAGGCTCCAGGTTGAAGAGGGTTATACAGAGCAACCAAGGAAGGACCCAAAATCTTATTCGACCACGTCAAGAGACCATAGTTAAGGGCAGATGCGATTACTCCCTGGACAGAGGAAGCAGCAGAGTTACTGATTTTGGAGAAACTTAATATGTGACTGAGTCTATAACATATATAGTGCGAGGAACTTACTGCGTAGACAACTGCAAAGAACTCGGATCTGGTGAGACTCCAGTTGGTTGACTCATTGGTCATGAAAAAAGCAGATGTCACCATGAACATGGTCCCAAAGAAATACGAGTAGGCTGTAACTGAAAGATTTGCCGGATACTTCTTCAAGACTGGAGCCTGATCATATATTTTTCACAACGCGGGTCAGTTCAAAGACAATAAGATAATAGGAGACTGATGGTGTTTGGATCTATCTGGAAGCAAAAGGACACATGCCTGAATAGCAAGAAAAGCAGCCATGCAAGTGCAGTTCCCAATCAAGCACAAAACTCCCAGATTCCATCTCCCAAGTCCATTGAGAAAGCTAGACACCAAGTGTCCTGATCCAGATGCTTCAGGGTGTCTTATCTCACCATGACCCAAGAAGTCAGGCTCTGTTTCCCCAAACAAAGCCGGTCCACGAAACAAAACCATCAACACGGCCCCAGAGACACAGACCAGCGTACCTCCTACCTTAGCTTGACCTTCTAGTTTGAATAAATTCAATCTCTCTGTTCTGCATCGAAAATGGAAAGAGTAAGGCATTGATGATGATTCTCTCATCTTGCAAGAGTAAAGAGAGAATATATATATATATACCCCATAATGAGAGCCAAGATGAAAGTAAAAACAGGAATAGAGGGCTGAATGGCTGCAGCATAAGTGGGATTGGTGTAATTGAGACCGACGAGGAACAAAAGCTGGTTCCCAAATATCCTAGTCACACCAAAACCAACATACATACATATCAATCATGGGGAGATAAACAGAGAAGATTAAAGAAGAAAATCTATTTGAAGTACCCACCCAGTTAAGCCGAGGAAGAAGAAAGCTAAGAGAAAGCGTCGGTTCAAAGGAGGTCTTGTCTTCTTGTCACGGATATAAGCAAGAGGAGCGAGAATGGAGAGAGCAATGAGATCACGAAAGACGCAGAAGACGAGTTGGTTCACGCCGACGTTGAGAGCTACTTTGGTGATCACGTGATAGCCTCCGTTGAACAATTGAACGCAGACCATGGCCACGTGTGCCTTCCAAGCCTCACTCTCCATGGCCCGGTATTTTCTTTTCCGACGGTTCTTGTTACCGGAGAGAGAGATGAAAGCCAGGGTTGGTGACTGGAATTAAAAGACAAAAAAAGACTTTATTAAAATCTCGAGATTGATTGCTTAGCGAATGGGAGTCTTTCTGTCGAAATGTGGTTTTCAAGATTGAACGAGACAGAGGAACTAACAAACGACAATGAAGTCACTGCTTCAGACACAAGCATGAATTGCGATTGATCCTATTTACCCGCCTTTCTTTGATTACTACTCGGCTTAACCATAGTTTTCTTTTATTTATAGAAGAATCTAAAGTACATCTAAATCTGGCATATGGTAAAATATCCTACAAATATGAAGTTCAAGCTGAGAAATACAGAAATGTGTTGTCATATATGCAATGCTATTGTGATAACTAAAACGTTCTTTAGTAGACTCAGACTGTAAATGAACCATCATGTTATTAAAGCTTCGAATGGAAAAAGTAGATCAAGCAAATCTAACAAAACAAAAGTGGATCTAACAGTAAAAATATATATTTAAGATTTTGAATGGAAAATGTGGATAAACTTTGTTGATCTAATGTATATAGCAGATTAAACGACCAAAAACATATGTTTAAATGATAAAGGTGGATAAAAAATTTTAAAGTATTGTACATAAATTTTATAATATTTATATGGGCATTTATTTTCAAAATATACAATTTATCTATCAGAGTAAAACTATTTTAAGAGCTCACAATTTGTATTAATAAGCTCATTTCAAATAAATATAAAATAATATAATTTATTTCATTGCAAATCTTTTTCTGATTTTGAAATTTCTCTCTTCCTACGACACATCAACCAAATTTTTTTTTTCCGGAATAGTAGACAACATCCTAGTCGTAGTAAGCAACATACTCTATCCATTTCTCTATCAAGCGTATAAAGCATCCGATTTTGCCCATTCGCCACGTTCAACCTACGCATCATGCTCGAACGAGTAATCGGCTCCGCGGCCGACTTTTTGAACAAGTAATGAAGGTGAATACACGGAGGCTACGTGTAATGATTCTGACTGCAGCGGTGTGTCTTGTTTCACTAGGAATGCGTCACGATTAGAGATCAACCTTCCGTGTTTCAATGAGGCTTATCCAGTTACGAAATACATTTAACGACATGCATGAATGGCGCCAGTCATCATAACGAATTCTGATTTTTATATGAATATCACCTTGTATATTAAATGTTACCTGATCAAACACTTTGCATTAATATTATTGACGCTTAATGATTCATTAAACTCCACCACTAACTTCCCTTTATCTAAAAAAATAACAAGATATATGGATGACAACAGCATGAATAACCTTTTTAACATTTTTGTGACAGAGCCTGTGTCATCTCACTCTCTTCGACATCTTTTGGGACCAAACCCCAATCAATGTCGCGCCACTAAAATCCATACCATATCTCTCTGTTAAAAGACTACCCTCTGGAGTTTTCACCTGAAAATACAAAATCAATGAAAAAGTGGTCTTGTCAGAAGGATTCACCATTGCCAAACCATCGTTAAAAACAAAACACAGAATCACGCAATGGAAATGGACTTGGACTCTGTATGGTGATCTGATCAATCAAACAAAATAAGAAAGAAAAAAGAGTTCGAAACCTACTTGGTATCAATGCATCTCAGCAATCATGTTTCATCGTCAAAATCATCAGCCACTGAGTTCTCTTGGCAGATAAATGTGTTATCCTCAACACGATTTGAAACAACAGGCTCCCACATCGTTGTCTCATTACCCTGCGTAGTGTTCTCAACATCTTGCTCCTCCTCTGCAGCTTGTCCAGCCCCATTACAAAGTTGGTCCGCTGCTCCTTGATCCCAGTCTACACCAGCAGGCTCGACAGTCTTCTTTTCTGAACCAATCTCATTTCCGGTTTGCTCTTCATCCCCATTAAACGCTACAGTAACAGCTTCTTGTTCCTCTGTTTGCTCTGCTGCTTCCTTCTTCGGCCTCTTCCATTTCTTAGTGGATGAAGTACCATCATCTTCAAAATCTTCTTCTTCTCTGTCTCTGTGTAGATACACCCACAGCTTCCTATCAGAATCGAATTGTACACAAGGGTCCCGCTCATAGTGCAAACGATCTAATGCCCCACTCACGACTTGATTTACTTGTACATCGGTTACATCCTCCATGATATACTGTGAGTCTCTTATTAAGGTACAAACATCAGCTCTTGTCCCAATACTGCCGGGCAATCTGGCAGCGGCATCTCTCACAAGACAGAGAATTGTGACATGTGGTGGTCTCTCTCGTTTCAACATGAAATGGTCTCGGGCCTTTGAGGTTGGCTTCCCTCCACCTCTTCTCAGAGGAGCAACAATCGACTTCCTACCATCAGCAGCCGTGTACACAAACGCTCTGTCCGAAATTGAGTACCTCAGAAACTCTTCTTTGCGGAAATATTCTCTGGCTTCATCAGAACTCTGGGGAATCGTATTAAGACTCTTCTGCGCTCTCAGATCCTTGAACCTTTCTTTCTCATCAACGTTACACTGCATGAGTGACAATGGTGGTTCGGGAAGACTACCTATTTGCTGAAGAGTTTCCTGACTATTTTTCAGCCAGTTTGCAAATGAATCGACCAACTTGACAAGCATCTTGTGCGTGAGACCCCAAGCTTCAGGCGATGTTACCTCTTCAACAGTTTCTTGATCCGAAGGACTGAGAACAGGGCCAATCCAAGACCAGCATTTCTTGGACTTCTCAAATGCTACAAGTGGCTTCCAACCCTTTGCCCCTAGAGGTGAGGTTTTCGACGAGAAGATCTTCAGAACTCCTCTTATCAAATCCTGAAGCGGCTCTTGTGTCTTGAGGATTAAAGGATCTAACGGCTTTGACGTCACACAGCTAGTAATCTCCTGGATAGTGAGGGATGGCAAGTTCTCACTTCCCTGCTGCGGAGACTTGTTATCCTCTGCATCCTTGGGCATAGGAGCACCATTTTCTCCAGCTTCATGTTCTGTAGTCTCCACTGCCATAGGTTTGCTAACATCTACTGGATCTTCAGAACAAGAGCTTGTAATTGCCATACGCACTGCTGTAAGAAGATGCATAATGGAAAAGGAGAAGCCAGTGTGAACTGTAGGTGTAATCAACACATACGGCTTCTTCTGCGGTTTGGTTTCCACCTCTGCTTCACTTGCACTCTTTCCTACTTTTGGTGTCTCAGAGGTTTCCAGATCGAGAAAATCAACATCAACCTCTACTTTCTTCTTTCCCTTTCTCTTTGAGGCAATAATATCAGAAACAGGCTGTTGAATGTCAGAATAAAGCCGCATCTCACCATTATCCTCCCTCCTATCCATGTCCATCAAAGACTCTCTAACCTTTCTCCTTTTGGACCCAGAACTGCAAGAAACTAACCTGGCATCTAAATTTTCACCATCCTGCACTTGGTTCTCACGAAAATCGGAATTTAAGAACCTTTCATTCATTTGCTGCATAGAAGTTCTATAACTTCTAGTATCAGGTGAATCCCTCTCACACTTCCTTTTTCTGCTTTTACCATTCAAGTCATCAGATATATATCTGGGGTCAACAGAAAATCCATCTCCATGATACTTCCCATGCCGATAGACGTCCCCACGAAGGTCTGCCAGACTACCTTTTACGGGCTTCATTTGATTTCCATATTTACTTGACTTTGCGACATTGCTGTGAGACTGCCTTGCTGAATATGGTGGACCCATGAAATGTTCAGAATTCAGTTCTCCCTCCCTGGAAAACTTATGCTTCTTTCCAAGCCTCAAGAATCCAGATTTCTTTCTAACAACAATCTCCTGATCCCGCCAAGAACCAGTTCCAAAGAGTGGATCCTGATCATCATCATCCATATAATCTTCTGACCCAAGAACCAAATTAGAACCATACTTCTGCCTAGCTAGAGAAGAGGTGTTGTAAGCATATGGCCCAACAGACGTTTTCTCAAAAGGAAATTTCGGAGCTACTGTCTTCGGTTTCGACTTTGGTTTGCCATATCTATCCTGTTCTACAACCGTAGGCTGCCACTGCCTAGGAAACTCCAAACCTGAATCAACAACATAACCTGAATGACGGGACATTTTGTTCTGCGTAGACTTCCTATCTTTTACCTTTCTGTTCCATAGGCCATCAAAAGGTTCTTCCTTCTCTGATGAATCCTCCTCATAATAGTCCTTTTCCTCGCGCATTAGAGTCTTTTGGCTTTTCACGATATTCAGGACCCGGAGCTTCTCATCAACACTGTACCCTCTACAACCTGCCCAAGCATCCCTCGTCTGACAAAGATTCACAACCATGTCGTTATGATACTTCCTCAGCGTATGGTAATGTTTCGTCCTCACAAACAAATTACGCCCCTCGAGATAAAGCACGTTCCTCGGCTCGCACTGTCCACCTTTCAACATCTCAAACAGCTTCTTAACCGGACTGCCAAAGTGGAAATTGCGACCCTCGAAAAGCTGTTTCAGAGTGTGCATAAACGTGAACTGATCGAGGTCAGGGAGATGACACGAGAGGCTAAGCCGCTCTTCCTCAGTGAGACACTCGTTCCAAACATCAACAGAAAGTATATCTTCAAGACTAGAGAGATCATACAACTCGAAAGGAACGCTACAAGTCACGTTCCCGACCTGAGAAAACTCAGCACCAGACTCAGCTAATTCAAGCAGATCAAAATCATCAGAGCCTGCTCCAGAATCATCTTCAACAAATCCATCATCATCATCATCATCATCATCCTCGGAATCAACATTAACCCCTGAGGTTTTACGTTGCAGCTCAAGTCTGTCCTCTCCTTGGTAACTTGACATAGATTCATCACTGCCCTGAGAGTACTCTGAATCAAACCTAGAGAGCTTTACGTTACTCTTCTCGATCGCCATCACGCATAGAAACAGTTCTTCTATGGAGAGTGAACGAGAACCCTAACACGAACGAAGCATCAAAAAACTCACTCAGAAATCGAAAAACAAGAAAAGTTCAGAGACGAATTGTGTAATCAATCTATACAGTACGAATTCAATTCGATGAACTGAGATCAAATTACCTCAAAGTTTGTCCAGAATTGAGAGCTTCGATGCTTCTGCGTCAGCAAGAATTTGAGAGATGAATCTGGAGGAAACCCTAGAAAGGAACTCGTTCGTATAAACTAAAAGGGGAGAGCGAGAGAGAAGAAGACGGTGAATTATTAGAGAAGGGTTGAAGAAGACTGTTAAGTTCACAAGCTGGGTTCACAACTTGGGCCTTGACTTATCACTTAATGGGCTATTCAGAACAAATAACAAAATTTTACTAAAGGTTATGAGTATTTTTCTAAAAAACTATGCATTAATTAACTTCATAATTAGTAATATAAATATTATTATAATTTGATGTTTATTTAAATTTATTTAAACTAAAAATGAAAATTATATTCTGTATTATATAGAATATTATATTATATTAAAATAGAAGTACTATATGAATTATATATGATAAATTATATTAAATTGATAAATTAACCTATTTATTATAAAATTAGTTTATTTAAATAAATATTCATCATTCACTGTTAAACGAGTTAAAATTAGTCAATCATGTAAATTTTTTAAATAAAAAATAAAATTATTAATATATATTTTTTTATATCTACAACTATATTATTTTTCTTTTTTTTCTTTCGAAACTCACAACACTATATAATCTGAAAATGATTATATAGAAAATATAATAGTATATAACTTGTCTTATTTTATATATTATTTACAAAATATGTTACTAGAAATTTTGAAAGTTAGTAATTCAATCAATATTTTAATGACAAATCAATCTCAGTTGTAAATTTAATTTTTATTTTAATTATAAATTATATTAAATATATAAAATATTAGTAAAATTAAATTTTGAAAAAAGTAATGAATTAACTCAGTAACAGAAAAACCCAAAGGTCATATAATCTTCTAAACTAAAAATAGTTGTGTAATTAATTTTCCAACTTCTCTTGATAAAATCTACGATTTTGAAAATAACTATTTCAATTTTTTCAAAATACAAAATCATAGATGTTAAAGTATATTTTAAATGCAATACGAAAAAACGATGTTCTAAAAGTTAAAAGTAATATAACATTTTGACATCTTAATTTAATAACAAAAAGTCAGAAAACTTCATACTATAACATCCAAAATATACTTATACTAATACAATTTACTAAAATGATATGATAGATGCTACTATTTATAAAATTTAGTAAAATAATAAGGAAATATTATTTAAACAGTATAATATATTTACTTATAAAGTTTCACAAAATACTAAAACAATGCATGTTAAATTTTATTTTTAAACACAACATGGAATATAAATCATCTTAAACAAATATCCTTTCTATAGTACAATTAAATAAAATTTAAAAGTTAACTGTATGCAATAATAATAAAGTGAAATGTATAAAACATATCACTATATATTAATAGTGTTGAATAATAAACATAAACAATAAGATTGTGGAATTACAAAATACATAACAGTAAAAATATAAATAATATATTTAAACATTTATAATAATATCAAAGTTATGCATTTATAAACTGAAAATAGCCGCTCTACGTATGAATCAAAATCTAGTATATATTAATTAGTATAATAATGCATCAAAAGTTAAAAGCAAAATAAGAAGAAAACATGAGAAAACTAGTTTGTAAATATGATGTATAAAAATTTAATTTAAATATAAAATATGTAATAAACATTTTAAAATAATTTATTTTTATGTTACAAAATTTGAAACTCGTAAAATGATTAAACTAAATATTTTTCAAAGAAAAAAATAACTTTGAAAATTTAGATAAAATATCACAGATCTTTTTATTTTTATTAAAGCCCCCGGAATTTTAGGTAGTATACTATAACCGAGAATTTATCTTTAGCAAAAGAAATAAACAAAATATATTGTATCATTAATTTTGGGGAAAATCCTAATTCTACCACGAATTTGATACCACTTTTCAAATTTACTTTTAAATGAAAGTTATTTTCATAAATACCCTAAATTTGTGATGAAAATGATAAAATTAACTCTCTCAAATCACTCATAAATGTTTAATAATCATTTGCAAAAAGTTTATAAACTCAATATCTCCTAAATACTAAACTCTAAACAATAATCACTAAACTTTAAACTCAAATGTTATGGTACTTTTGAATGATGATATTTTTGAAAAGCGGTAACCAACTTATGCTATTTCAAACAATTTCTATTATTTTGTGCCATTATCAAGGATCACTAGCTATTTAATCAATTCATTTATAATAATATCAATGCATTTATAAACTAAAAATAGCCTCATGAACCATGTGCGGATCAAAAACTCTAGTATATATTAATTAGTATAATAATGCATCAAAAGTTAAATGCAAAATAAGAAGAAAACATGAGAAAACTAGTTTATAAAAATCATGTACAATAATTTAAATTTAAATATAAAAACTATAATAAAAATATTTAAAAATAATTTTTATTTTTACGTTACAAAATTTGTAACTCTTAAGAGTATTAAACTAAATCTTTTTCAAAGAAAAATAATAACTTAAAAATTAGATAAAAATTGCATTGATATTTATATTTTTTTAGAGCCCTCATAATTTTAGATAGTATACTCTAGCCGAACATTTATCTTTAGCAAAATAAATAAACAAAAGATATTGTATCATTAATTTTGGGGAAAATCCTAATTCTACTACGAATTTGATATAACTTTTCAAATTTACTTTTAAATGAAATCTATTTTCATAAATACCCTAAATTTATTATGAACATGATTAAATTAACTCTTTCAAATCACTTATAAATGTTTAGTAATCATTTATTAAAGTTTATAAACTCAATCTCTCTTAAATACTAAATTCTAAATAATAATCACTAAAATTTAAATTCAAATGTATGGTACTTTTGAATGATTGCATTTTTGAAAAGTGGTAACCGACTTATGATATTTCAAATGTTTTCTATTAATTTTATGCCATTACCAAGGATCACTAGCTATTTAATCAATTCGTTAGAATCGATACCATTTCAAGCTTGATTGTTACCTCTATACACAAATATGAAATATGTTTGTGTTATGTTTACCTGACCAGGTGATGTAGGTAGAAGGTTATGGGTGCAAGTGCACCCACTCTTTTTCAAAAAAAAAAAGTTTTACAAGGAAACTTGTTTAAATTTTGCTATAATTTTGACCAAAACCCAGCTTATGCATCTATTTGAAATTTGGTTATGCCCCCTTAATTCTATACATTCATGATGTTATCCTTCTTGTTTTTTAATATATACTACAATGTGCACCCACTAATAATATGTGCTGGATTCCCCCCTGGACCTAACACTTTTAGTTAATAACGGGTGTTCTTAAATTTGTTTTGAAAACATCTGTTCTTCCAAGTAAGTTCATTAGAACCCATACCATTTCGACCATCGTCTATTGTGACTATAAGTTTCCATTCGTTCGATTTTTCAATACACTTATAGCGACGTTTGCGTGATTGACCTAAAAGTTCAACATCTCTTGGGCCAGTCTATATTTAGTAACTTTTGATGTGTCACTCTTCCCAAGTAAATAGACTATGTACAATGCTACAAAATGACACCAAATGAGGAGGCTATTCTTAGTCTTGGCTCGTAAAATTACCTACACGAAATCTCCAAAAAAAAAGAACATGAGCAAGAATCCACAAGAACAAAGAGAGAACGAGAGATAAAATAAGGATATATCATGATCCTTTACCAACCAAAAAACAAGGATCTATTCGGTCAGAAGATCAAAAAGTAGTAGAAGTCAAGATCCATCCTCATAAGCGTTTATAACTAACTCATTGGAGAAAAAAAGAGTTATAAGCCAATATGAAAAACAACAGGAAAGAAGAATCCTCGAAACAGATGTCAGAGGGCGTCCAGAAAGATCCAAATGGCGAAAACATAACAAATAGCAATAACGCCGAGAGTAGTGGAGGTGGGATCTTGAAAAATGTGTCGAGGAACCTCGGTGTTGGATCAATAATCAGATCGATTAAAAATAGCGGTAATCTCGGTCTTCATAACATCAGGAAGAGCGGAAACTTGGGGCCTACTCCACCTGTTGCCCTAGAAAAGAAACAAGGGCCTCAAAGAGTTGAGAGGACCACGTCTAGTGCGGCTAGGGGACTACAGAGTCTCCGGTTCCTTGATCGGACCGTCACAGGTCGGGAACGTGACTCATGGAGATCTATTGAGAACCGGTTCAATCAGTTCGCCATTGATGGAAAGCTACCCAAAGAAAAATTTGGCATTTGCATCGGTATAACTACTAAATACTTTTTTAAAAAACTATTAAATACTTTGATTTTCACGTAGCTATATTTTTCTTAAAAGGGTTTTCGAATGAGTAAATGTTTTTTAATGTTATAATAATGTGTATGTGTAAGGAATGGGAGATACACTGGAGTTTGCGGGAGAAGTATACGAAGCATTGAGTAGGAGAAGAAAAATAAACACTGAAAATGGGATCGATAAAGAACAACTGAAGCTGTTTTGGGAAGACATGATCAAGAAAGATCTAGATTGTCGCCTCCAGATCTTCTTTGACATGTAACAACAATTTTGTTATTTTGGCTTACTTATAAAAAATAAATATAGCAAATGAAATTAACTAACAGTTGTGGTTTAGGTGTGACAAGGACGGAGATGGGAAGCTAACAGAAGAAGAGGTTAAAGAGGTGATGGTCTTGAGTGCATCGGCTAACAGGCTCGCGAATCTCAAGAAGAACGCTGCGTCCTATGCTTCTTTGATCATGGAAGAACTCGACCCTGATCACCATGGTTACATTGAGGTTTCCATCTTAATGTTATTTCATCCTAAAAAGTAGATCAACTGTCTAATGAGGTTAACGGTTCATAGTTATGGAGCCTAGGCTTTGATCAATCAACTCGAAGTTATCAATCATGTGACAAAAATTAAGTTAACATAATTATGAAACCTGATCGATCCAGCTAAAACAAACTAGGTGTGTTTTAGATCCGAAGAAATTAGTATTCACCATCTTCATTTTCCAATAATGTTTTGATTATAGATTACTTTTACAAGAATTTGCTACGAATTTGTTTTAGTAGTGTTTGGTTTTGATTTCATCCTCAAAAATAACATTTCATTTTTAATATAAAATAAAAAAGTAAAAAAACGGTACAGTGATTTAATTTCTTAAAAATATAAACAATAGTTTGTTTTAAAACTAAAAGTAAACAGGGCTATTGCGTTAAATATTGCATCGCTTGTTCACTCTGACAGTTGTATAAATTTTACATGAACCAGATGTGGCAACTCGAGGTGCTATTAACAGGAATGGTAGCAAACCCTGCAGACACCAAAAAGATGATGGGGAAATCTGAAACGCTAACGCGAGCCATGATCCCTGAACGTTACAGAACGCCAATGAGCAAGTACGTTTCAGTAACCGCTGAGCTAATGCTCGAGCACTGGAAGAAGATTTGGGTCGTTATATTGTGGCTCGTTGTCAACGCCTGCCTCTTCACTTGGAAATACTCCGAGTTCTCATCCAACCCTCTTTATAACATTGCGGGACGTTGCGTTTCCGTCGCTAAAGGAACCGCCGAAATGCTCAAATTCAACATGGCTTTGGTCTTGGTCCCCGTTTTACGAAGGATCCTAACGTTTCTAAGATCTACTTTCTTGAGCCACGTGATCCCATTCGATGACAATATCAACTTCCACAAGTTGATAGCCGTTATGATCGCAGTCACTTCCTTGCTACACACGGCACTACACTTGTTTTGCAACTACCCCAGGCTAAGCACTTGTCCTTACGACGAGTACAAAAAGTACGGGGGAAAACTCTTGGGGCACAAGCAACCCACCTATTTAGGTCTAATGCTAACCTCGGTTACGGTTACGGGATTTCTGATGATCCTCTTCATGTGTATCTCATTCACGCTCGCCATGCATTACTTCAGAAGGAACATAGTGAAATTGCCTAAGCCGTTTAACGTTCTTGCTGGATTTAATTCATTTTGGTATGCTCATCATTTGCTGGTTGTTGTCTATGCTCTTCTCATCATCCATGGTTACATTCTTATCATCGAGAAGCCGTGGTACCAAAAGACGGTATGTTTATTATATATAAAAATACCAATGTATATTAGCTTGGGAGATAGCATTATAGTTTTTTTAGCAAAAAAAAAGAAAGAGATAGCATTAGTTTAAATATAAACTAAGCAGATACTCTTTTTTTTTTTTTAATTAGCTAAACGTTAATGAATTTTGTGTGTGTTGTTTTTTTTTCTTTTATCTTTTGACGTTTTAAATAATTTTTTTTTGTAACAATATTTTTGTTGTGTGCAAAAATTTAGACATGGATGTACGTGGCCGTACCTATGGCGTTGTACGCGAGCGAAAGGCTTCTCTCGCGAGTTCAGGAACACACCCATCGTGTCCACATTATCAAGGTAATTTCATTAAGAAAGTTATATTTTCTTTTGATTGTGTTTGCTTTACTCGTGAATATTTTGTGCCTAGGCTATCGTATATTCAGGCAATGTTCTTGCACTCTATATGACAAAACCTCAAGGGTTTAAGTACAAAAGTGGCATGTACATGTTTGTCAAGTGCCCGGACATCTCCAAATTCGAATGGTAAGAATACTTCTTCTCAAAGAAAATCTAACAGAACATTATATAACTTAGCAAAAATAAATATTATGTTTCCATCATTATAGTGATATTTTACTTTGTGGTTTAGGCATCCATTCTCTGTCACTTCTGCACCAGGAGATGAATATTTGAGCGTTCATATAAGGGCATTGGGAGATTGGACAAGTGAACTTAGAAACAGATTTGCAGAGGTAATTCTATTTTTATTTCTGATCTTAGAAATCATATGACTTATGAACATGGTCTCGAAATAGTAATTGGTGAATAAATAGAATGTGTGTTTCAAAAAAAAGGAATAAAAATAGAATGTACATATATAACACATACTATAAGTTTTTCTTTGTCCGATTTGAGCAAACTTATGGGTTAGTCTGTCATTGGTCCCCCGTCATGCATGATCCACTTGGTCACTAGATTCACAACCAAGTTATTAATGTAATCGTGCCAATTTTTAATTAGTCTGTTTCTTCTAAAGATATTTTACCCTTTTATCAATTTACATAAAATAACGGTCTTAACCAAAATTAAAGGTTATGTCAATAAAAAAAATTAAGGTTAAAGAGTTAACACTTGTTTCTTGTAGACATGCGAGCCACCTCAAGCATCGAAACCTAGTCCAAACAATCTTGTTAGGATGGAAACAAGAGCAAGAGGTGAAAATCCCCTCGTTGAAGAATCGCAAATCTTGTAAGTAAAAATCTTTGACCACCCCGAACCATTGAGGATGTTCTTGCATAAGATGATTGAAACATGATACCATCCGATCCAACCAGATTTCCACAAATTTTCATCAAAGGACCATATGGTGCTCCGGCACAAAATTATGAGAAATTCGATATCCTTTTGTTGATCGGGCTAGGGATTGGTGCAACCCCATTCATAAGTATCCTAAAAGACATGCTGAATAATCTCAAACCTGGTACTCAAAAACCCGTAAGTGATTTATCACCATAGTAAAGGGTTTTTGAAGAAAATAAAGCATAAAGAAAAGTAACAGGGTGTGGTTTTAAAAAATTGAAAATGTAGGGGCAAATGGGCGAAGGAAGTGTAGGAAGTGAGAGCTTAGGAGGATCTAGTGTAAATGGAGGTAGGAAGTTTCCACAAAGAGCATATTTTTATTGGGTGACCAGAGAACAAGCTTCTTTCGAATGGTTTAAAGGAGTTATGGATGATATCGCCGTGTATGACAAAAACGTAAGTTATTATGTTAATTTAGTCTTCAACAACACAATTACCATAAATACCACATAAATATGATATTCATATAAATTTTGTTTATATCATGTTCTATAACATTTTACATATTTTTTGATGGTCTACTAATAAGTTTAAGTAGTTAGTAACATCTTAATTCACCAAAAATATTAATTATGGAACATTGAACATGGGTTTTTTTGTTATCTATTACTTAATTTAAATGAGTTTGTCTATTTGTTTTGGCAGAATGTGATAGAAATGCATAACTACTTAACAAGTATGTACGAAGCAGGAGATGCAAGATCTGCTCTAATCGCTATGGTCCAAAAACTTCAACATGCCAAAAACGGTGTTGACATTGTTTCTGAGAGCCGAGTATGTTTTCTTTTTATTTTCTTTTTTTCTTTGTTGTCCACTTACTATTATTAGTTATATATCATCTATCGGTATTAAAAGGGATATGTGTACAATCTGATTCAGATACGAACACATTTTGCAAGACCCAATTGGAGGAAGGTTTTTTCTGAATTGTCAATCAAGCACGAAACTTCTCGCATAGGTAATATGGGTTCTCTTAATTTTCTTCTTTGGTATTACAGGTAAAATGTTTTGTGTGGCCTGTTCACTGATTAAATACCTAAGCCTAATTAACTCTCATTCCATATAAATATGAAAGAATTTTCATGTGATTTCCTTTAGGCTGTATTTTATTAATCAACCAATTTCAAAATTGCTTAAGAAACATTCAAAAGACAAAACGAAGTTAAAAATAACTAGCCGCCTCCTTGAACATTTCTATCTAGAATTGTAAAGATCTCTAGATAATAGTAGTTCATTAGGTAGTTTTCTTTGGACTTTAGTTTGGATATAAATCCGAGACGTTTTGATGATAAAATAGCTAGTTTTCTCGTTGCAGTTATTTAAGACAAACCTGAATTCTGTATGTTTTCAGGCGTGTTCTACTGTGGAAGTCCAGCGCTTGTCCGACCACTGAATTCACTCTGTCAGGAGTTTAGTCTCGAGTCCTCCACTCGCTTTAATTTCCACAAAGAGAATTTCTGACCCTTTGTTCCCCCTGAAATGTTTTTGGTTAAGCAATTCAACAAATTTTTGAATTCAATTATTCACTTGGTTATACGGACATGTTGTAGTTTAGTTGGTTGAATGAAGTATGCTCTAAAAAATACCTAATTTTTTACCATCGTTCTCTCTTACGACAAAAGAAGACCTTCCGCCATCAAAGTCAACGTTCTCTCATGTGCTACTCCGGCGGTCGGATCGTCACCGGGAGAAGCTCCCTTAGGTCTCCTTTTATGTCTCTTCAGCTTTAATCGCAATAACTTGATACTTTGGTGAGCGTGTCTATGCTCGGTCGGAGTTTCATGAGTGTAGATCGAGTCAATTTCTGTACAGGGGCCTTGAACGGTTTGGGTTCTGGCGACCGCAAATGTGATGGTCTCGTGGATCTCATGTTTAAGACTGTCCCTTGGTTATGTTGTTGTTGTTGGAATTTAGGTTCTAGTTTTAAGTTTTTTTGTTGGTGTGCATGTTGAACCTGAGACTATTTTCGCTTGGTTTCTCTCGGAGTGTGGTCGGAATGCTGATCTGTTATGTCGATTTGTTTGAGTTGCTTCTCCTTCTTCGTAGCTGTTTCTGGTGCGCGGTGCAGGATTTAACTGGCTCTGATGTGGATGTCTACTTCTTCCATCGAGAATGGTGAACCGGGTTTCAAGCAAGTCTTTGATGGTGTTGCATTTTAGGCTGTCTACTCTTTGTTCCTTGTTCGTCTACGTTGAAGGTTCTTTATGTTATGGCTCGTGGTTTAGTTCTTGGTTCATAATTCAGATTTCTTTGACCTTCTGGAATTGGTTGATTATAAGACAGTGATGTTTGAGTGCTTCATTGGGTCTTCATTTGAGGACATTAGGCTGCGGCCTATGACTCTTTATCATGTCCTTTGTGGCGATACTCACTTATCAGGCTTTGTCTTCGGCAAAGTTTTTTTGTTCAACCTTTGGATTTGGTGGTGATTTGTTCGGTGTGAAGTATCTATGCTTTGAAGTTGTGCTTTCCTTTGGATTTTAAGCGACGGGTTTCCCGGATTTCTCGGTAAGGGATTAAGGAGTTTTAGCTCAATCGCATTCAATCTTGAGTAGTTGATTGTCAACCGCGTTCTTCTTTGGCTACTCGGGTGGAGAACCATTTTCTCGTGGCTTCCATTAGTTGAAGATTATTCTTGAGTAATGGCTGCTCATAGTTCCTGGTTGGAACTTGTCTTGGAACTATTCTCACACCTCAATAAATCGTCCGTTAATGCTTTCTCGCTTATTTTGGCTTTTGCATTTGTCTTGCTTCACATTTATGATGTTGTTTTGTGTGATCGAGAAGGTCTTGGTGATCTCTATTTCCTTTGTTTTAGTTTAAGTTGTGTCATCATTGTGGTTTTAACTTTGGCTCCGGGTGGCATCGTGTGCCACGCCGACTTATGACTCTGGAAAAATGATGTATCTTTGCCAGCTTTGTGTATTATTTCAGTTAAATAAAATATAATCTACCAGATGAAAAAAAAAGTATGCTCTATAGACTAATAAAGTGCATAAGTATATTTAATGAAATATAATTTACGAGCCATTTAAAAAAAAAAATTCTTGTGTATTTGTATACATATAATTATATTGTTTTTTATTTATTAAATATGAAATTGTATAAGATATTATTTAATTTAATTTTTAGTTATTTCAACTCTTGTTGTTTTGAAATTTTAATGAATTTTTGTAATTTTTGATTAACTGTATGATATTATTTTATGAAAATTTTAATTACAAAATTTATTTGATGTCAATTTGTTGCATTTTATTTATATACAATATTTAATTTAGTATGAAAGTTTATTTAAAGTTAAATGAATGCAATTTTTATTTATGAATAAAAAAAATAGTCTATTAATTTAGTTGATTTTATGTTGATTGAAATTATTTTGTAATATATAAACCTGCAAAATAAGTTTTTTTTCATAAATAATTTTAATGTTTTAATCAATTACAATGTTTTATATTGTTTGGACACAAAATTAATTATTGTGCTGTTTAGAAACATAGATATTAGTATAATATTATTTATATATTTACTTTATAATTGATGATGTATTTAATTTAAAATTTTACAAAATAAATTGGGTCCAAGGAAATGTTTCTGTTTTAATTAGATTAATAAATAATACAATTACTCCATATAAAAGATAAATTTGTTTTGTCTATCAACGTTACATTAAACAAATATTTAATAGTGTTAATGTTAAAAGTATAAACTACTAAATTACAAAAATATTAGTTTATATAACTATGAAAATAAATATATGTGCGAGTGTGTAGATCAAACTCTAGTATTATATTATGTATGTAATTTGTTGTGGTTTGGGCTAATTATCGTTATGGCAATTATGTATGTAATTATTGGATACCCAGAGAATTCAGATCATTAGTCAGCGGATCCTTGTTTTTAACAATAAAATGTATACAATACTTTTAATTATTTTTATATATACTATTATAAATATAAGTTTTATATATACTATTATAAAATGAAAATTAATTTTTATATATAGATATTACTATTTTGAAATAATGATTGATAAAAATTACGGATCCGTATTTGGTTTTGACGGATCCAACATTTTACTATCTGAATTTGGATCCAGCGGTTATCAAACAAAGCCAAGACTCTAAATCGAGAGGAGATTTAATTATTCAAAAAGTCTTCAAAGTACAAACACCAAAATGACCAAAAGAAAATCTTATTACAGAACATACGGTACTAAGTGCCAGGGAAACCACTTTCAAGAGTCTTGACAAATTCATGGAAGTAGTTACCAGTGGTTGTTGTACTGGCTGACAACTTGACCTCGAAGCAACTGAAATCTCCAGATGTGAGAGCTTGATTCATCAACGCTTCTTGAGTCGCTTTGTGCCTAAGAAGTGTCTTTGTAGCTTCTCCTCGAAGGTGGTTCACGAACTGCGTCTTGGCGCTTTGGTGCATGGTAATGAGATATTCATACGCACAGCTCCATTTAAGTGCAAGCCTACACTGGACCATAAGCAGAGTTGCTTCCATTACAGCATCGACGTCTCCATTGTTAAAACTGAAGTTCTCCACTAGTGTTGGAATCCCATTCTCCTCTATGGCTTTGAGATCCGACTTGGATTTCTCAAACTCTTCATGACATGCCTCCCACAGACGCAGGTAACGAGAATCTTCCACTTCTTGTCTCATTGATGGTTCAACAGAGACTTCAACGCAGTTCCATTTTCCGTTGTGCTCTTTCGCTGATCGAAAGCAGCGCCAACAGAAGTGACAACTGAATGTATATAACATTAAAGCAAAATCATAATAATAAGTTTTTGATTTCTAGAAAAAAAGGGATCTAAGTTTTAAAAGATAAGGACAAACCTGCAGAAACAAGTTATCATTCTCAAAACAGGTTCATCGGCCCTCTGCACGTGAGTGTTGCAACGAGGACAACGCTTGGTGTTTTCAACGAGCCAAGCATTGCTCTTTAACGTATCCAAGGTGGAACTAAACCAAACAGAAGCATCCTTACAGGTCAGGGGTCGATGTGACTCGAGCTTGCAACACCAACAGAATGTGTGACCGCACAAACACACCACACCAAAGTCAAGAGAAGACTCATCATCATCTTCCAACATATCCTCATGACGCTCGATGGCGTATTCGCAACCTGGCGCAGGACACCATTTGATCCATTCCTTGTTGGCCTCCACGAAGGATCTCAGAACGTATCTCTCGTACATCATCTTCACTGCTGGTTCTTTGAGTTTCTCAATCGTATCGGGTCCAACGGACGCGACACAGTCAGGGTTAGGGCAAAGGACTCTCTCTTCCTCCTTGTTGTTCTCCGCCTTACCCTCCTCCAGAAGGTTGTTGAGATGACTTATCCAACAAGTTTCAGAAAACTTGTGTGGACAAAAGGGTGTAGAGACAAGATTTTCTTGATCTGCAAAAGAAGGCACAGATTTGTTTTCTTGACTCGAACTGAAAACTTTAACCAAACCTAACTCCAAAAGGAGTTTCTCCTTGTCGTCACCCAGGCGATCTGAAGCCTTGAACGAGTTCCAATGGAAAGAGATAAGGATTACGGTTGCATCAGATTTGGACAGCAAGAAGACTTCGGAGATCTGGTTGATTTCACTCATCATCTTCTCACCAACTTCATTTGTTGTAAGAACAGAGTACACTCTCTGACCATCGGTTTCCATTGCTGAAAAAGAAAACAAACAGACTTATGAACAACATAAAAGGATAGTTAGCAGAAAACAATAAATTAGAAAAAAAAAACATAAAAGACACACAAAAAAGTATTCAGTGAAATTTTGTGAGTTGTTGGAAGTGATTTTCTTACCAGCAAATTGAAGGGGAATCAACTTAAGAGGTTAAAAGACAAAGAAGATTGTAGTCTAAGATAGTGTATAAAGGACAAACTCATTATATAGAACAAACCTGAAAATCTTTTTTCTTATGAAAATTTGGGATTTTTAATTTTCTACTTAATTTTGAATGTTAATTAATATAAATTGTCAGTTTTATGACGCTTGTAATCTATATTTTAGAAAATATAATTTTTAAAAAATGTAAATTTATATGTTATCAAATTCTATCATAAAATCTCTAATATGCGGATCTAAAAACATTTAAAACTTTCTGATCATATCTAAAAGATAAGAAAGTACTGGGTATATAACATTTGTCACTCTGAAATTGTGAAAAAACTATCCAATTTAGTGTTAAGTAATATAATCTCACGATCACTGACCCGTGTCTATATCTATCTTTTAAAGAAAATAATATAATCTCACAATAACTGATTCGTGTCTATATCTATCTTTTAGAGAAAATAATATAATTTCACAATCACTGATTTGTATCTATATCTGTCTTTTAGAAAAAATAATATAACCTCACGATACTTATTCATGTCTATATCTATTTAAAGAAAATAATTATTTTTTTACAAATTTAAATTTAAATTTTATAGAAAAATAAATATATTATATGAAAACGGGATGCAACTAAAATTAAGATGAGTAAATTGCATGAAGACTTCAACGAACTCTTTAAACAAAAACAAATCGAAGAAACCAACAAAGCCAATTCAACTACTTGCGATACTTCCCATAGTGAATAGCTCAGACGAAATAAGAATCCATGTTTCGAAGACCAGCACGACAGATCACTCAGGACATAAGTCTTGAACAGAAAGGCGATATCAAAGAAGGAGCAACGGAAACGCCAAATTGAAGCACGGTAAGAAATTAAATCTCGATCAAATCTTTTGGATTGAAGACATGGAGAACACCAATCAACCTGGATTCAACCTCACTCGAAGATCCGAAAAGGAAGAAGATCGACGCCAGAGAAAATCAAAGAGAACATAATCAACATGCAAATCCAACAAGCAAATACTAGGTTCAAACAAAAATGGATTTAAACTGAGACCAAGATAAAAGGCTGATTAGTTGATGCATGCACCGAATAACCCGGAAGATCGATAACTGTCTTCACTTCCTCCGACAAGATTCACTGAAAGAAAAGAAAAAGATCAAAATAGAAGATCATATCCGGTTGGTATAAAGAGGAACAAGAAAAGGGACTAAGGGTCTGATTGGTTGAGACTGTGATTTTTAGTTTTTTTACTGTAGAATTTAAGCTGTATAAATTTTGCTGTGGCTGTTGAGTTTTTTGCTTTGTTTTTTTAATGAAAATCTAATTAACAAGCATTAATTATACATTATAACATTCACAGATCTTTTAAAATTTCTAAAGCTTCGTTTTTAAACTGTAGATAAAAGTGCTGTCTACCGCAAAAATAAAGAACAAAGGAAAGTCAGCTGTAGGTTTTAAAAAACCAAAGTAAAGTTTGATTGGCAGATTTTTATGGCTGTAAGATATTTTTAGATGTCTACAGAATCTAGAGCAGCTACCAATCATCCTCTAAGTCTAAACCCAATTCCGACTCTAAGAAAGCATCAGAATTGGTGAACCGGAGATGATAACTAGAGTGAACCGGAGATAAATTTTTTTCCAACAAATATAATATTTACCAGTTATTAAAAAATATAACAAGTTATAAATTTGATGCAACAACTTTTTTAAAAATAAAATAAAATGTAATTGTTTTATATATTTTATTGATTTATTATGTAACTGTTTTTTCAACTTTTATTCTGTAATTGTTTGTGTGCTATTTTGAAATAAAAAAATCATTTTGGTATTATTAATTTTTTTTCTCATAAGTTGTAGTAGGTAACTTACCAATTTAAAAAGAAATAGAAATAATCGAAATACATATTAATAGCATACGATAACTGGTATATTTAAATTTTATGCGGGCAATCTCAACCTTTTAATATCGAACTAGATCTTGACCCGCCCAACCGGGCGAGTGTTTAATTTCAATTTTATAAACGTAAAAGTTTTTTTCGTCATTAGTTATAAATATTTTTAACATTAACCATATAAATGATAATATGATTTTGTCAAACACAACAATGTTATATGTTTGGAGTTTTTATGTTATAACAATAGGATAATGTATTGGGAAAACGAACTGGTTTGATAATGGTATAAATAGATGTTACATTTAATAGAAAATCAAATATTGATTTTAAAGCATTTTTAGGAGTCGATGGTTTATTTAGACGTGGCATATCATTAAGCATATGTTTAGTAATTAATAAATGATAATTGATTTCTAGTAAGAGTCCATTTTTTTAAAAAAAATCACACATAAATCAAGGTTATGACTTCTGTTTTAATATATAAAGTATATATATATATTTTTTAAAAAAAATATTTTGAGAAATATTTTAACAATATCTTAATTGTCAAAATTATTATACTGAACTAAATATGATAAATTTATATTAAATTGATAAATTTATAAATTTTATTTTCATTAATGCAGAATATGTATGATAAAATTAAATATAATACTATGACAGAACTACTTAACATTCTGAAACTATATAATACATGTATAAAATCAAAATATCTTACATTTTTGTATATATAATAAAATGAGTGAACTATAAAATGTTGCTAAAATGAAATTTAGTTTTGAAGGTCGGCGAATCATAATTGAGTAAAATTTTAATACAAAATAATTTTCAAATATGTTATTTCATGCATATATTAATTTGTTTAATAAGTAAATATAAATACAATAAATAAATATATAATAAAAAATAAAATACATGTGACAGTTCTAAACAATTAATTAATTACAACATGTAAAATTTAAAATTATTATATTCGAAATATTTACATAATACCTCCGCAGATCAAGATCTAGTAGCAATTATAAATCATGTCACTCTTTCATCCGTAAAGATCAACTCTATAGTTGCTTTTCTATCTATCTCCACGAATGAATCAACTTCATTTAATTTGGAGTAATTTATTCTGGTTATAGTTGGTTAAGTACATATAATAATTTGCACATTAGACTGGTATGGAATGCTCATTTAATTTGAAACTAGATTTTGAATCCGCACACCCGTGCGGGTATATGTTCTAAATGATTATATGTTAAATATTCATGTTACCGTTTTATAGTTTACTGAGTTTTGAGATTGATTTATCTTGGTCAGCTTGTTCAGTGTCAGTTGTTTAACAATGAGAATGTATTTTTTTTTTGATTTTGTACAATTTTTTTTTACTTGGTAACATCAATATTAATCTGTTAAAATATTTGAGAATTAAGTTTAGATTGTGCACTTTTTTGAAATTATACGAAAACTTTTATGATTTAAAGTACATTTTAAAATTACAATTATAGATTTTTGAAACAGTAATAATAAAAACTAATAAAAATGTACCCAAAAACACAAACAAAAATATATTAAATTGGGCCAGTTATTTATCATTTTAATTGGGTGCATGATTTTTTTTGTAAAAACACATTTGGACCGTGAACAAAGAAAGACGCAATTGGACCGTGAACAATAGGTTAGATTTTATGTTTGTGTGTCTGTATAATCATATTCTGTATGATATGAATTTAATAGAATAGATAAGTTTTGTAAGTATGTACATGTATCATATGGTAAGGCTTCGTCTTTTTGTCAATATTCAGTCTAAATTATTTGTTTTTTTTTATTTGAACATAAAAACATGAATATAGGGAAGTTACGAACGGTTAATAATATTCGAAGTCCAAATTATCGTTTCATATGCCGAGGGAAGTTACTAACGGTTAACAATGCTCTAAAGGACCTTTTACTAATTGGTCATACAGGATAATTAATAGAATAGATTTTGAAGGGCGGGTAAATTTTTTGTTTCACATTTTTTAAAAGTTCAATTTTTATATTTGTGTTTTTAATTATTTTTGTTTTTAATTTGTATAATATCTTTTTAAAATGATTTATAAGAGGCTTTAATAATTATAATCTTTGTATAATATCTTTTTAGCCAGTTACGTGATTAATGACCATGATTAAGAAATTAAGAAATATAATTATGCAGTAATGGACGTTCACAAAAAATACGATATCAAATCATATTGAATCATACGCCTTTTTGGGCCGTTACGTAATTAATAGCCAGTTACGTGATTTGGCAGTTATATTAATACAAAAAGGTATATTAAAGATGTATTTAGTGGCAGTTATAAAAATTGAAAAGTGGACATAACTTCATATCAATTGGACATGTTGAAGAATTAATAGAATACTAGATTTTGACCCGCCCTTAGAAGGGCGGGTATATTTTTTTTTTACATTTTTTATAAATTTAATTTTTATATTTATGTTTTTTTTTTACGTTTTTTCATTATATAATATCAATATACTAAAACAGGAATATGACCTATTGATATATGTGTAGTCAAATTATTTTACGATAATTATTAAAAACTCTTATTAATTATTTAAAAGAAATATTATACAAAGAAAAATATAAATATGATTAAAAACATAAATATAAAAATTAAATTTCTAAAATATGTAAAACAAAAAAATATACCAGCTCTTTTAAAGGCGAATCCGAATCTAGTCAATACTATTAAAATATAAACATAACATATTGATATATGTATGGTAAAACTATTTTAATACAATGATTAAAACCTCCTATTAATTATTTAAGCGAAATGTTATACAATGAAAAACACAAATATGAGTAAAACATATAAATATAAAAATTAAATTTCTATAAAACTAAAAAATATAAAAAGGCGGGTCCAAATGTAGAAATCTATTTAAAACCTATAAAAAATATACAATCTTTTTCAAAAGAGTCTGAACTGACATGCGGCAATTTATTCAATAGACGATAATTTGTTGTTTGTTGTTGATTATAGCCTGGATTTTATATAAATAATATTTCTTAAAAATATAAAACAAAAAATATATCCGTCTTTTTAAGGACTGATCATAAGTTTGATCTAATTATTTGAAAAATCGATTTGGGGGTTCGGGTTATGAGTATTTTATGCGGGTGAATGTGGGTGGATTGATTTTGGATCGCGGCTACCCGTCGACCCGCAAGGTATTAAAAAATTAAATATTTCTTTAAAAATATAGGAATTTAAAAATAATAACTGAAAATTTAAATCATGTGTAAATTTTTTATATAAATATATATATTTCTATAATGATTAAATTAAATAATAAATTTTAAAATATATATAACCCGCGGATAACCACAAAATTAAACGGAGCGGATGCATGTATAAAATTATTTGTTTGCGGGTTGTGCGGTCATATTTTTTAACCAAAACAAAATTGAAAACCAGCAGATTGGCGGGTCAGTGGGGCGAGTTCGACCCATAACCCAACCTTAATAGTGCGTATACCAGATCAATTTTTATATTGCTATTATTTAATAAATATATTTTGATTAAAACTTATACACAAATATTATTAAAAATACAAATATAAACAGAAAGAAAAAACAAATATCAAAATTAAATTTAAAACAAAAAAATACCCGCCCTTTTAACTATTGTGAAGATATAGCTTGTTACAATTTTTTTAGTAATCAAGTTAGCAATTATATAGATACAATTATATGTTTTTCAATAAACTTTCATGATTTGATTTCATATATGATTTACATAACATTTGAATAGAGTGTTTAGCAAATAAAATGATAAATTGAGAAGAGTAAATAATCATACAAATTTGCATAAAACCAAAAAAGATGTATTTTTATGAAACATAACCGTTGCTTTGTTAAAAAGAATCATAACAACTGTCATATATATAAAACGTTTTTTGACGAAGTGGATCCGTTAACTAAGGAGATAAAATAAAAATGTTATTAAAACATATATAAATTATTAATGATGGACATAACTTTTATCAATAGGTCATAAGAATTAATAGAATAGATATTTAAATTATTTGGAATTTTTGTACCAACGAATTTCGTTCGAAAGCCCTAAAACCCGTAGCCGCTCTCGTGTTCATCTGCTTTTCTCAAAGGTACGAAATCAGAAAAAGAAAATTTGACTGCTTCTATTCCTTCCTCTGTGCTTCACGATTAGAAAGACTTACTGAATAGAATCACTTTTCTAAGGTCTTTGATAATACAAATTGAGGGTTAAAAATTGGTTACCTCCTCCTATGGACTCTCGAAGTGGTGTGGCCGAGGAAAATACTGCTGCAAGTAAAGGTGAAGTTAAAATGTTAAATATTGTTATTCTTGGCTGAAACCTTTGCGTTCACTAATCATCCTTTTTCTTTAATCAGGGATTAGAAAGAAGGTGAAGAACTCTGAGTCAGTAGCGTTACGGAGATACAAGATTGATACTTATAACTTAGCGGACCTTGATAAGGTTTTGAATGATGTCTACTGCTCTTGTCGTCCTGTTTCTGCTGACTACGATGCTAGGAATGATACTTTGAAACACCTCGATGCATTGGCTTTAGATGTCTTCTATGGTAAACATTTACATTGTCTTAAAGCTCTTTTTAATTACATCAAAAAACACACACACATCATATGTTTTTTTGTTTGGTCTCAGATTCTAAGGGTGGCAGGCCGGTCCTCAAGGCGTACGGGTCTTTCGCGATGGATATGTTTTTCGCGCGGAGTGATTTGGATGTGTCTTTTAACTTTGGTGATGGAGCATCTGAGCTTCCTCGTGATACGAAGCTCCAGTTCCTCGGAAGATTTGCCGAAAAGCTCCGCTCTCTGCAGGGTAAGTTTTTTTTCCTTTTTAGTATATTTGTTATTGGTAAGTATGATGGATGTGAAAAACTGAATTTTTTTTTGGTTGTAGGAGAAGGGCATGTTAGGAATGTTGTATCCATCTTGAGTGCTAGGGTGCCAATTGTCAGATTCTTTGATCAAAGGACTTGTGTTGAATGTGATTTGGCTGTTGATAGCAAAGAAGGCGTTTTGAATTCACGCATCATTCAGATTATTTCTCAGATTGATGACAGGTTTCAGAAACTTTGTCTCTTGGTAAGATATCTTCAGGGCATAAATATTATTGAACATCTAAGTGCTAAATGACTATAGTGATATGTTTAGTTGTGGTGGTCTCTGTACATTTTACTAATGCGACTTATGTTACCTAATGTCAGATTAAGCATTGGGCCAAAGCACATGATGTTAACAGTGCGTTGCACAAAACCCTTAATTCTATATCTATAACGTTGCTAGTCGCTCATCATTTACAGGTAATCAACTCAGCCATGGATAGCCACTAGTCACTCTTTTTTTCTTTTTTTTTTCTGAAGTTACACGCAGTTTCTAATTTGTTTATCTTCTATGTTAACGCAGACTCAAAATCCTCCCATTCTACCTCCATTCTCTTTACTATTTAAAGGTAATCTTGGAACATATTCAAATTTTGCGAATGTTTTTTTTCTTCTGTGATATAACAGATTACATCTTTTAGTTAGAATAGTACAGAAATAATATTCTCTTCTTTCTAGATTTATGTTTTATTATTATTATCATCATCCTATTCTGGCTTTTATTTTTTATGTTGTTTTCCTTTATGAAATCAACTTGTCTTTTTTTTCTTTTCAGATGGAATTGATCCTCCCAATGTTGAGAAAAGGACGCAGGAGTTCTTGAACTGGGGAAAACGAAATAAAGAATCTTTGGGTAGACTCTTTGTATCGTTTTTTGTCAAGGTTGCTTATCTTTTTTTTTTTTACCTTATAACATCAAAACACCAATTGAGAAAGCAAAAAGCTCCACAAGATGCTTTTGCTGCTATTATCTTAGATTAGCTTTTCTGTGGTCTTGCAGCTGCAATCTGTGGAGTTCCTTTGGAGACAAGGACTTTGCGTCAGTTTGCTAAGTGGTCTTTGGATATCCAAAAGGTGGAGAAAAGCTGGTGCCGGGATTAACGTAACTATTTTTTTTTCCCTGGAACTATTCCATAATATTTCATTTGCATTCTTGATCTCGCTGCTTCAGATTCGGTATGTGTAATAATATGACAGGTTGAGGATTTTATAGACGTGTCTCAAAATGTTGCAAGGGTGGTTAATGAAAGAGGGGCTAAAAAGATTTACGGTTCTATAAACAAAACCGTCGAAGACCTTTTTGAGTTCCTTAATGGCAAGGTCGATGGAGCACATCTCAAAGACATGTTGTTTGTCCCCCAACCCGTTGTGGAGCCTCCTCCTCCTCCTCCACCTCCTGTGCAGCCAGTCGAAGTTTACCATAAACCAACTCATCACATCAACTACAGATGTGATGAGTTTAAGGGTCGTCACAACAAAAGGCCTCGTCTTGGAAATGGTGGTCATTATGTAGGCGACGACAGTCATGCAATTGATCTGCCACCGCCGCCACCACCCTTTGGCAGAGTTTATACGATTTATTGTGACAAATTCGGTCCTCAAAACCTTACCTGACCTTAATTTTGCTAGTGTTTTTTTTGATCAGTCACCAACCATTTTTGAAAGATGAATATAAAATTTCATGTTTTATAGTTGAGACCCGATGAGAAAAGAAGCAAATGTATTTTAGAGGGTTTGGGTTACTTGAGACTTGAGAGAGAGAATATGTGATTTTATATAATCTTACACAGGTTAGCTGAAAATTATTTACATTGGTTAACTTCTTTTTTTTTTAACGTTTGTTTCGGTTTAAATTTGAATTGGAGGAATTCTAACACAAACTGTCTTAAGACAACTTAAATGCCAGGTTCCGTTGTTGTGTCGGAGACTCGGAGCAATGCTCACTCCAGTGATATGGCTATGTTTTCGAGGACATTTTTTTCGTTCTTAAAAAATGAAAACAAACAAAAAGAAAACGCTTCATCCCTTTAACGGCGATTTGTCAAAAGGGGAAGATTGAAACTTCCAAAATCTCATTGGAGGCTCAAAGAATAGTTAGTTAGATATCATCTGGCCAAAGACGGCGACAATTGTGTGTGATTAAAAATAAAATCTTGAATAAATCAGAGTGAAATATAACTCAAATCAAGCTTAGCTTGGCGGACTCTCTTGTCAAGATGAAATCAACTGCTTCCTCGACTGTGTCAACTACCTGAAAAAAAAGTTTTAGATGAACATTAACCGTTGCCCCGCGCGCGGGAAAATTAACAAGCTTCTAGAGGCTAATAAGTGATGATGTTGTTACGGACCAGATCAGCAGGAAACTCAGGATGATTTTCTTTCCCTTTGAAAACTCCGGTTCTCGTCAAGATTGAGAACCAAGGACTCCCGGCCTGTCACACAGAGTTTAACCAAAAGCCTTAAGAAAAAAAGATTAGTGGCGCAAGAAAACCACCTCTACTCTGAAAGAAGAAAGAGCACAGAACCTGTCGTGCGCCTCTGATGTCAATTTTTGGGTTGTCTCCGACCATATATAGAGTCTTGAAGTGGTGACTTCCTTGGTTTGAGTGGGAACGAGTTGATGTGGCTATCTCTTTCAGAACATCTTCTGCGTTCTTGAACACGGAAGGATTTGGTTTCCCAAAGGATGTGTACTCCAGAGGGTTATCATGGATTCTGCAAACATATCCAGACTCAAATCATGTAACAGGGAAAATATGAATATCACATTCACGTCGCGTTTTTAAAGTACAGTAGTCCCAGTGTTTTCTGAAAGATGGAAGATTTTGGATTATTACCTGTTGAATATGGATTCCAAGGCGATTCTAAAAGCTCCCATGCCAAGACGTTCAGTAGGAAACTTTGTCTGTTGAGTCCACAATGCATCAGTAAATCTTTATATGATAAATTCAACATAGATGGAGATGGGGATGACCATAACCTGGTAGTCTAAATCGTCGTTGGCAAAGTACAACTGAGGTTGAGGTCCAATTTCTTTCCCAGGAAGGCCTCCAGTACGTAAAATGTCACAAAGGACCTGAGAAACAAAAAAAAAGCACCAATCAGATTTGTTTATGAACATATTTAATTTGAAAAGCAGAGGGGGAATATGATTAACCTGGATGTCTCGGCTCCAATCAACAGGATCACTAACAATAAATGCTGCCTGAACTCTCTCGGATACAACATTTGCTCTTGATCTCGCAGTACTCTCCTTGCGAACGTCTTGCCCCGTGATCCATTTCTTATATGGATCCAAGGGATCAATGTTGTCAAAGTAAGAGGCATATTCGTCCAATGAAATCACGTTTCTGAAAATCCAACAACATATATACATTAAAAAGAACGAAATGAGAGAGAGGTGAAGAGAAAGAGCTTACTTGAAACCATAATTAGACATCACAGCGGCAGGTTCCCCTTTTCCAGCCGCAACAACAAGCTCATTTCCAAACCTAGTCCCGTGTATTGATTAAAACGTTTTAACTGATGAACAATGTGTTTTTTCATATATATTACCTATTCGCTAGCTTCCGGAAAGGTGAATGAGCTTGAACCATCTGCAACACACACAAAAAAAAGAGAATGTGTGAAAAGTGTTACACTAACCGAAACTAAGTTAACTTTGTGATTAACTGATGCGAGAAAAGGGTTAAAAACCTGCAATGGAGAAACAGGAACACCTAATAAATGAGTCATCTCAGAGGCCCGTTTAGCTTCAGGCAGGCCACCTCCTGCAAATGATTTTCATCGCTAATTATCATCAATGCAAGAAAAGAAAAAAAGGATAAATATTCCAAAGTGTATTATTATTATTAGCTCACACCATTAGTCAAGAATAAGAACGGTATCTTCAAAGCACCTACAAAAAAAAGAAACCTCAAACTCATCAAAAAACAGACAGATACAACTAACTATACATAAATCATAATCACATTAAAGAGAAGGGTAGCTTTGATGAATAAATACTAAGGAATTTGCAAAATCAAAGAAAGTCAATTATACCGGAATCATCGTAGAGACGCCGGAGAGCACCAGGGGAGCCACCAACGGGGGAGGAACCGAGGAGGATAACACCATCTATGTCGAATGCAATGCCATAAGACGGTCTGTGTTTTGTTATAGTCAGTCAGAATTCAAGTAGAGAGAGAGAGAGAGAGAGGCAATGAGCAAAGGAAGGAACGCAGCAGCAGGAGCAGCAGGAGAGGAGAGAACTCACCGATTTGATTCCTGCTGGGAGAGGTTACAGAAGGAACGAGACTGTGATCGGAGACTAATATCCCGCCGTCGCAGCGAGTTTCTAGCGATGATTCGAAGATTATTCATTTTTTTCACTGGACGGACGGCAGAGAAATAGCTTCGGGAGAAAGTTTTTTACTTTATAATAGTCCTCCTAGGGTCCATTAATTTGCTTGTATTTTATTTGGACAATTCGACCTAGGATTTTAGTTAAAAACAAAAATTTCAAATTCATTTTAGGGAAATTGCCAAAAGTACAATATTCATAGTTCATTTTACCTTAACTACATTACTCTCTTTTTTTTTTTTTTTTTTGTCAGCAACCTTAACTACATTACTCTCATTTTTAAGATTCTAATAAATATGTAAACAAATACTTAAAAAAATTAAAATGTTTATGAAAAATAGTTTAAAAAGAATTTTTGAATTTCAAAAAGAAAATTCAAAAAAAGTAAAAAAAAAAGATTTAAAAACTTATAAAAATTTCAAATTTGGAAACTTATGATTCAAAACCTATAAGAGAATTTCTAAATATTTTTAATATTTTTATGTATTTAAATGATTTATTTGTTATATATAAAGCAATTGTATAAAATGTTTTTGTCATTTAATGAAGAATATATTTATGAAAATATATTTAATGAAGGTAAACATGAATAATGGTATTTACAATGTGGAATACATGAAATTTTACCATGTGTTAAACGTTTATCTTCCTATGTTCAAACACTGAATATATTTAACATACCAAGATATGGCTTCAACTTATATTTATAAAGCAGTCCCAACAATAATGAATAACTAAATACTTGGTGTATTTTATGGAATTTTCAAGAATTTGATAGTAGTAATTGTTGAAGATTTGAGGGCATTTTCATTCCATAAGTAGAGTACATAAAACACACACTTACACATGAGCTAACATTGCAAACACACAAACACATAACTTAAATTCAAACAAAACATGTTGTGCCTTAGATAATAACATCTTTATGATCTGGTTCTTGATCATCATCCTTAAGGATTTCTGTAGTTGGGATACCTCCTTGGTTAGGCTATCTTTTCCTAAAATCACTTCAAGGTGGGTGGTTAGACAAGATTCTAGAGACTTCAGGCTCTCTATGACGTGTTATGGACTTCACACCTAAGCTGCAGAAGACTTAGATGTTGTTCGCTACAATTATCCATGAATGTAACCTTATCTACTAATACTGGATGATATTCATGTAAGCAGAAAAGTTAACTTCCCGGTGATGAAGATGAAATGCTCAAAAGGATGGAAAAGGTAAAGCCTCGAAGAGGCAGTTTTTGAAAGCCTTATCTTGAATTTTCATTAGAAAGAATGAGTGTATATTACAATAGTACAGGCAACTACTCAGAAGTAAACCCATAGCAGTGAAGAAAAAACCTTATAGTTTATGGACTTCAACATTGAGACTTATGCAGAGAGAACTAGTTTTGAGAGGAATAAGAAACAAAGCAAAATACATAATAATTTCAGTGGCTACAAAGTGAAGATACTTTCGTAAAATTACAGAACACTAGAAGATACTGACAGCAAATAACATGTTCTCTATCTCTCTCTCACTTCATCTTATAAGATCATGTGGACAAAGCAGTAGAGTGTGAAATAGCAACATCTTTTTCATGACCATCACCCTCGAGATTTCTGTACTTGTAAAGCCAAGAACACACGAGGAAATAGCCGAGATTCAAGACTCCTCCAATGACTAAAACCCAGTAAACATTGTCAACTCTTCCGTGATTTATGTCATCTGGTAACCACGCGGTGGTCCTCTGAATCAGATCAATTAGACCAGTGCTTGTGTAAAAGCATATCCCAATCACCACCGATGTAATGGACGTTGCTGTGCTCCTCATAGAAACTGGAAACTCTTGATAGCACAGAGCTACATTCCCTGGGAAATGGAAAGCCTCTCCTACAAGCAAAAGAAAGAAAAAAAACCAAGAACGTGATCATTTTAATTTCATAATTTCAAGTTGACAGATTTGTCTGAAAATCAGTTCCTTACCGATTCCTACTATGACAAGAGGAGGGAATAGCCATAAGACAGACATGTCAGCAATAGAAGATGAATCTAGGAAATCCCCGTTCTCTACTATCTTCAATCGCTTTTCTTCAACTATGGCAGTCACGGCCATGCTTAGAATGTTGAAAACATGGCCTATACCAACTCGTTGAAGCGGTGTGAGGAACTTCCCCGTTAGCTTTTGGTAAAATGGGTAGAGAAACCGATCGTTGACTACGATAAAAAGGCAAGTGGAGAGAAGTGTAATGACTTGGAGAGAGCCTGCAGGGATTTTAAAGTTAGGACCAAGCCTCCGGTCCATCACCAGACCTTGAAGAACCGTTAGGCTTAGCTGCATCGCGATTGGAGTGCTCAAGAATATCGTGGCTAGCGCAAGAGGGATGATTCTTATGACTGCTTTGAAATCTTCCACTTGTTGAACGCTGCATAGTCTCCATGGGTTGTGAACTGTTCCATCTGGTTTAACCTCGTCTTCTTGTTTCAACGCTGCACGGTTAAAGAACCTGCGTGTTTGAATTGAGTATAATTAGAATGGACTATCTCTCTCTCTCTCTCTCTCTGGATGATACAATGAAACTGGGCTGTTTTGTTATATGTCGGATTTATTATGGGTTTCCAAACTTAATTAATGGATTGACCCTAACTCTAACTCTTTATATATATTAGTTAATGTCCTTTAAAATTCTCGATGTGAGATATAATATCCCTAATAGTTACCTCAAACTCTTTGTGGGCATTGAGAGTGGTGATTCACTGTGGTAGTCTTTCTCGTTGGTGGAATCCACAGCTTTTCTTTTGATTACCGCGGCGAAAATGACGCGAAGTAGACTTGTGAAGGGACTTCCTAAGGGCTTGTCATGCTTGTAGAATCTTCTCCCCAAGATGAAAACCAAAAAGCTGAAGAGATTAGCAGCTACGCACAGACCAAACCCAAAGGTCCAGCTGACGTTGTCTTCGGAATAGACAACAGCGGTTGCACTTATAGCCCCGGCTAGATACGTTGTGAAGAAAAACCAGTTGAAAAAGCTGCCTTGGTCTTTAGTTTTCTCGTACTGGTTGGCACCAGCGGTTGCTAAAGTGAACCGTGTCCCACCTGTTCCTATAGAGGCCAGAGTTATGGCCGCGTAAAGGACACCGAGCTGGGTTTTCGAAGGAGATTGGCATAGGCTTGAAGCTGTCTCACAGGGGCTGGGTCTTAAAGAGTCAAGCGCAGCTGTTAGTGTCAGCAGAGCTACGCCCATAAGAGAAATGAAAGCAGAAAGTGAGATAACAGGGATGGTTCCGAAGAAAGAGTCAGCAGCAATGGCTCCAACGGCTGGAACCATACAGATACAGCCACTGACAATGTTGGCAATCTGAGCTGCTGCGATGCTCTTCACGTTGAATTCCTCAATCAGGTATACGATCAAGTTTAGTAACCAACCCCACGCAGCTATTGTCAGGCCTAACAACGTAGCTGCACCATATAGAAACATAGGGAGGTAGTTTCTTGTTCTAAGCTCTAGAGGTTATGAAAAAAAAAAGACCAAAAGAGAGAGAAACAGAATCTCTCACCTATCATAAACGGAAAAGTGATCCAACCTCCACGACGGCGTTTGGTGCTTGATTCTTCAGACATTTGTGTTTCTGCATCACAAGAAACTGAACTAGCCATGTCCCTAATCAAGTTAGAGATCTTTTACCCCTTTTTTGTTCGTTAACAATGGCCTGAAATGCTGGAAGGTATATAAGCAATGATACAGCAACTAATAATGATTAAAGAAAATGACTTGGGGTTGGATGGTCACGATATTTTTATTCTCCACGCGCAGCAGCTTCCAACAAGAAACGTCAAATTGAGTATAAAACACAGAGCGTTTCCTTTGTTGTATGGTGAGCCATCACTTTCAGCTTCGAACAGCCTGTGTGAAGACAACATTTTTATCCTATCTAAACATGTAATAATGTCAACTCTAAATTGTCCTGTAATGGATATTGCTAAATAAAAAACCCATTTGCCAAATTGTTGCCAACGATTTGACCATACTTGCTTCAATAATGTAAGCAGCTTACCTAGAGCCATGATATTAATATATCTTAACAAAATAATATTAGAATAAAATATTTTCTTGTTATCTAATCTAGAAAATTTCCTTTTCTAGATAGTATTATGAAAACTTAAAGTGGTTTTTTTTTTGTGCACGGCTTAAAGTGGTTTAGAAAGAGAATTAGAAGTAATAAATCAATGACACATTACTATTTATCGATTACATAACTTCTCGTAGTATTCGAATCATAACGATTTTTATGGACCATAACAGCGCTTCCGCATCTGATAAATAGAAGAGTTTGGTCATGGTGATGACAATTGAAGAAGACGATATGGATGATAATGTAAATAACTTTAAACAAATTTGAATTGCTTTCAAAAGAACCTGCAACTTTTGATCTCACAGCATGTGACCTCGAACTCTCTGACATCACAAGCACGACTACAAACATTTGATTTAACGACATGCAACTCTCGTTTCACGACATACGATTCCGAACTCTCGACCTCACGACCTACGAATGGAAACACTCAATCTCCCGACTTGCGACTTCTCGAATTCTCGACCTTTGTTTTTTTTCTTTGATCATCAAGGATAGTGAACCTTCCTGTTGTAACAACCACTTCGAACTGATGATACCAAATCAGACAACACTAAATTTGATGGAAAGAACCCCGATGATATAACAAACTGATGATTTTAGCGAAACTAACGACCGATTTGAATCTAAAGACTTGTAATTCAAATTGGATATACAAAATTTATATGCTCCAACTTGAGGAAATATTGGGACATTAACATATTATAAACGAAATAACATTAGAATAGAATATTTCCTTATTGTGTAATATTCTTTTCTCATAGGCCTATGGAAATTTATAATTGTGTATAAAGAGACTCAACATCATGAATCAATAACACATAACTATTCATCCATTACATAACTTTTCAGCCAATATCATAAAAATTCTGTTGACAAAAAAAAATCATTAAAAATCTATTAAAATTTGAAAGTCACTGAATGCGAATAGACTACTAACCATACCATAATGGCACCCCACTCATTGTGATAATAGAAAAGTCAGGCTTGATGAGAATATTACAAAACTTCATACTATATTATTCCTTATTGTCCTCGCATTTGAAGTCAGAAAATGTGAAGAAATTATTTCATAGCTGGAGTTCTTTACATTAGAGCTACATGCAACTCACTCACTAGCAGTAATACAGCATTTAAACAAACAAATAGGATTACAAGAGTACACATGTAAAAAGTACATGAATAAAAGAACAGGTAAAGATACTAGGGGGCAGCGATTCGGATGGATAGTTTGGGTAAAATAAATGCCATTCATTCGGTTGCAGCTCTTCTAAGCATATGTAGGATTGAGTGCAATGGCTTCCCTGTAGATCATCTCTTTTATCTGTTCCTCATCTAGAGGTTGTTGTTCAAAGTCGAAAGAGAATGGCTTTAGACAGATTGGCTCATCATTCGGGTCGTGCAACTTGGCAAGGTACGGGTGGTTCAGAGCTTCTTCAACTACACACACACCAACAAGATAATATGTTTTAACAAACCATGTTGATGAAAAGAAAGAAACAGAGCACCATGTATATGTATTAATAATACACTTACCAGTGATTCTTTTGTTGGGGTCAAAAGTCAACATTCTGTCAACAAGATCAATGGCCAATGGGTTAACATGAGAGAAAAGTTTAGCTAACGGCTGGCGAGGGAAGGTGGGAAGTTGCCGGATGTATCTTTTCGCATCCTCGTTGTGCGTAAACCCGAGATCTGATTCTGTCGGCGTGCCAAGCAACTGCAAGATTCATCACATATTTTAACAAAACAGGCCAAATTAATCTTGAATCCATGCCTAAAAGAATATGTATGTTGCTTTTTTTTTACCTCTGTCAATAAGCGCATCTGATGGACATGGTCTTTACCAGGGAACAGAGGCTTTCTGTTCATGAGCTCCATAAAGATACAACCAACAGACCAAACATCTATAGCAGCAGTGTAATCCGATGAGTTCAACAGAAGCTCAGGTGCTCTATACCATCTGGTAACAACATACTCGGTCATAAACTCGTTCTCCGAAGTCGGTCGAGCAAGACCGAAGTCACAGATCTTTAAATCGCAGTTGGCGTTCAGGAGAAGATTGCTCGGTTTTAGATCCCTGTGGATAACTTTAGCCGAGTGGATGTACTTGAGCCCTCGAAGAAGCTGGTACAAGAAGTACTGTTTCAAGAAAGATTCATCATGTCAGTCTCATGTTTATTGAAACAAATTATTAATCAAAAAAAAAGAATTGAGTTTTATTATTACCTGACAGTGTTCCTCAGACAAACCCTGGTTGGATCTGATGATTTGATGAAGATCAGTGTCCATTAACTCAGTGGCAATATAAACATCACTGAACTGTCTTCTAAGTGGTGGAGGAACCACATCTCTTATAGCTATGATCTGTAATAAAAAAGAAAAACATATTAATCTTTTTGTTTCATCTAATTTCTGCAGATAATAATCAAGAAAGATACAAACGTTTTCATGATCGAGATGACGAAGAAGCTTGATCTCGCGAAGTGTACGCTTGGCGTCCATGTGATTATCAAAAGCGTTGGCTATCTTCTTCATCGCCACTAGCTCGTTCGTCTCCGAATCCAAAACAGAGCTTCACCAAATCAACAAAAAAAATCAAAAAATCAAAAAATCAAAAACTCGGATCAAGAAGAAACTTAAAAAAAAAAGAAGACAAGGATCAGCGAACATACCAAACGATGCCGTATGCGCCTCGACCGATTGGTACAATCGGAGGACGGTACTTGGATGTGATCTCGAATAAACTACCGAAGATATCATAGCTTATGAACTGTCCTCCGTGCGTTTGCACCGCCGGAAACTCTGGATATTGGCCGCCGGCGTTGTTCATCTCTCTCTCTCTAAATCGATCACGCGCTTAGTCAACTTCAAGCTTTGACTCTGTTGTGCTTTGAGGAGGTGGTGTAGTGTGAATCTCTGGAGGTGTTGTGTGGACTCTTTTATATATAATATAGTACACTTAGATTGAGAGACTGAAATGAGTTTTAGATGAGTTTTCGCGGTAGCTGCGAGGAAGAAGAAGAAGGGAGATGGGAAGATTGTGTGGATGAGATTTGAGCCGCCTCAGATCGACGGTTGCTGTTCGATTTTGACTTAGTCAACGGTCTTCCTCCCGACGTCCTTTACAGTTCTATCTCTCTGCCCATAGTTGTTTTTCTATTGTTTTTTTTCTCTTGCTGTAAAGTTTTTTTATTTTTTATGTATTTCTTCAATGTTTATTTAACTATAAATTAGGTGGGTTTTAAAAGCATGTGTAACGTGGGTGTTCAATAATTTGTCAATTTCATATAGTGAGTAGATTTTGTTATACAATAATTCAAATAAATATGCTGTTATATATTCGTCAATTTCATCTACTATTGTTTATTTCTTTTCGATATTATCAAAAACTTAAATTATTTTTTTGACAAAATAGAACATTAATATCACGTGTGGTTTATAAAAATTAATTACTTTACTAACATTTCTTCATTACGTGTTTTAATTCACTACCAGTTTCTTTGCAGCTTTTTCTAAAACAATTTTTTCTTTCAACTTTTCTCCAATATGTTAGGCAGCATGATAATGGAGAAATCATATGCTGCGAGACCAGGTTTTACTTACACTTTTTGTAAGATGTTTTTAGACTCAAAGAAAAAATGGATATAAGTTAAATTTTCTTTTTTCTTAGTCATAAGCCAATAACTAACTTATAACCAAGAGTCAAAAAGGAAAAAAAAATGTAACAAATAACAAAGTCTTGGTGAAAATCACAAGTTTTCACAAACGGCCTATGGGAGCATATATTATAAAAATCTCAAACTACACTATAATACGCTAGCTTCATGTCTGCGCTTCGGTAATCTTTTTTTTTTAACACTGAAAAGCTTGCATTGAAATAACCCCAGCGGGTAGAACGTTTACAGCAACTAGAAAGAAAGGACAATAGCCAAATAAAACAACAAAACGCAAGGCTGAAAATAACAGAAAGAAATAAAAAATGCAGAAGAAGAGAGTGTCATTAGACACCATTCCAGGGAGCCGAAACAGAGGGCAGATAGAGCAAAAGCTCCTTCCTTTAGTCTTCCGCTTCTAGATTAAGACGATCAATCAACCAAGATGGACCTCCAGAAGCAATATAAGATTGATAGCGATGATCAGCAGTTACACTTTTAGCTATTTCTTGGGCAACAAAGTTCCTTCCCTGTTTGACGTGCTCTACACTCCAGTCTTGTAACAGCAGTAAGAGCCTGTTAATGTTGTTCACTAGAGGTAGTAATTCAGGGTATGACAAGGGTTGTAGTAATGTTTCTCTGATCATAGGACAAGAGGATTCAAACACTACCCGATGTTGTCGTGTACTAACCATGTCAGAGATAGCCCATTGTAAACCCACCAGTGCAGCTTCTCGTTCTGACTGTATGTTAGAGAAGGCTCTGCGACTGTGCAGAACTGTATTGCCTTTGTCATCTCTCAGAATCCAAGCCGCTCCACTATTAGAGAGAGGATCAAACCATGCAGTAGCTACATTACATTTGAGGAAACCACCCCGCGGTTTTACCCATTTGATGATGCTTCCTGTCGTTGTCAATGGCTGTTGAGATTGGGCACCAATAGGCTGATTCACCTCCAACCAGATGCTTGCTTCCTCCTTGGCTTTCGTGATTATTGAGAGAGACGAGGTCTGAGTTTTCTCAAATATCAGAGCATTTCTTGCTTTCCAGATGAGCCAAAGACTCCAAGGGAAAGATGCCACACTCTTGTTCTCTGGATATTTCTTGTATTGTGCTAACAAATGATAGATATTTAGGAAGACCGAGTGCTGAGAGAAACCAGCAGTGGGTAGTCGTATACCTGATCTCAACCAAACCTCTTTGGCCATAGGACAATTGAAGAGTAGATGGCAGATCGTTTCTATGTTATCATTGCAAGTCCTGCACTTTGGATCCACCTGCACGCCTCTGCTCCTCAGTCTCTCCATAACTGCTAAAGCCCCCGCTAAAGCTTTCCATAAGAAATGCTTTATTTTTGCAGGAGCTTTAATTTTCCAGAGATCTTTCCAGAGACTTATCTCAAGTGGAGTGAGAGCAGGAGTGGTCGCTCCATCTTCGTCTGGAAGAGAATCTAAGAACTTGTAACCACTTCTTGATGAATACTGTCCATTCTTTGGTAAAGCCCCATTTATAGCCATCTTCACGATTAAGAACCGGCTTGAGACGGAGAATGATCTCAGTATCCCGGTCAGTAAAGGCTTGTCTGACACGCAAGGCGTCCCAGGAAGCAGAGTTCGGTAGCAACAGGTCTGAAATCTTCAATGTTAAGTCTATAATGCTGTCATGCCTGTAATTCGGAGTCCTCGGAATAGGATCGATGATCCAGTTAACCGACCAAACATTCGAATCCCTGCCATTACCAATATCTCTGACAAGGCCCTGAGACAAGAGCTCTCTACCGTGGAGAATACTCCTCCATGCATATGAGGGTCGCGTGCCAAGGCTACTGTGAAGGAAGTCATTATTCTTAAAGTAACGACTCTTCAAAACCCTTGCAACTAGAGATTCAGGGTTAGTCATGATTCTCCATGCTTGTTTACCAAGAAGGGACTGGTTGAACTTGGTGATATCATGGAAACCAAGGCCGCCTTCTTTCTTCTTCTTGCAAAGCTTCTTCCATGCAACCCACGATATCTTCCTTCTCCCATTACTTCTTCCCCACCAGAACTCAGACATTGCGCTTGTGATTTTGGAACATATATCTTTAGGGAGCTTGAAGATCGACATAGCGTAAACCGGTAGAGACATCGCGACCGATTTAAGTAATATCTCTTTCCCGCCCTGAGATAACGATTTAGCAAACCAGCCATGTAATCTTGCTTGAAGCTTTTCACGGATGAAATTTAAAAGATCCTTTTTTTGGAACCTTTGAAGCATTCAGGAAGTCCCAAATATGTGCCTTCTCCTCCTTCCTTATCAATACCCAGTTTGCCTTTCACTTCCTCTTTAACAGATTCTAGCACTTGAGCTCCAAAAATGATCGATGACTTTTGGAAGTTGATCCTTTGGCCAGATGCCTCACCATACTCTGTTAGGCACTCCATTAGTTCATCACTCTCTGCGCTATTAGCCTTACACATCAATAGGCTATCATCTGCAAATAACAGATGATGAACTCTAGGACCATTAGCCGAAAGGCCTATTCCAGTTAAGCGACCAAGAGCTTCTGAGTTGTTAAGCTTGCTAACTAGAGCCTCTGCGCAGAGTATGAATAAGAATGGAGATAATGGGTCTCCTTGTCTAATACCTCTCTCCGGCTTGATAAAACCATGCGATCTACCATTGAGCAGCACTGAGTAGGAAATTGTTGTGATACAAGCCATTATCCATCGGATCCACTTGTGAGCAAACCCCATTTTTTCCAGTAGTTCCTCAACGAAGCACCATTCGATCCGGTCGTAGGCTTTCGACATATCTGTCTTCACGGCCATATAATCTTTTGCCACTGCAGGGATTGTTCTGAGACCATGGACCATCTCGTGTGCAATGATTATATTGTCAGAGATGAGACGACCTTGAACGAAAGCTCCTTGGGTGTCTGATATTATCTCTGGTAATATACACTTCAGTCTGTCGCATAAGATCTTGGAGACAATTTTATACTGAACGGCACAAAGACTTATAGGTCTCATATCACTCATCGAGCAAGGTGCTGGTATTTTAGGAAGCAAACTCAGTTGGGTGTGGTTCCAACCAGGCGGTAGCGTTGATGAGTTGAAGAAGCTCTTGATCTCAGAAATCACTTGATGACCCACAATGTGCCAGTATCGTTGGTAGAAAGTACCAGTTAAGCCATCCTCTCCAGGAGCACTATTTCCTTTAACAGAGAAAGCTGCTCTGCGAATCTCCTCATCTGTCACTTCTCTACAAAGATCATCATTCATAACTGTAGTAACACGAGCAGAGAAACCAGAGAAAAGACTCTGAAGGTCATGAGGGTTGGAGCTCATGAACAAGTCACGATAAAACTCCACTGCTATATGACCTTTAGCCCCTTCAGAGTAGTGCTCCGTTCCTTGTACATCTTTAAGCATTAGCACCCGATTCTTAGCCTTCCTACCCTTGACACAATTGTGGAAGTAGGATGTGTTTCTGTCACCTTCCCTGAGCCAATGTTCTCTGCACTTTTGTCTCCAAAAAGCTTCTTCCTCTTTGAAAGCTTGGCCAAGTTCAAGCTTCACCTTCTTCATATAAACAAAGTCAGGCCGAATCTTACAGATTTCCTTCTCAAGGTCCACTTTGAGACGTTGTATATTCAGCTTAGCATTACTGTAAGAAGACTTCTTCCACTTCGCTAGTTCTCGTCTGCAGTTTTGGATGCGTTCCATGATGGGGACCTCTCTCCCTGTCATTTCCGTACACCACCCTTTTCTTACTGCATCTTCCACACCTTCTTTGCCTACCATTCTCTTATCGAACATGAAACGACCACGACCAGAACCTTCACCTTCCAAAGCAAAACCAATCTTCAAAGGGCGATGATCTGAGCCAAACATAGCCATGTATTCCACATGTGATCTAGGGAATAGTCGATACCACTCGTCATTACCAAAGCATCGGTCTAGCCTGCACTGAACCCAGACCTTATCTCTAGCACCTGCCCATGAGAGTGGGTTACCTGAGCTCCTCATGTCTCTGATTTTGCAATTCTCTACCATATTCTTGAAGTCCCAAAAGGTTGAATCTCTACGAACGTTTCCTCCAACCTTTTCATCATTACAAAGTAACTCATTAAAGTCACCACACAGCATCCATGGCTCATCTCTAGCCATACCAATCGCCTCTAAACGGTCCCACACTGCCTTCCTTCTCTCTGCCACCGGGTCCCCATAGACACAAGTCAAATAAAACTCCATAGTACCCATCGAGATCTGCAGATCAATAATCCTCTTATCTTTTTGTAACACCTTCACCTTGTAACACTGCTTCCACATCACTGCTAAGCCACCACTTCTACCAAGTGGCTCCACAGTAATCAAACTATCGTAACCCAGTTCGCGTTGTAAGTCACCCATATACTTGTCTTTTTGTTTAGTTTCCATCAAAAAAATAAAATCGGGAAAGAAGCTTCTGCGAAAATCCCGAAGCTCCTGACTGTCTCGGTACTTCCTGCACCTTGACAGTTCCAACTCAATACGCTCATTGGGATGGCGTTCAGGTTCGGGTCGGATATTTCGGATTTTCGAGCATTTCGATATAGAAGTATAATATCCGTTAGGGTATTTCTGAACTTCGGATCGGGTTTGGGTATTTTTAGTTCGGGTTCGATTATTTTTAGTCAGGTTCGGATATTTAGATTTTGAAAGAAAAAATTGAAATTTTAAGGTTCTTATATTTAAAAATTTAGTTTTCGATGCTGCAAAAAATAGTTTTCGATTAGCTGACTTGTTATTTTTTTATACATTAAATTATTAATAGATTTGGAGGTAAATTTCAAAAATAAATAGACATTCATTTGGCTATTATTTTAAGAATTTGGATGTAACTTTTGTTAATACATGAAACAAAAAGTTTGATATTCATTTTAAGTGATATCAAATCATTTTTCTCCGTAATTATATGTATATTATATAATCTTAAAGTATGTGTGAAATCAATATAAATATTTTAAATAAAATGGTAGATGAAAACTAGAAACATAAGGGTAAGTATATATATGTTCGGCTATCTTTGGATATCCATCGAGTTCAGGTATTATCCATTCGGGTTCGGATATCTAATATCTCCTAAATCAACATCCATTCGGGTATTTTATTATTTCGGTTTGGATTTCGGTTTGGATTTTTCGGATCAGATTCAGATGCGACTTCGAATATCGGATAAAGTGCCCACCCCTAATAAAAATGTATGATCCTTTCGGACAAAAACTAAGAGTAAAAAGTTTGAAATAAATAAGATGGGAAGCTGTTTGGTGCTTTTTCTTTTGTTTGATTTTCTTGATATATCTTATTGGATGAAGTAATGTTTTACTTCAAACTATGTCATGTGAAAACGAGTATGAGTGATTTATGGAGAAGTAATTCGCGATATCGTGCAATTGAGGCTAAAATATATGGAAAATATGTGGTGACTGAAAATTCATTAAATAATGATCTCAGTCATTTGAAAAATTAACAGATTTACCGTCATGACGGAATAAGATCCATGGATTGAAAAAACAAACACGGGTGGCTCATTAACCATAGACGATGGGGTTATTATATATACATTATTTATATTTTCATATTTTTGTGACTGGAAAAATATTTTATATGAATTTTTAAAGTAATTTAGGAATATTGAAAGTCCAAATGGATCAAAGAGATTTTATGGCAAGTAGATAATAGGGCTGATTTTTTTTCTTTTCTAAAAAGAATTTTCTCAAAATTTAATGTTTGGTCAACACAAAAGTTGACTCAATATGATTCGGTCCAGAAACTTCAATATTATTCCCCAAAATGATTCGGTTAACATCAACCACACAGACACACACACACACAGAAAAAAAAACATCAATCGGAGTGATCGAACCGGTGTAGTGATAGAATAGAATCGTAATAAAAGGAGAATACGAGGGTATAGTAAACCCTTTGCATAAATTATTATTACATTCAACCAAGACAGACAGCGACGCGGATCTGTCACACAGAGAGAGATATTCAAAAGCCTGCGGCCAAAACCACAGCCATCCGTTTCTCTCTCGCTCGCTCGCAATCTCCTCTTCAGCTCCAACTTCTCCGTTTCTCCCGATCCCTTCACTCGTATGTTCGATTTCTCATTTCGGTATCGTTTGGATTTTGAATCGTCCATTTACGATTCGGTTCGCATGCACTGATTGAATTACGGTGCTGCATCTTAGATTCTCCACAGTTTGATCCTTTTAGATCAGTTTCTTAAGTAGTAGCAGATGGGGAAGTATTGATATAGTTAAAATTTTCCACTGTTTAATTATCCTACTTGGAATCGATTAATAGCATGTTTAATTATGTTTATTTGGTGCGCTACAGATCTCTCACTGCTTTGTTTTTTTTTTTAATTCTTCCTTTTGATTTATTATGGCATTTGGTTTCTTTGTAACCAGGAAAACAATGAGTGACTACGGTGAGAAGACTTGCCCTTTGTGTGCAGAGGAGATGGATCTCACTGACCAGCAATTGAATCCTTGCAAATGTGGCTATCAGGTCTCCCTGCTTGTTCCATTGTCTACAACTGGATCTCATAGCAAATCTTTACTTTGAATATTGTAGATGATGGTTGTGTTAGAAACAAAAAACAATGTTTCGTGTGATGTTTTTTATACAGCTTTTTTGGTGGTCTTAGAGATCATGTTCTTTTATTTTTATGATCTTGATTTACAACCAATCTTTTCAGATTTGTGTTTGGTGTTGGCATCACATTATGGACATGGCCGAGAAAGATCAGTCGGAAGGGCGTTGCCCTGCTTGCCGCACTCCCTATGACAAGGAAAAGATTGTCGGGATGTCTGTTGATCGCGAGAGGTTGTTACTTGGCGGTCTTTGTTTTGTTTTGTTTTGCTGATGTTTTTTTTTTTAAAATATAAATCTATTTCCTGTTCTCAGATTGAACTCTGAAGGGAACATGGATCGCAAAAAGACACACAAGTCAAAATTGAAGCCTTCTGAAGGGAGAAAGCAACTAGCCAGTGTCCGAGTGGTTCAAAGAAATCTTGTTTACATTGTCGGGTTGCCTCTTGATCTAGCTGATGAAGATGTACGCGATATTTTTCTCTCTTATAACTTTTAAATTATATCACACACTCATCTGCTTTCCAATGTGTTTTTTTTTTCTTTCTTTTCCCAGATCCTCCAGCGTAAAGACTATTTTGGTCAGTATGGAAAGGTTCTTAAGGTTTCCATGTCCAGGACAACAACGGGTCTCATCCAACAGTTCCCTAACAACACATGCAGTGTGTAAGTTTTTATTTTTACTGTTGTTAGCAACTTCATTTCTGTTTTAGCATGACATGATTTCCTTAAATTTTTTTAATTTGTTTCTGCATTGTTGTTTATTTCTGATTGCAAACGGCAATGACTCCAGATATATCACTTATGCTAAAGAAGAAGAGGCTGTCAGATGCATTCAGTCTGTTCATGGGTTTATCTTGGATGGTAAAGGACTGAAGTAAGTCATGCCGAACGTCCTGTTGTTTGAGACTCGTTGTGCACAAAAGTAAATTTATCTTTATTGAGCTCATGATCGTCTTTTCTTCTTACTGCAGGGCATGTTTTGGGACAACCAAGTATTGTCATGCATGGTTAAGAAATGCGGTATGTCCTATAGGCACTCTTGTTCTCTACTCTGTGGATCTTAACTTCTTTTTTTTCACTTTCCTCTTCCGTTATAATTTGCATTTGATATTATTTGATTATGGATTGTTTGTTATTATTTCCAGGCATGCAACAATCCTGACTGCCTCTATTTGCATGAGGTTGGCTCCCAAGATGATAGTTTTACAAAAGATGAGGTCATACCTGCCCATACTAGGTAATTTTCTAAGGTTTCCTCTTGTACGCATTTACTATCCTAGCGTATATATTGACGGAGGTTTTAATATTTTGGACGATTAGTTGAGGATTTTGGTAATTTTGAGCAGAGTTCAGCAAATCACTGGAGCAACAAATACTCTGCAAAACCGTTCAGGGAACATGCTACCTCCACCATTGGATGCTTATTCTAGTGACAGTTCTACTGCAAAACCAATTGCAAAAGTTCCTTCTACGGTAAGCTCTATAACGTTTCTGCATTGCCTTGATGTACAATGTGCTATCTGGCTTGCATCCTTTGTTTCAGAGAAACTTTAACATATTCAATTCTGATCTCCTATTGCCATAGTCATGTATTGGTGAATACATCTTAATATTGCTCACTGCAAACTTGAGTAGAGTATGCAGCATTATGTAAAAACCTACCTCTGCTATACGAATTGCGGAAATGTGTTTTCTGTTAGGATTTTATGTTCTCCTTGGGTTTCTGTATTACAACAATGCTGTCTGAGATTGATTCGTCATATTCACTACATTTTTATTGTGCAGTCTGCTGTAGTTAGCTCTCCCAAGAGTTCTCCACCTAGTGGGAGCTCTGTTAGATCGACTGCCCTTCCTGCTGCAGCTTCATGGTAAGTCTTTGTCACAAGCCGTTGTATTGGAGAAGTTTTAAATGGTTCATTTATAAAAACGAAAATTGTCTTGCAGGGGGACACGTGTAACAAATCAGAAACCTTTGGTAACCTCAACTACGTCAAATGGATCTTTGGACAATCATAGATCTACATCGGAGAATGGAACTTTGGCTATACCTACTGCAAATGCAGCTTGTTCGCATGTATCCACTAGTAACACTCTTCAGAAACCACCTCACAAAGAAGAAAGTCGAACATTGGCTCAGAAAAGCAAACCGGGTACGTTGAAGCCTTCGCAGAATAACATTGTAGTTGATCCTGGGTCCAAGAGAACTGTATCACCTAATAGAGATCCGAGTAGTAATCAAGTATCCTGTATAGTAGAATCTTCCTACGATAGCAGAGTCGTCGAGGAGCCTTCAGCTGTTGAGAATTCTATTGATAGTACAAATGAAATCGCTGAAGATGTACCTAATGTTAGTAACTTGGCGGCTGAGGTTGCATGGATGGGGATAACGAAAGATGAAGACCCTGGTGTTCCAGTGGCTATCGGTGCTTATTGTGATCAAGGTTCTATTAGAAAACCTGGTAACAATGTACCAGATCTTGAGCAGTGTAGAAACAATCCTCCTTCAAACACTGGTGCAGAAGCTGACGTATCACAGAATAGGATTCCAGGTTCAAGGGGAGAGTGGGATTGGAGATCAGATTTGCAATCCAAGGTCGAAGTGGATGGTTTATCATCAGTTAGTAGCAGTAGGCGTGATGTTGCACAGGCGGTTAGCCACTCGACTTATAGGTGTAGTTCATCAAGTTCCATCCTGGATCCTTTCCAGACCAGGGAAACTTCTGGTGGATTTGGTTCACATACAGGGTCCTCCTTTGAAATAGGTAGCGATAGAGTGCATCATCCAAATGGATTTTCTGAGACTTCCAGATCCGGTTCTAGTATGCAGCATTCTCTATTTTCTAATACTGAAGGCAGGATCAACATCCAGAGTGCAGAGAATGCTATAATTTCAAACATTTTGGACTTTGACCCCTGGGATGAATCCATGACTATGCCACCCAATTTTGCAAAGTTACTTGGCCAGAGTGATCATTGGGGCAGTACCCTGGAACAGTCTAACCTTCTAAAGCAGCCTAGTAATGACCAGTCCAGATTCTCTTTTGCTCGCCATGAAGAATCAAATAATCAAGCATATGACAATAATAATAATAATACCTACAGCATATATGGGCAGTCTACAAGAGGTCAGCCTGCCCAGGAGTTTGGAATGAATCGGGATATCTATCAGGATAAGTTTGCGAGTCTTAATGGTTTCGCTTCGAACCATTCTGGTGGGTATGAACAGTTTGCTGCTAGTCCTGGATTCTCTTCTTACAAAAGTCCTGGTTAGTAAAATATATATTATCGCTACTTCTTCATGATTGTTTTTTCTCCTCTGCATATCTAAAAACTTGTGACCATTGTCGTCTTGCAGCTGTGAGGTCCCAAGTTTCTGCTCCTCCTGGTTTTTCTGCTCCCAGCAAATTACCTCCTCCCGGTTTCTCTTCGCATGATAGAGCGATCATGTCTTCTGATTTCGTATCAGGTATCATAATTACACACTCTTAACGTTGGGGTTGGTTTCAACTTGTAACACATATTTTTTCTTTGCAGGAACTCGTTTGCTTGACTCGTCCTCTATGTTAAGGGACGCATATCATACACCACCTTCAAGTAGTAATTTGAATACTGCAGGAGACATAGAGTTTATTGATCCAGCAATTTTAGCGGTTGGAAGAGGAAGAATACAGAATGCGACGGAAAATGGAGCAGAGTTTGATATGAGATCCGGGTTCTATTCTCAGCTGAGTTCCTTTGAGAAGGATGCAAGACTTCATCAATTGTTGGCGCAGCAGAGTTCTCAGGCTGCACAACAACAGCAACAACAAGTCAATCTTAACAGCTTTACTCCTTCAGTCTCGGATCATTATTTTTTACTAAACAATCAATGGCGTTAGGTCGCCTGAAACAAATTGTACATTAAAAAGGGAAAACCACATTGCTATACGAATTGTTTGACTTGATAGATTAACTCAATTTTTGTTTTGCTTTTTCAACTATTATAATTAGATTTTCTTTTACCGTTACATTTTTGGTTGCAAATCAGAAATACAGCATCTAAATGGCATTGGAGAACTCGTAGAAGATTGCATGTGTGTTTGAGCTCTCAAAGAGTTTTGACTTGTGAATGAGAATGATGAATCAGCACATTCAGGAGATTGCTTTGCAAGATGACTAAACGTTCTCTTTTTATTTTCATTTATTTAAGAGTTACAAACACAAGCAAAAATACTTCAACAAGTATATTTAAAAACACATGAAAGAGAACACTTTTACTCTTACTATATATATCACACTAGTTTAGGACTTTTAGCTCATATTACATTCTCTTTCTGAAGAAGACACATCCTCGCCAGCTACTAACCCTGAAATAAACCGAGCTTCATTTTCTTCATCACCGTCGTCCACGTCAGCTAAAACGTATCTCCTCTCCGTAAAAGCCGATGTCTGACGTCTCTGTAGCCTGAGAACATGCATGACTACTTCAGGGGTCAACGTCACCCTCGACTGGTCTTCTCTTCCTACTCTGTTCGATTCCATAACCTGCATTTCCCCAAAACAAAACAACACAGCTTCAGTCAGTGTTTGGAAACATTGGGTCCAGTCCAGAGGAGAGGAGATGTGATTATTATTATTACCTTTTCGATGTTTTCAGGGAGAGAAACGACATCGTTTGACACCGGCGTCCAGAGCTTAACGCTTCTTTCAATCCCGCAAGACGCAAGAAACGTCATGTGCGGGTGAGACTCGAGCTGATTCACCACTCGCCTATCACCCACCATCGCCCGCACGAGCTTACCTCCTCTCTTCCTCCATATAAAGATATGACCACAGTCCGAACCACTCATCACGTACTCATCGTTCGGACCCATAAAGCTCACTCCTTTAACCGTCTGCGCGTTGCGGTGACCCGCATACACCTGCGGCTCTTCCATCTCCTCCAGCTTCTCAGCGGAGACACCGACGGGAGACGAGCCGAAACCCATGCTCTTCTCGAACAGATAGATGTGCTCGTCGTTGTAAGAGACCAGCAGCTCCCCGCCGTTTTGGGAGTAGGCCAGTCCCGTGACGTGGACGCTGTTGGTTTCACGGAGTTGACGTGGACAGAAGGTGTTCACAGGCGGGTCCGGTACGACGTGGCGACACACGGGAGCTGGCTGCACTCTTCTGGTGTCGTAGACTCGCGCGTATTCGTCGGAACCACCGACCGCGAGGTGATGCGGGTTCCTGGGATCTGTGGCTATAGAGTTCAGTCTGATTCTGCTGCTGGAGTGATGTCTCCTGCATCCGTGTGTGAAGGGAGAGGAGTATAAAACCATAGTGGGACTGTTGGTTCGTATATCAAACTGTCCCAAGAAAAAAAAAAACAAGTTCAGTTTTTTTTTTTTTTTTGAGATTGGAAAATGAAAAGATCACTGAGAATGAATGAGAGATCAAACATGTTGAACAAAACCATCTTCGGCGCAGCTGTAGAAAACGTTAGGATCACCAGGGGAAAGAGCAAGCTTGTAGACGCGACCACGGTGTCTCCCAAGTCTTTTCGTCTCCACTTTTCCATTTTCCAGGATCTGACCAAGTCTTACCTGCACAAAAAAAAAAAAATGGAATCAACAATCAAGTGCCCCTAAAAACTAACAGAGAAAACAAAGAAGCAACACATTACTTGTCCGTCGGCACCAGATGTGATGATGGTCCGGTCATCTGTGAAGGGTAAGAACTTAGTCTGGAACACATTTTCACAGTGGCCGGAAGGATAGGTCAGCGTCCTGGTTCCGTTCAACAAGTTCCAGAGCATGATCTGTCGATCATCGGAACCCGAAACGAGAATGTCTCCAGTGGAACTGAACTCGACAGCATTAACGCATCCTTCATGCCCTTTTAACTTTCCGTAAAGATCGAGTTTCTTCACTATCCCCTGAAGTAGCCATAAAGAAAAAATAAAGCAATACACTTCAATGTCCTACAGAGACTTCAACTTGTGGGTGTGTTGGATTCAAGATCGTTCTCCAGAAACTACAATTTGTTAAAAATCCAGAAAATGACAAGACTTTCTGATACTTACGACATAACAATCCAAAACCCACAATTTGTATACGATGAAAGAACCAAACTTTCCACTACCTGAGTTGTTAAAAGTATCAATCGGAAACGGAAACAAGCAAGAGAGAGAGAGAGAGAGAGTGATAGTTTCGAGAAGTGAGGAGAGAAAATGAGAACCTCAGAGGCGCAGATTCGACGGGAGATTGACCTCGGATGAGACAAGCCAATCTCCCTGTTAAATGTCTCCCTGAACCCTTCATTGCTTCCTGCATTTCGTTTCGCCATTGTCGGAAAGTCTAAATCTCTATGCTTTTCCTTTCTTATACATCCTTGTCGGGACACGGACATCGTGTCGTCTGCGGCAATCTAAGCGTGACAGACTGCTGTTTTATTCACTCTAAACGGCATACGCATCACAAAGTTCCCAACCCCACATTTGAATAGTTTGTTTCATCTTTTACCAATTTGGAAAAGAAAAATTCTACATACATAATTTTCATAAGTGTGGTGTCTAATTGAAATATTTACGAGATATAAAAATTTTAAAACTTTAAACGATAAAATTTCACTATCCAAATTTCAAATTTGAAATTTTAAAGTTTTTTTGGAAAGTAAAAATTTGACTTTATATTTATCGTTATATAGCTTCGAAATTAATAATTTGATTTTTTAATTCGATTTCAAAATAAAATTTTAAAAAGAAAAACTAAAAATTTTATTTTTTACTATTGAATATTTTTTTTCGAAAATATATTTTGTAAACCTACATTATATTGATTTTGATTTTAATTTTCTTTTTAATAAAATTTCTTTTAGTCATTCTTATTTTTTGTTCAAAAAGAATTATTTGTGTAATTATTATGTCCTCGTGTACTTTTTATTAGTCATTTCTTATTTGTGTGTATGTTTTTGGTCAAAAAATCTACGAGATTTGCCGGTATGTAATTAGTATATTCCACGAAATCCGAATTTATTTTGTAATTATCATTAGAAAAAAGGAACAAAAATTAATTGATAAAAAGACGAGAAACGTCAAGGCAAGTCTTCCTCGGAACGCTTTCAACTTCCTTCTTAACCACGCTAACCGCACTTGCTCCCACTCTCCCACTCTCCCACTCCACAGTAAAACCCTAATGGCGGCGATTGAAGACCACGACGACGTCTCGGTGATCCTCGAAGAACAGCGCGAAGAGATCATGGCCGCCAAAACCCTAGCCCGCGACCACGACCTCGCCTTCAACCTCCAAATGCAGGAAGCCCTAGCCGTCTCTCGAGCAGCCCACACCTCCTCCTCCTCCTCCTCTCCGCAATCTCCGAAGCTCGATTTCGCCGACGACGACGACGAAGGATTCGACTACACTTCCCTGATCCTGGAGGACATCGCGCGAGTCGACCAGGAGAGGCGGGACCGCGAGTTCGGCGCGCAGGAGATGAAGAGGCTCAAGCTCGATCTCGACCGTCGGATCCACGATCAGAGGTTCGCTAAAGAGATTATGAACATCCCCGACGCTGATTGGACCAAAGACGGCGACTTTTTCCACAAGCCTTACTCCCTCGGGTCTGCTTCCTCCTCTTCCTCCTCCTCCTCCGTCGACAAGGTCCCCGCGGTCGAGGGTGAGTGTTTCCGTGTCTATTGCAAAGGGTTGGTGAGTGAGGAGATGATTGGTGAGACTAGGGTTACGGTCGGTGGTGTTGGTGTGGCGATTTGTGACTCGGCGGATAATCTGATTTGGGAGGTGAGTAAGGTTTTGGGAGCCGAGGAGTCTAAAAGCCCTGAGATTGCTGAGCTGGAGGCTATTGTTCGTGGCTTGGATGAAGCTTTGAACTTTGATTTGGGATCTGTCACTTTCTTCATTGATGATTTCAAGCTCTTCAATTACGTCAGTTGCTCTCTCTCTTTATAAAGTTTACTCCTTTTCGTTGCGTTTTGCGGTAATGTTATCTCTTTTTGTTTTGTTTTGTTTTGTTTTGTTTCTAGGTGACAGGGAGGGTAGAGCCTAGGCAGAGCGGTGTTGCAACACTTGTGAACCAAGTGTCTCTCCTCCAGAAAAAGTTCCCGAACTGCCAACCATCTCTTTTGACGAGAAACGATGTCAAGTTCGTGTTCAAGCTCGCGAGAGATGCGATCGTTTCTCAGATCAAATGGCCCGAGGAGACCAGTCAAGGCGAGAAGACTTTCAAGGAGACTTGTGTCATCTGCTACGAAGGCATCACCGTCGACAAGATGTTCTCCGTGGACGGCTGTTTCCACCGTTTCTGCTTCTCCTGCATGAAGCAGCACGTCGAGGTGAAGCTGCTCGGAGGGAACACAGCTACTTGTCCCAGCGAGGGGTGCAAATCGCAGGTGAAGATGGATTCCTGCGCCAAGTTTCTGGATCCCAAGCTCGTTGAGGTTATGATCCAACGCAAGAAAGAAGGCTCCATCAGTGTGTCGGATAAAGTTTACTGTCCGTACCCGACATGCTCGGAACTGATGGCCAAAGACGAAGTTTTTGAGTACACCAAACAGTACTTCGTTGGCACTGAGCAATCTGCGGCGAGGAAATGCATGAAGTGTGGGCTGTTTTTTTGCATGCAGTGCAAGGTGCCGTGGCACTATAAAGACACCTGCGAGAACTTCAGTAAATCCAAGAGATACCAGAACGCTGGAGATGGGATGCTCAAGTCTCTGGCACAGAGCAAGAGGTGGAGACAGTGCATAAGGTGTAACAATATGGTTGAGCTTGCTTCTGGATGCTTCCATATAACCTGCAGGTACTTTGCTTATGAACCATGTTTTGTAATTTGTTACTATTGTTGTTGATTCGATGTTTATTTTTTTATTATTGCAGATGCGGATATGAGTTCTGTTACACGTGTGGAGCTGAATGGAAGGAGAAGAAACCGACATGTGCGTGTCCGATCTGGACCGAGCGCAACATAATCCGTAGGAGGTGATTGTCTTTGTGTTGCGTGAAAGGTTAAAGGGAGGCGACAGCTCCTAAGAATAAAAAACACTAGTTATGACCCTTTTGTTTTGCAGTAAGTAAGTAGGTTTCGGTTTTTTTGTGGTTTTGGAAACTGATGTAAAACTTTGGTGTTTTGTTTTGAATCTTCTATTTCGTTTTAAGGCAACAGTTTAGGAACATAAAATTGTTAACTAGCTAGCCGGTAGTGATCGTTTTGAGAGCACATCTGCCGGGTTGTTTCCGTTGCTCCCAGTCCATTCCGAATCAGTTCCTTAAAACTTGTCCTTCCACCATCTGATTTCTCTAACACTAAAATTAAGAGTTATTTTCATTCAGAAATGGTTTAACTTGAGTGAAACTTCTAAAGGAAATGTTTTAGTTTTGGGGGAAAAAATTTCATATACAATGTGGTCTATGAAGTTAAACCAAAAATAGCAATTAATCTATATTATTAAAACTGAAGTACAAAATCAATATATTTGGATAGGAGTATTGAAAAGAATTAAAGTGTTTGGAAACATGGATTGTAGTCTTTTTACAAAAAAAAATTAATTTTGTTTGGAAACAAAGATATTAGTATTAAACAAAAAGAATAATGGCTTAAGTTATTAAGTCCATTATAAAAAAATGTTGTCAATATATATAAGAAAATAGCCCGATTTGAAATACCAACTCAAATTATAGTTTTTTATATTTCATATTAAGTTTTAAAAATATAATATAAGTAATTATCTATATAATGGTACATATAAAATATTATTAATTATATGATTGCTTATATGATGGTACGTACAAAATACGATTAATTATATGATAAAAATATACGATATATAATAATGACTAAGGATGGGTTTTCGGGTACCCATACGGGTTTGGTTCTGATCGGTTTTCGAGGTCAAAGATTTCAGCCCTATTAGGATGTTTCTAAATTTTTGTTTGAGTTTGATTCGGATCTTTATAGGTCTGGTTCGGGTTTGGATAACCCATTTAAATTATTTTTAAAGTTTTAAATAAATTTCTCAAAATATTTAAATAAAATAATATAATATCTATAAATTTAAATAACATATGTCAGAATACCTAAGCTTAACATAACAATTGGGTTGATTTAAAATTATAAATACAAAATCAATAATTATTTTAAGTATTTTTGGCGATTTGAATATACTTTAACTATTTCAGGTATTTATTTTTGACTATATATATATATATATTTAAGTATTTTAAACCAATTTAAAAGTATCACTTTGATGTTTTATATACGTTAAATCTAAAAATAATTAATATATAAGTATATAAATCTATTAAGATAAATTCAGATACCTGAATCCTTCGGTTCGGATTAGATTCGGTTCTTTAAATAACAAAATTTTGAATAATTTGAATATTTAATTAATTTATGTTCGGGTTTGGTACTATATTTTCGGATCGGTATTGGTTATGTTCCTTGCCAAATCCTAATAATTACATAAAAACAAATATCATCATATTTTTCAAAATATGCAAATATGCATCCGCGCACCTAGATCAAAGTCTATAATTATTTATTTTAACAACAAGCTAAATAAATATGTTGATTGGAGAGAGAATAAAACAAAGCCAGAGAAATACATTGTTTACCAGAGACACTCTATGTGTCGAAATTATTATAAAAAAATGTTTTACTAAGATAAATATATTCAATAATTACAAAAAAATAATATATTTCATAAAAGTGAAAAATAATATCCGCGCTTTCGAAGCGCGGGTCAAAATCTAGTAAAAGTATTAAGTAAAAACGAAATCAATGAAATAAAGGGTACCCAGAGGCACATGATGAATTTACATCGTCTTTTCCTTGATCACAAACACTTCCACATAATTGATACTTTCTCCCGAAATGCAGCCGCCAGTCCTTTTGGTCAAATCCTGCTCGTTTTGGACATTTTCATTCACTTAATGTTTAATTTTCTAATTGTTTTCTCTGATGAACACTAGAGCTGTATAGTGTGTACGCTTTTACATCAGATTCACATTACATCTAATCAAGGGTGTTCGTTCGTTCGTTATTGGCGTTAAAATGATAATAACTTGCCTTCTAAGATACAGCTTGGTATTGAATTGATTGATTGTTATATAAGTTCTGGTACATCTCTCTATTGCTAACTGTTTTCTTGGACTCTTGAAATGTTTCTCTGTTGGAAAGTATTTATTTAGACCTGCAGGATGGAAACCATTTTACTTCACTGACTCTGTCTATTAATTTGATACCATTCTGTTAAATTTCGATTTGAAACGACAAAGCCCCCAGATTCGCACTGACTTTCCATTCTGGGGAAGGTGGTATTAGTGTGGTGGTTTGGTTTCCAAAATTCTTGGTTGTTACACTTGGCTGCTCTTTTTTTATGATGGATTTTCTAACCAATCACATTATATTTCCACTGGTTTTCTTCCATAGTTGAAATGATTTCAGTTTTCATCCGTGGAACTGAATGGGATCACAAGAGAGCATCACCATCATATAATCAGAGATGATTGTTTCATTTTCATCCCATGACAGGTAAAAAGGTTTAGAGGTTTATTCTTGAAACTGACTAAATTTCTGTGTTCTGATATCGTGTGACATATTCAGCTAAACTCTGGGGTAACAGGGATGATGATACCCTTGAATATATATGTAGCTAGTCCAGACATGTGCTCATAAAACTCTCTTATCTTACTTTTATGTTCCTTTATTGTTTGGATGTACTGTTTACAAGGAACCGATCAAATCAACTTGCTATTGCTTCTTTGAGGTCAAACACTAATATAAATTCCATGTGCGATTATTTGTGAAGGTTAGAATATATGGACTTAAATAGACTAGTGTGAGAAACGTGGTCTTCCTATTTGTAGTAGTATTCTTATCACACTATTGAATTGTTGATTTTTCTCCTAGAAAGGCGTTCACATAGGGTAGCGATCATTTAAAAGAAACTGGAGTTTTGAGGTTGTTAGAGGGAACAAAAACACGTCAATAACAGAGGTGAAGACTTCAACGTTAAGACTTTCATTTTCTTTGTTTTGACTTGTCTAAAGCTTTGACTTGTCTAAAGCTTTGGTTAACCACGTGTTTAGTGGTGTTAGTGATCGGGTGATATCATAACGTTCCAGCATTTCAAAACAAGCTGAGTACGAATCCGTCTACATTTAGATATCTCTAACACTTGGCTACCGGTGATTTAACATTCACTCGCCTGAAAACGGTTTACTGTTTTTTTTCAAAGCTTTGGTTCTATTCTATGTACCCACTTCAATATTCTAAAAAATGGGGGTGCTTGGCTCTTTCCTAGGATTTGGTTCCTTTTACTTTTGAGTGCTTCTCTCCCCCATTAATAAGCATCAAAAGGTATATTTTAAAGCTGATTAAATTAATGATTTTTTTTTTTGGTGGCTACCGCGTGGTAGCAGTTGCCTTGTTCTTCTGACTGATGCTGTGAATTATTTATTCTAAAGTAATATTTGACGATGTGAGCGGTTCGTAATATATAATATTAAAATGGCTTCGCTGTAACTTCTTCAAAGCAAATAGTAAGTAGGGTATTAGGGAATCCATTAAGAAATTACCAGTAACATAAGTTCACATCTTGTTTTCTGCAGCTAGCAAAGTTTTCACTAGAGAGAGAGAGAGAGCGAGATCTGCTCAGAGGACAAGAGAACTGTCGAATTCATAAGCACCAATGGCTAGTGGATGTGGATCGCTTCTGATCTGGTATTAGTTTAAAGTATTTGTTTTCTTAACCAACTTCATAAATTATACGAAGTAGCTGTCGTCTGAGAAAAATCCGGTGAAAGATTGTGGGTATTGATTCCAAGGCACATGTAGTAGTGATTAATTTAATAGGTAACGCTTCTAGCACTTTCCTTTGTTTCTCTGGATTCAAATTTGGATTATTTCTCTTAAACTAATATCTGAATTTTGAACATTTGAAAACCATGTGAATTTATGTTAGATTTTTTTTTTATAATGTTATTAAGCTGTTATTATAGTCCAGTTGGTGTTGTTATACCAATAAAGAATTGCATGCTGCTTACTTCTTATAAAATCACATATAATCAGAGGGGAGGAAAGATCCTACACAGAGCTCTTTGTTTGATTCATTCATCATCATCATCATCAGGCAACAATGTCTAGTGGATTGCTTCTCTTCTGGTTTTTGATCTCCTCTTTGTCAACTTCATCATCATTAAAAGATACAAGTTTTGTCTTCAACGGCTTCGGACAAGCGAATCTTTCCCTCGACGGCTCTGCCACGTTGCTTCGCAGTGGATTACTACAGCTAGCCGAAGTTTCCAATCATCAAATGGGCCACGCTTTCACCAAGAACCCGATCGAGTTCAGCTCCTCCAAACCGCTCTCATTCTCAACACACTTCGTCTGCGCTATAGTGCCCAAGCCAGGAGTCGAGAGCGGCCACGGCATCACCTTTGTGATATCTCCTTCGGTGGATTTCACTCGCGCGCAGCCGAACCGGTACTTGGGGATCTTCAACGGCTCCACCACCGGATCCAACTCCTCTCGCCTCTTCGCCGTCGAGCTGGACACTATCTTGAACTCGGAGTTCCGTGAGACTGACCATAACCACGTCGGGATCGACGTGAACAGTCCCATCTCGGTCCAATCAGCACCGGCTTCTTACTTCTCCGAGACACAGCAGAGGAACGTGAGCGTTAACCTCTCTAGCGGAGACTCTATACAGGTTTGGGTTGATTACAATGGAGGTGTGCTCAACGTCACCGTGGCTCCTCTTGATGTCAAGAAGCCGAGTCAGCCTCTTCTGTCACGTGCCATCGATCTCTCGGAAGTGTTTCAGAGTAGAAGACTGTTCGCTGGGTTCTCCGCGGCGACGGGGTCAGCGATCAGCTACCATTATCTTCTCGGGTGGAGTTTCAGCGCAGGCGGGGAGGTGTTGCAGCCGCTTGACATCTTGAAGCTTCCTCGAGTTCGTCGTCCCAGCGTTAAGCGTAAGAAACCGTATGGTCTGATCGTCGGTGTTCCCGCCGCAGTTGGTGTCCTAGTGATAGCTGCTCTGGCGGGAGTTTGTTACCACAGGAAGAGAAAGTACGCGGAAGTGAGCGAGCCGTGGGAGAAGGAGTACGGCACGCACCGTTTCTCGTACAAATCTTTGTACGTAGCGACGAGAGGGTTCCACAAGGATGGGTTTCTCGGGAGAGGTGGGTTTGGAGTGGTGTACAGAGGAGATCTCCCCGAGAGCAAACCTATAGCTGTGAAGAGAGTCTCTCACGACGGGGAGGAAGGGATGAAGCAGTTCGTGGCCGAGGTCGTGAGCATGAGGAGTCTGAAACACAGGAACCTCGTTCCGCTTCTTGGGTACTGCAGGAGGAAAGGAGAGCTCCTGCTTGTCTCCGAGTACATGCCCAACGGTAGTCTCGACCAGCACTTGTTCGGTGATGATGATGAGAGTCTTGTTCTTTCTTGGTCGCAGAGGCTGGTGATTCTCAGAGGTATAGCCTCTGCGCTTTTCTATCTCCACACCGGAGCTGAGCAGGTCGTGCTGCATCGAGATATCAAAGCTTCCAACGTTATGTTGGACGCTGAGCTGAACGGGAGGCTGGGAGATTTTGGTATGGCTAGGTTTCATGACCACGGAGGCAACGCGGCCACGACAGCGGCGGTTGGTACCGTGGGGTACATGGCGCCTGAGCTGATAACGATGGGAGCTTCCGTAGTGACCGATGTTTACGCGTTTGGTGTTTTTATGCTCGAAGTAGCGTGTGGGAGGAAGCCCGTGGAGTTTGGGATGGAAGCTGAGAAACGGTTTCTGATCAAATGGGTTTGTGAATGCTGGAAGAGAGATTGTTTGCTCGATGCTAGAGATTCGAGATTCGGAGGTGAGTTTGTGCCCGAGGAAGTCGAGTTGGTTATGAAAATCGGGTTGCTATGTACAAACATCGTGCCGGAATCAAGACCGACGATGGAACAAGTGGTTCTGTACTTAAACGAGAACCTGCCGTTGCCGGATTTCTCGCCATATACGCTCGGGATCGGGTCGTTTACTCCAGTGGTGGTGGATGCAGCCTCGCTTACGGGTACATTCACTTCGAGGAACTGGTCAGGTCCTGCGGTGTCTTCTTCATCAGCCAACAACACAAGAGAATATGAACAAGTACCATCGGAATCTAAGAAGTCTCTAAAGGTAGTTGCAGAAGCAGAAGACATCGAGGCTGGTCTCTCCAAGCCAACCAGTGGCATGGATTTGAACACATAGGGTGCTCTGAGTGTATCTCATTGAGAGTTCATTCGCTTAGGATACTCATGTATAACTTGTGAATGTTTCCACTTCAGGTCTTCTTCATTGTATTTCAGCATATGTTTTTTTTTTTAAAAGACTTGTTACTGATCGGTGACTATTGTTTTTTTTTCTCCACTCAATGTACATTTCTTCTTTTTTTTTTCCTTTTGAGATTAACTGAACACTGCCACTTGTAAGTTGTAACCAACCGACGAAAAGGTGTTTATTGGATGAGAAATTAAGGAATAGTCTTTAGATATGGACTGCTTTGTTCCATGTGAAGAATGGTCCCGTTTGAGTCAAGAGATTGTGACTCTGCATGCTGTGAGAGACTTGGTCAGCTTTGCGTTTCATTTACTTGGGAAAGTAACATAAACATAACTGGGTTTAAAGATCTTATCCAAAGTTTGTGGAGGAAGAAAAGTTGGTCTGCTCTCAAAGCATTTTCAGATTCCTGCGGGAGAAGAGTGAGAAATTTCTGGTAGAGGTAACTACTTGTCATGTTTTTTTTTCTTTTGTAATATATATATATATATGCGTTGGCTAGCTACAGTTGCTAAGGAGAAATCGTTAGAAAATGTACAAGACATGGAATGTTTAAAGCTGAGCTCCTGAATTTATGGGCTGAATTTTTTTTTTGTTCTTTTTTTTTGTGCAGCTTTGGAGGATGATTCTTAAAGAAAAAAGATAATATCATTTAAATTCAGACACTCTTTCAGTAGTAATGAATTGCAGCAGGCTTCATCATCTAGTTTTGATCTTCTCCTGCCTTCATGTGGTGGTTTCCCTGTCAGTTCAACAAGAAACCGGGTTTGTTTACAACGGCTTCCATCAAGCAGATCTTCTTTACATTGACGGACTCGCTAGAGTCCTTCCTGATGGGCTTCTGCAGCTAACAAACGATTCGGATTTCAAAATGGGTCATGCTTTCTTCAACCTCCCGTTTGATTTTGATCATACCATCTCCTTCTACACACATTTCGTGTGTGCCTTGGCGCCTCTCCAGCTGGGAGCTAGCGGCGGACACGGGATGGCTTTTGTCGTATCTCCTTCCATTGATCTCTCTCATGCACTCCAAGCTCAGTACTTGGGCGCCTTCACCACCTCCGCGAACGGAACCTCCCCTTCTCAGCTCATAGCTATCGAGCTCGATACCATCGAGTCGTTAGGAATCGATGTGTTGGAAAAGCCTCACGTTGGGATCGATGTGAACAACGCCACGTCTATCGAATCTTCTCTCCCGTCTTACTTCTCCAGCGCCTTGGGGAAGAACGTAAGCATCAATCTCCTGAGTGGGTTGCCTGTCCAGGTTTGGGTGGATTACGATGGATCCTCCCTTAACGTTACTCTAGCCCCTGTAGATATACAGAAGCCAGATCAGCCTCTTATGTCAAGGCCCATTGATCTTTCAGAAAATTTTAAAAATAAAATGTTTGTTGGGTTCTCTGCAGCAACAGGGCAGTTGACAAGTAACCAATATATACTTGGGTGGAGTTTCAGTAGAAGCAAAGAACTGTTACAGAAGCTAGACCTCTCTAAGCTCCCTCAGGCTCCTCTTCCTAGAAATGAAACAGAACAGCCTCCTCCTCTTCCTAGAGATGAAACAGAACAGCCTCCTCCTCTTCTGTCTCCACCGCTTATTGGTTTGGTCGTCTTATCGGTGATCCTAGCGCTGCTGGTTCTCGGAGCGGTTTACTGGTACAGGAGAAACAAGTACGCGGAAGTGAAAGAACCGTGGGAAAAGGAATACGGACCGCATAGATTCTCCTACAAGTCACTGTACAGAGCGACGAACGGGTTTGGGAAAGACTGTTGTGTTGGGAAAGGTGGGTTCGGAGATGTGTACAGAGGAACTCTTCCCTTAAGTAGGCATATCGCTGTGAAGAGACTGTCGCACAATGCAGAGCAAGGGATGAAACAGTTTGTGTCTGAAGTTGTGACTATGGGGAGTTTACAGCATCGGAACCTGGTTCCTCTTCTCGGGTATTGCAGGAGGAAAGGTGAGTTGCTTCTGGTCTCTGAGTACATGCCCAACGGTAGTCTTGACCAGTACTTGTTTCATCATGACCAAAACTCATCTCCTTCGTGGCTGCAGAGGATTTCTATTCTTAAGGACATCGCCTCGGCTTTAAACTACCTGCATACAGGAGCCAATCAAGTTGTTTTGCACCGGGATATTAAATCTTCTAACGTTATGCTAGATTCTGATTTCAATGGAAGGTTAGGAGATTTTGGTATGGCGAGGTTTCATGACCCGAGAGCTTGCTTATCTGCAACGGCCGCTGTGGGAACCATAGGTTACATGGCGCCTGAGCTGATAACAATGGGGACTTCTACGGAAACTGATGTTTATGCCTTTGGTGCTTTCCTTCTTGAAGTGACTTGCGGAAGGCGGCCCGTGGAACCGGAGCTGCCGGTGGAAAGGCAATATCTGGTCAAGTGGGTGTGCGTATGCTGGAAACAGGCTTCTTTACTTGAGACCGTAGATCCGAGACTGGGAAGAGAAACTTTGTTCAAGGAGGTTGAGATGGTTCTGAAGCTTGGATTGCTATGCACGAATGCGATACCGGAAGCAAGGCCTACCATGGGACAAGTGGTGCAATACCTGAACATGGACCTAACCTTGCCAGATTTCTCGCTGAGTACTCCGGGTATTGGAGCGTTTATGCCAGTGTCAATGGAAAGATCATCTTCTTCCATTAGTGCCTCCAATTCAAGGAGCACATCGATACCTATGTTTGTTACTCATACAATCCTGAGAGGAAGTGGTAGATGAGAGATATATGCATGAAACTGTGAGCTACTTGAAAATGTTTTTACCAAAGAAATAATGGTGTTGGTGGTTATAGTTGTAACTGTGATCTTATGTGCATAGTTTTTTTTTTCAAGTGAGAGAGTGGCAAAAAGAGTTTATAATCAGTTGAGATGAATGTAATGATTAAGTGATGAGACAATGTGTTTACTTGAACTCGTTTGTACATGAAGAAAATTGTACACTTACTAAGAACCATGTATGCTTAGTAAATTAGATTAAAGAGCAAACAAAACCATGAAAGTTTTTAAACTAATCAGTCACACCACTGTTTCTCTGCGACTGTCGGCTGAGTCGAAATTCTTGTCTTGTTCGAAGGAGGCCAACAAGTAAATGGCCCAGAGAGAAATCAAAGAGACGCCAGCCCCTTTTAGTGTAAACTAGCCCATTAGATAGATACTTTAAACGGTAAGAAACGTCCCACATCGCCATCCTAAGAAGAAGAACCTCTGTTTATATAGGGCGAGAGTCACGTACATGATTGTCCCTTCGGGGACATCCGATAAAATTGGAACGATACAGAGAAGATTAGCATGGCCCCTGCGCAAGGATGACACGCACAAATCGAGAAATGGTCCAAATTTTTTTTCCTTTCCAAAATTTTCACAGATCGACAACAACTCTAGAATTTCAGTTTTGGTGATGTTTTAGTTTATTAATGCTATAAACTCATTTCAGTTTTGGAGAAATGGTCCAAGTTTTTTTGGTTTTAAAAGTTTTCAAAGCTGTATAACAACTCTAGAATTTCAGTTTTTGTGAAGTTATAAACTCATTGATTCTAATTTCTGCTGTGGTTTTGCAATGATTATGTTCCCAATTGTTTTCTCATGAAGATGTAAACATTTAAGCATCTCTTTTGATTTAGTGATAATATTTGATTAGTTAGCTCTTGGGGGTGACCTCAACCTCTGTTGCAAAATGTCTATTGCAAAAATGAAATTGTGGTCTCTTTTCTTATGAAAATCTTGTCAAGTAATCCCTTTTCATTGGTTTGGTCAATTGCATAGAACATATCATGCGTACAAAAAAAAGAAAGACTAAGATTCCGGATCTGGTTATAGGTGCTAAAGAGACAAACTCGATCTCTTTACTGTGAATCATTTTGATTCAATGGATAAGCAAACTAACATCCTTAAAGGCTGTCTATCCAACTCTAAACAAACTACGTTTATACCCATAATAAAAAAAAAGAAAAAGAGATCAAAATTAACAAATCAACTTACAACATTATTATCTTTCTTTGGAGACTTATCTCTCTGTCTATATAACCTAATATGATTTGGTGAAAAAAGTTCAGAAATAATTTGAAGTCAGTGCCAAGGCCTTCCGAGAAAATGAAGAACAAAAAAGGATCTCATCATCTTTATTCACCAGAAACTCCGAGGTATCAATGACAACCATCTTGACTCTTTCCCTGTCTCAGAAACAGACCCAGAGTACCTTCTCGACTTGTGAATCCTCATTTTAACACCAGGAACTTTGCGTGCAATCGCTTGCCATATCATCTGGACCGCATCATCCACCCTCGACGGAAAATGGAACTCATAGAACTTCTCCACTTCCTTCAACCTATTCCACATCCTCGTCCACTCCTCCTTGGTGATTCCCCTGATCAAGTTAACCAGAAAGTTCTCTCTCAAGGCGTCGGAGGTGCGAACAAACACCGAGAACTCAGAGTAATCGATAACGTCCTCGAAAGGAAGCTCGATGTCGTCGCTGATGATGACAGGCACGCAGTGGCTCGCGATGGCGTCGAATAAGCGGTTAGACGAAGGAGTGTCACCGGCGATGTTGAGGCAGAACTTGGAGCTGTGCATTCCTTGGCTTGCTTTGTTTACGCCTCCGTTTCTCACGCTCCCGAACGAGAAATGCACGTCTTTCTCGTCTTGCAACAGGTAGAATAACTCCTGACGCACAAACCCACCCTGAGATATATGACACGACACATATGAGTACAAAGACCATCGAAGGACATCTACAACCCCGCTCCATGTTTTACTCCAAAATGAAATGGAAAATAGAGTAACGAACAAATATAAAACATTACTGCATTTATCGAGTAATGCTTTTATTTTCGGTTCATTGCCGTTTTAGAGTAAAGTAATGCTTTTATTTTCGTTTCACTACCATTTTAGAGTAAAATATAAAGAGTAAGAACTCAAAACATCTGAATCTTATTTGCTAAAGAACAAAAACAGGTACATATGTCCACTATATAAACACTAGGAGACTATATATATATTCACAACTCCTCAATAGATCAGAGAACTCACATCTTTCCTGTAGATGGCACCCTGAAAGTAAAGCAGGATGGGTCTGCTATCGAAACCAGAGGTATCGTTTTCGTATGTTTTAATGACATGCTTATAAGGCGCGACGACATCTTTCTCAACGTTTGCGACGGTAGGAGGATACCTTCCGAAGTCAGAGAGTATAAACATCGCAGGGAAGAGCTTGTTTCTAGCGTCCAGCATGCTATTGGGGTGATGAGCAAGAACCACATGGTCTCTCCCACCGGATCTCTTCCACTCCTCTCGCCCGGTCAAGAAGGCGACGAGCTTACCTTGCAGATCCTTGTTCCTGCTGGTTTTCTGGTGAGGATTCACCTTGGAGAAGCGGTTGTAGCTCAGAGAGGAGAAAAAGGGGACGAAGATAACATCGGCTTCGGTGGAGTTGTGAACTCTTTTGGCGGCAATGGGTCTAGGAGGAGCGTTTGGGTACTCAGAGGCGAGAAGATCCAAGGTGAGCCAGTACTCAATGCTGTGCTGCAGATTCAACCCACCAGGGTAAGGAGGTATGTATTTCTGAACATCAGGCCATACACTACTACTCTTCTTGTCAGGTTTCCAATTTAACAGACCGAAGTGGAACTCCGGATCCATGTCGTACATGTAAACCTTGAGAGGACCTGTTGTTGTTTTCTTCTTGTCGTTGCATCTACAGTCATCTTTCTTTAGACCTTTGGAGGTGGGATCGTGTGGGAATGATTTGGATTGGAATGTGGAGCTGAGGAAGCGGTTGTGAGCAGTGGAACGCAGCACGAAGTAGCAAGAGAGAGCGAAGAGGACCGTTGTGAAGATGAATAGGCAGAGGAGGAAGTTTCGGGCTACGTACCCGATCGTGGAACCGTTCTTCTCCGGCATTGCCATTAAAGGAGAGAGAGAGAGAGTTAGGAAAGAGAAAATCAAACACACACACACACAGCGAGCTCACATAAGGAGAGAGAGGAGAGCGTGAATGGTGCTAAGATGGATGTGGTGGAAGGTTCTTGTCTGAGACTAATTTCATTTCTCTCATGGGGGAGCGGCGGAGAAGGAGGAGGAAGAACACAACGGTGTTTGTGCTTCAGGGATCGTCAACTTTCCTATAATTAACCCTTTTTAATTTTTAATTTTTAATTTGTTTCTTTTTTGTATTTATAAGAGTGTCGATTTGATTTCCACTAATTTTTCTTTTTTGTTATGTCTTTGTAGAAGGTAGACCCAACAATAATTCATAGTCCAGTTATTATTGTAAGAGCATCCACAATGGTGGATTCCATTGTGGAGTCTTTAGAGACTATTTTAGTATTTTTTTTTATTGAATAGATAAGGATTCTTAGCAAAATAAGCAGTCCAATGGTGGATTCCTTTTAAGAATCTTTAGGAGAAAAAAAGTTTTTTTTGTTAAACATATGAAGAACAAGAACAGAGTAAGACAACACTAAACAATGATTCAATATTCATTTCTTATGTTTAAACAAGTCTGAGAGAAGTCCCAAGTAACTTTGTTTGACAACAACAAGTAAAGGTTACCTCGTCTGATCCACATGCTCTAACAAAACTTGGCTGGAAACAAGTAAATAAACAGATTCCAGGCACCAACTGCTTCATCTTCTCGTTGCCACCAGCATGATCCCTTCCAACAAGGATGCTCACGAGGATGCTAACCTGTTTCGCATCTGACATGCCCATCGACAACAACTCATCCATAATTGCCTCCCAAATGAGCTGGCCTCGGAAGAAAAGCCGTGTTCCGTTCTGAGAAGAGAGAAAACATGAAACTTAAGCATCCCTTTTTTTGCCTTGGATAGATTTTGACACTAAGGAGTAACATCCTCTGCAAACAACAACGAAGCACACACTGTTAGAAATGCTCAAAACATGTTAAGCCCAAGATCTTAGATGTTGCTAATGCGAGCTTTTACCAATGCGGCCAATTTTGATGCCAGAACGGGCAAGAGCTCTGAGAGCAGACTGAGCACCAGGACCAGTGGCACGGAGCTTCACGTGCATTGAGGTGATTCCAAGCTCCTTGCATCTCTGAGCAACGTCTTGTGCAGCAAGCATAGCTGCGTAGGTTAACAAGGACATGACACTAAATCAGAAAGTATATCCATTTATTTATCAGCTACCGCTGCAGTGACAGCCTAGAGAAACTAAACAGATCACAAACCTATAGCTAGATCAAGAAGCAAAAAGAGAAGGCAATCATCACAGAGTACCTGCAGAGACGTATCCATAAGCACTTCAAATTCGCAAAGCTTTATGCAAAGAAGAGTATACACAAACATACACATACCAATACATGACCATTCTTTTGTTGGCTTTTGTATTGAATCTGAACGGAAACATATATGAAATTAAACACAGATAAATAAAAGCATCACAAATCTTAAGAGAATGAGTAATAGAGTACCTCTCTTGTGCCATAAACAGCCGCAATTACTTTTGTATTACCCATCCCGTAAACAGCAGAACTAGACAAGAACAACAAGTTTGATTTTTTAATTCATGCAAGTGCCAAATTAGAACTGAGATAAAAGATAGGAAAAAGATCAGTGTTTACCCGTTTGCCCTGGAAACAACTTAATTACTCATTCAGATCGTTTGTGAGATTGGGACTGATCTCAATCAAAGCTTCTATTCCATATCGATGGCTCTGGCGGAAGGGGAACAGTGGTAAGAGCCTTCAATCACTTGAACGAAAGTTTCTGGATTCGATGAAGATCGTATCGACGTGACGGAGAGAGAGGATCTCGTCGCGAGAGAGAGGATGAGTATTGACGGAGAGAGAGAGGAGAAGTTGTGTTGAAATTAAATGAGGTTATGGATGCGAAGAAGAATTGGGAAGTGAATGGGAAGTGAGGAAGAAGAATTGAACAGGGAGAAAAGAGCGAGATGGATGAGCAGAAGAGTTAAGGATCAAATCCTTAATTCCCTTAGCTAAGGATTCATTCTTAGCTACAGGAATTGTTTTAATATTTTTTTAATCCATTTAGCTTAGGAATTGATGCTAAGGATTTGCTAACATCCTCCGTTGCAGGTGGTCTAAGAAACATAAATAGTTAGTGTGGTTAAAGCGAGATGGGACCGAGTTTGGGCCGTGAACTTGAAAGTCGAAATAACTTCGTCTTTTTCGGCAAAAGTAAGATGGGACCAAGTTTTTGTCCAAAATTAACATGTGTATATGTTTGTTTACACATGATGGGACCAAGTTTGGATCCAAAACCTAATTAGAATAAGGTCAGCCCATGAGAATAGTTTTTCTTGGTGTTCATTTTTAATAAAGGATTTTATTTGGAAACTGTATGAACTTAATCGAAAAATTTCAATTCTACAACTTTGATACTATTTTTCAAATTTACCAAAATGATTAGTTTCACAAATATTCTAAATTTTTGATAAAAAAAACTAAACTAATCTTTTAAAATATTTATAGAATATATAGAAACTCAACCTCAACCCCTTAATTTTGGACATAACACCACTAGCAATAAAAATGTTTGAAATATTGACAATATTGGTTGACGGTAATGGTTTCCAACATAAGTTATAAATGTTGTAAAAATATTTTGCATCATTTAAGTAAATGACTATGAAAATAATTTAGATCATTTTATTAGTAAGAGTTAGAACAATTGTTTTGCCGACAATAACATAATTTAAATAAATGCCCTTAAAACTTGTTATGCAAATTTAAAAACAAATAGCGCTTTTATTTGAATTTTATAGAAAAATAGAGCTTTGAAAAGATTACAATTTTCTTAATTTTAAGAAAATATTTTGATTTTATTAAAATTTTTGATTTTGATATTTATTTATTTTTAAAAAAAAATATTTTATTTTTCGTAATTTATTTGTTATTTATTGATGTTATTAACTAAATAATTAAAAATATTTAAAAGAAAAACTGACATGTTACTATAATTACCGGTAAACAAGTCAGTTTTTGATGTGAATAAATAAGTAAGCGTTGAAGATATTTTGGATTTAACTGATGACTAAGAATAAAGAAAATAGTGTATTCCTAACTATTCCTAATTTGTTTTAACATTTATAAAAATATTTCTTTCTTTTACATTCATACTCATTCTTTTTAGAGACAATTGACTAGAAATACCAAATCGAGTGCAATATTAGCAAAATACCTTACGCGCTCAGAAACTCTCATATCAGGTACATTTTTTGTTTCTCTTGACGATTTTGCCCATGCCCTAAATATTCTTCATATTTCTCTCTCTTTCCCAAGTTTCTATCTCTTTCTCTCCCACGTTTCCATCTCTATCATTTTTTTTAATCTTTCATCTCCGATAGATCTCTTCTCCACCTTTACTGAAGCATAAAATTTTTCTTCAAACACAGAATCAATTTTTGTGGAATCTTTTAACCATTGCCTACTTGATTTCCAACTCCAATCCAATATTAGTCTTCTCATCTTCAATTCATACTCGTCATCAACAACTAATCTCAGATACGCCAAAAAGCTTTTTCTCCAATTTATGAATCTCTCACCACTAAATTAAAGTATACGATTGGTTGTATGAATCGATAATCCACAAAGAGAAAAAACGCAGTAGAAAACTCAAACATAGATTATTGTATGTTAACAGAAAATGTTTATGTTAAGCTTTATCGTAAAATATTTAACGTTAAGCTTTAATGTTAAGCTTTAACGTAAAATGTTAACATTAAATATATAATGATGCATTTGTCATGTAATATTAACAATGACATAAATCTAATACGTTAAATATCATATAACATATAATGCTAACATTTTACGTGAATCTTTAATGTTAAGCTTTAATGAAAATATTAACATTAAATAATATATAAGTTTAACAAATAATGATGTGGGTATCAACTATCAAGTAATGTTAACAATTACATAAATATAATTTCTTGTTTATACGAGATGTTAATGAATAAATTTTTTATGAGAAAAATATAACTAACAAGTAAAAAAAGCACTGACCTCATTGTATTATGTTATTTAACTTGTAAAACATAATTTTAGATGTAGTTTATTAGTTTATATATGATACAATAATAATACAGTAATAGTTAACAATAATAATTCAATAATAGTTAACGGTTAAGAATGTAGCAGTTAAAAAGATGTCGATTAAGTTTGACCGGAAACCTATATTAGGTAGCATCTAACAAGCTAAGTATCATGTAACGCTAACTATTTTATTAACATATTATCGACCATTTTTATTAGTTTATTAATTAACAGTTAAGAATGTAGTTTATTAGTTTGACTGGTCAACGCTAATTAACAGTTAAATATGTAGTTTATTAATTTGATTGGTTAACATGTTTTATAACACAGAGAATTATAATACAAATCATAGAAATTAACATGCGAATACTTTTTCAAATGTTAGTGGTCTTTCTCTCTTGCATATTTTTCTTTTAGTTTCTTCTCGTTCCTCGAGCGAATCAAATCAACAACATTAACATCCCCACCTCTCAACAAACATGGATTTCTTGAATGCATATCCTTCCCTATTAGACGCAGCAAGTTCTCAACAGCTTCTTCCTCAACTCCGTCTTCCCAAGAGAAATCTTGGTCACTGAATGTTGTGTTTTCGATGATATATACAATTTTGACCTGAAAATATTTACTGTAAATGTTAACTTGTGTAGTAATGGTTAATATAAATATTAACACCCAATAATATCAATGTGAGGCATATAGTTAGCGTAAAATGAAAATATTTACATGCTTACAAGAAAAAAATGGAACACACATAGTTAGCGTCTATTTTAAATGATAGCAGCAATTCCAGACTTCCAGCTATATTAAAATTAAAGTTAACCTATACTAGAAATGATATCCTCCATTAAAAGAATTTTCAGTTAAGAACTAATTTTCTATAGATACAACCAATGATGTCTCTTCTATTGAACTCGTCGATTAGATAGGATCACAACTGTTGAGATAGAAAAGAAAAGAAAAGAAATCTATTTGTAAAAAAAAATACTGTGATAATAGATTAGAGAAGATGAAAGAGAGAGAATATTATTATTTGGTAAAAATTTAGAGAAGTAAAAGGAAGAAGTATGTGCAGGGGCGGGCATGGCAGAGGCAGAGACAAGGGAAAGGCAAGGGCAAGGATAATATTGGGGTTTAGAAATATTAATAATGTTTAGGGTATATACCTAATTATGGATTTTTCTATGTATATGTGGCCTAATTTCTCTTTTTTTTATTCTAGAGAAATATAAAACAAATTTGATACTTCGAAAATATTTTTTTCTTTTACATTCCTACTCATTCTTTCTTAAATATGTCCTTTCAACTCAAAAGATCTTGTGTTATAGACATTCACATCAAATAATTACAGTACAACAAATTTGATACTTTGATACTAATTTGAAATTAGTAATTTCAAGATTGCGAATATGGGATCATCTGAAGTTGTATTTAAAATAATTACAGTGGAGATTCGACTAGATTATGTGGAGCTTGTGTGACGAACTTGTGTGAGAAAATTTTGGTAAATATCAGTCAAATTTTCAAACAGCATACCTGTTTAGGTCCACTGTTTACAGATCCTAAAGGCTTAATGTAATATTTAAAACCACTATCCAAAATGATAAATATCATATTTGAATTCAAATATTTGAAATAATCATGGATGATTTGGACAGTTTTGAATTGTTATTTAAAATAAAAAAATAAAACTATTCAAACTGGTAATTTGGTACCACATATAAATGACCAAGTCCACACCTTCACTCATCAATTCGGATAACTTGTATTGGTGGAGTTGCATGGCCGACCCAAAATGCACTGACCTTGGATCGGTCCGTATATTATAAAGCAAGCATGGGTTTGACAAAGAGAGCAAGGCTTTTGCAGAATGCTTCTTAAGCACGTCACCTCATCTCTTCTTCCCATGGCCTCGGAACTCAACTACTCACAACGCACCTTCGTCTCTAAAAGTCGTATAGCTGCAGAGTCTTTGTCTTTTAAAGACGTTCCATGCCCAATAATTGTTTCCTTGAGGGTATTTCGCTTTAATTTACTCCGACTTGATATTGTTAAAATGAGAATAAGACCAAATACTTTTCTTAATGAGTTTTATCAAAGAACATTATTATTTGTAATAGAGTAACTCTCACGGTTAGATTATTATACTAATACAACAATTCTAAAGTCAACTCTCTGATATTATGCCTAGAGGGAATATTTTTCCTGAACTTGGAACGTCGCAAAATTGCATTTGAAGTCGTTGCCTTATGCATTATATGACCTGACCAAACAAAGGCTTACCTCATTACTAAATGGCTCAAAGCTTGCATCTTCGTCTTCTCTCTATATAGGTGTCAAATGGGCGGGTCGTCCATTGGTCGTCCACGTCCATATTTAAATGGACTTAATATGGACACACCCATTTTTTCCATGGGTTATTAATGGACAAAATATGGATGACCATTTAAAAAATGGTCTTTACGGGTTTTGGGTTTCATGGACATGGGTTGTCCAGTGGACAAAAAAAATTTAAGGTTTAAAAAAAAATTGAGTTTTTCTACCAAAACCGAGAAATCGGGTTTTTTCGCCAAAATCGAGAAAATGAATTTTCTCTGTCAAAATCGTAAAATCGCACAAACTGTAAAATCGGGGTTTTCCGCGAAAATTGAGAAATTGGATTTTCCCGCCAAAACCGAGAAATCGAATTTTTCCGCCAAAACCGGAAAAATCGAGTTTTCCTGCCAAAATCGAGAAATTGAGTTTTCCGCTAAAACCGTAAAATCGGGTTTTCCCACCGAAACTGAGAAATCGAGTTTTCCCGCCAAAACAGAGAAATCGGATTTTTCCGCCAAAACCGGGAAATCTAGTTTTCACGCCAAAATCGGAAAATCGAGTTTTCCGCTAAAACCGTAAAATCGCCAAAACCGTAAAATCAAGTTTTCTTGCCAAAACTGAGAAATCGGGTTTTCCCGCCAAAACCGGAAAATCGAGTTTTCCCGCCAAAACCGTAAAATCGGGTTATCCCGCCAAAACCATAAAATCGGGGTTTCCCGCCAAAACCGAAAAATCGGGTTTTCCCGCCAAAACCGTAAAATCGGGTTTTCCCGCCAAAACCGTAAAATCAGGTTTTCCCGCCAAAACCATAAAATCGGGTTTTCCGGCCAAAACCGCAAAATCGATTTTCCCGTCAAAACTGCAAAATCGAGTTTTCCTACCAAAACCGCAAAATCGGGGTTTCCCGCCATAACCAAAAAATCAGGTTTTCCCGCCAAAATCTTAAAATCGAATTTTTCCGTTAGAACCGCAAAATCAAGTTTTCTTGCCAAAACCAAAATTGTTGTATTTATGGATTAATTTTAATTTTATGAACTTGTATATATAATTATAGGCTTATAAATTAAAATCTAAAGTTTTCTTATATGGTCTATTATGGACTCTATATGGCAGCCCATAAAAATATGGGTTTTAGTGGATATGGTTCTTAATGGACATGGTTCTAATGGACATGGTCACTCTTTGTCCACAAACAATAAATGGACAAATGGATACGGGCTAATGGACGTGGACTCGCCCAGTTTACAGCTATATCTCTCTATAATCTTCTTTCTCAATCTGATTCGCTTTTCATGTCAACAAGACTTAACTTTCGTTTACAACGGCTTTAACCAAGGCCAAGCCGATCTTCACCTAGACGGTCTTGCAAGAATCCACTCCCCAGGTGGCCTTTTGCAGCTAACCGATGCCACGACTCAGCAAAAGGGTCACGCGTTCTTCAACCGCCCGTTCGATTTTGGCTCAGCCTCGTCTGAGTCTCTCTCTTTCTCGACTCATTTCGTCTGCGCCTTGGTCCCCAAACCAGGAGCTGACGGTGGTCACGGGCTTGCCTTTGTTCTGTCCTCCTCAATGGATCTCACAGAAGCAGACCCAACTCAGTACTTAGGACTCTTCAACATCTCAACAAACGGTTCTCCTTCCTCTCAGATTCTAGCTATCGAGCTCGACACCGTCCAAAGCGCAGAGTTCGACGACATCGACAGAAACCACGTCGGTATAGACGAAAACAATCTCCACTCCGTTGTGTCCGCTCCAGCTTCTTATTATTCCGACAAAGAAGGAGCGAACAAAAGCTTGACACTCTTGAGCGGAGACCCTATCCAGGTGTGGATTGATTACGAAGACGCTCTGCTCAACGTTACATTAGCTCCTCTACGTAACAAGAAGCCTAGCAAGCCTCTTCTGTCAAGAAACATCAATCTCACATCGGTTTTCCCGGATGGTAAACCATTCGTCGGGTTCTCAGCAGCGACCGGGTCACTGATCAGTTACCAGTACATCTTAGGATGGAGTTTCGGCACGAGCAGAGCTTCTTTACGGAGCCTCGACGTCTCTAGACTTCCCACGGTCCCTCGTCCCAAGATACCCAAGAAAACATCTCTTCTGCTTATTACTCTACTGGTTATACTCGCACTCCTAGTAACGGCCGCTCTGGGAGGGTACTGCGTGTACCTGAGAAAGAAGTATGCAGAAGTTAGAGAGCCGTGGGAGAAGCCATACGGTCCGCTTCGGTACACATACAAGTCGTTGTATAAAGCAACGGGAGGGTTTAGAAGAGACGGTCGTCTTGGGAAAGGAGGTTTTGGAGAAGTCTATAAAGGAACTATGCCTACTGGAGAAGATATAGCGGTGAAGAGACTATCGCACGACGCGGAGCAAGGGATGAAACAGTTCGTTGCTGAGGTTGTGACAATGGGTAGTTTACAGCACAAGAACTTGGTTCCTCTTCTAGGGTACTGCAGGCGAAAAGGCGAGTTGTTGCTGGTCTCCAAGTACATGGAAGGTGGCAGCGTTGATCAGTATGTGTTTCAAGATGATAGACCGCCTCTTTCGTGGTCTCAAAGGCTTGCGGTTTTGAGAGATATTGCATCTGTGCTCTGTTACTTGCATACAGGAGCTAGTCAGGTTGTTTTGCACCGAGACATCAAAGCTTCTAATGTGATGTTAGATGGAAACTTACAGGGGTTTTTAGGAGATTTTGGGATGGCTAGGTTTGATGACCGTGGAGCAAACCTCTCAGCAACGGCGGCTGTTGGAACCATAGGGTACATGGCGCTCGAGCTAACATCATCAGGAACTTCGACTAGAACCGATGTGTACGCATTTGGTGCATTCATGCTTGAAGTAACGTGTGGGAGGAGACCGTTTGATCCCGAGATGCCGGTTGAGAAGCGACATTTGGTCAAATGGGTTGTTGAATGCTGGAGAAAAGGCTCTTTGGTTGATGCTATAGACAAAAGACTGGGTGGTAAAATCATACCCGGGGAGGTTGAAATGGTTCTGAAACTCGGCTTGTTATGTACAAGTATTGTACCTGATGCACGACCATCAATGGAACAAGTGGTGCAATACATAAACAGACACCAAATGTTACCTTCTTTATCTCCAGATACTCCCGGAATTGGAGTTTCTACGCCAGTGTTAATGGGATTACCTTCCCTGGCAATCACTTCCACTTCAGGGATCTCATCAGCATCACCACCATCGTTTTCTTCTTCCCCTAGCAACAACTCAATGTTCATTTCTCACACAATCATGTATGGTGATGGAAGATGAAATCTGACAACCAGATCGCTTGTGTCATTGTCCCTAACCTATTAACTTTTTATAATTGCATTAGTTATGTTGTAGACACATCTTTATTTGGGCTACAAGCATTTATGCAAGAGTAAGATTGTACTAAATGACTTTTGTCTATGCTTGACATTGTGATCAGGTGGTGTCTTATGAAATATAGATAGGAGAAATGTGGCTAACATATTAATTAACAAAATATCTTAGTCTAATAGAAAATAAATAAAAATACATACTTAATCATAAAATTTATATACAAATTAATTTATTCACTAAAATTATTGGATAATGCTATCATATCTGATTAATTAGTGCATTTCAAAGTGAAAAATACTTTTTCATTTTTTATTTATAGATTTCAAACCAAAAATCGTTATTTTTTTGTATTTTTGGTTCAATCTGAAAAAAGAATCATAAAATAACTCAAGAATAAAAAACTCTCGACAACATGAAATTATTATGAACAATACTTTAATGTCTTTGAGATTTTTGATCAGATTTACCTAAATATTAATTTTATTGTAATATTTTAATTGGTGTAATATTTATGTTTTCATGTAATTGTTTTTTGTATTTTGTATTATTTTTTTGTAGTATCGGGTTTACAATATTTCTCTTCAATGTTATTAATATATGAAATGTCTAGGATAACACTAAAAAAATCTTAGTCACAAATATAGCACACAAGGAAAAAAATGACCAAAATGTTTCATTAAAAAGATTAGTTTACATTTATAATTTTGGGGATAACTAATCTAAACCTTAGGGTTTAGAGCTAAGAGGGGTTTTGGGATTAAGATTTAAAATTTTATAAAATAAAAAATTAAAAATAAAATATGAAAATAGTTTCAAAAATTATTTTCAAATTATAAAAAGAAAATTTGAAAAAGAAAATACAAAAAATTTCCAAAAAAAATAAAAAATTTAAAAAATTTCGAATTTGAAAAGATATAATTCTAAACTATAGAAAATATTATATTTTTTTCTTTTATATATTTAGAGTATAAGAGTCTTTTGACCTGTTAAATAAAACATTTTGATCATTTTCATTTTTGGTGTGCTATTTATGTGACAAAATCATAGAAAATAATATTTAGGATAATTGCCCTTAATATATTTTGCATGTAATAAAAAACTATATAAATAAAAAGGATAACTATAAAAGTAAGAAGAATCATTCGAAAGACAATGGACTTAAAAATATGGGTCTTTGTTCAATTGAGCTAAAATTTAAGGTCAAATGCAAACATAATTTCTTAATAATATTTTGCCAAAATATTTCAACATAATCCTTTAGCGTTCCAAAATTTACAAAAATAATATTATTGTTTATTTTTTATTTTTTGATAAATATTATAAACTATAAAATCCCTAAATATTTATATTTATTTACAAAATATCGTTATCATCAATTTCTTCAATCACCAAAACAACCAATTTGGAGCTTTAAAAGTTCAAACAATTAAATTGTGTCTATTATTTCCCTATTTTACACCAACTAAACTTTTTTCATTTTCTCTATATTTTCACTTGAAAATTCTACTAACTTTCATTTTAAAGAACACAACTTTTAATTAAAATTAAATTTGAAGTTATTTTTCTTTTTAAAGAACCATTTTCAAAATTTCAATTAAAGTTTTACAATTTTTGAAAACGAAGTTGCTTTAGAAATGTTTTTAGCACTGAACACTCCCACACACACACACACACACCCCAACCCCAAAAAAAGAAGAACAACTTAACACTTCCAAGAATATCTACATCGAAGTTTACTCAGAGAAGAACAAATTGAGTTTTGATTACTTTGATTCAATAATAAAAAACATATAAATTTGAACGAAAAAAAGAGAAAGCAACGACATACTTAAATGATTTCAAGTAAGTGGGTCTTGAATATAAACCGACTCGATGATCCAACGGCTTAAATGGTTTGACGTGGCAAGATCCCGAATACACAAGACCATACTAGAAAGTAAACACCATACGAACGCTTCTCCGAGAGAGAGAAAAGAAAGACGGAAGTTAGGTGAAGTGTTTTGGTTCGTCCTCGTGTACGTGCGCACACTGGAACTTAACCCGGACGTATTGCCCGTAAACTAAACCGGATTTGATAATTGGCGTTCGGTCCGGTTCCAATCGATTTATCGAAATCTCGGATGATTTGATAGGGGCAGTATCCGATCCTGGGTATTTGTTCTTCGTCATTTGCTGGATTTTAGGGGAAATTGATTTCGGATTTGAATGATCGGTTCTTGTTTGATTTCATGTGGTTGGTTAGATCGGCTGCTGTGTGGAGACTCTATGCTGTGAAAATCTCCGGCTTTGGTTCTAGTTTTCGGGCTGTGTGATTTGAATTGAGCTGCTACTGCTGCTGCTTCTCGTTTTAAGAGATGGATTTGGTTGCTAGTTGCAAGGTATTGGTTTGATTATTGCTTAATCATTTGAAAATGCTTGAGCAGAGGTTTCAAAGCGCTTTTGGTTTAGTAGTGATCGGCCTGTAGATTGATTTGCTATGCTACTGAGTAGAAACTGTTGCTTTTAGAAGGTTTACTTTGGTTATATGACTTGTTCTTTGTTTATTGATGATGATATTTGATGATGATGGGTGGTTCATTGAGCAGATAATGCTATTGTTGATTCCACTGATGGTTATTGTATTGGCGCAGCAGTGACTTGCTTGAGATTAAGATCCAGTGTTTGTTCGTCTGTGTGTGTGTTTTATCTTTGTTTTAGTCGATCTCAGAGTCTAAAACTTTGCAGGGAAAACATGGTTCATGGCTTTTGCAGTCAATGTTTTGTTTTCATCTTTGTTTAATTAAGCCTAAAGTTTATTTTTTGATATATATATATATATATATATATATATATATCTGATATGTTTTCAGGAGAAACTTGCATATTTCCGGATAAAAGAGCTCAAGGATGTGCTCACTAAGCTGGGACTTTCTAAACAGGGAAAAAAAGCAGGTATGTATAAACTTTGCTGCCAGTCTTGCAATAGAGTTGTGGTCGGAAGTAACTCCGTAATTGATCATCTATGTTTGGGCTGTATAGTTATACTTTTTTCTCCATTTAGGATTTATTATTTGTCATAAATTGTGACAGTTGTTGATACTGAATTCCTAGCGTATCTATCTACTTAAAAAGGAGGGTTATCTTCATGGCCTCATAAGCTTAATTTGGGGTTCCAGTTTGGATTGTCGTTGTTCTGATTTGTTTGGCATTTCGCTTGTGCAGGACCTTGTTGAGAGGATCTTCGCCATTCTTTCCGATGAGAAAGGTATTTTTGGGTGCCCATTGTTTACTTGTTCATGTCTAACTGTGATCAAGATAAAGTTCAGTGCTGGTGCACTATCTTCTGATAAGCATTTGTCTCCACTACTTACTGTTTACTTACAGCCGCCAGGTTGGGCTCTAAAAAGGAGGCTGTGGCCAGGGAAAAAGTTGCAAAACTAGTAAACGATGCATACAGGTGAGTGCTTGCTTTAGCCACGGATCTCTTATTGCAATTTTTCTCTTGTGCACAGTGATCGACTTTTCTTTCCACCGTTGTCTTTCCCACAGGAGAATGCAAGCATCTGGGGCGAGTGACTCGCCATCAAAAGGACAAGTAAGTTCAGACATCAGTAATGTGAAAGCTAAGGAAGAGCTCGAAGATTCCTTTCAACCAGATGTTAAAGTTCGGTGTATTTGTGGAAGCTCACTGGAAACAGAGTCAATGATACAGGTAGGTCTATGACACAGATGTTTTATCGAACTCTTGGTTGAGTTAGCAGTAGCTCTTGGTATTTTATGGTTCAGTAAAATTTTGGTGATACCGTCTGGATTCAGTTATGATTTGTAATTTTCAGTGCGAGGATCCGAGATGCCATGTCTGGGAACATGTTGGGTGTGTTATTATCCCGGAGAAGCCTATGGGAGGAAATCCACCTCTTCCTGATTCATTTTACTGTGAAATATGCAGACTTACCCGAGCTGACCCGTAAGATGCTCCCGAACATTCCCTTTTCTCCTGACTGTTAATCTCTATATCGCTTTGATACATACAATTCTGTTCAGCTTGTTAGATTTTCCTCATTTGTTTCTTTGTTCATGTGTCCACCACTGAAGAAAATGCTAACTTCGTTGCAAAATTGGAACGTGATCTTTAGGTTAACCAGATTATGATTTGTTAGCTTATTTGTGTCTGTTTTACGTGGTCTATAATGCGCAGGTTTTGGCTCACGGTGGCACATCGATTGTTTCCAGTGAGATTGACTGCTACGAACATCCCAACTGATGGGTAAGTATACCGAACTTTATAATCCATGCTTGTTATATAGATTTATGTACTTCCACCCATTCTCAAAAGTATAATTAGTAGCACTTCTTAGCATGGAAAGCTGATGAACTTTCTGCTATGTTTATGTATTGCAAGTATATTTTTTTCCTGTCTAGGAATCAAGCGTAAGATTTCAATTGAGGGATGGGGCGAAACGTAGTCACTTAGCTTTTGAGATGAACTTATCTTCATCCTAATATTTAGAAGAAAAAAAAGAAACGTAGCTGTCTCCTAGACAGATTCACAATCCTGCGTAAACTTTATGTTGATGTTTGTTGTTTCCTTTAATACTCTGCAAATTTTTCAGTACAAACCCAATGCAGAGTGTGGACAAGACATTTCAAATAACTAGAACAGACAAGGACTTATTGGTGAAACAGGAGTACGATGTTCAGGTTATTGCCTTTACTAGTAGGTTAGATATTTAACTTTATATATGCATATTTTCCTAATTGGATGTGCATTCTGCTTTGTTTGTAGGCGTGGTGTATGCTTTTGAATGACAAAGTTCTGTTTAGGATGCAATGGCCTCAATACGCTGATCTGCAAGTCAATGGTATGCAAGTTAAATTCACAGCTTAGGTTTGATAGTTAACTAATTGTGTTTTATCAGCATCTTCTTAGTAAACTGAGTAACATGGGTTTCAAACACAATCATACATGTATATTAATCACTGGGATAAATTTTCTTTAAAAATCTATTAACTTTGCTGGTGTTGTAAAACTAGTATATTTGTTCTATGCTAGCTGATATGGGGTTCATGTTAAATCGTTACCATCCTATAGGTGTACCTTTTCGTGCTATCAACCGACCTGGGTCACAGCTTCTTGGGGCCAATGGCCGTGATGATGGACCTATCGTAAGTTTTTCATCCTGATCAGCAACATTTCTTTATTTTTATATATGACTGTGCTATCTTAAAGATTAGACTCTCGCAATTCGTTATGTACTAAGCTCACATCGTATTTTCTTCGCAGATTACACCTTGTATTAGGGATGGAATTAACAAGATTTCCTTGAGTGGATGCGACTCCCGCAGTTTTTGTTTGGGTGTAAGACTTGTGAAGCGAAGGAGTCTGCAACAGGTACTTATATTTACTGCATGAGTGAAAGGGAAAAAAGAACTTCAATTAACTAAAAAAATATAGCCATTACTTGATTCAAAAATGACACCGTGCTAGTAGAAATCAGAAAATTGTCCTTGAAAGGAAATGTGCTAAAGTTTTTATCCATTACCATATCTATTATTTTTCGATTCTCAGAACATTGGCTACTTGTGCTTGTCTTTTTAATTATATCTTATTTTTCATTTAGGTCTTAAATATGATTCCAGAGGAGGCTAAAGGCGAGCCTTTTGAAGTTGCTCTTGCGCGAGTGCGTAGGTGCATTGGAGGTGCACCTGGAAATGATAATGCCGACAGTGATAGTGACATAGAGGTCGTTGCTGATTTCTTTGGTGTTAATCTTCGGTGTCCTGTAAGTAATTTTTTGCTTATTTTGAATAAGCTGTTGTAATCACTTAATTTGTTGTTTATCTTATTAAGTCGTTTCTGATTGTGTCATTAGATGAGCGGTTCTAGGATGAAAGTTGCTGGGAGATTCAAACCCTGTCTACACATGGGATGTTTTGACCTTGAGGTGTTTGTGGAGCTGAATCAACGTTCCAGAAAGGCAGGTATTTTATCATAGTCTACATAATTAGGTTGTTCCTATTGTTTACTGATTTTTATCTGTTATGTGGTTTGGAAATGCAGTGGCAGTGTCCTATTTGTCTGAAGAATTACTCTCTGGAGCATATAATCGTGGACCCTTATTTTAACCGAATCACATCAAAGGTACATTTTCATTGGTATTAGAATTCTTAATTTTTATCAGTAAATGAATCTAGCAAATTTATAAAGACGTCTTCCTTCTTGGCAGATGAGACATCTTGATGAAGAGTTGACTGAGATTGAAATGAAACCTGATGGTTCTTGGCGTGGGAAGTTCAAAAATGAGAGCGAGCGCAGGGATTTAGGGGTGCTTTCACAATGGCACAAACCTGATGGTAGCCTCTTGCCCATGGTTGATGAGATTAAACCCAAGTTTGAAATGCAAACACCAGTTAAACAAGAAGGTTGCTCAGATGGTCCAACCCCTTTAAAACTTGGAATAAGAAAGAATCTCAATGGCATTTGGGAAGTCAGCAAACCTAATAATAATGGTTTATCTTCTAGTAATAGGCAAGAGAAGCTTGGGTACCGGGAGTTAAATGTTATACCAATGAGTAGTAGTGCCACTGGAAGTGGTAAAGATGGTGATGACCCTAGTGTAAACCAGGATGCTGTAGGAAGCTTTGATTTTGGAAACAGCGGGATGGAACTTGACTCTCTCTCCATGAATGTAGATTCAGTCTATAAATTTCCTGACAGTAATCATCAACCGCCACCAGCCAGTAATAATGACGTTATCGTTCTAAGTGATTCCGACGAAGAAGATGATGTTGTAATCACCGCAGGACCTGCCTACAATGAGAATCAGGCTGATGGCGGGGTAAATTTCCCATTTGGTATCACTAACTCCTATAATGAAGATCATCAGGTAGTTGCTGGAGGCAATTCCGGCTTGGGTCTTTTCACAAACGATGATGATGATTATGATATGCGCCTTTGGCAGTTGTCTTCAGATGCCCAAGGAGGCCCGGGGTTCCAACTATTTGGATCTGATGTTGATGCATCAGATGGTTTAGCCAATTTGCAGCCTGGTCCACTGAACTGTGATCCTACAATAAATAGTGGTTACTCGATGGCTCCAGGTACGTCTACTCCTATGGTTCCAGAGTCGGTTGGAAGATCCGAAGCAGATGCAAACGGTGGACTATTCGACAATCCAATGGCATTTAGTAGAGACGACCCCTCGCTTCAGATATTTCTGCCAACAAGGCCAGAGACATCAGCTCAATCGGATTTTAGAAATGAGGCTGGGATGTCAAACGGAGTCAACAATGATGATTGGATCTCTCTGAGGCTTGGTGATCATGGTGAGACGGTAGGTGCCAATGGGATTAACGAAAGCAATATAGTATCAACGAGAGATGGTGCTTTGGATACTTTGTCAGAGACTGGTTCGTTCCCTCTACAGAAACTGATTTTTTTTTTGGTTCCTGATGCGTCCTTATTGTGCTTATACCGAATTTGTACTGTTGCATTAATAGGAAAGGACATAGTATTAACGGCTATTTGTTACTGACTGTATTAATTGCTTGCTTACTTGCAGCATCGTTGCTTCTGGGGATGAGTGACAAAAAACAAGAGAAGGCAAGTAAACAACGATCAGAGAGTCCGTTTTCATTTCCTCGCCAGAAGCGTTCAGTAAGACCTCGGCTGTATCTGTCGATTGACTCAGACTCAGAATGATGTGATTTGTGTGTTTGGATGAGAGTACCACTGTATCTATAGCCTCGTCGACTTGTTTCTGTTTTTTTTTTTCTTTCTGGCGGTATGATTTGGTGTTGCTTTGATTCTTTTTATATACGCATATGCACAGAACAGTGAGATGGATCATGACAGCCAGAGTTTGGGAATATTTGCTTGATTCTCTCCTCTGTGCTTGGAACCTTGAGGCTCTCATGCAAGGTAGAAAAAGCAAATCTAAGTTGTTGACATCTCCAAACCTACTGAAATAATGAACTTCTCTGTGTGGTTTGCAGGTTGTTATATGGAAAGGAGAAGACATGTTTACATAAGTTAGTGAAACTTTGAAGGAGACTTGTGATATGGGGTGTATTGTATGTATTTTCAAAAGGGTTTGTCGTGTTTCTTTTTGGGGTTAACAGTTACTCAGAAAGCTGATCTAAAATGACATGGGCCAAAGTGAGAAACAGCATATGTAAATCCAAATTATATTTTGTTTGTATAATATAAGGAAAAAAAAGTCAGATCTTGTTCATTTTGGAAAAGGCAAATATTATATAGTGTTTTGGCAGGCACTGAGATGGACAATGGATGGGTTAGGAGGGGGAAGAGTAACAAAGAGGATCACGGAGCCTTATGGACGATGACTCATTGCTCACATCTCTTTTTATATATTTCCATCCTTATCACCAGTTCTTCTCCTTTTGTGTGCCATTATTGGAGCATCCATCCGTATTCTTCTTCTTCTAATAAAAAGCCAAAAAGAAAGCATTTTGTGATATCATTTTACAAACTACTTACGTTGGATCTTTCTTCTTCAACTGTGCCGCGAAGATGCAGAGGCTTTTAGCTGCCAGATCGACTCTTGGTAACGCCGTCAAGACGCGGAGGAGGCAGCACTTATCGTCTCTCTCTTCTTCTTCTCTCCTCTTTGACGAAACTCAGCTTCAGGTTCTTTCTTTCTCTAAAATCAGTTTGGTGGGATAAAGTTGTTCCTTTAAAAAGAAAACTGTGATTATTTACTAGTGATTGTGCTCCTCCTTTTTTATCATATTGTAAACTGCAGTTTAAAGAAAGTGTGTCCAAGTTTGCACAAGATGTTATCGCTCCTCACGCCGAAATCATCGATAAAACAAATTCATTTCCAAAGGTCAATTCTTTCACACTCTTTCTTAACATTTCCATTCCCAAAATCTAATCTTTTTTTTTCTGAAATAGAATGTAAACTTATGGAAGCTAATGGGTGAGTTCAATCTCCATGGAATCACTGCGCCAGGTAACATGTCTCTCTCTCTGTCCCTAGTACCACTTGAATTGATCAATAAACTATTAGCTCTATCTCAATCATGTTGTTGTTGGCCTGCAGAGGAATACGGAGGTCTAGGTCTTGGTTACTTGTATCACTGTATAGCAATGGAGGAAATCAGTCGGGCCTCCGGCTCAGTTGCTCTCTCTTACGGTGCCCATTCCAACCTTTGCATCAATCAATTGGTATTATTAGTACATTACCATGTTATGTTTTGCAATTATCTGAGGGTGAGTTTTTTTATTAAGCCAACATTTATCACTACTTTTACAGGTGCGGAATGGAAATACAGCACAAAAGCACAAGTATTTGCCCAAGGTACGGTTTAATAATGGTTTATTTGCAAATCAACACCCCTTTTAGAAAACTAATGATTATGAATGGAATCGAGACTGATATTTGACTTTTTGAATAGTTTGACCTTTCTTTCGTTAAGAGTGTAGCTAACTATTAGCTTCTGTTGTTTATGAAGCTGATCAGTGGAGAGCATGTTGGTGCTCTTGCGATGAGTGAACCCAATGGTAATAACATACACGTATCCTTTGGATGAAGATGTTAAGAGAGCACAAACACCCCTTTTAAGTAAACGCTTTATTCTGATTTTTCTGTTACAGCCGGTTCGGATGTTGTCAGCATGAAATGCAAGGCTGATAAAGTAGATGGTGGCTACGTAATAAATGGCAACAAGATGTGGTGCACTAATGGTCCCTCTGCTCAAACACTGGTATAATGTAGTTCTGCTTAACTTCTGAAATTGATTTTTCTTTTTTCTTTGGTTTAATGGCATACGTAATTTCTGTTATCTAGTTAACTTTTTTCTACCTTTTTTTTTCTTTTGGTTGAATCAGATTGTTTACGCCAAAACTGATACAAAAGCAGGCTCTAAAGGGATCACAGCTTTCGTTATAGAGAAGGGAATGGCCGGGTATGGCTTTTTTTTTTTAAACTCAGTCTTCTTAAAATAATCTATTTCTCTGGCTTTGCAGATTCAGCACTGCTCAGAAATTGGACAAACTGGGAATGCGGGGAAGCGACACGTAATTCCCCCTCCGTTTAAATTTAAAAGTCCTTTTCTCTTTGCTTCTTTTTGTTTCTCTTATATTTGTTTCTCTCGTCTGAGCAGGTGTGAGCTTGTTTTTGAGAATTGCTTTGTTCCGGAAGAAAACATTCTTGGCAAGGAAGGAAAAGGTTTTGATTGCTACAATTTCATCGTTTTACTCTGATTCTCTTAGGTTGATAGATTAGTTGCATTCCATTGTCTTTTTTCTTTTCTGATGATCTAATATTCAGACATATTCGAAAAATACATGACTATATATACACACACACTTTGTAAGTTCCATAAGGGGTGGAGGCTACTATTTATACTTGGTTTGATGTACATATTGGTCTTGTACGTGCAGGAGTGTATGTTCTGATGTCAGGTCTTGATTTGGAGAGACTTGTTTTAGCAGCTGGGCCCTTGGGGATCATGCAGGCATCCCTCGACATTGTACTTCCCTATATTCGCCAGAGAGAACAGTTTGGTCGTCCAGTTGGGGAGTTCCAGTTTATACAGGTTGATCTTAATCATCCATTCACATTATCGTTTATGTGAATATGTCTCGAGATTCTTACTGTTGTATGATTTCAGGGTAAAGTTGCTGACATGTACACTGCATTACAGTCTTCAAGGTAGTTGAATTGTCTCAAACAACTCTGGATTTTGTTTTGTTCATACAGCCAAAATATTTAGATTCCGACTTTGGCATCTCAGGTCATACGTCTACTCTGTTGCTAGGGAGTGTGACAATGGGAAAGTTGACCCAAAGGTGAATTGATAATGAATGATTCTTCTCGTTTTCTATATTTTTTTCCTTAAAATCTTCAGTATGTATTCTAATAGCCTACTTGTGTGTTATTCTTCTTCTAGGATTGTGCCGGAACTATTCTTTGTGCAGCAGAAAGAGCAACACAGGTTGCTTTACAGGTCAATCACTCTTACTCTCTTTACTTTATTTTATACCTGTCATCCATGTCTACTTCTTGAACGTTGAGTATATGTTTTACCATTCTTGTAAAATTCTTAAGAGATTTTGGTTTGAGGATGCAGGCGATACAATGTTTAGGCGGAAACGGATACATCAACGAGTATGCAACGGGACGCCTTCTGAGAGATGCAAAGCTATATGAGATCGGTGCTGGTACAAGCGAGATCAGAAGGATGGTCATTGGTCGCGAGCTTTTCAAAGAACAGTAGAGATAACTTAAAGTCTCTTTTTATCTTTGCCAAAGGTGGTAACATAACAATGCGACATTGTCATTTTGTACAAACAGTACAAATATGTATAATGTAAAATGTCATCAGTAGTTTCTCAATAAGAAAATGGCTTCAAACTGTTCTTTCTAGATACCATCATATAATTTCATATTACTTGCACTCCCTAATCAATAATATTACACAAGCTCTAGACTTCTAAATTAACTCTGCATTCATTTCGTTAATTACGGTCTCTTCCTTCCTTTCCTTCAATTCTATCACCTTTCTGTTTGCTCTGTATTGATATTGTTTGTAACGTTAGTGGTTGACAACCACTGTTTGTCTACCCGAAAACACCTGAAAAAAGAAGCTTCTGCCTCATTCTGGCGAGAGTCGATAGCTTTTTTTGGGCTGTCCACCGGACATGCAGATCATGAGAATTAGATATCCATGTCACATAAGCGGACAAATCTAAGGTGCTAAGTTTCGAATTCAGAGTGTTTAGCACATTTCCAATCTCGGTTTACTACTCGACTATGTTTGTATGGTTAAGACGACTGTTGTTGCATTTGATATGTTCTGAATTCGAGTTTGTTACATCATTTATATAACAGTGATATTGGTTATAGGTAATCAGTTAGAACTATAGATGTTTAAGCGTTGGACTTCAGCACAATGAGATGTTAGTCTATGTACAACTACTATTTAGAGCAAGAAGATGAAATAAAGCCAATCCGACCGTCAGAATCATGTAGAGAAAATGATTAGATGGGGCAAAGTAACTTAACAGCGAATCCATCACGTATTTCTCAACTCTATAATTAGGGTTTGCTATATTTAGTTTTTTTTTTTAGTTCAGAAAAACTGTACCAAAAAAGAAGAAATTCAAATCCAACTATTATTATTCGAAGCCGACGTTTACGCTCCACGCCTCATTTCTGGAGTGCAAATAGGGTCCAAAAATGGTGAAAGAAGAGGTTGAGAGGGTGACAAACAACAAGCAAAAATAAGCAGGGACATTATAGAAGAAGAAGAAAAAGAATAAGGGAGAGATGACGGTCATAAATATTATCTTCAGAGTCGATGAGATATGCAAGAAGTACGACAAGTACGACGTCGACAAGCAGCGTGAGCTCGGCGCTTCCGGAGACGATGCCTTCTCCCGTCTCTTCAACTCCATTGATACCGATATTGAATCGGTTGTACATGTTCGTCTCTTAATCTATTCTCTCTCTTTTGAAACCCTACGTACATTCTTATTAGTAACGTTTCTAAATTTATATCCTAATGTAGAAAGCGGAGTTGGCATCAACAGAGAGCAACAGAGCTGCAGCTGTGGCCTTGAATGCTGAGGTTCGAAGGACAAAAGCTCGTTTAGCTGAAGATGTTGTTAAACTGCAGAAACTCGCCGTTAAAAAGGTTAAAACATAATTGTTTTTATATAGAGTCAAGACAAGGGCCGAATCTGAGATTTCAAACGTACAAATATTTTTAAAAAAGTTGTACTAAATTTTCTTTTTATAATTTTGAGAGTCTATATCTAAGTATATAACCTTCAAAAATTTTGTGGGCCAAAACTAATGTCAGGACGTGCCCGGATCCGGACATGGTCAAGACAGAATATCGATTGGTTGAGATCAAAATTTGGATTATATATATATACAGGTCAAAGGGCTCACAAAAGAGGAACGAGAGTCCCGATGTGATCTAGTTATCGCGCTAGCCGATAGGATTCAAGTGATACCTGACGGACATGAAAGACAATCTAATAATGAATGGGGAGGTGCTTCTGCCCCCAACAAGAACATCAAGTTTGATATATCTGGTAAATCGGCTTTCCAGATTACTCCTTAACTCAAGATTCTGTAAACAATAAAAATATGAATAATATTTTTTTTTTCTTGTTAACCATCAGAGGAAGACATGGATGACGGGTTTTTCCAGCAAACTGAAGAATCCAGCCAGTTTCGACAAGAATATGAAATGAGAAAAAAGAAGCAGGCATGTAAAAAATACATTCATCTAACTTTTTTTAATTTGACAACAAGGTTTCAGATTAACGTTTTTCTTCAGGACGAGGGCCTTGATGTTATATCAGAAGGTTTGGACGCACTGAAGAACTTAGCACGTGACATGAACGAGGTTTGTTGTTTTCTCATATGCCCAAATTATATAGTTTTTTTGTCCGGTGGAGATTTACATTTTCTTTTGTTTCAGGAACTTGACAAGCAAGTCCCATTGATGGATGAAATGGAAACAAAGGTGAGATTCGTTTAACTATATATCGTCATTTTTCGACCCTCATTAGTCGTCAGTTGAAGAAAATGCTAGCTAGACATGTAATTTATGCATATGGTTGTCTTAGGTTGATGGAGCAACTTCGGATTTGAAGAACACCAATGTTCGGCTCAAGCAACAGCTTGTAAAGGTAAACAAAAGAAAACTAACCAAGAATCTGTTTCTCAATATTTTTAATCAACATGCTGATTGTTATTGTCATTGATCGTAAGCAACTCTTTGCTAAAATTGGTTGGGAATTTCAGATGAGATCGAGCCGCAACTTCTGCATCGACATTATTCTTCTCTGTGTGGTCCTTGGAATCATCTCTTACATCTATAAGTAAGCCAATGTTTCAATTCCACTCTCTACCTTTTGTTCACCTCCAAAATTGTTACTCTAACAAGTGGAACATTGACGTTGTTCATCGCAGTGCCCTGAGCTAAAGTTGGAGAGGGCAGCTACCGGATATTCTCATTGCCATTGTCAAGCCTATGGTAACTTCTTACCAAAGTAATAATAGTCATTTCCTGGAGAGCAAGCAAACAAGTTATTTTCACAAGCTTTTACCATTTGTATACAGTTTTAAGGAATTATTCTTGGCAAGAAATAATACATATGCACAAGGTTCGCTGTTGTAGTTGTGTTTGTTTTGTTGGGCGATTTATTTTGTTGAATCAGAATGTTTTAGCGTTTCCAAGTATCATAAATTTGTAAGAAAATGGAAGTAAACGTTTGTGGGCACTGCATAGTTGAAAAGCTGTAATTTGGAAGAAAAACAAATGATTTGACCATGAATATGGCTACTCATAACTTAACTGAAAATCTTATGAAACATTTCCTAATTTAAATAACAAGTTCTTGGATAAACACAACTAACTTTTTTTTGTAGAAAAAAACAAAGCTAAATTAAGTAAAATCACAAAAATAAAAATAAAGTAGAGATAAAGAAAAAGAGTATGAAACCAAAACAAAAATGAAATACTGTTTTAATGGAATAATTCACAAATTCCCTAATTTCAAAACACCAAATTCTTGATAATTGAACCCTTTATCTGGATATACAAATGATCCCCAAAACATTTGATATCTGTGTGGTCATACAAATTTAGTATCGTGGGGAATTACTTATAGTTTTCCAAAGTTCGCCTACCATTAAATTGCCCCATGTGGTTGTCTATATTCCAGCTGAATCAATCGGCATTCACTTGTTCACTTGTCTTACAAAGAGGTATATATAAAGCCCACATACAACACAAGAAAACGAACAATTCCTTCAACGCATACATTTAATACTAGCAACATATTATTATATACTAACATCACATAATTATTTATTATTCTACTAAACCATGTCCATATTTTAACTACTTTTACACATTTGACCCCAAAAATCTATAGGGTCTGAATCAGTGTTTTCAGAATTGGTCCAATCATTATACCGGGTTCGACCATGAACCGAACATAAAACCGGATTAAATTTTAAAATAATCAGACCATAAGAAAACCATTAAAACTATCATAATCGATGAACCTGATGAATAAACTAACTAATCAAGATTCAATATTTATTTTAAAATTTAAACATATTTTGCTCTTCTCTTTAAAATTTTACACTTTTAAATTTTATGTATATTATAAATTATAAAATAATTAAAATATGTGGCACAGAACTTTAATACAGAAAATTATGATGTAAAAAGTTAAATAATTAAATAATAAAATATAATAAATAAGTTTTCTTAAGATTTCTAAGCTGGTTTCGTTAATTCAAGTTATTTCTTCGAATACATAAATAAGATTCAAATACTAAAGAAAAAATGTTTGATAGTTTTTATTTTATTTTATAAATATCTTCGATAAAATTAAATTGAATAAGTTTACTTTATTTATTATTACTATTTCTACTAAAAAATAAAATATAATACATAAAGGTTTTTATATCAAAATATCATTGATTTTTTAATTGATTTACCATATCAGTTTTCTTTTAACTTAGAAAACTGCAATTATAAATATTTAATGATGATTTATACGGTTAAAATTGTATTGATTGAATACAATTTAACATAAAAGAATAAACCTAGGAAAAATTATTTGTACAGTATATCTATAACATTTCATTTGCTTTTGAAGAAAGTGGTGGATAAATATTTATAAAATTATTAATTATTTAGGAAGTAATACACTTATAAACCTTTATCGTACCATATTATAAATAAAAATACAGTAAAAATCTGAAGTAAATATTATTCTATTAGATTATAACAAAAGAAATTGATATTCATCATAAACTAGACAAATGGCTTCTAAATCAGCAAAAACTATATATTATATGCTGTTCAGCAACATTTATCATTATTATAATTATTTTGATCAATATTAATTTTGGTTTAAGTTTAATATTTCATGTAAATTGTTTATAAAATCTTTAGTCAAAGTCGAAGTGGCCAAATTTTCAAATTGATATATACACACAACGTACAATTTTGAAGTTGAAATAGACCATTAATTAAGTGGACCCTAGTTTATATGTTTATACATGAATTCACCGGATAAAATGCAATAAAGAAATATAAAAAATGCTTATACATATAATCAGATATGCCCTGCGATATTCTTTTTCAGTAATATCAGGATCGGGTTTGAATTTAGCCGGATAAAACATTGGCTTTGGTCCTTAAATATTTCAAAAAAGTCATAAAAGTATGCCTTCAAATTACGAAAACAATTTCTAAGCCCTCAAATTATGAAAAAAAAATTAAATTTTATTTTAAAAGAATGTTTAGAACCTCTAAAGTTCAAAAAAAAAAATGTTTAGAACCTCTAAATTCCGGCTCTGAGTAAAATCAAGCGAAGAATTTTATATCCGACCGAGAAAAATGTCTACTTCCCAAGCGGGAATCAAACCAGCTAGGAGGCTTTAAAACATTCAATATTAGAGGGTCCAAAAAATGCTGAATAAATCCACTCACATGAAAAATAAAATCCATGAAACTGAGTTTCTGTAGCACACAGCCACACAGGTTACTTTCAAATTGTTTCTCTTTTTTTTGGCAACAATTGTTTTACTCGAACAAAAAAAATGAAATATGAAGAGATACATCCTTACATAGACGACAAGATAAGGATACACTACAGCTCTATGCATGTATTTATACATTTCTACGTACACTTGACTGCTCGAGTATATATACTTAATACTTACGTTAAGTAGATGGGTATATAAGATGTAGAGATTGAGTGATACAGTTTGAGTCTATCGCTGACCGACTTGTAAGAGAGAACAGACGTATGAAGAGAGAGATTCCCTTGTCGCCAGCTTTCTTTTTGGTCTTATCCTATATGTCTCTTTGCAACAGCACAAGAGCTTACTATCAAAAATAATAAAAACAAAATTTCGTTTATTAAAAATTGTACCGACAGCGCACCTCCCAAATAAAAACAAAAGCTTCAATGAATTTTATTTTTGCAAAAACCCTTTTGAATCTTTCTTGGAAAGAATGTACATCCCATTTTTCAATCCATCAAAACAAACAAATGAAATATCTTTTTTTTTGCTAAACAAATGAAATATCTTGTTGTATTTTTGCGTAAAGTCTTGTGGGGTTTATATTAAGAAAACTAGTGATGAACGTTCGTCAATTTGATGTGAAATTTCTAGATATAAACAAACGAATTACTATCGTAGGATGAAGATCTGAAGGTAGCGTGTTCGATCATGCTCACCGCAGTATATTGTTTATTTAGCAACAAAAAGAGTAAAACTTATTTTAACATTTTACCAAAAAAGAAAAAAAAGAGTAAAAATTATTTTTACAATTTACCAAAAGAAAAGAGTAAAACCTTCTTTTATGCTTTGCACCAAATAAAAAAAAAGAAGAAAACTTTCTTATATGCTTATTGTATATAACTTAAGAAATAATACTTGAACGTCTTGTCAATTGTATACTCTATTACAAGTTACAACCGTAAGTTACAAGTTAAATATATATTTTCTAAGCTACAAATTAAGATATTTATTACATATTTCTGCGAATTTGGTTATTCAATAGAGTATATAACATATCGAATATATATAACTATATAAGTAGTTACATTCTTACTTGTTTTTTTCTTCATAACTCTCTCCGTCATCTTGCTTTCAGATTTTTTTTACTTGATTTAGTAGAGAACTATGAGACAGGCTAAAGAGTGTTTCGGTATATTTCTCCGTCCAACTGTTTTGTCTTCTTACTTCGAAACTCTCTCTACCTCTTTCTCTCTCTCTCTCTCTCTTCTCTCTTCTCTCTCAGCAAAACCAACATGATGATACCAGATGATCATCATCACCTCTCATTCCCCAGCTACGTCCTTCACCAAGAACCCATCACCGCGAATCCTAGCCCTAACCCTAATCCTACCACCTCAAACTCAAACAAAAGGAAAAGAAATCTCCCGGGTAATCCAGGCATGTGCAGTCAACTCAAATCTTGTACTTTGCATATTCCAATATATGTGTCTCTTGAACAATATAATTATTTCCTCTTTTTCATTTCTGGTATTAATTTGGTATTACTAAACATACAAAAAAAAAAAACAGATCCAGATGCAGAAGTCATCGCTCTATCGCCAAACTCGCTCATGACGACGAACAGATTCATATGCGAGATCTGCAACAAAGGATTTAAGAGAGACCAAAACCTTCAGCTTCACCGGAGAGGCCATAACCTTCCATGGAAGCTAAAGCAAAGGACTGACAAGGAGCAAGTGAAGAAGAAAGTCTACGTTTGTCCGGAGAAGACCTGTGTACACCACGACCCTTCTCGAGCCCTCGGGGACTTAACTGGGATCAAAAAGCATTTCAGCAGGAAACATGGAGAGAAGAAGTGGAAATGCGAGAAATGTTCCAAAAAATATGCTGTCATGTCAGATTGGAAAGCTCATAGCAAGATTTGTGGTACCAGAGAGTACAGATGTGACTGCGGTACCCTCTTTTCCAGGTAATTTTGCAACACCTTTTTGCGAAGTATAAATACTCTGGTTGCCTTGATAACTCTATAACAAACCTAATGATTAGTTTTAGTATCGACTGATTAGGATCTATGGTTACATGTATAACGTTATTGATTTAGTTTCTTTGATGAATAAAATGGAACAGAAAAGATAGTTTTATCACGCATAGAGCATTTTGTGACGCTTTAGCCGAAGAAAGTGCTAGATTCGCCTCAGTTCCACCAGCCGCAGCTGCATGTTTGAACAATGCCTCGGATGCGGAAGTCAATCTTGGAAACATCAAACCAAATCATCAGCAACGACTACCTGATCGTACATCTTCTCAACACGATCAACACGGTTTCAATATCAATCACAACAACATTAATGGCTTCACGAGACAATCCTCCACCAACCAGCTTCCTTTAGCAGCCAACGTTTTCGCATCATCATCATCATCGCCATCACCTCATAGTGCATCTGCTTTGCTTCAAAATCTATGGGAATTACAAGGACGACAATCATATCCGCAGTGGCTACTCAACGAAAACAACAACAACATTATACATAGTGGAATGCCCAATAATCAAGAAGATCATGACACTAAGGAGGGAATATTTAGTAATGGTTCTAATTTGTTTTCTTCGGAAGCACGCACCAATTACAACCAAAACGGTGGACAGGAAATGGGATCGATGTCAGCCACGGCATTGCTACAGAGGGCGACTCAAATGGGATCAAAGAGATCATCATCAAGCTCCAACAATGGCATGGCTTTTGGTCTAATGACTTCATCCATCTTCAACAACAAAGAAATGGAGAATAATATCAAAACTAAGGAAGTCGATGAAAGAGGCTTCACAAGAGACTTTCTTGGTGTGGCAAGTCAAAACCGTCCTCGGCCAATATTGATGGTCAACCATAATCTTCCAACCACAAACGACGGCACACCAACCACCGACATGAATCATAGTATGTTATACTTTCTTTATGAATAAAAAGAAATTGCAAGAATCCTCTGGTTAAGATATTTTCTAAATGCAGAAACATAAACTATTATCAAAATGACGAGGGGATACATCAAGCATGGCAGCACATTTTGAAGAAAATTGTGAAAGATGCTATTCTGACTCGGAACTCGAGGAGAATCTCTGGGTCAACTCGGTCCTGAACACTGGGTCCTCTCGCTTGACAAAGATAGCTGTTTGGGTCCCCTCCTGACCTCTGACCATGCATGCACAAGAAACCATACGCTATGTCTTTTTTTTAACTCACGCTATACGCTATGTCTTTTCTTATTCTTCCCTCTTTTTCCTTATAACTATTTCATGATTCTAATTTTGATAAACTCAAAAACGAGGGCCAGTGTTAAGTTATCCTAGAGCATCTCCACTCAAAACACCAAATTTGGTGTTGATATTACACCAAAATTAGTGTTTAGGTGACAAACGTTTTCTGTTATTTTTAACCATGATATCAAATATTACATTAAAGGTAATATATATTTGATGTTTTCTCTTTTAATAATTTTTATATTATTATTATTTGAAATTGATAAATAATTATTTTATCACACTCTCATATTATGTTTATTAAATTTTTGTAGTTATATGTTTATAAAATTTATTTACATATATTTTTTGGTTTAACAATATTATACATGTACTAATTTATTTTATATAAATACTATATTTAAAATTACAAAACATTAACTACGAAAGCACATAACCAAATAATATATATATATATATATATATATATATTAATAATATAGTAACATTATTCACTCTACACCAATGTGGGATGATGTTAATTTTAGTGTTTCACTGAAAATAAAATTACACCAAATTTGGTATTTTGGTGTCTCTTTTAGCTAGTTGTTAGTCTTTTATTTTCTGGTTGAGGTTAAACTTTTGAAAGTATATATTTTTTATCACAAGTAAATTTAAGAATTGCTACTTGAAATCTTTGGTTTTACCTGTCATTCTGATTTTATTTTTTTAATTGACCTGTGAATATCTTAGGTCTGTGAAAGAGCTTGATCTAATTTCCGAGGGATGGAACTAAAACTGTAAATAATGAGTTTATATCCTTCTAACCACATGTAGAACTAATAATTTCTCATTTGAAAAGAATTGATTTTTTATTTGGACTAACATAGCAACTTCTCATCCTGTGAAAATATTTTGCTTTTATATATAATGGATTATTTGAATTTTGAAGAATATCACATAAAAATTTTAAAAAATTAGAGCGTCTACACTTTAGAATATTGATACCCTAGTTTTTAATGGTCTTAGCACAAGTTACACATTTACCTTTGTTTTTAGCAAAAAAAAATTTATAAATACTTGCCGAGTTCTATTGTAAAATTCATTAATCTTTTTTCTCACTCAAAAACTTCTTTAAATTTTGTGATTCATTTGTTCGATTATGAACATTTTTTTGTTGCTAGGTAAGTGTTCCTGGACAACAAAACTTCTTAGTGGTTGTGGTGATCATATCCAGACTCTTGAGTGGGAATATCAAGCATTTCTGTTAACACCTTTTTGCGACCCTTTAATCCACCATATGTGTTGTTCGATTGTGCTAGAAGTCTAATTCGATTTAAAACCTTTTTTTAGCTATTTCAATTTAAAACCTTTTTTCACCAACCTAAGAGTGCCAATCTAGGAACGACCGTCCGTATCACATATAGTCTAAACTAAATATGTATTCCATCTCCAATAATACATTAAAATGAGAAAAAAAAACGAAGAAAAATTCTCTCCAATGTATATCATTTTATGAAAAAATGAAGTCATTACAGTAAGCATAAAATTTGAAGAAATATTATTCAAGTAATTATTTTAATACCAGAATTTTATTTACAAAATAATCCTTAAAATTTCGTACAATTTTATTTCATACCTAGAATACTAAGTTGTATTTATTACTCTTAACAAAATTATTAATATTTCCATAATTATAAGTTCATATAAATCATAATATATATTATTAAAATACAAATATATATATATATATATAATATAAGTTTGGTTAAGATAAAATTATGATTCAGTAAAATTTATAATTTTTTTTTAAAAAGACAATATTGAAATTTAATAATGAGTTATAATAATATAATGTATTTAAAATATTCTATTTTGAGAAAAAATGAAAAGAATAATTGGAACAAAAACTTATTTCAGTTTTAGTTTACATTATTTTGATGGAAAAGAATATAACCATTGGAGATACCCTAACAATGCAAACCTAAACATCTAAAAGTTCGCAACTGTACTGGATTCGCAAAATAAGTGTAATGCGAAGTTCCTTTTCGGATAAATATAGGTGAGCACTCAGACACGGCACTGGCTGGCTATAGTCAAGTTAATTTATGCGTAGGCAATAATCCATTCTCTAGTCGAGGGAGATATAGTTCATCTCTAATAGGGGTTACATGCAAAATCGTTTCTTTTTGTTTGTAGAAATTTTGGTTGGATGATTCTTAGGGCAGCTGCATTGAAAAAGAAATATTAAAATATGTTGATTTTGGTGAACCGGAAAGAGCGTGCCTCTTCCCAGTGAAACGAGTTCATGACTATTTCGTGGATCCCACGACACGTGGCGACCCACGATTAGTCTGATTACTATTTTTCTTTAAAAAAAAAAAATCAAACAGAACAAAAAAATAATAAAAAAATGTTTTGTGAACCCCTCTTACGGGGTTCACTAATACAGATGACCTTAGAGCTACCATGATCGTCGCACATTCTGTGCATGTTTCGCATTGTTGCTTATAGATGTTTTCATGACCATCTCAAAAATAATAAAATTGTCCCTCGGTAATTGTAGATCGTTGTATGGATAATGTTCTGTGTACGTATGACGTCGGAAGACAATCTGCGTTTGTTAATTACATTTGATGCATGCCTATATAAATAGTCTGTTCCTCATTTATATATAGTCTTGCCTTCCGGAGATGAAAAAGATTAAAAGAGAATCTAAATGAAAAGGAAAATTCGCTTTCCTATAGTTATAATTATAGAGGAACTCAAATCTTATCTACTAGGCACAAGAGCTGAACTTATTGAAACACACAGATTATGTTATTCAAGCGTTACAAAAACTATTTCTTTAAGACGCACAAATAATTAACCTGATTTAAAAAGACGCAACTGTAAAAGGATTACATATACATCTTGTGCGCTAATATATCGTGTAGCCATATATAGTATGATCAAAAGCAAGATTTGATAACTGAAGAACGCATGCTCGGAAACTAAAAACTTCTCATTTCATAAATAATCTTGTAAAATACATAATCCACGAATTATAAAATATATAAAAAGAATTATAATTAGCACATATTGTGGACACTGAATAAAGCAAATTATGAAAAGTCTTATCAAATATGACCAACTATTTTGCAGAAAACCCTAAGGAGAAAACGATAGATGAATTTACTAGGAAACTCAACCCCAAAACAATCTTCAGGAAAATTAAGTACGGTGGTGCAACACTCCTTTGTGACTTCAATGAATCTGAAGTGCATCACTGCTTTAATACAATCGGGAACTTTTGTTACGTCGGACATACAAGGTATAGGCTTAGGAATCAATTCATTCTCTGATTGATGTTCCAGTGCCGATGATGGAGTACGTGCAAGATCACTTCTTTGCTCATATGCCTCTGTTTGTATAGATACTGATACTATGATCATTGTCAAAGCAAACATGACCGTCGCCCACGTTCTTTGCATGTTTCCACTCGTTGTTTAATATTTGGGTATATGATTTGTTTTTGTCTCCAAATTCACAATTTGTTCCTCTGTATTTATAATCGTTGTATCGCTGGTTTTGTTGGGCAGGAAATCGACACTTTTATTCGTTTATCTTTAGTACATGGATATAGTACATTTTTAATCGTTACATTTTCATTCTGATATCTTACCTTTCGGAGAGAGATTTAGATAAAAAATTCTGATATATATAGCTATTTTTTCTTTATTAGTTTCCTTTACTAGACTCAACAATACATAAATTTTATTAGGTAGGAAATTGACATTTCCATTCGTCACATTTTTAGTACTTGCATATAGAATACTTTTATTCGTTATGTTTTCATTCATATATATCACATTTCCGAGAGAGATTTTGATTAAGAACCTTTTTTATACAAATTTCCTTACTCAAAATGATTAATTTCATGTCCATCAAAAAACTAATATTACACAATTCTATTTACTCTTCCGGTGTCATGTTTGTCAAGTTTGTCGAGTTAGAGAACCTCTAATGAAGTTATCTTGTAGAATATATAAGCACTAGGTAATAATTCGCACCTTGCGCAAAATGAGATTATTAATTTCATAATTATTTAATATAAAAACAGTATGTTTATTTAATTTGGATATCGTTTTGATTTAGATTAGTTTTTTTAGTTTTTAATCTATTAAAATATAACAACAATTCTAAATCAATATTTATTCTGTTTATTCGGTTAAAATACTTGAGATTTTTAGTTTTTTCAATGATAACTAAAAATTGTTAATATTTGTTTGGTTTCATGTTATAATTTCTAAATGCATGGAAAATCAAATAAATTTAGATAATAATTGGAAAAAAAGAAAATTATTAAGACAAATCATTTTATTACAATTTGGTGAATGGTGAATGGAAATATTAAAAATGAATATTTCAGATTTCAAGACTTGTCGTAAATATCTAGTTATATAGCTGCTCACGTCAATGTGCACATGTATGTAGGGCTGGATAAAATATCCGTAAATTTTGATTTTATTCGTTATTTTTTTTATTCGAACAAAAAATCTAGATATCCTTAACTCTACGAAGGAAAGCAAATACTAATATGCAATATCCGTAAAATGAAGCAAATCACAAATACTAATATTTTTAAAAATGGATATTCGATCTAATCCATTATATGCTTATATATACATATATGTAATGAATTATATATATATATAAGTTATATAAATAATATTCTATATAAGTTTTACAATATTTTATTTACTAAATTTATTAAATTAGGTATTAGTAGTCAAAAAGTAAATAAGTTTTTTTGAAATAAAATTTTATTATTTTATATTATTATATATTTTCATTTATTTATTTTTAATTAATTTATTTTTTTTACGAATTGAAAACAGTTAAAAATCTCATTTTTTCAGATATCCAGGACACCGTATATTCGAATGGCTACCAATCAAATCAAATCAAATCAGATAATTGTTTATTCGGACGAAACGGATTGGATCATAAATACTTCCAAAATCTCGGATATCAGATTCGTATTCACTCTTACATGTATGTGTATATAAAGGTGGTTAATAAATATATAAAGAACCATAATTAACATTTAAAGACATTTTTGTTCAAAATAATACATAAAAGATAATATTTTAAGAAAATAAAATAAACCTAGAAAATAGTGAATTTTTTTTTTGTAAATTGTCTTTTCCGTAGAACCTTACATGTGATTTTAATACTGAAAAACATAAAATAATATATAGTATGAATGCATTTATATAAAATTTTGTTGAAAAGATCTCTGCACGTGACACGTCACCGTATTCGTTCTCAAACAATGTGAAACTGGTATGTGACAACATAATGTGAACATATTAAATGATAATGGTAGTCTTTTAATATATAAGAGATTTAAAAAAAAATGGAGAGAGCATCAATAAGTTATCATGCGAGAGCTTTTGATAACTTCACTAGAAATCTACATTCCACTTATCAATTATGTTATGCTTAGATTGGTAATCATTGCTTAATCGTGGAATGACAGGGAAATAGTTAATCAGTGGAAAAAAATTAATTAAGTTGCGAAATATTTAAAATTTACAGAGTGGTGGAATAAATATAAAATTATTTAAAATATTTTATATGATATTTAATTTATGCAAAATACTTTAATTCTTACTATAAATATTTAAATTATTTTCAGTACGTTTTTAATAATAATAGATTGACATCTTATAATATTATAAAATAAATTACACTCTAATTTTATTTACATCACAACTATTTATTACTAAAAAATATTACTAATTATTTAAAATTTTTATATGACATTATCATGTAATTTAATAATATGAAAGTATTGATTATGTAAATAATCAACTAAAACTCATTTTCCACTTAATACAATTTTCTTTGTATTTTTTTCAGCGAAAACAAAAATTTACGATTTTTGTATTTTTTTTGTTCTGCAGTTTTTTTATTGACAAAATATTTATAGAATCGCGTTTAAAGCGCCATTACGCTATTCGGCAAGATTGACATTCACATCCATCGTCTTATGTATTTAATTAAATTAAAATTTAATTACTCAAATAAAACTAGTTAAAATACTAGTATTATATTTTAGAATCTCATTTTGAGAACTTTACCTATAATGTTTCTCTTAGTCAATGTCTTAAGTCATTTTCATTAGAAATTATTAGAAATTTGATTTTGGCAAAATGGTATATTAATATATTATACAATTTTCTTAATTAAAAAAGTCTGTTTTGGTGTCACGCACGACGACCTTTTTTTTTATTTTTATTTTATTTTTGTTCAACTCACGCACGACGACCTCTTAAGCTTTTGTCGTCAGATTTGCTCTTCATCTGTTGCTCTTTGGTTGAAATCAAAAATCGAATTCCGAATCGGTTTGAACCTATGTGTGGAGGTTATTAACGTGATGAACAAGCTTCAAGTTTGAAAATGCCAGCAAGGATAACTCTAGCTTAATCATGGTTGAAGTAAAGCGAACTATGGTTAAGTGAAAAGGTTGCTTTATTGGTCATCAAAAGCAAAACGGCTACTTAAAGCAAACGAGTACGCCGTGGCTGCATTTGACAGTCCGGAGGAGGTCTTGGCTGCTTGTCCAACGCACCATGAGTACAACCTTGGCATCACTATGAAGCGTGCTCTTTACAGCGGCGTGACAACCTTAAAGGCGCATGAGAAGCCCTAAAGCAAGAAGTCTATATATTGGAGGCTTAAGGGTTAGAGAGAGTTGTTGATTAAGAGTGTTAGTGTTAAAGAGAGAATATCATTGTAAAGCATAAACTTGTTACACTGTATTCTCTTAGGCAAGACGAACAGAGTATACATCAAGTGCTAGTGAAGGGCATTGGTGTGGGGATACTTGTTGTCTTGTGATCTGTAAACACTACACTGAATCTAGTGGATTCCGAGTACCGACTCGGCCAGACGTAACGACCCTTGTTAACGGGCGTGAACTGGATAAAATTGTCTTGTGTGCTCCCTTCTTTGTGCTCTGTTTTCTCTCTGTTTCTCAGCTCCTCTGTTTTCTCAAACCAAACACAAACTCTCTCTTGTCAAACTGTTATTCTTGTGTTGTTACGGTTCTAAAGTCAAGGGAGTCGACACCTTAGGCTTGTCTGAATCCTAACAGACTGGTATCAGAGCCTCGGTTGCGGTGGTGGTTCAGTGAAGCTCACTGAGTCATGTCGTCAGCAAGGATAGAGGTTGAGAAGTTTGACGGTCGCGGGGACTACACGATGTGGAAAGAGAAGCTTATGGCTCACCTGGATATACTGGGCCTAAGCGTTGCTCTAAAAGAGGAGGGAGACGCTTCTGCAAAGGTTGCAGAGTCGAAAGAGAAAGATGAAGTCAAAGACAAAGAAGAACTAGAAAAGACGGACGCTTTAGAAGAAAAAAGAAGAAAGGCGAGAAGCACGATAGTGCTAAGCGTTACTGATCAAGTTTTGAGGAAAATCAAGAAGGAGAGGACTGCAGCCTCTATGCTAAACGCTCTAGACAAGCTCTACATGTCTAAAGCTTTACCAAGCAGGATCTACCTCAAACAGAAGCTCTACAGCTTCAAGATGTCTGAGAACCTGTCTATCGAAGGCAACATAGACGAGTTCTTACACATAATAGCAGATCTAGAGAACACCAGTGTTCTAGTATCTGATGAAGACCAAGCAATCCTACTGCTAATGTCGCTCCCTAAGCCATTTGATCAGCTCAGAGATACTCTTAGGTATGGGTCTGGGAGAACAACGCTTTCTCTAGACGAGGTGATAGCAGCCATCTACTCAAAAGAACTTGAGTTTGGTTCAAACAAGAAGAGTATCAAAGGACAAGCTGAGGGACTCTATGCTAAAGACAAGACAGAAGCAAGAGGTCGAGGAGAGCAGCGTGCGAAAGGAAGTAAGACTCGGTCAAGGTCCAAGTCTAAAAGCAAACGAGGATGCTGGATCTGTGGAGAAGATGGACACTTTAAAAATGTGTGTCCAAACAAGAACAAGGCAAACTCCAAAGCCAGAGATTCAGGAGGAAACAAAGGCGAAACGTCAGGAGGAAAAGGTCATTTAGCTGAAGCTAATGGTCTGTATGTTCATGAAGCTTTGTCATCTACTGACATTCACCTTGAAGACGAGTGGGTCATGGATACAGGATGCAGCTATCACATGACTCACAAGCGAAGTTGGTTCTGTCAGTTAAATGAAGACGTGGGAGGATCTGTCAGGATGGGAAATAAAACCGTAGCCAAAGTAAAGGGTGTTGGGTCCATAAAGGTCATTAACGAAGAAGGGGATGCGGTGTTACTCTCTAATGTGAGATACATACCTGATATGGATCGAAATCTACTTTCTCTGGGTACTTTTGAGAAGGAGGGTTACAGCTTTGAGTCCAAGAACGGAGTGTTGAGGATCAAGCAAGGTGACAGAATGCTGTTAACTGGAAACAGATATGATACTCTATATCTTCTTAAGTGGAGACTAGCAACTCAGGAGTCTCTTGCTGTTGTCAGAAGCGGAGATGATACTGTTCTTTGGCACCGAAGACTCGGTCATATGAGCCAAAAGAACATGAATCTGTTGGTCAGGAAAGGGCTGCTAGACAAGAAGAAGATATCAGTTCTAGGGAGCTGTGATGACTGTATCTACGGGAAAGCTAAAAGGGTTGGGTTCAACATAGCTCAACACGACACAAAGGAGAAGCTGGAATACATTCATTCTGACTTGTGGGGAGCGCCTTCAGTGCCATTGTCTCTGGGAAGGTGTCAGTACTTCATATCGTTCATCGATGACTTCACAAGGAAGGTATGGGTCTATTTTCTACATACTAAAGATGAAGCTTTCAGTAAGTTCGTAGAATGGTCTAGCCTAGTGGAGAACCTTAGTGACAAGAAGATTAAGACTCTGAGAACTGATAATGGGCTTGAGTACTGTAACAAGCAGTTCAACGAGTACTGTGAAGCTAAGGGCATTCAGAGGCATCGGACTTGTGCCTACACGCCTCAGCAAAACGGAGTTGCTGAGCGCATGAACCGTACAATCATGGAGAAAGTCCGATGCATGCTCAGTGATTCAGGACTACCTAAGAAGTTCTGGGCAGAGGCAACACATACAGCAGTGATCATCATCAACAAGACGCCATCGTCAGCACTTAACTTCGAAGCACCTGATAAGAAATGGTATGGAAAACCACCAGTCTACAGCTATCTAAGAAGGTTTGGTTGTGTAACCTTTGTTCACACTGACGATGGGAAGTTGAATCCGAGAGCCAAGAAGGGCGTGTTGTTGGGATATCCAACCGGGATCAAAGGGTACAAGGTATGGTTGATGGATGAGAAGAAGTGTGCAGTGAGCAGAAATGTGATCTTCCAAGAGAACGCTGTTTATAAAGACATTGTTCAGAAGAAAAAGGCGATTGCAGTAACAGAGGAAGATCAAGAGGGAGGTTATCTCGACCTAGACATAGAGGAGGTCAGAGATATCAACTCAGGTGGAGACATCACAAGAACGAGTGAGGAGATTTCTTCATCATCTTCTCCAGTGTCACCTCAACGAGACGGAGCAGAGACAGTGGACACTGAGACGGAAGGTGTTGATTCTCCTCCAAGCTATCATCTCATAAGAGACAGAGTAAGAAGAGAAGTGAGACCACCAAGAAGATTTGATGATGAAGATTACTATGCTGAGGCTCATTACACAACAGAAGATGGTGAAGCCGTGGAGCCGTCTGACTATCAAGAAGCGAGGAGAGACATAAACTGGAGTCAGTGGAGTCAGGCTATGGACGAGGAAATGAGGTCTCAAGACAAGAACCATACTTGGACTGTTGTGCAGAGACCCATCAATCAAAGAGTGATTGGTAATCGATGGATCTACAAATACAAGATGGGAATTCCAGGGGTGGAAGAACCTAGATTCAAGGCACGCCTAGTAGCTAAGGGGTATGCTCAGCGAGAGGGCATAGATTATCATGAGATCTTTGCGCCGGTGGTGAAACATGTATCCATAAGGATACTGCTTTCTATAGTTGCTCAAGAGAATCTGGAGCTCGAACAGTTGGATGTTAAGACAGCTTTTTTACATGGGGAGCTCAGAGAAAAGATCTACATGTCTCCACCTCAAGGTTACGAGTCTCAGTTCAAAGACAATGAGGTGTGTCTTCTCAACAAGTCGTTGTACGGCTTGAAGCAAGCCCCCAGGCAATGGAATGAAAAATTTGACAATTATATGTCAGAGATTGGGTTTGTAAGAGGAAGCTACGACAACTGTGCTTACACAAAGGTTTTACCTGATGGATCAAGAGTCTACTTGCTCCTTTATGTTGACGACATGCTTGTGGCTGCTAAGAGTATGGAAGCTATTGATGAGTTGAAGAAGGAGCTCAGTCGCAGGTTTGAAATGAAAGACTTAGGGGCAGCAAGAAAGATATTGGGAATGGAGATAAGCAGAAACCGGGTGACTGGTGAGCTGTGGTTATCTCAAGAAGGATACTTGAGCAGAGTGTTGGAGACTTACAACATGACAGAGGCTAAGCAAACAGTCACGCCTCTGGGAGCTCACTTGAAGATGAGTGCTGCAACAGAAAGTCAGGTCAGCAATAATGAAGAGTATATGAAGTCAATTCCTTACTCCAACGCCGTTGGAAGCATCATGTATGCAATGGTTGGAACTCGACCTGATTTAGCCTATGCAGTGGGCATTGTAAGTCGTTACATGAGCCAACCCATCAGAGATCATTGGCTCGGTGTGAAATGGATACTACGGTACATCAAGGGTTCTCTTGCAACAAAGCTGTGTTACAAGAAAAGTGATGATTTCAGGATAGTTGGGTACTGCGATGCCGATTATGCAGCTGATCCAGACAAAAGAAGGTCCATCTCAGGGTTAGTGTTTACTCTCGGAGGGAACACTATCAGTTGGAAGTCGGGCCTACAAAGAGTGGTGGCTCTTTCAATCACTGAATCGGAGTACATGGCCCTAACAGAAGCCGTCAAAGAAGCAGTATGGCTTAAGGGTCTGATGATGGAGTTTGGATATGATCAGGAGGCAGTAGAGATCTACTGTGATTCTCAAAGTGCCATTGCCTTGTCAAAGAACAATGTGCACCATGAAAGAACCAAACACATCGATGTGAAATGCCACTACATCCGGGATATTATCAGCAACGGAACAGTGGAGGTTTTGAAGATATCTACAGAGAAGAATCCAGCAGATATTTTCACCAAAGTCTTGGCAGTAAGCAAGTTTCAGGCAGCTTTGAACTTGCTTCGTGTCAAGCCTGAGTAGTCAGCTCAGGAAATCCGAGTCGGGGAATCAAGCAAATCTAGATTCAAGGTATTACTCTCTCAATTTGTCTCATGCGCAAGGTACTTCATCTGTGTTAATAGGTGGAGATTTGTGGAGGTTATTAACGTGATGAACAAGCTTCAAGTTTGAAAATGCCAGCAAGGATAACTCTAGCTTAATCATGGTTGAAGTAAAGCGAACTATGGTTAAGTGAAAAGGTTGCTTTATTGGTCATCAAAAGCAAAACGGCTACTTAAAGCAAACGAGTACGCCGTGGCTGCATTTGACAGTCCGGAGGAGGTCTTGGCTGCTTGTCCAACGCACCATGAGTACAACCTTGGCATCACTATGAAGCGTGCTCTTTACAGCGGCGTGACAACCTTAAAGGCGCATGAGAAGCCCTAAAGCAAGAAGTCTATATATTGGAGGCTTAAGGGTTAGAGAGAGTTGTTGATTAAGAGTGTTAGTGTTAAAGAGAGAATATCATTGTAAAGCATAAACTTGTTACACTGTATTCTCTTAGGCAAGACGAACAGAGTATACATCAAGTGCTAGTGAAGGGCATTGGTGTGGGGATACTTGTTGTCTTGTGATCTGTAAACACTACACTGAATCTAGTGGATTCCGAGTACCGACTCGGCCAGACGTAACGACCCTTGTTAACGGGCGTGAACTGGATAAAGTTGTCTTGTGTGCTCCCTTCTTTGTGCTCTGTTTTCTCTCTGTTTCTCAGCTCCTCTGTTTTCTCAAACCAAACACAAACTCTCTCTTGTCAAACTGTTATTCTTGTGTTGTTACGGTTCTAAAGTCAAGGGAGTCGACACCTTAGGCTTGTCTGAATCCTAACACTATGATTTTCAGTCTTCCCCCCTCCTCACTGTTTAATTGATTCTGTGATATATATTCTTAACAGTTGCGGTTGACTTGTGAAGAAAATGTTTAGTTTCGATTGATGTGTTTTGTCGAAAACTTTAATTCCTTTTCGCGCGGAAACTTCCGTTCTTATTTGAGCTTTAGTGAATTTTCACTGTCTCTTTTAACGCAGAGATGCAAAATGACTTTTATCGGTGATGCAAAATATTTCAAGAAAATTGAGATTGAGCTGGAGATCAGTCAATACATACTCACTATCAAAGGTGGATCGAAATGCTGCGTTTCAGTACTAGTGGATTCGATAGTTGTATTCATCTAGCTGAGTTGCATCCTTTGGAATAACGAAAGCTTCTCGGGCTTTGTATGCCCCCCCTCTCAAATACCCGTTGTGTAAGATTTAAATCATTTGTGAGTTTTGATTCGTATTTAGTTTTTGAGATAACAATGGTTTAATATGAATGAATCACCAATATTATGTCAGTTTCTTCTTTAAAAATAATTAATATGGATTTAATGTTTGCCTGCAGGTTTTGTAATTGTTAGCGTGAGCAATAATAGTGATCTTTTCGCGAGTAAGATATAACGTTTAGTGATAGTGTTTCATTTGCCGAATTCATGGGTTGCTTTGGTTGCTCTGAGAGATCAAGAGAATCACCACAGCCATACGATGATGATAATGATGATACATATACCGACGGTGGTGATGTAACGAGCAATGTGGGAGAAGGAGAGGAAGCGGAGCAGCAGAGCCGTTCTAAACTATCTGAAGAGATTTTGAAGTACAAACTACAAAATGGACTGATCTGCAGGCAGTTTCCTGTGAAGGAAACCAATAAACTTATACGTGGAGAGGTTTCTTCTTGTGCTTTTTGCCAAATGAAACTCAAATCCTAGTGCTTTTGATATCGTGTGCTGAATTTTTTTTTATTTGTTTCTTACAGGATGAAGATGGAAACAAGACGGTTAATGAGTTTGTTCGTCAGCGTAAGATTGGATCTGGTAGCTACGGGAAAGTGGTAAGTGTGACAAAGCTATATGGTCCTGGTCCTATGGCATAAATAAAAGATTGTTTCGCACTACGTAGAAGCAAATAATAAAAACGAGGAATTGATTGTGGAATCTGTAACGCTGTTGCTTGTACGTGTAACAGGTTCTGTATAAGAGTACTGTCGATGGAAAGGACTATGCTATTAAGGTACCACTGATAAGCTTTGCTCGTCTTCTCTGACACTGTTCACTGGAGATTGTATAACCATATCACAAACTATGTGAATCTTTATGGACATGTGGTGATTGTTCTATATTTGGGATTTTCAGGCTTTTCACAAGTCGCATTTGTTAAGGCAACGAGTTGCACCTTCAGAAACTGCTATGGGGGATGTTCTTCGAGAGGTATCTATCATGTTTTTCTTCTTTTTTTTTCTGAACAACATTCAACGCTTTAATCTCATCGTTGTAGGTTATGATTATGAAAATCCTGGAGCATCCTAATATAGTTAATCTCATTGAGGTCATTGACGACCCTGAGACCGATGATTTTTACATGGGTAATTGTTTTTTTTTTTTTTTTGTTGGTTACTTCAGTTATTTATCTTTATAAGATTTTCAGTCATGTTTGTTTTGTTTCGTTTCTAGTTCTCGAATATGTTGATGGAAAATGGGCCTATGATGGGTTTGGACCACCTGGTTCCCTTGGAGAAAGTACTGCTCGAAAGTACTTGCGGGATGTAGTTGCTGGCCTCATCTACCTTCATGCTCATGTAAGATCTGCACTCTCTAAATGCTCAGCTTTTGTTTATCTGTTAAAAAACTAATGATTTTATCTCCTTGTCGATTTCATTTTTTCTACAGAATGTAATTCATGGAGACATCAAACCAGACAATTTGCTAGTTACTAGTACCGGAACAGTGAAGATAGGAGATTTCAGTGTCAGCCAATTGTTCAAGGTACTGAAAAATCCCCATCTTCTTTGAATGTGTAATGGTGACCTGATCAAACATGATAATATGCAGGATGATGATGATGATCAACTCCATAGATCTCCTGGGACACCTGTCTTCACTGCCCCAGAATGTTGTTTAAGTGTACCGTATAGGGGCAGAGCTGCAGACACGTGGGCATTGGGAATCACCTTGTATTTGATGATATTAGGACATTACCCGTTTCTGGGTGAGACGCTCCAAGATACTTATGACAAGGTTCCTGCTCTCTCTCTCTGCTGCTTTTGTTTTTCAGACATTTCTCTATGTTTGAATAATGCAAATTAAGGCACCTGTATTATCTTGTTTTCTTACTAATATTGAAGATTGTTGACGACCCGTTGATAATCCCGGACGGAATGAATCCTTATCTCAAGGACTTGATAGAAGGTCTACTTTGCAAAGGTGAGTTGAGTTCTTAGTTAAAATCATCATGATATGGGCTTTTGTGTATAAAAAGATGTTAAATCGGTGGGCAGACCCGAAGGAGAGGATGACGTTGAAAGCTGTGGCGGAGCATCCATGGGTCATTGGAGAAGATGGGGACACTCCAGAATATTTGTGTTGGTGCAAACGCAGAGCTGAAGAAGCATCTAATGGGATTGAAACCGTAGCTGAAATGGTGGACTCTTAACCACTAATTAGGACCGGTTTAGCTGAGCAACTTATACTTGTCTATTTAATCCCCTTTGGCGGCTAAAAGAGTGCGTTTATGTTGTAAAATGAATTCGTTTGAGTTGTATTTTTTTTTCTCAGTCTGTAAAAAAAAACTTATTTCGGTAATGAGTGTACTGGATATTACGAATTTTTTTAATACCAGATGCTTATATAAATGTCACTTTGGAATGTGAATTGTAACGAAAACAAGTGCAAAAGTTTGTTCAGTGAATTATTATGGAAATATATGCAAAAATGCTCTAGTATAAAAAAGTGTCTATTTATGAGAAGAAATTGTATAAACGCGACTTCTTTATATATAAAATACTGTTTTAATCCCTCCTGTGAAGCCACATGGGATGACAGCTCAGAAATTCGCAGTCCCACAGCTTGACACGTCACTTTTAATGAAACGCTGCGAATTGGGTAATTGAGGTGGGTTTTGGGCTTTGTCGTTCGTTAGTTTTTCGTGGCCCATGCCCCAACCCTAATCATTCTCTTCGTTTCACATCTCTTCCTCTTCGATTCCTCTGAGCGATGATGCGGCGGTGGAGACGATTAAGATTCGTAACGGTGAGTTTACCTCTTTAATTCCTCATATCAACTTTGTTCCTAACTGGCTAACTTTCTATATGTTTTGCTCTGTCGTAGATATCATCGGTGAAATCACCTCGGTGAAGAACTGGGTTGATATGCTATGGTGGATGTAAATGTAAGTCTGTTCTTAGGCTCTTGATAATCGTGACGCTAAATAATTCCGGCGATATTCTCTATGTTTCTTCATTCTGATATTTTTAACCTCTGTTCCAGGGTTGTACACTCTGTTTTGTTTATGGGAGATGTTTTCTAATTCACCTTTTTCTGGTTTTCACTCCTTTTGTTTATGTATTGCAGAGCATCTTAAGCTGTTTTGATGTGACTCAGAGAAATCTGACTTTAAAGCTGTCAGACTCTCCTCAATCATCGAAGTGCGTCTCTATCGTTGAATTGCGTCTTATCAGATTCTGGGAGGCTCTCCCTCTCTCTTTTATCATCTCTCTACCAGGTAATATGATTGAACTGGTCCATTATAATCGGTTTCTGTTTTAAGTTTGTCTTTGAATTTTGAATATTTTTGTGTTGTTATTCTATGTTATCAGAAAAGACAGAACTCTGAGCAAGTAGTTGTTGTTCTTCTTCTTCTTTGATGTAGTTGAACACAGTTTTGTATTTTTGAAATGGCTTTTACGGCGAATATCATAAATACAACTTGCAATGAGTATTCACGAATTAGCTGCCACCTTGGATCATCTTATGTTGTTGTTCTTATGCTCTGTCTTTGAAAGACTCTTCTGGTGAAAATAATATATTAATATGACTGTCCACTGAAAAGAATTTATCCGTTGGTTATAGCAGATTTGTTAATTACTTTCTACTCTTATTTGCTTATGGCTAACAGGTGGTGGATATGATGCACAGTCTGAACAAACTTCAGGAAAGTTGTATTTAAGAAAACTCTGAAGCTAAATGCGAAGAGGAAAAACTAATTGTGGCCAAAATCAGCATTGACTAAGTTTTGTGACACACAACTCCTAGGATTATATTGTAATCAAGTAGCATCTATTTTGTGACTATGAAATCACTCAGTTGTTATATGTGGTTTTAGCGTAGAAAGATATGAAAGAAACAAACGTAACAGCAACTAAGAATTAGTTTCACGTACAATCAAAATTGGCAACTAAGAATTATTCTTTACATCTTCAATATGACTAAACCTCTACAACTATTTCAGATTATAAATATTAAAAAAAAACAATTCACCCTTACAATGAAGACACACTCGAACTTTACATTCACATTCTATGTATCGGTCAATCAGAATTTAATTTCCGTCTAAGACACATTCCGTACTAATAAAATGGTTAACTGATCTTCTGTCCCTTTGTACAACCATACGGTTTACAAATTTCAAAAGAAAATATAAAGTTGTCTATTTTTATAAATGCATAATAAATACATAATGTACTTTAGTGGTTTGATAAACATACACATAGGATTTCTTGAAAAAAAAATATTTATATCAAAAAACAAACCTGTAAAATTAACACAAATACATAAATCCCGCCCGTAGGGCGACCGGCCCTAGTTTAGTATAAACTAATCATTTTCAATAGTAAAACGCATTGTCACTTTACTATTTAATACTCCCTCTGTTTCATAATAAGTGTCACTCTGACTTCATTTTCTTGTTACACAAAGAGTGTCACTTTACAATTCCAATATAAATTATACTAATTTTCAGCTGAAAATTAATTGCAAACTGCATTGATTTTATAAATAATTTTATTTATCTAAAATACTATTGGTCAAAGAGGTATAAATAATTACAACTTACATATATTTCAATTTCTTAATCTGTGTGAAAAATGTCACAACGACACTTTTTAAGAAACGGAGGGAGTAGACATCTGTAACATAAATGTAGAAGTTATCACTAATGATGAATTAACTAACTTTTAAATTGTTGTAACCCAGAATCAACTTCAAAGGATGGATTATAGCATACGACGTACTTCTTCAACGATAGTATATCAATAAATGATTTGAATTCGAAAGTGACAAGAAAAAAAAAAATTAAATCAAGCCAAGCCAAGCCTCGCTGGATCTTTCTCACACAGATTAAAGAATATCTCTGGCGGCGTAACCGTAGCGAGATCTGCGAATATTATCCTGCCGTTTCTTGTACACAAACCCTGCTAATCCAACCACACACACCGCCGCTATCGTCCCAAACGCCACCCCCGCCTTCGTCCCGCCGCTCATTCCACCACCTCCTCCGGATGATTTCTTCTCTTCCACTCCAGTAATGTCGCTGTGGTTTATTACATCGCTAGGTTCGGTAGACGGAGACGGAGAGGGAGTGGTTGAGTGATCATCTGGCATCGGCGGGGAGGTTGAAGGAGAGTCCGACGGAGAATGAGATGGAGAGTGTTCGGGCTCCGGTGGAGAAGAGTAGTGGATCGGAGATTCCGCCGGTGAAGGCGAGTTAACAGACGGAGGAGATCCAAGTTCCGGAGCAGGTGCGCGGATCGGAGGCGAATCTACAGCGTCGCCGGGTAGATCCGGTGCTGGAGCAGGTGAGGATTTAGTCGAAATCTCGCCGGAGACGAGCACAAGCATTAGCAGAGCCGCCGCAATGATGGTGGTTCCTCCGAGCTTCATTTTCGAAATTTCAAGTTTGTTTCTCTGCAGATCTCGATAGGGTTTAGTAGAGAGGCGAGAGAGATCTAGAGAGATGATAATAAACTGAAAAGTTAGTTTCGAGGTGAGAAGAGAAATGATACGATCGCTAGATTTGCGGCTACGAAAAGCGTACGACTAACGGGATCGTGCCACGTGTGTAGACAGAGAACGCAGGGAAGCACTGGATCTAGTCGTGGTGGTTTTTCGTTCAAGTTACAGCTAATGCGGTTGCGCCACGTAGGAGATGTATAGTAACATAGAACGAAGCGAAACACTGGATGCCGTCATGGTAGTTAGTTTTCCACTTAGATTAGAAAATACGGTGGTGGGCTCATGTGAACCGTGCGAGACCTGATGCGTGAAATCTGCACGTGGGTTTCACGTGAATAGCTGACCCTCACGTTATCGTGGTTGAGTTTGTATTAAAATTGCTGACCCTCACGTTATCGTTGTTGAGTTTGTATTAAAAATTTAAAATTGATACTACTAATATAATTGTTTTTTTTTTTTCGCACTAAACCATTCATTGATTACTAACCATAGAGTTAACCGTGGAAAGATACAAGTTGAAATAATTAAGCTGGTAGGAGACAGACTTCCTCCGACAACAATTGCCGGCAACACTATCCGGAGACGCAAACAATATAATTGGTTTCTAAAAGGGAAATCGGCCAAAAAAACACGAAATTTACAGGAATTGCCAAAACAAACCTGGACATATTGGTTGGCCAATAAAATCCTGAACTTTCACTGACTTTTTCAGTTTATTAAGAACGTTACGATTGACTTACCAGATTAGCATACGTTAAAAATGTGCTTCCATTGAGGATCGAACCCGTGCACTGGTGTTTAGTGGAACAAGTTTTTGCCACTGAGCTAGTGGACTTTACAATAGATTGACGAACAAAGTTCTTTATATTGGCTTCGAAAAACAAAATTTTTTTATTTAAGAAAATAAAAATCTTAAAAAGTTTTCAATTTTTTTTAAAAAAGAATTCAAAATCTAGCTTTAAAATAGATATATTTTTTAAAAAATCGATTTTTTTTTAAATGAAAATTTGGGAAGATTTAAATCGATTTTTTTTAAAAAAACATTGAAAACTTTGGAAGACTTTTATTTTTTTTTAGGAAATCAATTTTTTTTTAAAAATGAAAATTTGGAAGATTTAAATAGATTTTTTTTTAAAAAAATTGAAAATTGTGGAAGATTTTTATTTTTTAATAAAAAAAATAATTATTATTTTTTAAAAAAATAAAAATCTTCCAAAGTTTTCAATTTTTTAATTTTTTTTTTTCAAAATCTAGCTTAAAAATCAATTTTTTTAAAAAAAAATCGAAATTTAAAGAAAAAATAAAGATTTTGGAAGATTTAAATAGAAATTTTTTAAAATCGAAATCCTTTTAATTAAATAAGACGATTTTTTCTTAAACAAAACATGCAGATCTTTTAATCAATAAAGAAAAATAAGTAGAGTAGTATTCCAAAAAGTCCACCAGCCCAGTGGCAAAAACCTCTTCCTACAACCCCGAGTGCATGGGTTCGAGCCCAACCAAAAACAATTTTAATTAAACTAAACGACGTCGTTTTGAGGTTTTGTCTTAACAAAGATTTACATGAAACGACGTCATTTCGTTAAACGACAATAATTAACGGTGAGTTAACACTGTCATAACTCTCTGTTAACGGTGTGCTAATCTGGTCAGTCAATAGTAATTTTCTTAATAAACTGAAAAAGTCAAAGAAAGTTCAGTATTTTATTGGCCAGGCTCGAGTATAGGTTTGTTTTGGCAATTCCTACAAAGTTCATGATTTTTCTGGCTGATTTCCCGTTTCTAAAATAGCATTTATCACGGGAAAATAAATAATTGTTGCTAGTTTATATCAATGGCTATATATTGAAAGGAAAAGATGTGATTACATAGCTTGTACATTCCATCTTCAGGGAGGGATATTGGATCGTAACACATTATATATTGGTTAAACATGGTTTATACCGGTTAAGAGCTTTGTATATATAGATGAAATGTCAGTTACATTATAACAGAATCATAATGAATATTATTTTTTTCATCTTCATCTCTCTCTCTCCCGCTTGAGCTCGATCTCTCTGCATCTAATAAAGGAAAGAACTATAGGCAAGCAGTTTCAAACATGGCGGAGAAGGTATTTGGTTTTTATCGCATCTCCAGAGAGGTTTACAACACATTGGAGACACGTGTTTTATTGCGCATCCAAGTCTCGAGCTTTGGGCCTTTTTTGGGTTTTAAAATTTATATGTATTGTAAAAGTTTGTATCTGTTGTAACTTTCGCTCTTTAGAACCCATCAAATGCAAAAAAAAAGAAAAAAACAAAGGCTGAAAAACGACAATGGTTACGAAAAGTTGGATAAAGAGTCGTTGGGTCATATCAGTTGACATAAATAAATGACATAGAGAGGGTAAAGTGGGGCCAGTAGGTGGATCCCTACGTTGTCATCTCAACCAAAAAGGTAGGGACACCACCGTAAATGCCCGCCGTATTATTAACTTTAAATTTAAATTAATTATTTAATCTAAAAAATATATTTCTCTTTTTACTTATGGCACAGTTTGTCGGAATGCGTGCAAACTCCTTTCCCTGTCTCTTACTGTTCGATGTTCGGACCAGACTAGCCACTAGCTTTCTCTCTCTAATTTCTCTGAGAGAACAGTAGGTTTTGATTCTGCTTTGACTGATAAACTTTTGAGTCTAGTTTGCTCTTCCATCCTTTTGTGTGTTTCTTTAGGCTTGGACTCTCCTAGTGGTGTAGTGTAACTCACAATGATTCAACTTGGGTTTCTTCTTCTCTTGTGAAAGTGTTTTTTGTGTGATTGTGTTATTTTCTTGAAAGAAGCGAAGCTGTAAATTTTCCTATTTAGCTTTTTTTTACTCTTTTTTTTTTCTTTGGTCTCTGCTTCTTGTTCAAACTTTGTGTTCCACTTGTCTGTGGACTTTCACTAGAAGACACGACCTAAGAATCTTCTTTGTCTGAGAAAACAAAAAGAAACAAGCACTTCCGCTTGCGTTACGCTTAAGAAACGACAGGATTTTCCGAAGAAGTTAAAGATAAAGAAAAGAAGAAGCCAAAAGGAAAGTGAGAGAGAGAGATAGAAGCTCGCATCCCAGTAAGAAAGTACAAAAAAACCGTCGGAAATTAGAAGATTGTTATATATTTTTATTAAAAAAATGGCGATGGCAGTGGCGAATCACAATGAGAGTGGTGGTGACAATATAAATCGGCATTTGGATAGCAGCGGGAAGTATGTAAGGTACACGGCGGAGCAAGTGGAGGCACTGGAGCGTGTTTACTCGGAATGTCCTAAACCCACCTCTCTCCGCCGTCAACAGCTCATCAGTGAATGCCCCATTTTGGCCCATATTGAACCCAAGCAGATCAAAGTCTGGTTTCAAAACCGAAGGTAAATTAATTAATTACCAAAAAGAAAAATTTTAAATTCAAGTTGGGTTGGATTTTTTCTCTTTTTTGTCTTTTTAGTTCTGTTGGATTTCGATTGCATGTATTAGTGAGTTAGAATTTTTTGATGATTCCTTTGTTGATTTGTAGGATTCTCTTCATCACTAGTTACTGTTGACTTACTCTTGCCTTTAATGTAGTATTTGTGTAGTGATTGTTTTTTTGTACGTTTCAGGTGTAGAGATAAACAGAGGAAAGAGGCTTCGAGGCTGCAGAGCGTAAACCAGAAGCTTTCAGCTATGAATAAGCTGCTGATGGAGGAGAATGATAGGCTTCAAAAACAGGTTTCTCATCTTGTCACTGAAAACGGATATATGAAGCAGCAGCTGACAACAACAGTGGTATGTACTACCAAATGGAAAAAAAAAATAGAACAAAAGTAATCTTTGTTTCGTTCTGATGTTATTTTTGGTGATTTGTGAATTTTTTTTTTCAGGGGGCTGATGCCAGCTGCGACTCGGTGGATCCAACTCCTCATCATTCCCTTAGAGATGCAAATAGTCCTGCAGGGTAAATTAAAAGATGAGCTTGATAACTAGCTTCGTTTCTGATCTTTTTTTTTTAATGTATAACCAACTTATTGTTTATTTTTTGGCAGATTGCTCGCGATCGCAGAGGAGACCTTGGCAGAGTTCCTTTCTAAGGCTACAGGAACTGCTGTTGACTGGGTCCAGATGCCTGGGATGAAGGTAAATTTAAATTGTTACTTAATGGTGTGATATGTGTATATTGGAGTTAGGAGGTGACTGAATCATATTTTTATATTTTTTGTGTGTTCAGCCTGGTCCGGATTCGGTTGGCATTTTTGCCATTTCACAAAAATGCAATGGCGTGGCAGCTCGAGCCTGTGGTCTTGTCAGTTTAGAACCTATGAAGGTGTTAAGGAGTTTTTTTATGTTCCCTCACTTTAATGCAGGCTCAAAAAATTGTAGTTTCCAATCTTCTTTTTTTATTTATTTATTTAGTTCGATGTATACTTTTTAATTGCAGATTGTTGAGATACTCAAAGATCGACCATCTTGGTTCCGCGACTGCCGGAGCCTTGAAGTTTTCACAATGTTCCCTGCTGGTAATGGTGGAACGATCGAGCTCATATATATGCAGGTGAAAATCTTGTCTTCCTTTTCATTTAGTATTCCTGTTTTTTTCTTTTTCTTTTAAAGAAAAATTACAAATTTTATCAGACATATGCACCGACGACTCTGGCTCCTGCACGTGACTTCTGGACCCTGAGATACACTACAAGCCTTGACAACGGCAGTTTTGTGGTATACTCATCTCACAAACTCCTCATGAGAATATATATATATATATCTATCTGAATGTTTTGGATGATAGTGAAATGATATTTTTGTTTCTCTGTGTGTATTTTGTTTAATAAGGTTTGCGAGAGGTCTCTCTCTGGTTCAGGAGCTGGTCCTAATGCTAATTCCTCTGCTCAGTTTGTGAGAGCAGAGATGCTTCCTAGTGGCTATTTGATAAGGCCTTGTGATGGTGGCGGTTCCATAATTCACATCGTCGATCATATTAATCTCGAGGTACGGAAGATGGTAGCTAAAATAATCATTAATCTTTCTATGTTAAAGAATGGATTCTAATTCATTGTTCTTGCAGGGTTGGAGTGTACCAGACGTGCTGCGACCCCTCTATGAATCTTCCAAAGTAGTTGCACAGAGAATGACAATTGCTGTAAGTAAAATATGACTCAGAGCCTCTTAAAGAGTTTTCTTGTTCTCTAAATTTTTATTATTGGTTTTTGTTTGGTGTTTTTTAGGCGTTGAGACATATCAAACAAGTAGCTCATGAGAGAAATGGAGAAGTGGTATACGGGTTAGGTAGACAGCCAGCGATTTTGAGAACTTTTAGCCAAAGATTAAGCAGGTTTTTTGGATTTTTACAAGCATTTACCATTTTGTTTTCTTTTTCTTTAGCTCATTTGATTTGAATTTGTTTTATGTTTTTTCACTTACAGAGGATTTAATGATGCGGTGAATGGGTTTAATGACGATGGGTGGTCCATAGCGCATTGTAATGGAGCAGAAGACATAACTGTTGCTGTGAACTCTACGAAGCACTTGAATAGGTTCTCTGATTCACTCTCTTTTCTAGGAGGTGTGCTCTGTGCCAAGGCTTCAATGCTTCTTCAAGTAAGTTCTTGTACTGTTTTTTTTTCTCAAAAAACATCTCTGTTGCAGCTTTGGGAATTTTTTTTTTCTGAATACTTTTTACTTTGTTCTTTGTCTGTTTTGGTGTACAACATTACATAGAATGTCTCTCCTGCGGTTCTCATTCGATTTCTAAGGGAGCATCGGTCTGAGTGGGCTGATTTTAATGTTGATGCATACTCTGCCGCCACGCTGAAAGCTGGTGCCTTTGCTTATTCGGGAATAAGGTCTACAGCGTTCACCGGTAGCCAAATTATAATGCCATTAGGGAATACAATCGAAAAGGAAGAGGTGGGCTCTCTCTTTTGCATTGACATGATGATATCTATATCAGTATCATCTTATTTTGGTTTCTATGCTTCAGATGCTAGAAGTTGTTAGATTAGAAGGGCATTCTCTTGTCCAAGAATACACATCTTTGTCTAGGGATGTACATCTTCTACAGGTATTCTTCAAAAAACCATATGTTTTTAAGTTTTAGAAACACACAATTAGTAGCTAAAATGACTTAATGATGCATGGTAGATTTGTACTGGGGTTGATGAGGATGCTGTTGGAGCTTGTTCAGAGCTAATATTTGCTCCAATCAATGAGATGTTTCCTGATGATGCTCCCCTTGTTCCTTCTGGTTTCCGAGTCATACCTTTAGATTCTAAAACGGTATTACTGCTGGTTTGTTGATGTTCATAATAATGGTTTTATTTTCTCTTAAAAGACATTTTTTCCGCATTGATGATATACAGGGAGATGCTCAGGACTTGCTTACTGCTAACCACCGGACGTTAGACTCAACTTCAAGCCAATATGTGGGTTCAACAACATCAGAGACTGGTTCTAACCCGAGCACACGGTGCATACTCACGATTGCTTTTCAGTTCCCCTTTGAGAATAACTTGCAAGAGAATGTTGCCAACATGGCTTGCCAGTATTTGCGGAGCGTGATTTCATCCGTTCAACGGGTTGCGGTGGCGCTCTCACCGTCTTCTGGGTTAAACCCGGTTCCTGGTTCCAAGTTGCCTCCGGGGTCCCCTGAAGCTGTTACTCTTGCTATATGGATAAGCCAAAGTTACAGGTGAGTTTCTTCTTTTGTTTAATAGGCTTTATGACTTTTAAAAAGATTGTTATGTTCCTTCTTCTTACTTGGGGCTTTGTTAACGCTAAACACAGACAACAGTTTGGCTCTGATTTGCTGAGGACAGACTCACTTGGTGGCGATTCGTTATTAAGACAACTATGGGATCACCAAGATGCTATATTGTGTTGCTCTTTGAAGGTAATTAATTTTTAATACCAATTTGGCTGTAGAGTATCGGTTTAGGGTCCTAGGGCCGGTCCTGAACATAGCTAAGTGAAAACATTGGTCTATAGCCCCAAAATTTATGAAAACATTACATAGACATACATCCCCAAATTTGTAAAGAATAAATTTTATTAAAACTTTTCACCACATCGCATACAGCCCCAAAAATCTAAGGACCGGTGTTGGTTTAGACATTTTGGCGCCAATTCAGTTTGGTTTAACTATCAATACCTATATGAACTGATGTTTTAGACATAAAAAAGTCTAAACTCTGGGTTCAATGGCATTGCAGCCACAGCCAGTGTTCATGTTTGCGAACCAGGCAGGTCTAGACATGTTAGAGACAACGCTCGTTGCGATACAAGACATCACATTGGAGAAGATCTTTGACGAGTCAGGTCGTAAAGCCCTCTGCCCAGATTTTGCCAAGCTAATGCAACAGGTAAAAAGAATACCGAAATCTAGTTGTTTGTTTGTTTGTTATTGGCCTGATATAAAAAACATGTCTGTGTGTGGGTTTATTATCACTGTTGCAGGGATTTGCTTGCTTACCATCTGGAATGTGTGTGTCGACAATGGGGAGACATGTTTCGTACGAGCAAGCTGTTGCATGGAAAGTGTTCGCTAACTGTGAAGGCAATAACAACAATGGTATTCATTGTCTTGCTTTCTTGTTTGCGAACTGGTCGTTCCTCTGATCTCTGAACCTCTTGTAGTCTCTAACGGGGGTATCCTTTACTCATTTTTGGTTGATCTAGGTGCTTTTGTGTCTTTGTTTTGTAATTTATTTGTTCTTATTTAGTAGCTTTCGTAAGTATTTTCCACCTTGCACTTCTCACATCTATTAGAGAGTACATAGTGTAATTAAACATCATGTTGTTCCTCTAACTTAAACAAAGTAGCTTATAATTTAGAAGTATACTATATATCCTCTAGGTTATATACTAGTATGTATTATGATAGTATATGTTTTGAACCATTAGAGCATCTCCATATTCTACTCCATTTATAGAGTAAAAGAAGTGAGAAATAGAGCAATGAACAAAAAATAAAAGCATTTGAATCTTATACGGTTTTAATATTTTGTGTCACAATAGTAGACTATTTTTATATATTTTGATAACTTGGTGAAATTCAAAGAAACAAAATAATAATAAAAATTTTAACATTCTAAAATTTGTGCATCATTTTTTATTTCTTATTTTAACGGCATGTGCAAAAGTGAATTAATTCATTTTAAATATATTACTCATAAAATTATGTAACATACGGCACTGCATATATACACTTTATATAGAGCCTGCAACTAATAACATTTAAAAATATAAATTTCCGTATTTTGATAATTAGATGTCACCTGGAAGAATTAATTTAAAATGTCACGTAAGGGAAAAAATTGATATAGGCAGGTGAAATCGTCCAACACGTTTTATGGGTGTGCTTTTCTTGCCACATGGTCCCTTGTCGAGTCTGAGACATGCGATTGTAGACAGCTAGATGTTGTGACACTGGATTATTCATCACTAGCCATGAAAGCAGAAATATATGAGGAAATTTTATGTTTCGAAAAAAAATTAAATTTTCTAATCTCTCTTAGGGATTACGAATTCGTTAATACGGTTTTAAAACCGGTTTACACTAAATCAAATTTCCAAACTCTCCGTGAGACTGAGCGTGCAAACTAGTCACAAGTAATATCAATATTTTTTTTATTTAATTAAATTTAATAATGTCCCTCTCCCGAGATTGGTTTTTTATTTGGATCCTTTCTAAAGTGACGTGATTTCTCTCTCATTTGTGCGGAGCCTCTCCATCAAATTAGGGTTTTTTCTTCTTCTGGCGATTTAGTGATTTGAGTTTGGGTCCCGAGTAGAGATCTGATTAGCCCCCCCATCCGTCATCAGCCTCTATCCTGCTCCTTTCTTCCACCACCATGTTCTGGAAGTTGACTGCTCTCTCTGCTGCTTCCCCGGTTAGTACATCTTTCTCTAACACATGAATCAGGTTTGGGGGTTATGAAATCAACTCTGCTTTTTTTGAGATTTCGTTTTGGTCTCTTTGAATTGCTTTTAATCGCTGATTAAAAAAGTTTCTTCTTTTAGGCGTTTTTTCAATCTCTTATTATTTCATTTATAAGGAGGGAGGCAAGTAAAGTAGTTATGTTAGTTAAGAGGAGAGGAAACACTGTTCTTATCCATATTTTGCTTGGGTTTAACAAACAGGTCGAGTCCATATTGGACAAAGAAGACTTCACTCTGGAAGAGCTCCTGGATGAGGAAGACATTATCCAAGAATGCAGGGCTTTGAACAGCCGTCTCATTAACTTGTAATGTCTCCCTTCTCTCTGTATATTAATCATTACTGAAAAGATTGAGAGAGGATATATATACAAGACGGCATATATTGGAAAGTAGATACAATCACTTCGTTGTACCTTATGTTTTCCTCTTTGCATGACGAGTCTGGTATACAATGGTAGTTTTAGTTTCTCACTGTAGTACCAAGTGTTGGCCTTTTTATGGTTTTGTTTTCTATGCTCGTTTGCAGTTTGAGAGAAAGAGCTCAAGTGGAACAGTTGTTACGTTTTATTGTCGAAGAATCTCCAGAGGATGCTGATAGCAAGCGTGCTTTCAAGTATGTGCATTTTTTGTTTTTCCGAGATATAGCTTCCTTTAATTTTTCTGATGAACTTGATCCAGATTTCACTGTTGACGTCATTTAGAGTATCTCTGTGAACTATTTTTAACGTTATCCAGATGCACTGCTGATCTTATAGCATGTATCTCTCTATTAGGTTCCCTTTCATTTCCTCTGAAGTCTTGACTTGTGAGATTGATGTCATTTTGAAGACTTTAGTGGAGGAGGAGGAGGTATTGTACTACTTTTCTTCTTTTCTTTGTTATGATGGATACAAGAACTTGTCGTTTTCTCTTTTAAATTTGGGTTTGATGTTCCTTTTCCTCTGGTCTCATTTAATTGTTTCTCTTTACTGATGCAGCTAATGGACCTGCTGTTCTCTTTTTTGGAACCAAACCGTTCCCACAGCGTAATGCTAGCTGGGTATTTCAGCAAGGTAACGTTTTCGATATACACTTTCTTCTGTAGTTATTTTGAGAATTTCAGTTCTTAACTATTTCTATTATATGCATCCACACTTACGAACTGTGCATATTATCTCTCTTGGGTGTAGGTTGTCATATGCCTCATGTTGAGGAAGACTGTCCCGCTGATGAATTATGTAAAAGTGAGTTTTATTTGGATGTTTTATGAAATTCTTGCGAGTAACACGGAAAGCATGCTAATTTCTCTTTGAAAATAAGACTCTTATAGAATGCATATTAAGCAGCATATTCCCTTGTAATTTTCTGCTGTCCTGTATTTATTTTGCTGATCTAAACAATCCTTAAATAGCTCAATGTATGATTGAGACGCACCTTTTCTTGGAACTTGTTACTTTGTGAAATGTGAATTTTTTGATTTACTGTCCAGATAAAAGTAGTAGCTAATGTTTTACAGTACCATCTACAGGCCCATCAGAATGTATTCCAGCAACTGGTTGATTTGATCGGGATTACGTCCATTATGGAGGTAAACCTCCCCTCTCCTTTATCCTTATATTTCTTGGGGTAATCATTCTGAATCTTAAGTTACTGTTCATCTGAATTCTAGGTTCTAATTCGGTTGGTTGGTGCGGATGATCATGTGTATCCCAACCACGTGGATGTGATGCAATGGTTAGCTGATAGCAATCTGCTTGAAATGATCGTTGATAAGCTTAGCCCATCAGTAAGTATAATTTTTAAATAATTATCTCTTTCTCCTTCATTTTCTGTAAACGATTGAAATAAAGGAAGCATGGGCACTATAAGCTACTTCGGCTTGCTTGCTTCTCTTTAATATTATAATAAATCCTAAAATCTGTTGGTTCTCTATGTTGCTAGTCTGTTTGTTTGGAGCTAATAGAAAATCACCTTTTCAGCTTTATAAGATAGATAGAGAATAGTTGGAGAGATTCTCCTGTTCTGATGTGAAGTTTCGGACAGATTGATATCTTTGTTTTTCTGTTTGTATCAGAATTCTCTCGAAGTTCATGGAAACGCTGCTGAAACACTCTGCACTATTGCTCAAAATGCACCATCACCTTTGGCTACGAAACTCTCTAGCTCAAGGTTTGCAAGATGTTATATCCTTTTAAATATGCAGAAAATACTTAGTATTCAAGATAACTCAGTGATCGTTTTGTCTGCAGTTTTGTTGCAAGGATATTTGGTCATGCTTTTGGAGATCCTCAGTCCAAATCTAGCCTTGTCCACACCCTCTCGGTGTGCATTTCGTTGTTAAGCCCAAAAAGATCTTTGGTTTCTTCTCCCTTTATGTATTCATTCAGGGGCCAACAGATCTTTGAGTCTCCAATTTCTGTGAATCCGGAGACTATTTCCACCATGCTGCCTAGACTTGGTTAGTGTCACACAAATGCCTCATTGTGCTATTTTCTTGTTTTTCCTGCTCGTTGTTTTCTCATCATCGCTTTTTTACTGATTGCTAGAATCCATTTCTATCTTATTGGTTCATCTTAATATCTGGTAACTTCTTATGCTGTTCGACTTGACAGTACGTGTTTGCAAGACGATGAAAATCTTCTAGTTTTATTATCTGGTTGTTCATTTGATGCCATCCCAACTTCTTATTAGTAGTGTCTGAGTATATGCTTTGTTCTTTCTACCCTGATAGATTGGAGCTCTGATTCTTGTTGAACACATATGATAGAATTTGAATCCTAGACTTCTTATATGCTAGGATTTCTTATATGAACTTTCCTTTAAGCCTTTTATCTCTGGTGTAGGTGACTTTGTCGCACTTTTGAACGTGACATCTGATGAAAAGGTGTTACCTACGACCTATGGGCAGTTGAGGCCTCCTCTTGGCAGTCATCGTTTGAAGGTTAGGTTTCATTCGTAAATATTTGTTATTGTCAACTGGACGATCCGATTGTAAGATGGACTCGGGATCAATTACACATGTTTCTCTATATGTTTTCTGATCTATTATTGTTTTCTATTGATTTCCTTGGTTTTGATGATGGCTTATCTCAGATTGTGGAGTTCATTGCTGTCTTATTGAAAACACGAAGTGAAGCTACGGGAAAAGAACTAGCTACCTCAGGAGCTATTAGACGAGTCCTTGATTTGTTCTTCGAGTAAAGACTTCTTCCTGGATTGAGAAAAACTCTTGCTTTTTTTGGTATTTCACATGTCTTAACTTCGCTTGGCTAATTCCTACTTTTAATTGCTATTTTCTCCTATGCAGGTACCCATATAACAATGCACTGCACCATCAGGTCGAGAGTATAATAGTATCGTGTTTGGAGAGCAAAAATGAGGAGATTATTGACCATCTTCTCCGTGAGTGTGACTTGATTGGAAAAATTCTTAAAATAGAGAAACAGCCTGTCCTTTCTGGTGATAACCAGGTACCAATTTCAGACTCCTACTTATTGATGTGTGTGCTGTCTGATATCTAGTCAGAAAATATGGTGAGAGAGTATATACATAATTTTTTCCTAGTTCCGTAAGACAAGACGTTGAACAAATTCTGTCGTAGGTTCTGTGAGGCAAAGATCAGATTATGTGGTTTCTTTATTGTTATACTCTTTTTTCAGATACCGAAATCCACATTTCTGACAGTATCCTCAGTTACAGGTTTAATCAGTTTTGCTTTCATGCAGCCAACAATACCTGCTGCTGGAAAGCAGGCTCCACGGGTGGGAAATATCGGCCATATCTCAAGAATTTCAAACAAGCTTGTTCAGCTGTCAACTAACAGTAACCCGATAAAGACTTTACTTGAGGTTCGCTTTTCAGCAACAATGTTAAACAACTGGGCTAGTTGGTCTTGTGAATATATTATATATATATATATATATGCCTATCTTACCATATAATGATTCGTGTTGTTAGATATTTGTGCTAATATGCTCTCTGAATACATATATTTGCTTGCATTTATTCGACCACTCTGTTTTCTGTACTCGTGGGAGTCGACCATTGTAAATTACTTAGATTCTTTCTGCGAGACCCATGTATAACTATACTTTTTTGCGTGTAGTATTTAGGCATTGTCTTACATCAAATCTTGTGTACAAATATTTGCATCTTGTTGGTAGACGCAACATTCTAACCAGTACATCTTTCCTTTTCTAGGAACATAACGAATGGGGCGAGTGGGAAGCTAATACATTGCATGACCGAAACGCTGTTGAGAATGTTTATCGCTGGGTTTGTGGGTATGTCTTCTCAAACCTTTGCTGTTACAGCGTTTTGAGATATCATTGGAAATTTGGTCTGAACACCTTCGGGTTTAAAAGTGATGATCTACTCGTGCTAGTTCTGATTTTGTCTCTTGATAACGATCGTTTTACTGCTTCCGCATGCAGACGCCCAACCGCATTACATGATAGGACTAGGGACAGTGACGATGACGAAGTTCACGACAGGGATTATGACCTTGCTGGTTTAGCCAATAACTTGAACCAGTTTAGATACAACATGCAAGAGAATAATGGTGCTGAGGAGGTAATTGTTAGTATCTGTGATTAGTATTTCTTAATTGGCTTGATCTAAATCCCATCTTTCTGGTTCCAGGAGCATGGTTCCAATGACAGAGACGAAGAGGTACTCGTTGTAAATATATTCAGTGTCCCATGCTCGAAGAAAACAGTGTCGATATAGTCCTGACTGTAACTTATTTTTGTAGGATGTGTACTTTGAGGACGAGTCTGCTGAAGTTGTTGTATCATCTCTAAGGCTTGGTGATGAACAGGCCAAGTAAGTTTCCACATCTGATTTATTCAAACCAACATTGAATGGGTTTTTGTCGCTTCTAAAACCAATGGAATGATTATTTGTTCTTGGTGCAGCAATTTATTCGCAAACTCGAACTGGTTCACTTTCCAAGGAGATGAGTTAGGTGAGAACACAGGAGCAGGGGGTATTCCTTCGGAGGAAGCAATGGAAGATGTAAGCTTGAATGAAACTTCCGGTAATGGGGATGAAGAAGAAGACAGTTTGATTGCGGAAAGCAAGAACCCCTTTCTGGCCACAGCTTCAACCTCAGAAGCAGTCTCTGTAGACGGCATACATGGAGATATCGAAATCGATGAAGATGTGGTTTCAGATGAATCGTCACCCGAAAGGGTTGCTTCGTCTCCCGCTGCACAGGTCAAAGATCCGTTTCCTGAAGATGACGTTAAGATGCCTGATGTGAGAATCCCAAACGGTTCTTCATCCTCAGAAGGTGAGATTAGCCCGAGATCACCGCCTGTGCCTTCATTGTTTGAAAAAGACGTTGAGTTTGTGGGCGTGGAGCCAGAAGGGACCGAGAGGGCAATGGACCAAGCTCTCAAGGAAGGGATAGTGGGAGAAGCAGGGCCAATGAAGAGGAGCAGCACCACAGCTTCTCCCGGAAAGGAGAGCTCTGATGAGAATATGCAGCAGGAGTACAACGACACTAACTACTGGAAGATCGATCAGGAGGTTACCGTGGTTGAATGATTTGTCGTTGCTCATCGTTCTCTGAATGATGATGTGGCGCACCGTTGTCTGCAGGACTCCCCAGCAGAAAAGGGAAGGTACGTGTGAATGTACAGTACTACTAAGTCATCGTTTTTTATTTCACCAGTGACTGATTTTCTCGTTTAGGTTCTTACAAATCTGAATGGTTTTGCTATATCCCTGTCGAGGATTATTTTACAAATTTGGATGCTTTTGCTATATACGTTCTTTTGTCTTTTATTACGTTTGAATTGTTGAACCTGGGACTCTTGTTGTAAAGACTTTTGTGAGGTTTGCACTTTCTTGGGCAATAAAAACTGAAAATCTTATGTCTGGATATGGTTTTGAATCTAATGCTTACGTTCTTGAAAACAATTGTGGCCGATTCGTGCAACGATGCGTAAAGATTAACTTGAGATCAAATGGAATACGACAAACACAATATATGAATGTTAAAAGAGCTACTATGATGGAAACAACTTATGCTCATTCTATGACCTGTCAATAAAGCTGCAGCTGGACAAGTGAACAATGTTGTTATTGATCGAGACCCTGAAGCAGTGGCGGGAATGAGGGACGTCTAAATGGGGATCAGTTCTGAAGGATTTTTCTTGATTAATCATATATGTATTAACAATACTTCTGGTTTAGTGAGCTGGGTTAAGCCGGTTTGAATAACTATTTCACATTCATGTGTCTGTGACTTTTGAGGATGAAATTAGCAAACAAATACAACAAAATATGGATTTACATTTGATTTTTTTAAATCTTTGAAAATTTAACTAAAATTGATTCAGTTTTGTAAAGCAATTAATTAAATATATTTTTGAAAACATGTAATAGGGTATATGTTTGTAATATTGTATCTTAAAATTTGTTTATAAATTTTATAGTAGTGTCTACATAATGGTCAGAATGGTGATGATTCTAAAGCTTTTGTTCAATCCAATGGGAAAACTAATAAGCTATAACAAAAAGAAATTTTACATGAGAATGGACCTAATCAATGGATGGCTGAAACTTCATGGATGTAACGTTTGAACTATGTTCACTAACGATGGAACCCACCTCCCTTGTCCTTTTTAATTCCTACCTGACAAGGTACATACAAATTATTCGCAGAAGACGAAGTTTGACCTTTTTACCGTGGTTTCACACACCAGATTTACATATTTATTTCTGCTTGAGCCCACACGGTGAATCTTGTGAACATATTTCTTCTTTTGTTTCTTCCCTTAAAAAGCAAGTTTTCTAAATTAATTGTTTTAGTTTTTCAGTGAAACTTTAATTTGAAATTATCTTTATATAGAAGAGATATCTTAAATGAAACATACCCAATTCAGTGTAAATGAATCTGAATAAATAATTACATCTACATATGATAATTATACTTTATTCTGGCTATTTGATAACTGTTTCTAGATATAATATTATCTAATAAATTTAAAATTTGTATACTTTAAAAAAAAGTAAATAACAAAATTTTGAGTAGATTATGTTGAAACATGCAATCTAATTTGATATTTAATTCCATTAATGCAATTATAAAGATTTTTTTTGAATAATGAAATTCTTAAATATGTCTTCAAAAACTATATAAATATGACTTTTAGTCATTACAAGAAAACCCCAACACAAACTAAAATCACATGTATCTGCACATTGGTAGAATTATTATATTTTTTTTGCTTAAAATTTGGTGCACATTGGTAGAATTATTGGAAGACAAGTTTTACGAAGGGTATGTACATACTCTTGTAGACCATATAATCAATTTTTATATATTTAATTTCTTATAATCTTAACTGGTAAAGTATATGCATATATTCATGATGATGCATTATTTTTTTATAAATCCATATATACATGAAAACATATTTACTATTATCATTTCTTTATTTTTTTATTTTTTAAATCACTAGAAGCGATTATACATATATATATATATATATATATATATATTTAAGAAGCATATTTAATAGTCAAGAAAAAAGGTTCACAGTTTATTTTAAGAAACGAATATGTATGCATTCAGATTGTTGATCTACTATCATATTTTTAGATATCTAATCTAATTATTCCATAAAACATACATTTTTGCTAATCCGTACAGGAATCGAATCATCGAATGGGTTGAGCGACGTTTTTAACCCTTTTTTGGTAACAACGTTTTTAACCTTGATAATTTTTTAACCCATGAGCCTATCAGAAGTTAACAACCTTATCAGATTCACCTAAATATAAACACAAAAACGAAAGTTTCTATCAGATTAATAGATTTAATATTACTTTTTAACTTTATTAGATTTACCCCAACGTAACCTACCAGTTCTTTTAACCTTCTATCTGATATTTTGGTTTATCATCCTATCAGAAGTGGACAACCATTTCAGATTTACTGAAAGAAAAAAGGCACAAAAAGTTCAATCAGAATAAAAAAATGTTTAATATTACTTCCACTTTTAACTTTCTGAACGCTTCGTACCTTTTTGATTCTCTGGATACACATACTTTATTTAGAGGATTCGATAAATACACATCTGTCAATGTTAAAAACGAAAAAGTAAAGGGGCAAATTGATCTAGAAACAAAATCTAGGGATGTCTTTATCAAGAAAAGTAAGTAAGATGCTGGTTGAGTTCAAAAAAAGAGAAAGCGAGAGGAAAGTTTCTGTAAAAATTGTTTTGTTATTAAACAAAAACGTGAAGGCTCTTCTCGAGAGAGAGAGAGATGCGTTAGAAGGAGGCGAGACAATAAAAATAAAAATGGCGAAAATCTCTTCTTTCCTTTCTTATTCTTCTTCCTCTACCTCCTACCACGATCCTCATTTATAAACCCTAATTTTCGATCTGCGAATAACCGAAAGTGAGCGATCATTCTGCATTCCCTGATTTGAGATTTCATTCTGGTTTTGTTTGTTTGATTGATTGATTTGCAGAAAAAAATGGCGGTGGAGGCGACGAAGGTTCTGTATGTAGAGGTGGTAGACGAAGGAGAGGATTCGTTTAGGTATACGCGTCCTGTTTTGCAGAGTACTCTTCAGCTCATGGGATGCAAGGCCCGTCACGCCTTCAAGGTGATCCCATCGCGTTTCGTTATGAGAATGTCTATTTAATTGTGAAAATAATCTTTGTTTGACATGTAGCAACATGGAGAGGTTGGATCAATTATGTGTATTGAACATTTACAAATGTCTTAGATTAGATCTACTGTTCAGTCATCAACATATACCAGCGTGATCGTTTTATTTGTGTAATTTTGTATGTAACCTCATGATAATGAGCTCCTTTGCAAAGCGTTTTTGGCCCTTTTTTTGTTTAGGGGACAAACAAGGAGTTCTTTTCTTCATTGCTGATTTCACCCCCTGTTTTTTTCTAACTTCTTGGCAGATAAGCCGGAGGGTTTTTGAGTTGATAAGAAGTGAGGGATCTTGTAATTCCTCACCAGAGCATGGGAAGGAGCCTGAGTTTTCAAAAAAGAAGGGTGGTGGTGGTGGTGGTTCTTCAACTTACTGTTTGGTTGCTGATGATGATGATGATGATGTTGACAAGGATAAAAGTAGACCGTTTGAGATGTATAAAAGACGGACAACTGTTTTCGTTACGCGGCAGGTATTCTTAGATGTTGTGTGTGATGCCCTCGCTGAATATAAGTACGTTGGCCGTGACCAGAGAGCGGATTTGATTCTGGCTTGCAGGTATATTTCGCAACTTTTGGGATATATTATATATTTTGATATGTTTTGTCAACAAAAGCGTATGGCATATGAATTTGCATTTGTCTGGTGGTTATCTCATATTCTGTTTGTTTTAATGCACTATATATGTTAATGTGCCTTTCAAAGATATTCTTTTGCCTTTATATGGCTGTCATAGCGCATAAATTTTGATAGAAATAGTTGTCGGAATGAATTCTGTTGAGTGGCCAGTAAAGAGATATATTTCTTAATGTTTAATATCACATCTGATCTCATTTTTCGTACATGTCAACTGTTCTTCTCGCTTTTACCTTCCACTGTAGACTTTCAAATATTTAATTGTATGTTTTCTTCCGGCTGTATGTTAGGTGCTATGCTCGTGTATAGCTTCATAGTTTAAGTGCGTTGATCCCCGTAGTGATCCTATTACGTTGTTAATGCTATGGACCGGTGTACTTGTATTTGTTATCTATGCTCGGATTACTATTTCCCACTCATATATATCTTGTCATGAAACTGTAGTTTTTCTGATTTTATTTTACACATTGTCTACAACTCCTGTTAATATTATCACTCACAGAATCCGCGAAAGGAAAGAATCTGTTACTGTTCTGCTTTGTGGTACCAGTGGCTGTGGTAAATCTACATTGTCTGCATTGCTGGTATATGTTCATTTCCTCCCTCTACATGCTTTAGATTGACAATAAGAAACTCTCTTCTTTTGTATATTTAAATCTTAAACTATGAGGAAAATCAGATGCAATTTGTATCTTTGTTTTACAGGGTAGCAGGCTGGGGATTACGACTGTGGTATCAACTGACTCTATAAGGCACATGATGAGGAGCTTCGCTGATGAGAAGCAGAATCCTTTGCTATGGGCTTCGACGTACCATGCTGGAGAGTACCTTGATCCCGTGGCAGTTGCTGAGTCAAAGGCCAAAAGAAAAGCCAAAAAGCTGAAAGGCTCGCGAGGTGTAAACTCCAACACCCAAAAGATGGATGCTGGATCAAACTCAAGCACCACTGAGCTGTTAAGTGATAAGCAGATGGCTATAGAAGGGTACAAGGCACAAAGCGAGATGGTGATTGACAGTCTCGATAGGCTCATTACGACGTGGGAAAAAAGGAGAGAGTCTGTAGTCGTTGAAGGGGTCCACTTAAGCCTTAACTTTGTCGTAAGTCTCATTGCACATTTGGATTTGAGGTTGCAAAGATATTTTCAGACGTAACTCCTTTTCTTTTCTGCAGATGGGGCTGATGAAAAAGCACCCTTCTATTGTTCCCTTCATGGTATACATCTCTAATGAGGAGAAACACTTGGAACGATTTGCAGTCCGAGCCAAGTACATGACGTTGGATCCAGCAAAGAATAAGTATGTAAAATATATACGTAACATCAGAACAATACAGGATTATCTATGTAAACGAGCCGACAAACATCTGGTTCCTAAGATAAACAACACAAATGTCGACAAGAGCGTGGCCACAATCCACGCGACAGTCTTCAGTTGCCTGCGTAGACGCGAAGCGGGAGAGAAGCTCTATGACGTAGGAACAAACACAGTTGCTCTTATCGATGAAGAGCACAGGAACCAATGTGCAGCCAACTCATTAAGATCCAAGGGAATGTTTCAGCTGCAAAGAACAGGCTCCTCCAGGCGTGTAATGGCTCTTCTGAACACTGACGGCACTGTAGCAAAAACTTGGCCTGTGGGTTCCGTTGATGAGATTAGGAAGCCCGTCATTCGTACTGAGATGAGTTATGGAACAGGGCATCCTGTTAACGGATACCTAGAGAAAGGTGAACCAGTGAATCTTCAGTTCGGTCTCTTTGGGATCAGCGCTTGGCCTAGTGATGGCGCAACTAGTCACGCCGGGAGTGTAGACGAGTCGAGAGCAGATTTTACTGAAACCGGAAGCAGACATTACTCTTCTTGCTGCAGTTCACCTCGGGTATTTGATGGGCCTTCAAAAGAGGTAAAGAGTAATATAAACATAGTTTTTTTCTTTTTTGGCTTTTTGTAAAGGTTAGTTTAATCATATCCGTATCTTGTGTGTAGCTTAAGGAGGAGCAGTCTGTGAATGGGAGTGATGAAGATGAAGAAATCGATGATGAGTTCCCTGAGCCAGATTCTGATGAAGATAACAGCGATAACAATGATGAACGCAACCGCGAAGAGGTAACTAAATGACAAATCTTAATTCCTTTGTGGGGGATGTTAATACCATTTTTCTGTCAGTTAGTTTAAGACTCGTACATGTAAATCTTAACCAGGTTGGATCGGTGGATGAGGAATCGACAAAGTCAGATGAAGAGTACGATGATCTGGCAATGGAAGACAAGGGTTACTGGACAGACAAGGAAGAAGAAGAAGAGACTCGAGACACAATCTCCATGGCGTCTGAAAACAACCACAAGGAGGCAACAGCGAAGCCCAAGAAAGATGATGACAAATACATCCAAAACCTCGACCTTTTCCTCAGGACAGTGAACCAACCATTAACTGAATCTCTTGAGCTTACGTGTGAGTACAGGAACAGAATGCTTGTAGCAGCTTCGGATAAAGCTAAGATGAGGAAACGTTCACTTAGTATCCCGGCAGTTGGGAAACACGGTTCAATCATAGATGACCAGATTTTAGAGAACCACACTGATCCATTTCTCTTGAATGGCCAGTGACCTCTTTGCCTGTCTTGTTTCTCTTTTCGTCTTTTTTTTTTTGGTTTATTAGTCTATTAAAATAGCTTAGTTTTCTAAAACGATTGAAGTATTTTAAGCATACTGCACCTTTTCAACAGTTCACATAATCCGGTGATCATCCGGCAGAGGGAGCTTGAGTTTGATTTTGTTTGGTTTATTTTGGTTTTGTTAGATCAACCCAAAGAAACTAATTTGCTTAAGAAAGCAATTCTGAAATTAACATGATCTAGTTACCAAGGATTCTGTGGTAATTTTCTGTCCAAGGATAAGATGGAGAAATGTTGTTTAGTTTCAGAGTGTGAATGTGATCGCTTGATTTCGTGCTAATGCCTTTTTTTAATGGTTTGGGTTCTTCCCTCTGTTGTTTGGGGTTTGCTATTTTGAAAGGAACCTAATTTGATAAATAAGCAATTCTGAACTAACATGAACTTTTATGGAATTATCTTTTGAAAATAACTAAGTTCAAGATTAACCCACTATCCTTGTAGACCCATTTATTAAGCAACCATAATATTGTAAATGTCGTTTGAACCAAGATTGAAGACAAGCAGTAGCGATTTCAATAAGATGATGGCTCGTCTTAGCATAGCATCAACTGCCATCAACTGCCGTTGAATAAGTGATCAGTTTAACATAAACTATCACCAAAAAATGGGAGACAATCAAATTATAATATTTATGTATGTTCAATTCATTAATCTGTAATCCCGTAGCACACTAAACATAACTACGCAATTACTCAACCATGGTGATGATATGCCATGAAGATTGTATACGAACGAAAGAGGGTTGAAGCTGAGCAATTTGAGGGTAAAACTGTTACTGACAGTTGAATCTGTTGATAGGCTTGAAGTTTATTATGGGTACAACTGTTAGTGGATCCAAAGATTATAATATATGAGATATATACTATAAATAGTAGAAAAGTAACTGTTATTGGGTATGCAATTTGTGGATTGTATCTTGAGCTTGTATTTTTTTATTGGGAATCAAGAGGTTACGATTATTTTTACAAAAATATACACAAAGATCTATCAAATTGGTGCATCGTGGGTAGTTGGATTGAACAATCGCGAAGGAAGACAGAGTCGAGATGCCGAAATCATCGCAAATAATCGGTGATTTACTTCAGGATCAACCTTTGTTGTTGGAGAAGGTAGCGATAATGCTGCAGAATCACATCACAGTTCTAACACGAGACGAACGCGTAGCTGCGATTGGCGGTTAATGACTCGAACGAAGAGTTCGAGAAATCTAGATGAGGAGATTGAAAATGTTAATCCAAACATTCCGATCCGCGAGAATCAGATACAATCTTCTATCTTGAAACCTGGCGATAGTGATAGGAATGAGGATAACATGAATCAGAATCAACTGGTTGAATCTCGTGATGGATTGTTGAAACGAGCTAAGTTACCGATCTATAACGGAGATGATGCGTATGAATGTATAACACTGGCAAAAAGATTCTTTTTCGAATCAGTGGTTATTGTGAAGCATCGAAGCTGGAGAACATTTATGTCAGTTTAAGTGGAGATGTACTGAGTTAGTTTAACAGTGAAATCTTCCCGAATAGATTTGTTAATTGGAATGATTCCAAATAGCGGCTTATCGCAAGATTTAGTCGTGTGAACTTTTGAGATCAAAGTGAACTATTCTTTTCGGTGAAGCAGACGGAGTCAGTAACTGCTTACATACACATGTCTGAAGACTTGTCAATTCAGGTGACTGGTTTGATGGATAAACAGAAAGAAGGGGTGTACATGAATGGGTCAACTTCGGAGATGAGGGAAGTGGTTAATATGTGCAAACCGGTAGACTTACCAGAGTGAAATCTACATCATATCAAATGGAAAATAGTTTCTTGCACAGTGTCATTCATTTCGAGATTCAATAGAATCAGAAAAGTAGATATGGTTATGCTCATCAAAACGTAAAATATTTAATACAAAGAGATTGGAAACATAAAATAGTTAATGACAAATGATGTAGTTGAGATTATCAGAAGCTGAGTTAGCAGAAAAGATACGCTTGAGGTTATGTTTTAAATGTTATGCTAAATGGTGGAAGCAGCATATCTGTTCCAACTATTAATTGTAGTCCAAGGGTTTGAGATGGAGATTCTGGATCAAGAGTGTGATGAAAGAGATAATGATGAGATTTTTTGGGAACCACAATTGCGTTCAATGCATTAGCTTCTTATCTTGGATTATCGTCTCCAACAACAACCAAGCTAAGAGGATGGGTTAAGAAGAAGAATATGATAGTGATGTTGGATAGCGGTGCTACACACAACTTCATCTCACCGCCAGCAGCAAAGAAAGCTCATTTGGGAACATGCATTGCAGTTCAGGGTGCTAGAGTTTGTCGAAATGTGATAATATCTCTACAAGATATTCAGTTCAAAACCGACTATATTGTTTTGGATCTGGGTAACGTCGATTCTATTTTGGGAATGCATTGGTTGAGAACACTAGACAAATGTCAGATTGACTAGGAGAGACATGAGTATAGCTTTTGGTATGAGGAAGACAAGTGACGTTGTTGGAAAATCCTTCTCTTCATCATCAAAAGTTATCTTGTAGGACAGTACAATTGGATTATGATATTCCAAGAAAATTGGCTGAGTCGTTCAGGAAGTTTGAGCATGTGTTTCTTGAATCAAAAGGTTTGTCTCCGTTTCGAGGATGTAAATATGCAATCAATCTTCAACCTAGAACTGGTCTAATCAGTGTCTGGTCCTATAGATATCCACATGCTCACGAGGAGATAATGGAGACTTCAGTGAAGGAGATGCTTGCTACTGGAGCCATTCGTCCGAGTCAAAGTCCGTACTCAAGTCATGTGCTATTGGTTAAGAAGAAAGATAACATGCTGCTTTTGTGTTGATTATAGAGCAGTTAACAGAGTGAGCATTCCGGATAAATACTCCATTCCGATGATCGACCAATTACTATATGAGCTATACGGTTCTCGAGTGTTCTCTAAATTGAACTTGAGGTCAGACTACCACCAGATACATATGAGAGAAAAAGATATAAATAACGGTTGGTTTTTCGAACGCATGATGGGCATTTCGAGTTTCAGATCATGCCTTTTGGCCTCACAAATACACCAGTCACCTTTCAGGCACTAATGAAAGATGTGTTTCGTGACTTTCAGAGGAAGTATGTGATAGTATTCTTTTAAGACATACTAGTGTATAGCTCAATAGTCCAAGATCATGTTTTGCATCTGGAGAGTGTGTTAGCAGTGTTGGAGAAACATCAGTTGTTTGCTAACAGGAAGAAATGCAGTTTTGGACATGAAAGAGTTGAATACTTGGGCCATATAATTTCTGCTGAAGGTGTGGCAACTGATCCACATAATATTTTGGCAGTGGAGAATTTGCCTATACCACGTAATGTGAAGGAGTTGACATGTTTTCTTAGGTAACAGGGTACTATAGGAGGTTTGTAAGACATTATGGGTTATTGTCCAAATCACTTACGAAATTGTTAAAAAAGAGCAATTCTTATGGTCCTCGGAAACACATATTGCCTTTATTTTTCTGAAACATGCAATGATTTATTCTCATGTATTTCGGTTACATGATTTCATACAGATGTTTGTCACTGAATCAGATGCCTCTGGCTTCACGTTAGGAGCCGTCCTATCGACACCCTATATCTTATTTTAGCCACAGACTGACAAATAAAAAAAGTTGAAGCCTATCGATGAAAGCGAATTCATGGTTGTTATTATGTATTTTCTCAAATGGAAGCATTACTTGATGGGAAAGAAGTCTATAGTGAGAACATATGAGCACAGTCTCCAATATCTGTTGAAACAGAGGGAGGTTACTTTGGATTATCAAAAGTGGTTGATTAAAACCTTAGGGTATGATTTTGACATTAAATATAAGGTGGGGAGTGAGAATATGGTGGCAGATGGACTATCTAGGAGCGTTCATTATACATTTCAGAACAATTCGATGTTGTTACAGTCCTTGATAATACCTATAATGCTACAATTACATGATTTGTATACGGAGATGAAAAAAATGAGGAGATATGTGTACTGAAACAAAAGACGTTGGAGGGAATGGTGGGAAAGGAAGGTTGTACGGTGAAGGATGGAAGAGTTTAGTATAAGGGCAGACTAGTGTTACCACATAACTCAATGTATATTCGTCTCATACTTCAGGAATTTCACGATAGTTTGATGGGTGGTCACTCCAATGTATTGAAGACTTTAAGATGCATTCTGTCATGTCCCTGATCTTGGATATGATCCTTAGGATCGACCATGGTGCAAGGAGACGCACCAGTCATGTTATGTGACCTAAAAACAAGGGTATCATGGCCTGGAAGTAAGGTTAAGGACATCAGAAAACTAAGATATAGCTAAACCAAGAAAGAGACAAGTATAAAGGAGCTGTACAAAGTGTATGACAGCTGGGCGATGCAGTGAACAAGCTCGACCTGCTAAATGAAGTGTAGTGCAGCTCAGGGAGCTGACGCAGCTCAGTGTAGCTCACTGAAGAGTGTGTCAGCTCTCTGAGCTGGAGAACTAGCTCACTCAGCTGGGTCAGCTGGGGATCAGCTCAACTCAGCTAGACTGAGTGTTCAAGTCTTGGGCAGTTGGGCCAGGTCCGGACAGTGGTCGGACCATGTGGACCACCCGGGTGTGCCGGTGAGCCGGTGGGCACTTGGGATCAGACCAGGGGCTTGGGCAACCAGCTAGGACTTGTTTGTGACATGTCTAGAGGCAGTTAGGACTGTCAGGAACGTCTGGTAACTGCCATGGTAGGATTCCTTAGATCAATTTGAATGGATTGGGTATATGATGTTAAGTGGCTTAGTATGATGGGGATTGAGGTATATTATAAACACTCTTGTGAATGGTATGGGATGTTCACAGAAGTGTGACACTTTGGAGGATGTTATGGGACATTTTCCAAATGTGTGATCAAACTGAGATCCTACTCATCTAAGTACTTAATGATCGGTGGTGTGGAAACAACGTACCTTTCGATACTGGAGCTACACACCGTTTGTGAGTCCAGATATGATCGGAAAGGGGTTGTTTGTATTGGTATATGGAATGATCCCGGGATAGTGAGTGCGGCCGGAGAAGGGGTTGTTTGTACTAGGCCTTGTTAGGGACATCCCAGTGATGATCCAAGGAAGGGCGATGCCCATGGATCTGGTTGTGGTTAGCCTTAAGAATCATGAAGTGATCTTAGGGATGGATTGGGCTTGGAAAGAATCGGGCCACCTTAGACTGTCACCAGGGAAGAGTGCAGTTTGAGAGTGGGTGTGGACCCCCGATCAGATTCCAAGGATCCGACCAACCTCTGGATGCTTAGTGATCTCAGCGGTCCAGATGGAAAATATGATGAGAGGTGGTCATGAGGCCTGGTTGGCAACCATTAACACTAAGGAGGTTGTAGGGGGTGGTAGCCCGGACGAGGATTCGGTTGGTTCAAGAGTTCAAGGATGTGTTTCGGGCGCTGCAGGGTGTGCCTCCTGCAGGGGCTGACCCGAGCATGATCGAACTAGAACCGGGAACGGTCCCAATGTCCAAAAGTCTGTATCGTCTGGCACCAGCCTAGATGGCTGAGATGAGGTTGACTAAGTCCAGTGAGGGACGAGAGTCGCAGCACAAACCAAGTCGGAGATTGACCTATGGTTGGATTGAGACGGTGGAGTCCCGGAGTGGACAGGACCGGAATGTGATCGAGTTCGTTAAGACTTGACTGATACATCGAGTATCTTGGAGATTGGGTAAATCTACTAAGACTCGAGTATGCAGTATGTTCTTAAGGACTGAAAATGATCTAGTCATGGACTAGGATCAAAGTATGACTATGTCTGATGATGGACAGAAGTCAAGTATCGGTTTAGTCTAGTAGGCACTAAGAGCGCAATAGGGCCAAGCTGGGATAAGTTGTGGTCAGTTAAGGAATGATCCAGTAAGTTGTGACTGGGGTCATGAACCTTAGCGGATGTGCAGGATGCAAAGAGTTCAGTTGGAACCTTTGTCATGATGTGGGATGTAAGCACCACTGGATTCGAGGACGAATCCATTCTAAGTGGGGGAGACTTGTCATGTCCTTGATCCTGGATATGATCCTTAGGATCGACCATGGTGCAAGGAGATGCACCAGTCAGGTCATGTGACCTAAAACAAGGGTATCATGGCCTGAAAGTAAGGTTAAGGGCATCAGGAAGCTAAGATATAGCTAAACCAAGAAGGAGACAAGTATAAAGGAGCTGTACAAAGTGTATGGCAGCTGGGCGATGCAGTGAGCAAGCTCGACCTGCTAGATGAAGTGTAGTGCAGCTCAGTGTAGCTCACTGAAGACTGTGTCAGCTCCCTGAGCTGGATGAACTAGCTCATTCAGCTGGGTCAGCTGGGGATCAGCTCAACTCAGCTAGACTGAGTGTTCAAGTCTTGGGTAGTTGGGCCAGGTCCGGACAGTGGTCGGACCATGTGGACCACCCGGGTGTGCCGGTGAGCCGGTGGGCACTTGGGATCAGACCAGGGGCTTGGGCAACCAGCTAGGACTTGTTTGTGACATGTCTAGAGGCAGTTAGGACTGTCAGGGACGTCTGGTAACTGCCATAGGCGAACATGTGTGATCTGGACCATTGATTAAATCAATGGCCAGAAATGAAACCGAAGGGATGCAATGGTTGGAAAGTAACCACCCCTTCTTCTATATAAGGAAGGCAAGTCCGTGCCTTTGCAGGCACGCCAGGACTTCATTCTTCTTCCTGAAACACAAAGAAAAACCAGAGAAAACAGAGAGAAAATCGGATGGCAACATCCAACCCCAAGAGTGGGATGAAGGCAGCAAAGAGGCAGTTTTGATGGCAATCAAGAGGGGAGTTGAGAACGACCCTCTGGTGTGTTTTGATTATGGTTTGCCACGTCCTGGGATTCATCTACATCCTTACTACACACGCAAATGGCCAGGGAAGAGGAGAGACGACCGGATTCACTCTCCAAGTCCAAGGGCAGCCTTGAAGGCAGATGTGTGTAGAAAGGCAGTTTCATGGGCATTGAAGTGGGAAGTGATGCACGACCCCTGGGTGGTGTTTGATCATGGATGAACACACCCTAGGCTTCCTCTACATCATGGTAACACACGCAAATGATCAGAAGAGATTGGAGAAGGCCGGACTCCACTCCCAAAGGCCAAGACAGCCTTGAAGGTGGATGCAGTGCAGAAACTGTTTTCATGGAAGTTCCATGGAAGGGATGATGGATGCGACCCATGTATGGATCTTATCAATACTGGAAGTATGTGATAAGACCTGATTAAGACAAGTGCAAGAGGCACAAGGCCGGACCTGATCAGGGAAGCACAAGGTCTAGCAAGATCAAGTATGAGGTAACATGTGTTGATTACTTATGATTATGTATATGTTTATGTCTGTGTTGTGTCTCTTGGGGTGGGATCAAGGCCAGGCATGGCACGCCCCTTGAGGAATGTATATTGTGATGTGTCTTAGGAATCCAAGACCCTGGACAAAGGGGCGGATCATAACTGATCTAACTCATCCATGTGGGATGATGGTTAGATGATGTTCATTGGATAGTGATCAATGATGGATCATGGTTTGGTGTTGGGTTTGATCATGGTGTGAACCATGAGTCCGACCCACTGATGAGACACATGGGAGTCCTAGAGACAGAGGAACCATGTGGAGTGTAAGGTCCAATTCGTTTGGATCCAACAGCAAGCAAAGGAGAGGAGTAAGGCTGGTACTTGTTGGTATGGACCACAAGTATTGTGCTGGTGTGTTTATACAAGGAAGGCTGTCTGTGATCTGATCATGAGCAAGGATGGATGACCTGATCCATGGATGATGGTTCAAGGTGTCTGATCTGATTGATCAAAGGATGCACCAGTGGTAAGAGCAACACTAATCAGGTTCAGTGGGACATAGTTCCATGGCCGGTTAGGTATGTGTGAAGACTTATCAGTTCTGAGTCATGTGGGGTGGTTGGTTGATTGACTCAGGAACTGGTGGGCATTATTAATCCTGTTCTATGTTGATCAGACATGGAGGTACTGAACCATGGAGTGGCTGGTTCAGAGAAATCTCTCCATGGCCTTGGTTGGGCAGGTAAGTGGAGATCTGATAGTTCCTGAAGGAATTGTTAGGATCCGACTTCAAATATATCTTAATGGGTATTTATCATGAATTATCAAGGTGAAAGATTAGTTTTATCTCATTGATTTAGAGGTGGTCAGTTATGGCCATATGGGCTGTTCAAGGGCGAGATCAGTATGATCGAGGCCAGTTCTGAGAAATCTGACTTGACCATTCTCTTAGTTATGAATTATCATGATTTATCATGAATTTTAATTAGTTTTTGGAGCATGTTTGCTTGATGTTGTTTTTGAAGCTGAAGACTTCCCAAAGGTACTTGGTCTGTGGGGATGGCTGGTTGAATGACTACGTAACCTAAGGGGAGAGTTTATACAGGTATAAGGGAGTTGGACGAGTGGATGGGGAGCTAGGCAAAGCTACCTCGCAGCTCGATCATCTGGAAGAGAGTTGGGAACCTCAAGTGAAGTGGTTCAGCTCAGCTAGCTGGATGAGGTAGCTAGACAACTAAGGCAGCTGAGACAAAGAGCTATCAAGCTCCGTGGATGTGGCAAAGGTATGATCTAGCATTGTTGTATAGATCTAGATAGAATGGATTAAGGGAATGGAACCTCGGACTTGTATGACTTGGATTAGGTTTAGGATCAACCTTGGAACTGGTAGTAGTTGTGTCTACTGATCATGGCTAAGGTGATTCGACCTGGCAAGTGTTAGATTGGTTTTAGACCAATGGTTAAATAGAGAATATTCCGCTGTGCATAAGTTGAAAGGATCTAAGCTAGGGAATGACTAAAGTAGTCTTGAGCTAAGGTCTAAGATAGACTTCGCCCTTAGGCGAAAGTATAGATAAAGATCGAAAAAATTGAGTGGTTCGGTCAAGGTATGGACCGAACGACGTGAGGCATCGACCGCGGCCTAGCCGGCCGGGTTCAGGTCTTACACATTCAATTTGTATCTCATTGTGACAAAATACGCAAGAGAGTTCAGGAGTATGTAGCTGGGTGTGGCATATGTCAAACACACAAGTATTCAACTCTCTCCAGCCGGTTTATTTTAACTTGTTGAGCTTCCTTCGCAGATATATGGGATGATATAGGGATATATTTTGTTGAAGGGTTGCTAATGTCAAAAGGGGTTAATGTGATTTTTGTGATTGTGTACAGACTAAGTAAGCATGGTCACTTTCTTACTCTCAAGCATTCATTCAATGCCGCAAATGTTGTTCAAGTGTTCATCCTAGAAGTGATCAGACTACATGGAATTCCTAAGTCAATAATCTCTGATAGTGACAAGATTTTTTCAAGCAGTTTTCGGAAGGAATGCGCCAAAGCGTCGGGTACAAAGTGCATGTTTAGCACAACATTCCATCCCCAATCTGTTGGGTAAACAGAAGTGTTGAAACAACACGTTAGAGACTTGTCTGAGGTGTTTTTCTTCTTCTCATCCTAAGACATGGGCAAAGTTTATACTGTGAGCTATGGTTTAACTCTTCCTTTCATGCTGCATTCAAACAATCCCTCATTCAAACAATCCCTTTCTGTATGGTTTATGGATGAGATCTTTCGCTGTTCTTGTCGTATGAAAAATGGTATACTAATAACTTTTATCTGGAGCAGCAATCGATTGAGAGAGATGTGATGTTGAGAGAAGTTAAAGATCATCTGTTGCGTGCTCAATGTATTATGAAGAACAATGCATATAAGCACATATGTGATTTGGAGTTTTCTGTGGGTTTTGAGGTGTATTTGAAGCTGCGACCATATTGTCAGCAGTTAGTGAGTAAGAGACTCTGTCAGAATAACTGCATGATACTATGGTCCTTTTGAGGTGTTGGAGAGGATTGCCAAAGTGGCATATCGATTGAGACTACCTGATTCTTTGAAGATGCATAACATGTTTCACGTATCACATTGAATCTAGTGTTGGGTTCCAATCAGACGGTTCTTTTGTAGCCAGATGTACTATCGGAGGGTAATGAAGTGATTGTGGAACCTAAAGACTTGTTGGATACACGTATGATAAAGAAGGTCACTTGGAAGTCTTGGTAAAGTGGGCTAATTTTCCGGATCAAGAGACTTCTTGGACTCGTTTGGTGGAGCTGAAGAAGAACTTCCTTTCATTGACGCTTGAATTGTATTTGGCCACAATTGTTAATGGATTCAAAGTTTTTAATATATGAGATCATATTATATTAATTATAGAAGAGTAGCTGTAATTGGTATGCAATTTGTGATTGTATCTTGGACTTGTATTTTCTCATTGGGAATTAAGAGGTTATGGTTACATTTTACAGAAATATACACAAAGATCTATCAGGTGATATAGTAAATACTCTATGCAAAATATGATGAGGGTTCATAAAATCTAAAGTGTGTAAAAAACTTTTATCCTCAGATTTTACAAGTCTTAAGCTTTCCCACTCTAAAAACTATGCTAAAAATCAGTCTCAAAAGAATAAGACAAAAACGTTACATTGCAAGTCTTTGGTGGCTGCTGACTAGATTTCCGATTTCCTTTGAGTCAAAATCATATGATTTAGTAAATGAACGAATTCTCTTTTAATGATTCGATTGCTCCTTTGGGGAGCAACTGATTTGAAAGTGAAATTCTCCTCTCTTATTTTGGTTCTGATCAGTTTTGCTCCTAGCAATCCAATCTCCACTAAAAATGTTTTTTACACTTGAAATGATTCAAAAGAACCCAAAAACTTGATCATAACTCGAAAACACTAAAAACATTATTAGTTTGTGTCAAAAACATACACATCACATTGCCATGTGAGTACGAGCAGCTTCAGTTATCTCAGTAACCAGAGACTTTTCATTTAAGTGGAAATAATTAATAAACATTTGAATGGTTTTTGCGTACCTAGCATAACCGCAATCAAATAGAGAAACTAATGGGTCTTGGGGGTATTGAAAATATAGTTCTTATTCAAAAAAGTTAGTTATATTTAGATTAAAATTTATCAAAATATTTCAGTTATATTTTGCAATTGAAATTTTTTTAAGCCAAAATATCACATTATTCAAAAATTTATTGAAATATTTTATCTAAATTATTCAAAATCACTTGAAATGTCCGGATGACCTCATATTTTGTCTGGATTATTTTTAAACTGATATTTCCAAAAATATCTAAAAACTAACCGGCCTATAACTTACTACAGACAATATTTCTTTTAAATACTAACGGATTTCCTGCTTTTCTATTTGAACATATCCAAATACCAAAATTATCAAAACAAAACCGAACTGGAATTTATAAATAAACATTATTTTGTCACTGTATTAAAAATAATTCAATTCACCTAAAAGGCACAAAATAGATTTATCACAAAATAGCACATAAAATAGAAAATATCCAAAATATCATTTAATAATATATACCTGAAATCATAAATTCTAGAACCTAAACCTTAGCCCAGATCCCAAAAAATCAAAACTCTAATTCTTACTAATTTAACTGCATGCGTTTATACTCTTTAATATATACTAGATCCGATGTCCGCACTATGCGCGGAAAATGGTTGATGTTCAATTGACACTATTGAATTTTATTTTATTTTATATGAATATTGTGTATTAAACAATGGGATCATTTAGGTTCAAATACTTTTCAAAACAATCTAACAATGTAGTTTTTTGAAATCTAAATAAATCCAAGTACGAAATTCTGTGGGAATGAAAAACTAAAGGAGAAAGAGACCAAGTATCAGAAGAACAGTAACCTAAGGAGTCATAAATGATGCAAGAAAGAGACCAAGTATCTGAAGAACAGAAGCTGTAGTGTTTCATATACGTAATTGTGGCAAATTTCCTAAATTGTAAATTTCTGTATATTTTTATAATTTTGGTAATTAGTTTCAAAAGATGATGTGTTCTGAGTTTTTTTTTTTGAAAAAATGTTCGTTTTTGCTTACTTATTACTAAGTATTCTGTAATATATATCTTAAAAGGTACATATATGTATTGATAATTACTTTTTTATCAAGTACTTTTGAAAGTATATATTTTCTAAATCATAAATGTATTTAATGTCAAAGTCGATAAAACAAACGTGACTGGCAATGGCGGAAAGAAACATTTTTAATTAAGGAGTTATGATAACATAATATGGTTTATGTTAAGGAGTAAAACTTTTTTTTGAAAGTATATATTTTATAGATCATAAATGTATTAAATCTAGAATTCGATAAATCAAACGTAATTGGCAATGGTAGAAAGAAACATTTTTTATCTAAGGATGAATGATAACATAATCTGAATAATGTTAAAGAAAAAAACTTCAGCTTAGAAATCTATGTCACGGCATGTGGGACAACTTAGGTTATGGTAAAACCACTCGACGATGCATATATGATGATATATGTGGTTGCACCTCAGTGAGTTTACAATCCCCGTCCCATTGAATCTGCCATGGCAAGTGGAGCACACTTTCTCAGCATCCTCCAGAATGGGTTCTCTCACTGATGCTCGTAGGTTGATCAAAGTTTCGTCGAGGTCTTTCCTGTTGGTTGCTCTAGGGTTGAAATCTCTTATAGATAGAATAGCGTGGACATGTGTGCCTAGATATAGAAATCAAACATAAGAAGCCGATAACAATAATTCGTATAGAAATAAAAACCACATTATCTGAAAAATTAGTTAAGAGTTTACGAAATAAATACTACTTGTTATTTATTAAAATATGATTTTCTTTTTTCTTGTTAAAAGCTTAACTGATTTTCTTTTATTAACTAATTTATCCTTTAATTATATATTAAAACTGGATGTGTCACTAAATCATTTCTTGTGATTTTCTGGAGTTGGATGACCGACCATAAGAAACCTGTGAGATTATTATTTTTCTTTTTCATTTTGTTAGTAGAAAAAAAAATGTAAAATAATTCAATATTTTTGTTCAATTTTAATATGTTTTAGTGGATTATTTTATGTTTTTACTAAATTTAGTTTTACAGTAGATTATTGTAAATTTTTTTTTTGAGTTAAAATGTATAATTAATTATAATATTATTTATGTAATATTAGATAATTAATTAATATATTTGACCAAGATAATCAAATATACATGTTTGATATAACTTTTTATATTTATTATATTTGAAAATAAAGTAAACCATGTTTTTATATAAAGGATTTTTATTTTTGAAATAAATGTCACTGATTAGTTGGCAAAAAATGTTACTGATTAATTTTCGTAATATAACTTTTAAATTTTTTTTTCTTAAAATTCATTGTTTTGATTATCAATTTACTAAATTTTACGATAGAATATTGTTAAAATTTATTTGAGTTAAATGTATTATTAATTATAGTATTATTTATGTAATATTAGATATTTTATTAATATATTTTACAAAAATAATAAAATTAATATTCATGTGTTGCTTGAATTTTTTGTATTCATTATAATGGAAAAGCACATAAACTATGTTATCTGAGTAAAGAACTTTGATTTTCAAAATAAATGTTATTGATTCATTTTCCTAATAATTTTTTTCTAATTTTTTTTGAAAATCACTGTTTTGATTATAAGTTAATTTGTGGATGCTCTTTTCTATCATTTTGTTAAATTTTATGGTAAATTTCCTAATTTTTGTTTGCTTGATCGTTAAGTTATGGTACATGAAAAAAATAAAAATGTACATTACTTTTGTTCTTATTTTTTTGTGAAAATTTTATTTTCTTCTCTAACTACATAATATTGTGAATTATATTATGTGTTTTAGTTAAGTTATTTTTGCAAATACACTGATTATAAATTTTATTTAGTTGACATCGTGCAATAATTATGAAATTAATATTTTTGTGCAATAAGGTACTTCCATGTGAATGTCCATCTTCAAGCATTCACGTTGCAGGATTGTATCTGTCCTTGATCTTTAGAATCCCTTCAACAGCCTGTAGAGTAAGGCGTTTAGTTTGATTCCTCCGAAGTATCCAATGGTATTGGGCCCTATGGGGCCTTAGTCGATAAACCGTTGTAATTACGTTATGTAAACCCTACGTGGTAGTTTGTATATAAGGTACAGCCTACACAACGTATTCAATAAGAATCATCTTTATACTACTAAGGGTTCTTGACATGGTATCAGAGCACTAAACCTAACTCTAGGTTTTCTGGTTCTCGATCACTCTGAATTTACTTTCTTCTTTCTTTGACCTTAGCTGGCTGATTATTCTATCGAAGGCTTTTTCTGAAAACAATGGCAGCCGAACTTGTTGCTGCCACTGAAACCGTGAAATCTCGTGGCCGGAGAACTATATCACCGTATGATCTCTCTCATGGTGATAATCCCGGAACTGTCATCTCGCGACCAGCCTTGCGCGGACCAAACTACGATGAGTGGTCTGCAAGCATTCGTCTGGCTCTGAGGGCGAGAAAGAAATTCGGGTTTGCGGATGGATCAATACCAAAACCATCCGAAGACTCTGATGACTATGAAGACTGGTGTGCAAACAACGCTCTTGTGGTGTCTTGGATCAAGCTTACCATCGATGAATCGCTCTGCTCAACTCTTTCGCACAGTGATGAAGCTTCGAGCTTGTGGACACAGATTCAAAAGCGGTTTGCGATGAAGAATGGACAGCGAGTTCAACGACTCAAAACTGAGCTCGCTAACTGTCGACAACAAGGAACACCGATTGAAACATACTTCGGTAAACTAACGAAGCTGTGGACAAGCCTGGCTGATTATCAGCAAGCAAAGACGATGGAAGATATAGCACGAGAGCGTGAGGAAGACAAACTTCATCAGTTTCTCATGGGTATTGATGACTCGCTATATGGAGCCGTGAAATCCTCACTTCTCTCACGTACTCCTTTACCATCACTCGACGAAGCATACAATGTTCTTGTTCAAGATGAGGAATCAAAGTCACTGGCTAAGCTTCATGAAGATAAGTCTCCTGGCGTAAGCTTTGCAGTTCAGACGCAAGCTCGTCCTCGTCAGTCGGTTGATACAAGAGGAGGTTCTTTGGTCTGCACTCTGTGTGGAAAAAATGGTCATCTAGCCGACAACTGCTTTAAGAAGATCGGGTATCCTGCGTGGTGGGGAGAGCGTACGCGAAACAAACCTAGTTTCTCGTCGGGCGCATCTTCTGGGAGCTCTGGCGCTCGTCCAAAATCCAACGTAGCGCGAGCTAATCATGTGACTGCTGAAGCTTCTCATGCCAACTCTGCTATCACTTCTGCGGATCGGGTTGGTTTTAGTGGCTTGAACGACACGCAATGGAAGACTCTGGTTAACATGCTCAATGTGAATGTCCATCTTCAAGCATTCACGTTGCAGGATTGTATCTGTCCTTGATCTTTAGAATCCCTTCAACAGCCTGTAGAGTAAGGCGTTTAGTTTGATTCCTCCGAAGTATCCAATGGATATAACCAAGAGAATGACAAAGACAAATGCTTCACCTCAAAGTATTCAAGTTTTTGGGAGTGATGTCCTAGGCTTGTACGACGTAGAACTTGGCTTCTATTTGTTCATTACAAAAAAAAATCAGGAGGTTATACCTGATTTTGACAGGAGGTAAAACTGATTTTTCTACGACTTCTCAAAATCCAATTTCTTCGTGCTGAACTGCTGATCGAGGACAATCACCTGGTCCCAAGATGATTACTAATTTCTTTTATTTATAGATAATATTATTATTTTAATTAGAAAAATACATCAATAGTGAACCAGAGGTTAGTGGTGGCCATTGCTTCGTGTCCATGTATGTGATGATAATTCTGTTGTATGATTACTATAATGCGACATTCTTGCTTTATGAAATGTATTATGCTGATCATCTGGTTTAGAGAGAATCAAGATCATAACTTCAGTTTCAATTTTCTTTCTACCTCAAAACATAATCATCTTAAAAAAGAAAAAGATTTTTTAAGCCTTTTATTATTATGTACACCTATTTCCTGAACCGTAACAGTGAAAGAAATCAATTTCTTTCACTGTTTTCTCTCGAGAATCCACAACTCTACTCAGCAAAAGAGTGTTCATTCAATTAATCTGTTGGAAGCGGCTCAACTTTCTCAGCCTTACCATCTTTCTTAGGGATTATCAGACCGTACCCTCTTTCTCTTCTCTTGTACTATGTTTATCTCACCTGCCAGACCAAAAAAAAAAAAAGGTAAATGTTCCTTGCATTTCATGCAATCAAGCATATGTATGCATACCGGTTTCTTCATTCTGGAAGCCGTAGAAATCGTGAGCTACTAACTCCAGCTGCTCCACTGCCTCGGAGACGGTCAATGTTGGCATTTCAAAGTACTTGGTACGCACAATCTGTCGGAAAAAAAAACATGAGAAACAAATTATCAAAGAATCTAAAAATTTATAAAAACGCACTATGAAGTAAGCTTCTTAACAACAACTTTGCATATTAAGAACATAGAGACCAAGAGAATGCTGGAGATTCAGAAGTTTCGCCGCATCTTCACATTAAGTGAGACTTCTCTGTATGATTGAACTTTCTCTGCTGCATGTCTCGATGGTCTTCTTCCCACAGATGTTCTTGGCTTGTTCTTTGATTCTCTTTCATGGTCCCCCTGAGACACCGTTGATGGTAACAGATCACACTCTGTCACTATATCTTTATTGGCTCCATTGGTGTCTGAAGCTGTCTGACATTTACCCTTTGTTGATCGCATTCTAGTCGACACTCTGGCGAGAACACCACAAAGATAACACTCACATTACATCACTGACACTGAGACTCTAAAACTTGTAGGAAGTTCAACTGCTACTAACAAACCTGTGTTTCCCGTTTGTATTAGATGTGTCATGTCCGCTTTCAGATGGTTCTAAAGCTTCAGATCTTGATCCTTCGCTTACTAAGCTTCTCAAATATTATCCTTTGCATTATTTTTAGTGATATTCATACAGGTTATTATTTGTAAATAGGAAGTTAAGCTAACAAACCTTCTCCTCTTGGTCGTCTCCCTGACTTCGCCTCTCTCATGAAAGCTTTTACATGGTTCAGCTTCTTCGGGCCTTAACCGAGCAGACCGTCTTCTCAAAGAGAGCCTGCTCGAAACGGAGAGTGTCAGTCTGATACGCTATTATCCATTCAGAGTTTAAAAAAAACTCTAAATAACCTTGCTATTTCTTTAGTTACTTTAGTTTCCGTTTGTTGAGTTTCTTGAACAGCAAACCTGATAGATTTCCTTTGTACGGATAGCCTGTCAGAAAACAACCAGACAAAGGAATTAAAACCCAAATAAGATATTCTTGTTGCCATTGTTTTGGAAGATTTTAAAAAATGTAATTCCCGGGACTGAATATAAGAACCTCTTGCTATGCAGACTGTCTTTTACGGGGTTAGCTGCAACAAACTTCTTGTTGATAATATTGTCAACAGTTTGGTTTTCCCCATGAGAGACAACCCCCTTTTCAACGTCATCTTCAGTCTGACAGGTCACTTCGGGGATAACAGTAGTATCTATGACTCTAGAAACTTTCCTACAAACGAAACAATACCAATTCACGATTTACTTGACTGCCAAAAGCTTTCACAGAAAGCACAGATTAAACATGAAGCAGACCTGGAACTTCTGCTGTTTGCGCTCTCTTTAACCTGTATTGGCTTAACGATAGAGCTTTCTGAAGCTAAAAATGAAACGATATGGGTAAGTACACAAAAAGGGTTTCTGAAGCTGAAAAAGAAAAAAAAACAGTTTACATTTTGTCCTTGACGCTTGCTTTCTCTTAAAACACAAAGCTTAAACTCAATAATCTGGTGCGATGAATCTTTGAATCGCCGTACCCTGATCAGGACGAAAGCAAAGACTGTTAGTATTATCATCGAGAAAAAAAAATTATAACGGATTTAAAATCAAGAACAGACATAGCTGAATATACCTGCTCATCAATCATAAGCATTTCAAGACAAATAAGGTTCTTCGTGAGGACGTTACGCGCTTCCCAAAAATGAATCAATCGAAACCTTAGCTGGGTTTCCTGTGGACCGAACTTGACATCTCTAAAGAACACCAGTTGAGAAGTTTTTGCGGAGGGGACACCGGTTCCACTCCTACCTTTGATCGGCACATCGGAACACACAACGGACTTGCCGTTTCGTTTCTCGGTAACAGGAGAGACAGAGACAGAGTTGGCTGAAGAGACACCAGATTCAACAGTAGGTTTGATCGGGCCGGCGGAAGCTGCTTTCTTCGACATATGGTCGCCGGAAACAGGGCTTTTGTTGTCGGGATTCATGATCTGAGTTCCTTTTTTCGAGGATGGAAAGGGAGATTAAGAAGTTGTGAAAAATCAGAGTGGTATAAATAAGCTTTGAGGGAGAAAGGCGAAAAGAATCCATAGATTAAAGCTCCGAAGGATTGATTGCAAAGGATTGATTGCAGAGTGATGGCGTCGTGTGTCGTTTGATCATCTCTCGTTAACAAAAGCGTAAACGACGAAGAAGGTGAGTTGATCTGACATGGCAAAAAATCAGTTTCCTATTGGTCTGAATTAATCTGCCTACGTGGACGCTTTCTCCTTTGATTATATTAGCCTTTTAGTATAGTATATATATATATATATATATATTATTTTTTCTTGTATGTTATTTTATGATAAAAATTAATTTTGTGTTTCTTATGTTATTTCTCCTAAAAATATTCATAATAAAAGAATTTGAATGGAAGATACAATCTATCCCAAGTTCAAAAACTCGACTGAGTAGCCAGTTTTGCGGCCAAATATTTGCATTTCGGAGGCCAACCCTCGTGAGTTTAACCAGTAGGTACTACAAATTGCTATTGGATAAACCGACCGCTTAATAAAACTATACTGTATTAAGCTGGATTAATTTCCCATCAATAACAAAATTTTACTAGGTTAACCCTGACAAAAACATATGGGCCTTGACTTTATTATTCCTTTAAACCATAGAACATCTTGTATTTATACTAGTCATTCCTTTTGTTCAAGTTAACAATCCTCCAATGTGAGATGTTTGTGATTCAAAGTTCATTAAAATTAAAGACAAAATATGTATGACTTTTACAATGAGCTTGTTGAAACATTAGTTCATTAAAATTAAAGACAAAATATGTATGACTTTTCCAATGTGAGCTAGTCATCCTTTTGTTTAAGATCTCCACAAAATGTTAGGCTTTTAACCGGATATCTGATTCAATCTGTAGAAACTAAAAAAAATATATATATAATAAAATAATAATATTTATTTTTATCACAAAAAGATATTTTAAAAAAATTCTAATAACTAATATAATAAAATTAATAAATAAAAATACTGTAATACTTATATAAAATACATAGTTATATAATTTACATGTAATTGTTTAAATATTTGTATATATATGCATATAATGGATCAAATCGGATATCCAGTCATAAAATTATTAGTATTTGTGATTTGTTTAGTTTCTTATGGATATTGTATATTACTCCCTCTGTTTTTTAAAGATAGATGTTTTAGAAAAATAAATTGTTTCACAAAGATGTATTTTTTATGTTTCCTATACAAAAATTACAAATTTTAATAAAATTGATTGAATTTATTGAAAGACTATTGGTTTAAATGCATTAGAATTTGATAATTTCTAAAAATGATGTATAGTTAATGTGTTTTCTTAATATGTGTGAAAACACCAAAACATACATCTTAAAAAAACAGAGGGAGTAGTATTTATTTACTTTTTGTAAAATTATAGATATCCAGATTTTTCGACGAATTGAAACGGATACCGAATAGATTCAACATTTTCTTATATTTTACCTAGACCTACTTAGTACAACTGTTTTTTTATCATTCTATGTAATTGTGTTTTTATAAAAAAAATATACAAAAATAAATGTTTTTAATCTGTATATACAAATTTAAAAGGATAACTAAAATGAAATGAATGAAGTATTAAAATACATTTTAAAAAACTCAAACGAGTTTCTGAACGTATGATTTGAGGAAAACTCAGCATATCAATAAAAAATTCTGACTCCTCGATCAAAATAATCATTGAACATAGAGATTTGAGAATCACAATTTTGAGAAAAACAACACGATGTGTCGTGCATTGATTTATTGGGACCATATATATTTCTGGTAAAAGATCAATATATCATAACAATTAGAAGTCAATCTCTATCTGACACGGTTACCAATGTCCAACTGTTGGAAGATTTCTGATCTCGGTTCCGGCAAGAATCCACCGGAGTTTGCCGCTGGCGAGCCCCCTCCGACTCCCTTTCCTCCTGACCCACCTGATTCCTCATCCCCCCTTTCTCCCTTGAACTTCCCCCCTCTTTCTTCTCAAACCCCAACTGACCCTAAACGTCACTCACGTAAGGGATCTTACCCGTCCTCTGTTCCTGCTCTATCTATTGAGCAAGGTTCAATAACTGCCATAAAGGAGACTCCTGTAGTCGCTGGAAATGGAATAGCAGCCCAAATGGAGTCTGCTTTTACTGGTCCTCTTTCTAGATCTGAAAACTCATCCCAAACAGTAACTATTTCAGAAAAAACATTTCCCTCTTCAACTTTAACCACAAATCCAACCGAGCCTCATCTTCCTTCCCCTAAAACCTTACCTCCCTCTTTCGCAACCTTACCTCCCTCCTCTTCATCCCCTATTTTTACTAACAAAGCAGCTACTGTTCACCTTCCTCCCCTACTCCCCAGCCCTAACCTTCCTGTCCCTCCATCAGTTTCCCCTGCCGTTCCCTCAACCAGTGCTCCCTCTCTGGTTGAAAAGATTAGAGCATCTGAAGATAAGTCTCTCTCTAGACTGGCGCCTGTCACCATTTCTGCTTCTGGTCGCCCCAGGGTACTTATTCCAGATTCTGTGTTTGAAAAAGGAGCGGAAATCCACAAAGATTTTATTATATGCTACTACAATGGAAAAGCTCCCCCCTATAACCAAATCCAGAGTGTGTTTAACCATCTATGGGGAAAAGGTAAAAAGCTTGAGATCCATAATAATCCGCTTAACCGCACTACGATTGTTAGGATCCAAAGCGCTTACCTGAGGCAAAAAATCCTTGAGAAATGTATATGGTATGTGGGTGATACAATGTTTCACACAGAGCAGTGGTCTTCTTCCATTACCAGGTCATCTCCTCCTCTCAAAGCTATCAAAATATGGGCTCATCTGACTGGAGTGCCACTAGACCTCCGGTACCAGAAAGGGTTGAGCCTTGTTGCGGGGTTGATTGGAGAACCCAAAGAAACCGATGCTTTCACTCTGAACATGGTCAGCCTTACGGTCTCTCATGTGAAGGTTGAAGTCGATCTTACTAAGGCTTTACCCTCAGTTGTGGAATTTGAGCGACAGAGCGGTGAGGTTGTGGAAGTCTCAGTTAGTTACCCTTGGGTGCCGCCCACTTGCTCGCATTGTAAGGAGATGGGGCATATTGTGCGCAACTGTCTCACGTATACTCCACCGCCTCCTGAAAAAGATCCAGACTTGTCAACTAAAACGCCTCGCAAGGAGCCCAAACTGAAAGGAAAAATGTACAGACCTGTAGTGGTACCTGATCCTGTTGCGGAGGTACCTATTCCTATTGCGGAGGTGGCTTCTTTGGTTCCTCTGGCTTCCTGCTCCACCAGTCAGGACCCCTCCTCTCACCCTATTCACAACCCTCTTCTCCCCTCACCTATGGATTTCACCCTTTCAAAGAACCCTTTTAACCTTTTATCCTCTCCCGATCCTGTCCCTAGACCCTCTCTTAAACGCTCTCGTTCATCACCAACTCTTTCCCCTCCTTTATCTGCAAATCCTAACCCTTTTAAAAACTCTGTCCCTTTAGCCATCTCTTTCCCCTCTTCCACTGAACCCCCAACCCCTTCTTCTTCTAGGCCTTCCCCTTTTGTACCTCTTCCCCCCTCTACCTCTTCTAACCCTTTTGATGTCCCTAACTTTTTGGTTACTAAGGATTCCTCAGCTAATGTGGGTCCTCCTCTTCTATCCTAATGAGTGCTAAGCTATTTTTTTGGAATGTCCGTGGCATTAATGAGCCGGACAAGCACAGGCCTTTTGTTTCTTGGCTTCAATGCCATAAGCCTTTATTCGGAGCTATTCTCGAAACTCATGTTAAAGAACCTTATTTGAAACCCCTTTTAGCCCATCTTTGCCCTGGCTGGTCCTTCTGTTCTAACCACTCTGCTGATCCTGACGGGCGTATCATCATCATTTGGAGAGATACAGTCAGAGTCAGTGTTGTCTCTCAATCTCGACAATGCATCACTTGTTTGCTGACTATCCCTAACTCCCCACCGTTCTACTATTCTGCGGTTTATGCTTCTAATCTTGGTGAAGAGAGAGCAGATTTATGGGTGGAGCTGATAAACCTGGAGGCAACTCTAAATCTGGATGCTCACTGCTGGTTTGTGGGGGGAGACTTTAACCAAATTCTACACCCCAATGAGCATTCTGGACATGATGGATCTGGTCCCGATACTCAAATGTACCAATTCCAAGATTGCCTTCTTCAAGCTGGGATCTTTGATCTTAGATACCTGGGGCCTAGTCATACTTGGTCAAACAAGCAGCCGTCTGATCCTATAGCCAAGAAGCTTGATCGGTTACTTGTCAATAGCCCCTCCATTTCTGCTTTTCCTAACGCCACAGCTACCTTCCTTCCTCCCCTTATCTCTGACCATGCACCCTGTATCCTTGACTTAGCCTATACCTTGCCCATTGCTGGTACCAAACCCTTTAAATTTCCCAACTATCTCACAAAGCACCCCAACTTCGTCCAGCTAATGCAATGTGCCTGGATTCAAGCCGGAACCGAATGTCAGACTCTGACCCAATTATGTTGGAAACTAAAACAGATAAAGAGAGATCTCAAAAAAATAAACAGAGAGAATTTTTCTAATATTCAGGAGAGAGTTTCTGAAACTTACAGTTTGTTGCAAAGTGTGCAGGTACTAGCGCTTCAATCCCCTTCGGAACAGACCTTCCAAGCTGAGAGAGATTTACATCAGAAATGGTCCTTCCTGCGTTGCATTGAAGAAATTTATTTTAGACAAAAATCTAGGATAAATTGGCTTAGAGAAGGGGATCTCAATACTACTTACTTTATGCGGATCTGTCAAGTCAGGGCTAGCTATAACGCTATTCGAGCTTTCATGACTCCCTCAGGCATCTGGATAACAGACCCAATAGAGATGAGTATTCATGCTGTGTCGCACTTTGGTTCTGTCCTTTCTCCGTCCTCTCTCCCTTGCTCAAGAGTTTACTCGCCACCAGACTGGTTTTTGGACTTGACTGGATTTCGCGTTTCTGCAGAAACTGCTCAGCTTATGCTCTCTGTGCCAACACAATCCGAGATTCAGGCAATGTTTTTCAGGCTTAATCCTAATAAGGCTCCAGGGCCAGATGGTCTAACCTCAGGGTTCTTCAAGGGAGCATGGTCAGTTGTTGGTGAGGAAACTACTGCGTCTATATTGCACTTCTTTGCCTCAGGTTTTCTTCCCTCAACGGCCAATGCCACCATCTTGTCTATGGTACCTAAGTTTCCAGGGGCAACAAAAGTATCAGACTTCAGGCCGATCTCCTGTCTCAATACCATTTATAAAGTAATCTCTAGACTTTTGGTAAAGCGCCTAAAGCCTATGCTACCTAGCTTAATTCTTCCTAGTCAAACGGCGTTTGTAAAGGACAGGCTGCTTCTTGAGAACACAAATCTTGCGAGTGAACTTATTAATGGCTACCATCGAAACAAAGGGAAGAAGAAAATTACCATCAAAGTTGACATTGCAAAGGCCTTTGATACACTGTCGTGGGATTTCCTGTTTGCTTGTCTGACGGGTATGGACCTTCCACCGCTATTCATCTCCTGGCTTCGTGCCTGTATCTGTACGCCAAGTTTCATGGTTGGTTATAACGGAATGGTAAATGGTTATTTCAAGGGTAAGAGAGGCTTGAGGCAAGGTGATCCGCTGTCACCTTATTTGTTTGTTATAGCAATGAATTGTCTATCTTTTATGCTAAATAAGGCGGTAGTAGCAAACAAGCTCAAGTTTCATGCAAAATGTGAGAAAGCAAAGTTGACGCACCTTTCATTCGCGGATGACCTCCTGATCTTCATCGACGGTTCGATTGAGTCTGTCCAAAACGTTCTCATGATCCTCCGTGAATTTGAGAACAGGTCAGGCCTCGCTGTGAGTCTCCAAAAGACATCCTTCTTTGCCTCAGGAATGGACCAGGAAGAAATTGATACGATTCAAGCCTCAACAGGAATGTCTCACGGTTCACTTCCTTTCCGCTACCTTGGAGTCCCTCTCAACTCGAGGAAGCTCTCTCTGGCCAACTGTGGGGTATTACTGCAGCAAATCAAAACTAAGTTCAACTCTTGGTCGGTAAAATCTCTCTCTTTCTCGGGTCGCTTACTTTTAATAAAAACGGTGATCTCCGGCATTACTACATTCTGGTGCTCTTCTTTCATTCTGCCAAACGCCTGCATCAACAAAATCAACTCAATGTGTAGTACTTTCTTGTGGAAGGGGGATATTGAGTCTAGGAATTCGGCCAGAGTGGCTTGGGACAAAGTTACGCTTACCCAAGAACAGGGAGGACTGGGTGTTAAGGATCTCTACATATGGAACCGTTCTTGTTGCATGAGACTAATCTGGATGCTATTCTTCCGGCCTGACTCGGTGTGGGTTTCCTGGTTCAAAGAAGTCATACTCAAAGGCTCAGAGCACAACTACTGGACAACCAAACCAAGCAACTCTTTCTCTTGGTTGGCAAATAAATTATTAAAGATGAAAAATGTTGTGTATCCACTTATCTGTCTTCGATTGCAGAATGGAGAATCGGCTAGGTTCTGGTTTGATAATTGGTCCCCGTTTGGGTGCCTCTATGACTACTTGCAAGGTGCTACATCTCGACTAGGGATCCCACTCCACGCCACGGTCTCGTCTCTCCTCAGGAACGGGGTCTGGCTCCTCCCTCCAGCACGCTCCGACAACCAGCTACAGCTTCTCTCCTTCCTGACAACAGTTAATCTTAATGATGATGCGGACTACTTTGAATGGGAAATACAAGGGAACACAACTAACCGATTCTCTACGGCTGATGTTTATCACTATCTATGTGGAAGTAAAGCGACAGTGCAGTGGGCATCGGCGATTTGGGCGAAGAAAGGCATCCCAAGGCATGACTTCCATGGATGGCTCGTAGTCCTTGATCGTCTACCTACTCGGGATCGGATGTTGGGATGGGGGCTGCAAGTAAGTCCTCTCTGCCTGCTCTGCAACTCCTCTGCTGAATCACGATCTCATCTCTACATGGATTGCAACTTTAGTTATGACCTTTGGTGCCTTGCTGCTTCTCGATGCAACATCCAACCGTATCGCTCTTGGACAGCTCTACTTGACCAGATGATGTCTCTAACTTCTTCTCGATCATCGAACCTCCTCACGCTACTTGTGTGGAAATCGGTGATGTATTGGGTCTGGCATGAAAGAAACCAGAGACTGCATGTAGGAGCTTTTAGGAACACAGACTCTCTGTTTAAAACTATAGACCACCAAATCAGGAATCGCATTCAGAGCTTTAGAGAGACAAGTCCCAGGATGGCTTCCCTGATGATGCAACAATGGATTGGCTGATCTCTCTCCCCTCAAATCACTCTTCACCGCTTCGACTTCTCCGCTTCTCAAACTATCGTAATGCTCTTTTGGAATCAAATCAGTACTGGGCCAAGATGGGCTGCTTAACCATGGTTTTTACACAATTCACTTGGGCTTGTTTCACTTAAGGTTCTTTATTCATGTTTTGTATTGGGCTACGCCCTAAAACCATAGCTCCAAAGGCTTGTATTTTTTTTCTTTTTTTCTGCAGTTTATTAATGAAAGCCAGTTTCAAAAAAAAAAAAAATATATATTTCTGGTAAAAGATTTGGTCATTTCATTGGCTAACATGACGTGGTAATTATACCTATATGTAATGTTCATCAGTTAATTAACACTACTATGATACTGTCAAAATCATTTTCGTAGTGTCTCCATTTTCCATTTCTATAGTTATTTTATCGAACGCATTACCAGGACAGTTTTGAATGTTAACTTCAAAATTGTTAGTGAAGTTGACAGAAGTTGTCAGAAAATAAAATACTCATCTACGAAACATAAATAAAGTGGTTTGTCTTTGGCTTTTAAAAATTGCTGGCACAGAATATGCTTATTATAGAAATATAGAATTATAGATACGTTGACAAAACAAAAAAAAAAAGAATTAACAGATACAGTCATACAGCCTGTATCTGGTGACAGAGATTGAGACGTATGAGTTGTACGTGTCCTACAGACCCAGTTGTTTCAATTTCATTTGAGAAGATATTCTGACTATCTTATTTTTTCAACTTTTTGTTGAGAATTCGAGAAGTGTGAACGGCCAGTCATCGTGAGTTCACTTCTATTCGAGTTTTCTTCGTTTCCTTGAGGTGTTTCGTTCGAGTTTATTTATAAATAATATCTTATTTAACCTTTTAAATGATATTGTAGACCATATGCATGCAACCAACTTGACAAAATTTTCAACCAAGATCAGGTATCCAAGATCTCTTGCATCACCTGCCATTTCTCAATGAAATGAATTCACATTCTTGACCAAAACAATCTATCACCTTCATTCAGAAAAGAAAAAAACATCACCAGATAGTTTTTAACAAAGGTCTCGATTCTTAATTAACTCTTTATAAAATTTAAAAAATTACTCTTTACAAACATTTTCATTTTCATCGAGTTAGACAACAAAAAGGGTTCATGACAAACAACTGGTGACTAAAAAATGAAAGAGAACAATGCATTTTTTGCTATTCTTAATTTTTTTACCATTTATAAAGAATAATTTTTCTTTCCATTAATTCTTTGCAATTCCCTTTATTCTATAGGATTATAGAACAAATGTGTTTCTCACCAAAATTGTTAAGGAATCATATTTTCTTCAGTCCTCTAATTTAATTTTCTGCATTTTTTCTATTCATTTCTAATATTCTTATCATGGTCATCGGTTAAAAAAATTATTATATCTCAATATCTATTGGATATTTTCAATTCAAATTTGTTTGTAGGACACGTTCACATTTTTTTCACCTCATGTTCGCAATGTTACTGTAGACAACTAGACCATGAAGCAACTAATATTACAGCCATTATTTGAATTATATGAAGCGACACAATAAATATCATATGAATACAGCAAATATATTCAATAAAATATATTCAATATGAATAATGTTATTTTCATTGGTAAAATGTAGCAATCAAATGTGAAGCTTATGATATGGTCTTGCAAAACCTATCCTCTTGTTAATAATGTCAAACAAACATGGTGTGATTTATGGTCTTTCATGATTATACGTCAAAGATTAGCCTTGCGTCCGGTCACCAAATTTCACGTTTTCTCCCATTTTATGATTATAAAATGTTGATATACCATGGCTTTTACTACCTTTTTATCATGATATAACTCATTTTTACAATATTTTTATGTGTTTCAATTTTTTTTAGAGTCATTTCAGATCTATGTATGTTTTGGAGCTTTTGGAGCAATTTCGAATGCAAGGAAACATGAACCTGAAAGATTTCTGATGACATTGTAGATCGACACCCTTATTAGTGTCTGTCGAGACTCCCCTTGCTTCACGAGAAAAGCCAACTTTGAAAATGTTACAGAAAGATCCAGAAGTTTCACTTCTTTGTAAGAGAAGCCAAATTGTATTTTAGACTATTTCTTAGGTTAAATAACAATTTTGCGATTGTCTATCTCTTTCTCTCTAAGATTTCATGATCATTTTTTTTGTCTGAAACCAAAGAGGATAATTCCACTCACTTGCTAATCTCAATAAAAACTTCCATTTTGAATGACATCCCAGCTGCTGCCGGAGGGGAACCAAAATTTATTTGTCTGAAAACAAAATGATAATTCCACTCACCCACTCCTTTTTTTTTGTCTGAGACCAAAATGTATTTTTAAATTTTGGTTTTCTTTCTAATTCTTTAATCAAATTTTGTTGGGCTAATTTTTATTTCCATACACGTACCCCAAATGTGGTTCTAAGTTTCCAATATTAAGCTATGGTAATAATTGTTTGTTATAATTGTTGTAATCATTGTGTCTTAATGAATCAATCACTGATATTAAACAAAACTATAATTTGATTCGCGCGTCTGCGCAAATTTGATTTTTTTTTATAAATTGTTAATGATATTTTAAATACATAGGTTATTTAGATATATTTTTATCTTCCTACAAAAGTACTCAGACCTAGAAAGTTTTTTCTCGGATTTCATCCGAAAATTTAAAATATCCCAATGGAGTTTAATTTAAAATCCCAGAAAATACAGTATCCAAAAACCGATTCATACTCGAATGGATATTTGGATGCTCATATCTAACTGATTTTGTAAATAAATAAAAAATTATTTGTTAACAGATTTGATTTTTTTTCACAAATAAGCAAATTTCACTTAAACTTGTGAAATTACTATTGGTTAATATGTAAAATAAATGATATTGAATGATTATAGTAAATCTAATTAATAAAGTAGTTAGAAAAATGAAAAATAAAATAATCAAACACGTTAATATATTACTAGGATAAGACCTTCCTTGCGCATGTTGAATTTATATATAAATTAATTAAGAAATATTGTATAAAATAAAATTTATATTCTTGATCAAATTAATATTTTTGGCCCTTATAAAAATTTTAAAACTTTTTTTTGTTAATTACATAATTTGTTTACTGATGAGCTGATCTCATTTTTAAAAATATTTTTGGTCAAAAAATTACTTATCGCATAAGAGCATAACATTTAGGCCGAAGAATCTCAGGCCTACTATTTGGTTACAATGAAACTATGCCAGCTCGGTTTTATATTATGATTTAACAGTTTAAAAGTTAACTATGATTATAATTTGGTTACAATAAAACTATGTCAGCTCGGTTCAATATTTTTCTCTTTTATATCGTTTTTTTCATTTGGCTTATTGCTGGATATAAATATTTTGAAGTTTATTCTCATTTTTTTCTTTGTTTCGGCCTGAAATTTAGAAATGTTTAAGATTTAAAATTATTAAAGAGATACATACTTAGGTTAAGATCTGCGTCTTGTGCAAAATTAATAAATTTATATTTATTACTTATTTTATGTTTTCTGTATATTATGAAATAATAAAATAATAATTATATATTAAATAACTAAGAAATTAGTTACAATTATGTAATAAATTGGCGTGTGCATATAAATTAAACGATCACTTTTGTTTGTTCGCAATAATTTTAGAGTAAATATATCAAAACAATCAATCTTATTGTATATGATATACAATTAAATTTAAATGATATTAACATAGATATATAGTATACTTTTAATATGAATATTTATTAAATGAGTTTTCTACTCATATGATCTTTATGATTATTTGCATATTTGTGCAACGAAATTTTACATCAACAAATATTTTTTAATGTGCGATGTTTAGTGGTTTCAATAATTTATAATCATTTTTTTTAAAATGAAGATTTCAAAATTAAATTATTAACTTTTCAATATATGTTCAATGCAAATATCAAAATATAAGTATGTGTTTTCAAATATTAAATTAATTTTTTAATTTAAACGATATGACATATACATATTTATATATATATATATTAACATAAACACCTATTAAAATAATATTATTTATTAATATGGTTTTATAATCATTATATCTTATTACATTAAAAAATTAAACTTTGAACACAAAAAAGTTTAATCTGAGACTTTTAACAGTTTTAATCATTTGTACTCGTTTTGAAAAATTCAAAATATAACATCTACAAAAATCTAATTTTTAATTATATGATTAAGTAATTTTATAATTTATTTTGATAATAAAGAATCAAACAAAATGATAGAAAGTATACAAATTGTTAGAAAATATTTATTATTTAAAATCATTAATTGTCATATATATTTTAATCACATAAAGTAATTCCATAGGTTTTATTTAAGGCAATAATAGATAATATAACATTCTCTAACAATTTAATTTTGAACTAACAAAATTCTCAATTGATTCTTAAACCGTCACGTAAGCAAAATTAGCATTTTATGAACTCAGCATGAAACTTTTTAATTAATACAAACTACATGTTATAACTTTTTAAACGTTTCTTCTTTAATATATGGGATGTTTTTCTTATTTTGTAATAAATGCTATTAAATTAATTAGAAAATACAATAGATGAAGTGATCAGAGTAAGTTAAAAAAAAACTAAAATCTGTACTAAACCACTTAAAAATATAAAAATGTTATTCTGTACTAGAATAAATGATAAAATTTAAATAATGCAGGAATCAGATGTAGTGATAAAGATTACCTTCCAAATGAGGTGGCGCCGATTCAGTTTAGTTGGGCTTCTCGGCCCATTTGTTTTTTTCTCTGCCTGTTCGGCTTTGTGTATTTGGGCCTATGGGCTTAGTATGTACTGATTTGGGCTTGCTCATTTTGGGCTTGCCTTTGTTTAATAAAATTTTCTAGATGGCAAAAAAAAAAAAAGATTACCTTCCAAATAGAAATATAAGAAATAATAATAAGTCAACAAAAGAAGACAAAGGAGGCAAATGACTAAGCGAAAGCAACAAGATGACGGTCCACTTGATATGCCGTACGCCTTTGAATGTACGTTATTGTACGGGCAAATTATCACATTCACTCACGGTTTGATTGCAACATGCATCTATTCTACTAAAATTTTAATACAAAACAATAATTTTCTAAATTTAAGTATTTTATTATAATTTTTTATTTTCCTTTTCTAATATATTTTAACCACTTTATATTTTTTTTAATAATCTTACGGCATTTATTACAAAATATAAATCAGAAATTACATATTTTAAGTGTTTTATTATATATTCTTATATTCTCTTTTCACTCTTCTTATCTATTTAATTAATTTTAATTACCATAGTAATTTGAGAGTATTTATTTTACATGTCAACCATAATAATTTGACCGGTTAAATGAATTTGTTCTTAACAAAATTTAAAAACAGTTAATAGATAGTTTTTTATATGTTTACATAATCAGTTAGGCATAAAAATTCATGTAGCCATCTAGGCACGAATCATTTTCCTGGGTATCAAATTTTGAGTTCTAAAATTAGGCCCGTTTGAGTATTATAAATTTATGGGTAAATTTTGAGTCAAATTTTTTCGGGTCTAGATAAGTACTGTTCTGATGTATGAAAACCCAAAATATCTAAATAACCAATGTATCTAAAGATGGTCAGATATTTGTATCAAAATAACCATATTACCCGACTCATTCCAGATCTTTTGAATACAATTAATTATATGGTTACATATCTAAAATACATAACACTAATTATGAAAAATAAATATCAATATATTAAATCGTAAGAACTAATATCCACCGGATGTGCAGATCAAACTCTAGTATCTAATTATAAATGAAGCGTTTCAACTATTTACAAAATGATACTTTTATAATAATTGATTAATGTTTCAATTTCATTTATTTATAAGTTAAATCATTGTAAGTCACATCTATGAAAGTGAATAGAAGATTGCTTAATCATTTTATTAGACTTGTACTTTAAATATAATATTTGAATCGCTTCAACTATTTCGTTTCTGGTATATACATCTTTCCTTCCAAATGGAACTATAACTTCATTTAGTTCTAGTTAGATTCAAATTAACTTTTATTGCAGTTATGTTGGTTAATCCTCTTAGATTTGTAAATATATTTTTATTAAATTTTATATAAGTTGGCATATATGTTTTAGAGAAGTATGAAATATGAAGTTTTAATGAATTGGGTGTTGCATCAAAGAACATAACCAATGAAACTTTGAAAATCATGCACATATATGGAAATTTACAAAATGACTAAATTAGAATTTATGTGCATAAAAAGTAAAATCATACTGTATTAAACAATTTTATATTATCATCATTATAAATCCGATTTCAGGTATATATATTGGATTACAAATATTCTTGAATTTTTTTTCCAGCAGATGGAGGCAAAATGTCTTCCAAAATAGAAGGCAAAATCAGCATCCATCCAGAACACCCTAAAATAAGATGAAATGAAAAGCTTTTGGCAATTATCGAAATCTGAAACTTTGTAAGAAAAGCAAGAACCAATTATTTTTTTTATTTTATTGTACACTAAATATTATTTTATAAAACAATTATAATAATAGTTATTTTAATATTTTTCACTATTTTTAAAAATGAAAAATATAAAATATAAATTTGTTTTTAAAATTTGTTTAAGTATTAGTTATTTTAACTGAATTAAATTTTATCATTTTTAATATATAAATATATGTATAAAAATAGTGGGGGTAGTGTGTTATTCCTTGTTCGAAAACGCAGCGACTACAACTGTTTAATCTCCAGAAAACGTTGATCGGCACTCAACCGTGGTGATGTCAGTCAACTCGCTAAAAATTGGATTAAAAACATTGATTTTCCCTTAAATTTCAAGTTCAAAGTCATGATTGAAGGTGGACACTTTATAATAGGACCAGAACATAAAAAAAAACAAAGTATAAAATGTGATAGTTGTAAGAAACAAATCTTGAGTGGCGGAGATTAAGGTTGTAGTTTGATGATGACTGATGAAGAATCCCAGGGCGTTTAGGTAATTTAAAATTAAGAAAAATGAGAAATGTAACAAAAATCAGTCACTTCTCCTCAAACCCGTGACTTATACGGAATATGTGAGAGATGAGACCACCGGAATACATCATATGCACTTGTTTGTTATACATTTTCTTATATATAAGAAGAGCATTTTGAAAATCCTCACACTAATTTTCGATTAATCTCCACTTAATTTCTGATTTTATCACTATGTTCTAGATCCACCCCGAACGTACAAGGGACGCCTACTGAATTTCCGAACGAGGTGTTATTGTAAAGATAAAATTTATATAGGTGCAAAATTAATAGGTGAAAAAAAGAAAATACGATATGGATTGTGAAAAGTATAAATTAGGATGTTGAATCTTTACTACCATTGTTGATGGTTTAAGGATTGCTAAGACAAAGTAACCAAATGAAGGGAGTTGCAGTCTATACTTTGTAACCATTTAAATCTAGAAAGGTATTAGTTGTAGGGGTGGGTATGGGGCGAATAATACCATATTTTAGTATTTGTTATTTGATTCGTACTTCACAGATATATGATTTTCTCAAATAATTTTAATCATAGATCGCTTTTACATAATTTTCCCTCAAAATGATGTAAACTCAAATTTAATTTGTGTTTTGCTCCAGTGGTTTCCTTCATTTTTCCTCTAAAAAAATATTTTAAATATACATTATGTTATTATTAATTCAAAAATAATTGTTACTATTATAAAACTAACAAATTTTACTCAAGTATGATTTTGTTTTAGTTAAATCTTCATTATGTACATAAGTTTAGTTTTTTTTAAAGATACAAAGGTTTATATAAATTTATAATTATATTATGAAAATATTGATAATGTTTCTAGAGTATAAATAAATATTGAATTTTTAGATATAAAACAAAATTATATAAAAGTTTAAAGATTAATTTATAAATAAAAAAATTAACACAAAATGAGGGAAAACATAAAAAAAATGAGAAAATATCTTTTTCAGTGGTGCATCATTTTCTCCTCAAAATAATGTACAATTGGAAAAAAAATTCTCTCATTTTTTATGATTTTCCTCGAAATGATGCGCCATTAGAGATGGTCTTTAGAGATGGTTTTAGAAGGAAAAACATAATTCAGAGATTTTATACATAAATTCTGTGTGGTATAATCTTTCAAACATAATGGGTATGACAACATTGTTATAATCGGCGATTAGAACATAGTTATGTCTTCTTGAGGTCAACGAAGTTATAGTTTTCTTTATTTAAAAGACCGACGGCGTGAATCACAAACAAATATATGACGCGATTTACATTAATTAATCTGTTTCCGAAGTTGGATATTCCTTGTACAGCAGCATCCAAGAAACTTAGTGCAATACGTTATACAGAACAATGTGATGAAAATGGTGGTTCTGCCAACTTATATCCGCCAAAAATCACTAGTCGATATGGTTGTGTCTATTTGGCTTCGATTGGGTGTTGAATTAAGAATATAAATAAAAAATGTTACCAATCATGAATTTGTTTTAAGATTTTGAAGTTATGTTTGATTTCTAATTGATTATTGTTGAATTACAATTTTGAGTTATAACCTTTATGAAAATGATAACTCAAATCTTAAATCTAAATCAATAAAAATTTCATGTATTAAGATTTGTTTTAAAGAAAATTTTAGGTTTGTCAATTAACTACCCACGTCTACTTTTTGAACATAAACAATTTTAACAATTTACAATTAAGATTTAAAGGCTTCTACATCCATGTTTGGGGTTCGAACCCCAGACTATGCAATTTCTTGTTTCGAAGAGAACGGTTTATTAATGCAGAATATAGACAAAAGACGTACAAGAGATCTTCAACATGGTGCAAGTAAATCTGGCAAGGAGATATTCATAGGACGGCTCGGATGATGCAGTTAGGCGTAAATTCTCATAAGGCAAGTAGTGTTATCGGTTGTTGAATCGTCTATGTAAACTTTCTCATAATTGTAATATCATAATAAATAAACGTAGAATGTACCTTTAGTATATACTACCTCCGTTCCTGAAAATAGGATTTTTTTTATTTTACTTTTATTCCATAACGATAGACTTTCTATATTTTTAAGGTATTTTTTGATACTTTTAAACATTGAAAACAATTGAATTGACTAGATATTGTTGGTTCATAGTTATTGGAAAGTGTATAATAAATATAAATAAAAAATTAATTGAAGATATTGATTGTTTTCTTAATATGCGTGAATTATCTAGAAAATCTTATTTTCAGGAACATAGGGAGTATTAATTAATACGATATATTTAACAATTTAATATGGTCATATATTTGTTAGCCAAAGTTTTTCTCTAAACTATACCAAAAAGCTTTTCTAAAATCATATTTTCATTTTAATTAGTTAAAAGTTTCTATAATTTTAGTTGTTATTTTTTTGTGATTAAAAAGTTATGTGAATAAAATATTTGTATAAGTTCTACTTAAATAATCAATTAAAATTTTCAAATTATTTTACTTTTTAATATTGTTGGGTAATTAAAATTTTATGTAAATTAATTATTTGTATATATACAGAACTTTATATATATATATATATATCTCAACATCCTTAGCTGATTTTAGTTTACGTATTTTATTTTTTTAAATATTCTTACTAAAATATTATTTATATTTAAAAAATAAGATATACGGTAACTTATACCTCAAAATTATTACCAATCACTAATATTGATAAAAAAGGTAACTTATATTTTTACTGCGAATCCACCACATAAATCTACAGGTTTTGCTACATAATTTTTAATGCAAATTACATCAAAATATAACTTTTATTATAACTCAACTCTAATACTACATGTTACCAGTCACCAGTTCGAAACCTATGAATTTCTCAAAAAAAAAACAACTATGAAACTCTGTTTTTCTATGATAATCATTGGCAATGGTTTGATTGATCAATCGGTCAGCTAGGCATTTCTTGAACCTTGGTGTTACTATTTGAGTAAAATATTTAACTCAAATAAAATAAAAATGAAATTGTAATTGTAGACTAGTCCTTTTTTTTGGTGCACCATTGTAGACTAGTCTCATAAATGAAATTAATACTCCCATATACGACATTTACAATTTTATTTTTTATTTCCATCAGATATTTTTTATTTTCTCAAAGGAATATGCGACATTTACGGTTATATATAGTATGACAAATTTAACCTAAAAAGGCAAAATCAAAAACAAAGGCGTCAGTGAGAAAAACAAGACGCACGTTGTGTCTCAAGAAGACTAAAGAACGAGTATTCCAATTTCCTGGGAACAAATAATGGCTCGCCGTAATGAAGAAGAAGGATCTATTGGGACCTCCATGCATGGAGTCACCGCCAAGGAACATGTTTTCTCTTTCTCTGTCCAAGGCGAAGATGGCCCGTCATCCCGTATCGTTCCATATGATGATCCAACGGCTAAGTTTGCCTTGCCGGTCGACTCAGAACATAAAGCAAAAGTGTTCAAACCATTGTCATTTGCGAAACCACACATGAGAGCTTTCCACTTAGGATGGATCTCTTTCTTCACTTGCTTTATCTCCACGTTTGCCGCCGCACCTCTCGTTCCCATCATCAGAGACAACCTCGATTTGACCAAAACTGATATAGGAAACGCAGGAGTCGCCTCCGTTTCCGGTGCCATTTTTTCAAGGCTTGCTATAGGAGCTGTTTGTGACTTGCTCGGGGCTAGGTACTTAACAGTGTTTCTACTCTGCATTTCTTTTTTTTTCATAGTGCACTGCATTTATGTTTATGTAAGAATTAGCTTAATGGTGAAACCATTTTGAATATAGAAATATCGATCTAACGTACATATTGTTAGAACACATGCATTAAGGATCCACCAACATGAACAATTGAAATCATGATGGGAATTAATTACATATCTCGTGATTTTCATAGTTTTAAGAAAGAAAACGTACAAAAATTGCCATACTTTTTGACAGATGCTATATTCTTATCGTGATATTTTGTTAAATCTATTAGGAGATCGTGAACGAATATCTCAATAGAGACATGTCAATTTTCGTTCAAAAGTTTTTCCAATCAACGTTTACATGCCTTGTGAAATATCCACAGCCATTTTCAGTCAAACCTATTTATAGTCTTTTATGAACAAACTTTATGATCTACGTATACATCACATTTTCCACCGTTAACTTAAGTGGTCTCCCACTGAAAAAAAATAAATCTACACTTTAATAATTAACCAATAAAATAAAACAGGTACGGAACGGCGTTTCTCCTGATGCTGTCAGCTCCAGCAGTGTTCAGCATGTCTTTTGTAGCTGACGCTGGTGGCTACTTATCCGTCCGGTTCATGATCGGTTTTTGTCTAGCCACCTTCGTGTCATGTTCATACTGGACCAGTGTGATGTTCAATGGAAAGATCATTGGACTCGTCAACGGATGTGCCGGTGGTTGGGGAGACATGGGAGGAGGCGTGACTCAGTTACTCATGCCAATGGTCTTCCACGTCATCAAAGTCGCTGGAGCCACTCCCTTCACGGCATGGAGGATTGCGTTCTTCGTCCCCGGCTTTCTTCAGGTCATCATGGGAATACTTGTGCTCACTCTTGGACAAGATCTTCCTGATGGGAATCTAAGTACTCTGCAGAAGAAAGGAGACGTTACCAAAGACAAATTCAGCAAGGTACTAAATGAAGCAATTAAATCACAGAAATACAGTAGAACCAACCTCTATAACTCGGATAAACTAGCTAGTAATTTCTATAAACTAATAAATTCCGTTGGTTTTAGTTTGGTTTAATATTGTATATGACACAAATCGATAAAATAATAATATAATAATTTTTCAGAAAATTTTATGTGAGTATATTTTACCATTAATATTATAAATTAATAATTTATATGCATTTTATATAAGTACAAACTAATCATTATATCGTTAATTTCATATTCGCAATAAAATTATCTTTATATTTTTAACATTTAATATATTTTAATGAAATTTAGTATAATCATATCTGAACACAAAAACATATTTTGTATATACCAAATAATATAACAAAATAAAAAAAATGTAGAATTGCAAAATGTTAATAAATATATATACACTCAAGTCAAATATTTTTTTTTACTTTAGAAAAAAATATCTTAAAATAGAAAAATCCTAAACAGAAAACTTTTTATAAATTAATAAATCTATCAATTAATAAAATATCAAAATTTAAATATTATTAATTTATAGAGTTTTTACTGTATATTCAAAAAAGAATTACTTACTAAAAAGGATATATTCAAAAGTAGACCTTTATATTTTTGATATGGATGATATACTGACGAGACTGACTAAGAGCATGCTTATCGCGGGCTCTAAAGCCCTGGTCCTTATGTTTTTGGGCTAAAAATAAATGAAAAATGGTGAATAAAACTAAGAGACATCGCACAAAGTCCTTGGTTTGGATACAAATTGGGCCGGTCCTTCAGACATGTGTCAGCAGGAGATTGGACATAGCAAATTAGGGCAAAAGCAGTTTGTCTCGATTGACAAACCTATCTTCTTCTCTCCGCTCTCTCTTCTCAACGGCGACTCTCTTGGCGATTTTCTGTGTTCTCTCCGCTCTCTCTCTGTCGACGGCGTGTTCCTTGGCGAATCAACGACGTGGGCTCCTGCATCACTCTCTCGACTCAGACAGACATCGCGGTCGATCCTTCTCCGATTCCATCCAGATTTCGTTCCCTCGACATCGATTCTCTTTCGATTGAGACAGACAAATAGGTACGTCGATCTATCTCCTCCGCATCTGTTGTTGTTGCTAGTTGATTCCGGTTTCAATTGTCGGTTTCAATTGTTGGTTTAACCTGTTGTGATGTGGAATCTGATAATTGTGGAATCTGATAATTGTGTAGTTTTTTTGCTAAAATTTGGGTAATAATTGTGTACTTGATCTAAGAAAAAATATGGTTGATAGAGTAGTCGGTTTTAATTTTTGTGATTGGTTATAGAGTACTCGGTTTCATTGTTGTGATTTGTTAAAAAGGTTTTGATCATGTTGGTTTCATTGTTGTGATTTGTTAAAAGCTTGTTGTAGTTTAATTGTTGGTTTCAATTGTTGTAGCTTTTGATCATAGAGAGTGGGTCAGTGGAAAAGTAAGCAGGTCATTTAGTTGGGATGTTGTGGTCACGTAGTTACTTGTAGAGTAGTAACTAATAAAAATCACTTGTAGTTTGTAGTTACTTGTAACTAGTTTATTGATAAGTTAATGCTAACGATTGTTTGTTTAGTTACTTGTAGAGTAGTAACTACTAAAAATCAATTGTAGGTTAGTAGTTTGTTTATAATAACTCACGATTGTAGGTGTTTGTTGTGTAATAAGTAGTGTAGTTGTTAATGGTAATAACTCACGATTAGACCTTGGTAGATAATGGTTTGGTGGTTGTCACTTATTACTTGTAGCATTATTGAAGTATAAAATCCCATCCTTATGTAGCTAATTATATCCTTACTCCTCTTTCTCTCTTCTTTAAAAAAAACTGCTATGGATTCAACGAATCCTGACATGGATTCAACGAATTCATATAGCCAATATCGTAGTAATTACGTAGGGCTTCTAACCAGTCAAGGAGAAAATGTAGTTTTCTCTCAAGAAAACTTTCAAACCTTTCCTTTTGAAAGTTTTCCCTCTAGTGTTGGAGAACCCGACATCCCTCCTTTCAGTTCCCAACACTCAGAGGCTCCAGCTGTAACTGAAGACACACCGCCGGTTGCTCGGGAGAGAAAGAAATGGACGCCAGCGGATGATGAGGTTCTGATTAGCGCCTGGCTAAACACTTCTAAGGACCCCATAGTTGCAAACGAGCAAAAGATGGGCACCTTCTGGAGACGAGTTGAAGCATACTACGCAGCAAGTCCTCACGTTACCCAGAGTGGTGGTGCGAGCTCTCATAAGAATCTAAAGCAGAGGTGGTCAAAGATCAATGGGAAGGTGAACAAGTTCTGTGGAGCTTACGCTGCTGCAGAGAGACGACAAACAAGCGGGCAGAATGAGAACGACGTGCTAAAGGAGGCTCATGTGATCTACTTCAAAGACTACAACACCAAGTTTACTCTAGAGCATGCTTGGTGTATCTTGAGGTATGAACAGAAATGGATGTGTCTCAACACAAATGCTACTGGTAAGAGGAAAACAACTGACGTCCATCCACAAGCTTCGAGTGCCACTGCCAGTGCCAGTGCCAGTGTTGATGTTGATGAACATGAGAAGCGCCCTGAAGGTATAAAGGCAGCAAAAGCAAGAAGGAACAATGCTAAAGGGAAATCTTTTGAGGAGTATAAGGACATGTGCAGCCTGAAGATGGTTGATCTAGCTCAGAAGGAGAAACTATGCAAGCTCTCCATACTTGACACTCTCCTTGCTAAGAAGGATTCACTCACGGAGGCTGAAGAAATAGTCAAGGATAAACTGCTTGCCCAGTATTTCTAACTATGAATCATATGTGTTAGCTTGTTGTTTTATTTGAATTTTCTGTTTTCTTTGAACTATGCATTTTATGTTTGAACTCCCTTGTCTACTTCATCTTGTGGTTTATGAAATAAAATAGTGTGTTCCCTGTTCTCTACTATCCATATAAATATATGTCTGAAATATATGTGCTTTTAAATATATGAAATAAAATAGTGTGTTGTGCTTTTCATTGCAGGTTAAAGGAAAATGGGAAACTACAGCTATACGCAGCCATCATGGTCAGAGGATTATTATGACAACGACACCGACGCCGACAGTGGGTACAACCAAACAGAGGCTGATATACTCCTCGACCAAGCTGAGATTGATGCAACGCGGCGTCAGTACCCCCCCCAGCCTGAAGTAGAGTTTGGCTTCCCGAAAGAGTGCTACTGTGGTGGTGAACCACATACCGCCACTTCCTACACAGCAACTGATCCTGGGAGGAGGTTCTACACCTGTGCAAACAGAGACGACGGAGACTGCCATGTCTGGAAGTGGTGGGATGTGGCGGCTACAGAGGAGATCAGAGCCATATCCACACAGTGTCAGCAGCTCAGTGATAAGGTTGATTATCTCTCATTTCTGAGTGACTACGAAACTCAGCTTGATGAGGCTAAGGTATTGCATAACGAGACAGAGCAGAAGTTGGTGAGGCTTGAGAGAATTGGGAAACGCTTTGAACTCGTTCTAGGTGCTATGCTTGTTGTGTTAGTGATAATAGGTATGGTGATTATCTTTAAGTAGTGCTGGTCATAAGCTACTGCTTCTTGTATGTCTTTAAGTAAACTTGTACTCGGTTTTTATCTTGTAACTTGTACTCGGTTTAATGCAGTTGTTGTAAACTCGGTGTAATATGTGAACTTGTATGTTATCTTCTAATGCAGTTGTAGTATCTTGTATCTTGCACTTTGTATCACATGTATACTACTATTACACCTAAAAATCACATGTCTGGTTGGTACACTAGCAATCACAACACGAGTGTAAAAAGATCACATGCATACTACTATTTTAACTAACAATCACATGTCTTTGTTTCAGTGTAAAATATCACAAGAACCATCATCACGGGATTTTCCCAACATCAAGATGACTATCTCATACTTATGCTATAAATATGACAAATGCCGTGTGTTTACAAATACACAAATCCCCCATCTTCCACTCATACTTTTTTTTCTCCACTTAAATGGCATCTTCTTCCCATTACCATTATCATTACAACATAAATGACGATGCAGATTTAGAAGTTCCGTTCGGGGAATTTTTTACCAACAATCCTATTCCAGAACCAAAAGAGCGGAAAAAACGAATTTTTATCGAGAGAAACCGGGAAGATGGCAACACCATGCTTTGGAATGATTATTTTAGCGAAACTCCTACATACCCGCACAATTTATTCAGGCGACGTTTTCGAATGAACAAGTCTTTGTTCTTGAGTATTGTGCATCGTCTCTCTACAGAAGTAGAGTATTTTCGACCTACACAAGATGCAGTCGGTAGGTCGAGTCTATCTCCCCTCCAAAAATGTACCGCAGCTATTCGTCAATTGGCGTATGGTGGTGGAGCTGATACAGTTGACGAATATGTACGACTTGGTGAAACAACAGCTGCTAAATGTTTGCACCATTTTACCGCCGCAATAATCCACTTGTTTGGCGATCAATACCTCAGACAACCCACACCGGAGGATCTTCAAAGACTACTCCAAATTGGTGAAGAACGTGGATTTCCCGGGATGGTTGGAAGCATCGATTGTATGCATTGGAAGTGGAAGAATTGCCCCAGCACTTGGAAAGGAATGTATTCACGCGGAACCGGAAAACCAACATTAGTGTTGGAGGCGGTTGCTTCATATGACCTCTGGATATGGCACGCTTTTTTTGGAGCTCCAGGTACCATGAACGATCTTAATATTCTTGATCGGTCACCTGTTTTTGATGACATTATTAACGGGATAGCTCCGGAAGTAAACTTCTATGTCAATGGAAGGGAGTACAATTTGGCTTACTATCTGACGGATGGTATTTATCCAAAATGGGCAACTTTTATTCAATCTATCACACTACCACAGGGTCCCAAAAATTCTTTATTTGCTAAAAAACAAGAATCCGTTCGAAAAGATGTTGAGCGTGCCTTTGGAGTCCTGCAAGCTAGGTTTGCCGTTGTTAGAAATCCATCTAATTTATGGGATAAAAAAAAAATTAAAAATATTATGAAAGCTTGTCTCATACTCCATAATATGATTGTCGAAGATGAACGGGATTCGGACACTGTTGAAGAATTTCAAGATGAAGAATTTACATTTACCGTAAAAAAGTCTATAAAACAACCTATTGTGGATGGTCGTCGCGAAGAAGTTAAGGATCCACATATTCATCATCAATTAAAACAAGATTTGATTGAAAATATATGGGAAATGTTTGGACATCTTGAAAATTAGATATGATGTTTTAGTTTTTATGAATTCAATAAAATGTTGGTTTCTTTAATATTTCTTCTTTGTAATTTTTTTCCTTTTTCCAAGTTTCTATTATTTTCCTGTTTTTTATTTTAATGTTTAATATTAATTTTAAATAAATATTTTGAAAAAAAAATAATTCTTAAGATACAACTATAAGTCCTAGCAATAATGTGATCATTTTGATGTGTCTCTACACTTTGTCTCTTAACATCATTATATTATTAAAATACACCTAAGGACTTGGTTTTTGGTCCTTGCAATAAGGATGCTCTAATATCCTCTCTCTATTATATTAAATGTTTTCTCTGAACGAAACCTTGTGGTTACGGAACCAAAGCCATAATTATGCTTTGACCTCACAAATTATATATTTTCGATGTACACAGTTGACATGTCTATATTACAATTATTTACTCCTTCCATTTCTAAAAAATTATATTTTAAGTTTTTTATATTTTTTTAAAAAAATAGAAAATTATAATTATCAATGCATTGTTTTTTTAATGAACTATTCCCCATAATTTTTAACCAATAAAATTTTAATAAATATAATTATATTTTTTTGAAATGTACAATTTATCATTAATCAATATATTAAAAATACAGAAAATGTAAGTTTTTTAAGAACATGAATCTTTTAAAAACGGAGAGAGTATTTATTTAGGTGCACATAAGAATTCCGGTTTCCTTAACACAATATCTTTTGTTCTTTTAGGTGTTTTGGTATGCTGTGCGGAACTACAGAACACATCTTTTGTTCATTCTCTATGGATTTTCTATGGGAATAGAAATGACCATCAACAATGTTATCTCTGAGTATTTTTTCGACAGGTTTGCATTCACTTCCATTAACAAATATAAAAATGTTTATAATTCCTAAATTATGTTGTTATTAGTGTATGGATTTTAATAATTTTAATAGAGTCCACTATTATTGTTTAATAAGATTTGTTAATTCTATGTAAATTGTTTGATTCAATAATTTACGATTTAGTTATTGGGTTTTGATTCTTAATATAGTTTAAGTCATTAATCATAACTTTCAGAATATTAATTATATCCCTAGGGTTTTAAATCGGAAATTCGGCCAAAAAAATCATGAACTTTGCACGAATTGCCATAATAAATACAAACATATTGGCTGGCCAAAAAAATACCGAACTATATTTGACTTTAAACTTTAATGAGTAAGTTATCGCTAACTCGCCAAATTAAACACACCGTTACAGAATGATTAAACGACGTTTGCAAAGATCGTTAAGTAAAACGACGTCGTTTTGAGATGGAATGAAACGACGTCGTTTTACTTATTTTTATTATCAAAAATATGTTGTTCGCGTGGATCGAACCTAAGAACTCATGCCCAAATGACGAGGTTTCTTGCCACTAGACTACTGTCACTTTTAAGAATATCCATAACATGTTTTCTTTTATTGAGTATCAAACAAAACTCAAAAATCTAAATTCTTTTTAAAAAATTCCAAAAAATCTTAAAAATTCAAGAAAATTCTGAAAATTAAAATTTAAATTGAAATTACAAATAAGTTTTTTTTTAAAAAAAAATCAATACATTAAAAATTTCAAAAAATCTAAAATAATTCAAAAATGCAACGAATTAAGTTTAATGATTAAAAAACTTGAAAAATATTTTTAAATAAATTAACGTATGTAATATAAAATAAAAATGATATTTATCACACTATAGATTTTAGTATGAATAATGCATTTAAGATAAAATAGACAAATGATAATTAAGATACAATAAACAAATGATATTATCACAAAAAGTTTTTCTAAAATATGATAATAATTAAATGAAAAACATTTGTAGTGTGATAAATATCATTTTTCTATTTTATCTCAAATATATTAATTTATAAAAAAATGTTTGATTAATGTATTAAGATAAAGAAACTCAAATGATCTTAGATACATTAATTTTTATTAAAAAAAATAATGTTTTGAATTTTTTTAAATATTTATAATTTCAATTTTAATTTTAATTTTCAGAAATTTCTCGAATTTTTAAGATTTTTTGGAATTTAAAAAAAAATTAGATTTTTCGAGATTTGTTTGATACTCAATAAAAGAAAAAATGTTATGGAAATTCTTAAAAGTGACAGTAGTCTATAGAAACCTCGTCATTTAGCCATGAGTTCTCAGGTTCGACCCACGCGAACAACATATTTTTGATAATAAAAATAGGTAAAACAACGTCGTTTCATTCCATCTCAAAACGACGTCGTTTTACTTAACGATCTTTGTATTTAACGATGATTAACCACCGTCTTAACGGTTAGTTAACGGTGTCTTAATTTGGTCGGTCAATCAAAGTTTCTTAATAAACTGATAAAATTCAACAAAAGTTCAGGTTTTTTTTTGCCAGTCTCGAGTCCATGTTTCTTTTGGCCATTCTTACCATGTTCAGTGTTTTTTTGGCCGAATTCTCGTTTTAAATCTGTTATAACATAATTTTTTGGAGTTTCTGTTAACAATACTATCTACGAACTTAATATAACTTTATGCAAATTTAACAAATGCTTCAACTTATAAATTTAACCAACTCTATTAAAATTCAAATCCCACAAACCCTCTAAATTTCTCTCAGATTTAAATTTCTTCCATCACAAGTAACTTGACTTGCTTGTTTTGTTTTACGTGTATCAGGTTTCAACTCAAACTCCATACAGCTGGTATGATAGCAGCCAGCTTTGGTATGGCCAATTTCTTCGCTCGTCCAATTGGTGGCTATGCATCTGACGTGTCAGCTAGATTTTTTGGTATGAGAGGGAGGTTATGGACCCTTTGGATCTTACAAACTTCTGGTGCTCTTTTCTGTATTTGGCTCGGCCGTGCTACTTCGCTTCCTATAGCTATTTTAGCTATGATGCTCTTCTCAGTCGGTGTGCAAGCTGCTTGTGGGGCCATCTTCGGCATCGTTCTTTTTGTTTCGCGCCGTTCTCTAGGGATAATATCAGGACTGACCGGCGCAGGAGGAAACTTCGGTTCAGGACTTACTCAACTGATCTTTTTCTCATCACCAAGATTCCATACTGCCGATGGTTTGTCGCTAATGGGAATTATGGGGATGGTCTTTACGCTTTTGGTTGCATTTATACATTTTCCTCAATGGGGAAGTATGTTTTTTGGACCAACAAGTGACCAAAAACAATCAAAGGAAGAGCATTATTATGCTGCCGAGTGGACTGAGGAAGAGAAGCGGCAAGGATTGCATGAAGGTAGCCTTAAGTTCGCAGAGAATAGTAGATCTGAAAGAGGCAGAAAGGCAGCTCTGGATGGCGCCTCCACACAGCCAGCAAATGGAAATCCGGCTGTTGTTTAGTCATGGAGTAGTATTCTCATCTCCACGTGTACACACGTACACATATAAAATAAATCTCGAGAGGCATATTATGTTATGCTATGTTATGTTATATAGACATATTAATATTCCTGTTGATGTTGGTTATACATATTGGTGTGTCACAGTGTTTTATACCCAATGAGCTCTTAATTAATTTGAGTACATGAGATTTCATATATTCAAATTTAGTTTTCTGTGGCTTGTTTCTTTTTTTATACGAAGTTTTTGTTTTCCATCTAGTACCTTCATTTCATGAAATTGAAATATTTCTTTGTGTATATGCATATTACCTATTGATCAACTTGATTATTTATACTTTTATGTTATTTAACTAATGTACATAATTACTTTGTTCATCATCAATCCCATTGACAAAACGATGTTTCTGTTTCTTGTTTTATATGAAGTTTTTCTTTTACAACTAATACTTTCATTTTATGAAATTGACATGTTTCTTAATTTGAATATGCATTACATATTGATCAACTTGATATATTTATAAATTTATTTATTTAATAAACGTCCATAATTACTTAGTCCAATATCAAAATCACATTAAAATGGCTGTATTGGTTAACTCATATCTGTATATATTGAAAAATATAGTGTGTAACTTGAACTCTTCATATGGCAGGTATAGATATCACTCTTTTTTCTTAACAATTTTTGTTATCTTTGTTTTTAGTAGGTGATTATCTACGCATACACACATTTTTCACCTTTTCATACATATATTAACGTATTTCATTTTATATTTGCAAAAAAGAAACTACGCAGTCTAAAGAGAATAATACAAAAACAAAATTGCCAAAATTTGGTTTAATACAATTTTTTTTAAAGCTAAGAAACTTTAGCAAACTAGATTTTGTGATCCGTTAAGAAACTTTCCAGTCTCTGTTTCTATGTCACTTTCTTAATAGTCTAAAGTAATGTTTTTCTTATCAAGGATTAATGTTCTGAGATATTTAACTGTTACAGAAGTCAGATATGTTTAATTTCATGATGGGTAGGTACAAATGGCATGCTGCCTTTTCATGAGCAGTCAAGTTCGTAATAAAATCTTGTAATGTTACAATGTGGAGTGAACCAAAGTTTTGTTACTGATAATGTATAAATGCTTTTCTTGTTTTTTTTTTTTTTTTGACATAAGGGCAGCTTTTCTTGTTTTTGCTGTTACGTCTTAGTATTTTGCAAAACTAATGAAATAACAGCAAAAACAAGCAAAACATTAATACATGATCAGTAACAAAACTTTAGTTCACTTCATTTTAATACGAACTTGACTGCTCGGTGAAAAGGCAGCAGAGGCGGCCCTTGGGCCAAGCCAAGGAAGCAGTGGCTTCCAGCTGTTTCATTATAAATATTATTTCGGCCAAATTTTAACAAAACCTCCCTGTAGTCTAGTGGTAAAACATGAAAGCTATAGACTTGCTTACACCAACCCAGGTTCGAATCACCACCAACACGGCTGTTTTTTTATAATTTGCTTCTGGTCCTGGTTTTTCTAGGACCGGCTCTGAAAGGCAGCATGGCATTGGTACCCATCATGAAATTGAACATATCTGACTTCTGTAACAATTACACATATCTCAGAAGTGCTGAAAAAGGCGACACCTTTTACTTTTATTTTGTTGTTTAAAGACACATTCCAATATGGATATCTATTGAATTTTTTTTTTAAGTTCAAATAATTGTAATCATAGATTGTTACCAATCGACGATTAGCACTTTGTTATGTCTTCGTCAGGTCTACCAAGTTGCAATTTTATTAATTAAAACTGGCAGCGTGATACATAACAAACATATATATATAACTAAATCTTGCACAAACGATGAGTCGGGCCTGGTAATACTCCCATATCACCCACATATATCTTCCATCAAATATATTTTTTTAATTTTCTTAAAGGAACATGCAACATTTCTCGGTTACAAAAAAAAAACATGCTACATTCTTATGGTTATATATATGGTACGAAAAACTAAACCTAAATTAAAAAAAAAAGCAAAAGCAAAGGCGTGAGTGAGAAAAACAAGACGAAGGAGGCTTCTTCTCCAACTTCCTGGGAACAATAATGGCTCACCGTGATGAAGAAGGATCTATTGGGACCTCCATGCATGGGGTCACCGCGAAGGAACATGTTTTCTCTTTCTCTGTCCAAGGCGAAGATGGCCTGTCTTCCCATAGCGTCCAGTCTGATGATCCAACGGCTGAGTTTGCCTTGCCGGTCGACTCAGAACATAAAGCAAAAGTGTTCAAACCATTGTCATTTGCGAAACCACACATGAGAGCTTTCCACTTAGGATGGATCTCTTTCTTCACTTGCTTTATCTCCACGTTTGCCGCCGCACCTCTCGTTCCCATCATCAGAGACAACCTCGATTTGACCAAAACTGATATAGGAAACGCAGGAGTCGCCTCCGTTTCCGGTGCCATTTTTTCAAGGCTTGCTATAGGAGCTGTTTGTGACTTGCTCGGGGCTAGGTACTTATAGTGTTTCTACACTGCGTTTATATTTATATAAGAATTAGCTTAATGGTGAAACCATTTTGAATATAGTAATATCGATTACATATTGTTAGAACACATGCATTAGATATAGGATCCACCAATATGAACAATTGAAATCATGATGGGAATTAATTACATATCTCGTGACTTTCATAGTTTTAAGAAAGAAAGCTTACAAACCTATTTATCCACATCCATTTTCAGCCAAACCTATTTATGGTCTTTTATGAGCAAAATTTTATGATCTACGTATACATCACATTTTCCACCGTTAACTTAAGTGGTCTCCCACTAAAAAAAATAAATCTACAATTTAATAATTAACCAATAAAATAAAACAGGTACGGAACGGCGTTTCTCCTAATGCTGTCAGCTCCAGCAGTGTTCAGCATGTCTTTTGTAGCTGACGCTGGGGGCTACTTATCCGTCCGGTTCATGATCGGTTTTTGTCTAGCCACCTTCGTGTCATGTTCATACTGGACCAGTGTGATGTTCACTGGAAAGATCATTGGACTCGTCAACGGATGTGCCGGTGGTTGGGGAGACATGGGAGGAGGCGTGACTCAGTTACTCATGCCGATGGTCTTCCACGTCATCAAAGTCGCTGGAGCCACTCCCTTCACGGCATGGAGGATTGCGTTCTTCGTCCCTGGCTTTCTTCAGGTCATCATTGGGATTCTTGTGCTCACTCTTGGACAAGATCTTCCTGATGGGAACTTAAGTACTCTGCAGAAGAAAGGAGACGTTTCCAAAGACAAATTAACCAAGGTACTAATGAAGCAAGTAGATCACAGTAGTATATTCAAAATTAGTCAAAGTATATTTACTCTGAACCAAACCTTGTGACTTGACAACGAAAAACATAAGTAGTCCTCTCCGTTTGCTTCGACCATTCAATCTCTATATATTTGATCTACTACACCTGTGACATGCCTAAATTGAAACTGATATTTATTTGTTTGTGTACACATAAGCATTCCGGTTTTTCTAAACTCGATTTGTTTTGTTTTTTTAGGTGTTTTGGTATGCTCTGAGGAACTACAGAACATATGTCTTGTTCATTCTCTATGGATTTTCCATGGGAATAGAAATGACCATCAACAATGTTATCTCAGAATATTTTTTCGACAGGTTTGCATTCGATTGCTTTATCAAATGTTAATATTCTAACGGGAATTAGTAGGAATTGTTTTTTTTGTTGGTTATTATAATTCTTATATTTTGTTTGTTATTGGTTTATAGATTCTAACAGTTTTAAAGAATATCCAAACATTGAAATTTAATCAACTCTATGCATTGGCTTTCTTAAAGCTGTGAACTTTCTGCAAACTTAACATAACTCTATGCAAATTTAACAAATATCCAAACAATGAAATTTAATCAACTCTGTTAAAATTCAAGCCTCACTAATCCCTTAATTTTCTTTTCAGATTTATGTATCTTCCATCAAGAGTAGCTTAACTTATTTTTTTGTTTACGTACATAAGGTTTCAACTTAAACTCCATACAGCCGGTATGATAGCAGCCAGCTTTGGTATGTCTAATTTCTTCGCTCGTCCTATTGGTGGCTTCGCATCTGACATGTCAGCTAGGTTTTTCGGTATGAGAGGGAGGTTATGGACCCTTTGGATCTTACAAACTTCTGGTGGTCTTTTCTGTGTTTGGCTCGGCCGTGCTACTTCACTCCCCATAGCAATTTTATCCATGATGCTTTTCTCCTTCGGGGTGCAAGCTGCTTGTGGGGCCATCTTCGGCATCGTTCCTTTTGTCTCGCGCCGCTCTCTAGGGATAATATCAGGACTGACCGGCGCAGGAGGAAACTTTGGGTCGGGTCTAACTCAACTGGCCTTTTTCTCTTCATCAAGATTCCATACTGCCGATGGTTTGTCGCTGATAGGAGTTACAGCGATGATTTTTACGCTTTTGGTTGCGTTTATACATTTTCCACAGTGGGGAAGTATGTTTTTGGGACCAACAAGTGACGGTAGACAATCAAAGGAAGAGCATTATTATGCGGCGGAGTGGACTGAGGCAGAGAAGCTGCAAGGATTGCATGAAGGCAGCCTTAAGTTCGCAGAGAATAGTAGATCTGAAAGAGGCAAAAAGGCAGCTACGGACGGCGCCTCCACACCGCTAGAAAATGATAATCCGGCTGATGTTTAGTCATGAAATATTGTTTTCATCTACTACATGTACACACGTACACATAAAATAAAGTGTTCTATATTAATCCAGGAGCACAATATAACTATATTTGAGTACGTGAGGCTTGATATATTCAAATTGAATTAAATTTACTTTCTGTGGCTTGTTTCTTGTTTTATATGAAGTTTTTTTCAAACTAATACATTGGGAACACGGTTTACTTTTTTATATAAATCTGTATATGTCACAATTGACAAAAGTTAGTGTGTAGCTTGATTTTTTCAGGGCAAGGTATAAGAATCACTATTTTTACATTTTTTAACTTTGGGAAACATAAAAATGAAACACAATTTAAAACTGAGTGAAAAACTCTGACAAAAAAGTACAAGTAGATTCGATTCACCTAGTACAAAGAGTGATTTAGGGTTTTTCAAAAGCTAAAAAACTAGTTTTGTCTGAGTATTTTGCAAAAACTAACGTAATAACTGCTCAAACAAGAATATTTATAAATGATGATGAATAAGAAAACAGTGGCTCACTCAACATTGGAAAATTACAAGATCCTTTTACAAATTTGAATGCCCAGTCTTCAGTAAAAATGCAGCATGTCTTTTGTAGCTGACACTGGTAGTAACTTAGCCGTCCAATTCATGATCGGTTTTTGTCTAGCTTTCGTGCCATGTCAGTACTGGATCTGCGAGATGTTCAATCGACTCGTCAACGGATATGCCGGTGGTTGGGGACACATGGGAGGAGATAGAGGTGTCAAATACAACGCCCATTTGGACTGTCTACATGGACCATTTTTTTTGGTATAACTGGTTGTTCCGTAATGAACAACGGTGCGAAAAATGTCTTGACCAGTATAGTTAGTTTTTTCTTTTAACGCCTGATTATGTTATTACAATAATGAAAAATATTACATAGACGATTCTACAGCCGATAATTTTACCACTATATACGAATAAACGTTGACTGCGTTACTCCAATTTATTCTATGAGATCAATGTTTAATGATATACCATGTATCATGCTGAAGACTTCTTGTAATCCTTTTATTTCTATAATCTGTATAATTTACGTTTTCTGAAATTTAAACCTCAGATTTACTGGTGTAGAAGCATTAAAGAACCATTAGTCAAATCACTGAACTAATGGAACTTCCACACATAGTTATTTTTAATTATAATTTTTTATTAGTTTTCATAATTAATTACTTTTTGTTTTTAATTTATCTATTTCACATTCAGATTAGTCACAATGATTTCTGTATTCATATTTACAATATCACAATAATTTATATATTGTATATTCATAATAGTTTGTTTGCTTCATATACTTGTTTTGCGAAACAAACTATAAGTAACGCTCATTATTCAAACCCACACTTTGTAAAATTTGACGAATAAATACTTGCATTTTTTGGTTGAAAACATGGACTTCTATTGTTTCTATTTAGGGCAGACCCTGAATAGAGTCAACGGATGGTAGCAGCCGAAACTTAACATCATATTCATTATGATCTCGACTTCAGAAAAATAAAATAAAAAACGAGAGAGGAAATTTAGAAAGATGAGAGAAAAATAGATCAATTGTACAACTTGGCTATGAAAAGTGGAGGATGACGATGATCTGTACGGTCCATTAAATATATAAAGTATGGATTAGTTCATATAACTTATATAGGACCAAGTGGTTATCTTTTTATTGTGATCATAATTTGATGTGTACTTTGTCCCGCGTATCTTACGCGTTTGGAAGGTCAACGAACGTGGTATGGTTGCTCCACTTATTGCGTTGCCCCCACGACTCTTTATTTAATAAAACCGCAGAAATCCGATGTTAACTAAAGTCCGGTATTATAATACTAACAAAAAGTTTCTGACTTTCTCTTTCTAGACTTTTCCTCTGTCTTTTCTCTTCAACCACCTCTGTTTTGCGACTTTATTTCCGGCCAGCGATTCCGACTTCTCTAACCGCCGCCGGTCCGGTCTCAGCTTTAATTTTTTCTTTTTTTCTTTTTTCTTTGTCTTGTCTTAGTTTACGGCCATGTCCCCTCTTCTTAGATGGTGGTCCGCCGTCGGTTTCCCGGGACACGTAGGCTCACGCTCCGTTTGTCGCCGGCGTATGCTTCTGGGGCCGTACCGTTCCCGCCTTTGGTATTGGTCGCCGGCTTCTGTCTCCCAAGGATGTGTTCGGGCTGAGAGTGGAGTGATTTGTTACGGTGGTTGGGGGCTGAATTCGGAGGAATTCTTGGCGGCGCCGGTGGTAACTCTCTGAAGATCGAGCCCAGGTTGCATGCCGATGATTTCTTTACCTCTAATATTTGTCGTTGGAGGTAGAATCGGAGGCCTTTGGTGTTCTCCCGGTGATTCCGGTGGTTTGGTTCCGTTTACGTCAGCGTCGATCTCCGTTGGGATGGAGTTGGTGATTTAAATCCGGTGAAGATGCGGTTGCGGCCCCGACGGCAAGCTCTAGCCGATCGAGACGACAAGGTTCCGGCGTCTGACACGCGTCTCCCCGCGGATCTGTGGTTTCTCCACGTGGGAGATGAGGTGGGCTGAACGGTGGTTGTTGGGCTCGGATTTTTTCTTTTGGGCTTGAGGTTTGCTTTGTCTCGTGGACTTGTAGTCTGGTATATTTGGGCATGGGTTTGGACCTTTGTAATTTACTCTTTTTAATATATATATTTCAGATGGCAAAAAAAAAAGTCCGGTATTATAATATTATACTAACGCTCAAACCGCAGAAATCTTGTCTTTCAGTGGCTTCCATTGCACAGGCCGCCAGCGTATAATTTGTTGTCTATTTTTAGTTTGTCTCGATTTATTTTAAATGTGATTTCTTTTTTATTTGACCACAAGTTTTAGATCTGAAAATCCGTATATTTCTCACGATGCTTAGACAGTGTTAAATTAACTCTGATTTGGAAAGCATATTCTTTCCAATAATAATCGAACCTGTGATGTATTAGATTTCTACTAGTTGATCACTTGATCTTATAGTTTTAGGAAAGAATTACATTCATCTATGGATTTCTACTAGACACCAACTAAACATATTGTTCATTTCTTCGTATTTCAAATCTTGATTTATTTAGATACAAATTTACTTCAACAGAAAACATTGACATGAATCCCAATAAATATACGCTGATGCAATGGAAACCACTTAAACACAAGATTTCTAGAGGTACGTTTTCTGGTTAAATGTATCGATCAAGAGTATGTAAATGCTATAATAACAGATAAATAACATTACACGATGCCTATTCCAATTAAGTCATAAGTAATCAAGTTTGTATTTTGTGGTACTGTATTAAATTGATATTTACGCGTAATATATCATACAAAACAGGAGAATTTATTTAAAAAAAACAGGAGAATTTAGTTTACAAAAAAACAGGAGAGGTTTATTCATCAACTATCGCTTTAGCAAAATAATACATTACTTGTAATTAGTTATTTAATTATATTATATTATAATAATAATTTGAGGATAAGAAACTTTAGTTTAACTCACCAATGAATCTATACTATTAAAGTACAAGCACATTTGGATTTTTTACTAAACATGCCCTTTCTTTAACTCACATTGCTTATTTCATTAAGGGTAATCAAGTAATATTAATAACTCATTTTTATTGGGTTATTTTTTTTTGATTCAGCCCACTGCCCACATCATCTCTCTTGGGCTATTTGGGCTGATTAAGAAATCAGATCCAATTCTTATTTTTTTCCCTAATTCTAATAATTTATTTTCAACCATTCTTAATATTTTGTGTAGTAAACAAAAATTAATAACTTAATTATTATGTTTTTATTTTTAATATAATTTAAGTATTCATAAAAAATTTGAATTTTTTCATTGAAAAGTATAAATCTTTACTAAAAGTATATATTTTTTTATTAAAAAATTAACCACATAATAAAATTAATATATCAGAGTTATACTAACTTAATTTTCTAAACATAAATACTCACTAAACCTGGACGTTCGGATACCCATTCTGGTACGGATTGGTTCTTTCAGATATCGAGTTTTTCGGGTTTTAAAATTAAACCCCATTCGGGTTTTGAAATTAAACCTCATTCGGATATTATAAAATTTCGGGTTGGGTTCGAGTCGGGTCTTTCCGGGTCCGAGTGGATTCGGTTCTCATGCATAAGAACCTGCAAAATAACCAAATAACCAAAGTATCTAACGGGTTCAGTTATTTGTACTTAAAGTAACCAAAGTATCTGATTCGGTTCAAATTTTTTTATCCAAATTATTCAATAGTAACCAAAATATACATTTTATACAGTTTTTGGGTAAATTTTTATCCAAACTATCATATTTTATCCAAAAATACTCAAAATTACCGAAAATAACTACTTTAGTTAACTTATAAAATTAATTAAAAAATTAAAATAATTATAAATATAATTATAACATATATTTTTAGATATATTTCGGATATCTTCGGGTACTCATTTGGTTCTCGGTTCGGGTCGGATTCGGGACCGGTTCTTCGGATATAGCAATTTAGAACTCATTCGGATATTTACCCCGGGTTTGATCGGGTTCGGGACCCTGATTTTTGGGTCGGTTTCGGGTTGGTTCTTCGGGTCCGAATATTGTGTTCTGGCCTATACTCTTTTAAAATGAAACACGATAAAGAAAAATAAAAAAGCTTAAATCTTTTATAAAAAAAACAAATATATAAAAATATGACATTTACTAAATATTTGTCAATTTAAAAAAAAATAAAGGAAAATAAACCCGCGCTTTGAAAGCGCGGGTCAAAATCTAGTCTATACTATTAAAGTAGCTGACACTTTTGGAACTTGCCCCTGAATTTTTTTAGTAAATGCAAAACAGTTCTAATTATTTACAAAACTGCACATTTCATTAACTTTTTAATTAAAACGAAATGGGCTACCGAATTTGTTTCAATGGGCTTCAAATGTCTACTTAACCCATTTTCAATTTTTAAACTAACCCATTTAAATTCTAACCCTGTACCCTAAACTCTATTCTAACCCTAAACCATATATACAAACCATCCAACCCTACGCTAATGCACTATTACAGTCAAAAATAATTTTATGAACCATAACTCAATTGAAATTAGTCCAATAGTAATACAAACCTATTATTAGCGTTAACCTATAGTCACATATTTGTTTTGTAGACCATTCAGAAAAGCATCAAAAATATCCAAACCAAACAATGTCAATGATCAAATACACGGTTTTGATTCCAATTGGAAGTTCGGGATATTTGTTTAAAATATAGCATTGAATATTCTCTCTAATAGTTCTATATTCTCTGTAATTGTTACCAACTATTAATTATCAGAATAACACAATATAGAAACAAATATTAAAAGATCTCTTGATTTAATGTCATCGATTCAAAAGTAGCAACATAAAAACAGAAATTTATTATATTGTGGCTGCTTTACGGGATCATCACGCACAAAATCTCATATATGGTAACTAATTAATTAAATTTACCAATTTTTGAATCCTAAAAATAAATTCGATTATCAAGCAAACCCGAAAAAGATCACCGAATATACCAAATTAATTCTATTTTCTAAATACTAATCCTAAAATATAGTGTAACAGTTAGGATTGAAGATACAAATTATTATTTAAATTAAAAAACAAAAATACAATCAGTGTAAAATACGTCATAACGGGTTAAATAAATAAAATCATATTACAGGTTGGAATTATTTAGAGTCTTCAAAATTTGATTCATATTTAAAATAACAAAAATATTTCATATAAATAAATTTAAGATAAATTTCATAAAATTTTAAAATATATAATTTATCAAAAATCATAATTTTTATTACGTAAAATAATTTTTCCAACAAAAAATATTTTTTCCAACAAAAATAATACCCACCATATCTTTCTGAAAAATCTTTCACATTATTAATTATTTGAAAACATTTATTAAATTAAACCACAAAATAAAATCAAGTTGAAATAACAAATAATTAAATCAACGAAATCATAATACGGGTCTAAATTATCTCAAATCCTTAAAAAATAGTTTCATTTAAAATAAAAACTAAATCATATAAACTAAATTTAATAAAATTATAGAAAATATTTGAAATGCACAAATGAATTTTTCAATACAAGAGTGTTGAAAATATATAAAATATTTTATTTAAATTAAAAAATCAGTGTAAAATAATTTTAACTTTGGTTTAAATAAATAAAATCATATTACGGGTTAGAATTATTCAGTTCTTAGCATTTTTGAAAATTTTGTTTCCTAAATGTTTATACCATATCTTTCCAAAAAATATTTCATGTTATTAATTATTTGAAAGCATTTATTAAATGAAACCTCAAAATAAAATCAAGTTAAAATAACAAATGATTAAATCAACAAAATCATAATACGGGTTTAAATTATCTCAACTCATTAAAAATAGTTTCATTTAAAATAAAAACTAAATCACTTAAACTAAATTTAATAAAATTATAGAAAATATTTTGAAACGTACAAATGAATTTTTTAATACAGAGAGTGTTGAAGATATAAAATATTTTATTTAAACTAAAAATCAGTGTAAAATAAGTTTTAACTTCGGGTTAAATAAATAAAATCATATTACGGGTTAGAATTATTTAGAGTCTTCTAAAATTTAGTCATATTTAAAATAACAAAAATAAGTCATATAAGTAAATTTAAGATAAATTTCATTAAAAAAATAACATATATAACTTATCAAAAATAATAATTTTTATTACGTAAAATAAATTTTCCAAATTTTTATGTCAAAACAAATTTTATGTCAAAAGTCTAATAACATGATAGGAACAAATTTGTTTTGACATAAAATTACGATTCATTTAGAGTTTTGTAGAAATTAATTTTAAAAGTAACTGTACAAATTATTTTTCTGCAACTAATTGTAAGTTTAATTAGTATAGATGTAGTCCCTAATAAAAAATTTAAATTTAACAATACCAAAATTTTGTATAGATTAAAACATGTTAGACACCTAAAAAAAACTTCTAATAACAAAAAAAAAATTAATACACTTGATATATATATTATGTCAAAAAAAATTTGTTACAAAAAAATATTACGTAAAAAGAAAACATACCCGCCCTTTTCAGGCTCTAGTATACTATTAAGAGACAGAGATAATTGAATATGAACAATATATGAATTATCTTATTGAAGATGATTACAAGAAGTCTTTATATAAAAGTACACAGAAGTAATAAGTGAAAGCTGTATTTAATACAAATTATATATATTGCAATATGCTTTTTCTTTCCTATCAAAATTTTCAAATATGCAATTTCAATCCGTTTCTTCCACTGTCTTCGTTTCAAGACAGTGGAAGAAACGGATTGAAATTGCATATTTGAAAATTTTGATAGGAAAGGAAAAGCATATTGCATATTTGAAAATTTTGATAGGAAAGAAAAAGCATCTGGCTTCAACCATGCTATTTTGGAGGACTTACCGTCTACACCTCGAACAACATGTCTTAGAAGCACTAGAAGTGGCGAGCTCCCTCTGCAAGTGGTAACAGAGCCTGTAAGGATGGTAAGTGGCGAACTCCCAAAGTTAAACCAATCATGCTTTAACATTCCTTAAAATACTCACATCCCAAACTACTCTCGACAAAATAACCGTAAATGTTGATTTGATTCGTTATCTGTTTCGATTGGAAATAAAAGATCTCGATATCTGTAACTATAAGAAGCAAAACAAATACTAATATAAAATATCCATAAGAAATAAATTAAATCATAAATACTAATATTTCTAAGAACAGATATCTGATCTGATCCGATTTGTTATATGCATATATATACATATATTTAAAGAATTATATATATAAGTTTTATAATTTTTTTTGCCAAATTTATTAAATTGTTTATTAGAATTTTTAAAAGTAAATAATTTTTTATTTTGTAATAAAGTATTATTATTTTATATTATTTTGAATTTTTTGTTTACTTTCTATTTTTTATTTATTTTTACAAATATAATTGGATATTCAGTCAAAAAACTAAATTTTCCAGATACCAGAGATACCGAATATCTAAGAATCCAATCAGATCAAATAATTAATTATTCTGATGAAACGAATCGGATCATGAATACCTCCAAAAACTCGATTCGATTCGTACCCACCCCTATCCCAAACTAACAAAGATGTGTTTTTGGCTGTGGCACCATTAATTTTTACAGCTTTGATTTCATTGCTTTAGAAAGGTGGTAAGAAATTTAATAATTTATTTTGTTTTTTTTTCTTTTTTGAATAAATTTTGTAGCTATTTACACTTTATGATGTATGTGTATAAATATGTTATGGTAAAATATTCAAATTACTAGTGCATAAATAAAAAATAAAATATATTATATAATATTTAACTTACATTTTCTTCTATAGATACATCATATATACTATAACAATAATATCACATTGTTAGATAAAATTTTAAATTATAATTAGTATTAAATTATATTTTAATTGCTACTGGATTATAATCTTTACCAAATAAATAACTAATAACCATTGATGTGTTAATTTTAAAATAGCTAAACATAAAATTTTAGGAAACTGCTACAGAAACTGCCCCTGTTAACTCAGATACTACTACTAATGAGAAGATCTCTGAAGAGATTGTACCCTTTTCCAGAACGGGTTTCATCTTTTTATGTTGTTCAATTTGAGACTTCAATAAAATTTTCTGTCTCTCTGTCAAAAGCTATTGAATTTTGAGTCTTTTCCTTTCTCTACGTCCTTGGAAAGTAATGATACCGTGAATAATAACTCTCTCCATTGTAATGATATCTTACACTTACATAAGTGAAATGTTGCCAAACCAAATGTTTTGGTGATTTTTTTTGATAAAATGAGATTTTTACTGGTGAAGAGTAGAATGTGTCACCAATTAAATCTCGAGGAAAAGGACCAATAAAATCTTCTAAAAAATATGGAACTCGGATTGACCACAGAAAAGGGGTCGTCGTGATTGTGGAGGCCATGGCTGAGACATTGTCTCCTTTTATCGTCCCTTTCATGCTCTTTTCAAAACAAAAAAAAATCATCCCTTTCATTAGATTAAACTAAACTTTAAAGTTTCTTCTTCTCCCTTAAATTTTTCCTTTGTAATATTTTGTGTTGAAATTTAATTAATTGAAGAAAACTTGTTGACAAAAAAATAAATAAATATATATATATATATAGTTTGGAGTTATAAGTTATAACCAATATTGCTACACATAAAATTTTATATTAAAAATCTACAGCTCGACCATTCATTCATAATTTTTTCATTTAATTTTTACAGGTACGATAGATATGGTTATAGCTCAAAATTTTATAAATTAAGTTTAACTGTAATATTTTACGGTTAAAATCAAACAAATCATCGCTAATATTTAAGATAAAATTGATTTGATAGGTATAAAATAAAAACTTCATAAATGGTCTGAGTGATACGGCGGGTTTGGAATGGTGATAAACATTTCGGGTTTGAATCCTACCAGATTTATAGATTTATCTGTTTATGTGGTTAGGCGATACGGTTATCTAAATTTTATTGCGAGTAACCAGATCTGTCTGGCGTCTAGACATGTCTCTATAAGATTAGTCGGTTGTGTCTCGTTCGTCGAATCTCCTTGTTATAAAAAAAAGTATAAAATAAAAAAGAAGTTTTTTGTTTGTCAAAAGAAATAAAAAAGTCTAATGAACGTAAATACAGAGCTGGCACGGAAAAAGAGACGTAAGATGAGATGGAGTATTACTTTGATAATTTCAGATGTGTTAGTGATGAGGATCAGAGTCAGAGGCCCGTACATCTTCCACGTCATCAGGAGGAAGAAAAGAAGGAAAAGAAGTCTAGTCTGTACGGTATTAGTATAAAATAATAGGAGTACTTGTATAAGTGAAATTAATTATCAATCAGGCGTCACCCACTATTTTGGCTGACCAACCCCACGTTGTAATTACGTGAAACTTGCCGTACTTTAAGCGGCGCACAAATTCTCTGAATATTTGCAAAAGAAAAATTTTGACTAAAAATATTTGCAAAACTTCCCTCTTTATAACTTTTTTTTTTTGGTAAAATGTTAAGATTCCCTCTTTATAACTTCATTCTTAGCTTTTTAGGAAAAAAAAAAAACTTCATTCTTAGCCCTAAACTTTTGATTTAATATGCACATTTAGTCTTAGGGGTTATCGGATAATGGAAAAGTCTTTTTTTGTAAGCTTTCGGATAATGGAAAAATTCAGACCTATAGTACTTATATTCTCTTTGAATCGAGGAGCAGAGTTGGTTAATTGAGTCTTCTCTTCGATTAAAAAAAAGAGTCTTCTCCTCGTCGCTAATGTTTGAACTCTTTTTTTCAAGGCTAATGGTTGAACTCAAAAACAAAATTCTTTTGGATGGCCGTCAACAAAATTCTTTTATAAGCTTTCGGATGATGAAAAAGTTTGCTGACATTGAACTATCATTAGGAGTTTACTTTAGTTAGCCGTTGGACTAGAAATCTATGAGTGATATTTAGAGACAAAATTTATTTTATTGTTGCATATTGGATCTTTAAGAACTGGTCAGTTTCCTAATTTAAATTATTTATGAATTCTTTTGGAAAGGTTTCATTTAATTAGTGTTAAAAGGAAAGAAAGATCTTTCAAAAAAAAAACTCTTACAAACATTTTTTATAAAATATTCTTAAATTAGCAATACTGGTAAATATATAACATAGTACGAGCCTATAATTAATTTAAGTTCCAGATTGCTGATGCCAGAAAAAAATGAAAAAAAAACTCCAGATTTCTAAATCTTTTATGACTCACCGATAAAATATGGCTCTCATAAAAGTTAAAATATGTATAAGTGTATGATCATTTTTGCGATAATTTCATATAATAATGTCTTCATAGTTCATGTTAGAGATCCCGTGGAGAGGAGCAAAACAACATGTTTTGGAAATGCCCGAGCTACCATCCTACCAACCATTGTTTATATTTTATTATTATATACTGGAAGAACAATGCCAAATACTCCCTCCGTTTCATATTATATGTCGTTCTAATCTTATGCACACAGATTAAGAAAACATTTAATTTTACATATTTCCAAAATAAAAATATTATTACCAATACACCTAACAATGTATCAACCAATAGAAAATAGAAAAGAGAATATTATCAATAAATTTTGCATTGAAAACCGAAAACGACATTTATTTTGAAACAATAAATTTCCTCTAGAACGACATATAATTTGAAATGGAGAGAGTATTATTTAAAAAGTGGCCATTTTGTGCGTCAACTTTTTGATATGAATATAGTAATATATTTATACAACCTAGAAAAGTTGCTAGCTACTACTTTAGGTAAAAAAATAAATCTTTAGAAATTATACAAGTCAATGACCCTCCGTCATAAATTGTGAAGAGTGTTTTTGTTTGACTTCCTCTGTCCCCACATGGTTAGAATTTTCGTTATCTAGAAAGATTGGACCTTTTCTACTACGTATCAATAATAAATCCAAACAAAATACAAATTTTCATATTTTTCTAATCAGTTGCATGCAGTATTCGCATTTGGACAGTAACACAATAATGATATCAGCACAAATCATTGCTTCAATATAGTAAAACACCGGTGCAACACAAACCAAAATTGATCTAATCTATAGTCGGTCTACCCAAACCAAATTTGATCCAACCAGAACTTTTCTTGATCAATCCAATTTGAAATTGCTCTGCTCTAAAAGTAATTTTGATAATGAGAATATGTCTATATTAGTGGTTACAAGAACTATTATCTGGTTAAACACATGCAGAAATCATATAATAGGTAGTGAGATGAAATCTTAAATAGTATACAAATAAAATAAACTAATTGATTTATTATCAATTAATCTACAATTGTAAGCTTATGATATTTTTTTAACAAACATAAATCACTTTTTCTTATAACAAATTCAAAGCTAGAAAATATTAAACCAGATTTGAATTCTGTTACAAACGAAATAATGTTATCAATACATACCAATAACTACAGATAAAAATTTAACCGTAGTTACCATTATATAATTTATTTTCATGGATTTTAGTCGAGGTTGAGGAAATGTAATAAAGTCAACTTATCATTAGGTACAACTGCGAGAAATGCGGGATATAACCTGCCGATTGATTGATAAAAAAAAACCTGCCAATTCATTTTTTTTTGCGGCACCTGCCAATTCATTTAAACGAATATTTTATCATTGAGTAAGGTTCATTTAAAGCACTTTAAAGATAATATTAGATAATAGTATTATCTACGAGTATAAAACTAATAAAATCAAAATGTTAATCCATATAACCCCCAGAAAAGATTATGAACTAACTTTTCTTTTAAATAATACTATAACAACCGGCTACTACAAAAAGATTAAACAAAAAAAACTTCTTTGAAGTAATCCGACAGATCATTCTAGCAAATTTGTTGAATCATAAAATTGTTAATCCATTTTAAAGACAAATCAATCTATATATTAAAACAGATGATTATTTATGAATTTGCCCCTGAATTTTTAAAGTAATTACAAAAATTACTTGTATTTTTACAGCATTATTTTCAACCAATCAAAAGTCATTATTTTGCAATTACATTAAAGAGTATTTAATATAATTTAGTTCTTAGTTTTTTTTTGAAAATTTGTTTTCCTAAATGTTTGCACAATATCTTTTCAAAAATCTTGTACGTTATTACTTATTTGAAAGTATTTATTAAAAAAAACCTCAAAATAAAATCAAGTTAAAATAACCAATGATTAAATCAACAAAATCAAGATATACTCTTTAATAAACAGAGAGAGAGAGAGAGAGAGAGAGAGAGAGAGAGAGAGAGAGAGAGAGAGAGAGAGAGAGAGAGAGAGAGAAGCTATTTCTTATGAGGTATATTTTTCAAAACTATCGTGGGTAAACTTTTATATTGACAAACCCTACTCTAAAAGGCCCTATATCCAGGAAACCCGAAGGATCTATTTGGAGAGGTATAGTATCACCGCGCCGACATAGTATCAAATTTGCGACCTCTGGAAGTCATTTGTGAGAATCTCAAAGAACCACTACGCCACATTGAAACCTCAAATCTGTTGTGGGTAAAATTGTATAGTGACTAACTCCACCCCAAAACCCATAAGAATTTATTTAGAGAGGTATAGTGCCACCACACCAGCAGAGTATCAAACCTGCGACTTCTAACAGTTGTCTTTGAGAATATCAAGAAACCACTAGACTACCATAATATCTCAAAAATTATTGTGGATAAACTTTTTATAGTGAATAACCCCATCCCAAAAGGCTCCATATCCAGAAAACCCGAAATATTTATTTGAAAATGTATATCACCACCGTGCCGACAGAATATCGAATCTGCAACTTCTGGCAATTGTCTGTGATAATCTCAAGGAAGCACTAAGCCACCCTGAATATCTCTAAAAAAATTTAGGTAAACTTCTTATAATGATTAACCCCACTCCAAAAAACTTCATATCCAGGAAACTCCAGAATAATTTATTTGGATAGGTATAGTATTACCGCACCGATAGAATACCAAACTTGCAATCTCTGGTAGTCGTCTGTAGGAATCTCAAAGAACCACTAAACTACCTTGATATCTTGTTTTCGTTTTTTTCTTTTATATGCAGCTGCCTCTTTCTTCTTCTGACGGCTATGTGCTTGTACAGGCGTCCGCGGCAATTAGTAGCTAGTACGATGCAGCGACTAGGTCTTATGTTTTCTTAACCGTCCCATCGCATGTGTGACACCTTCGTATGGAGGATATACATGCTCAACTCCAACAAAATTGTAATGTTAATTTCATCAGCGCATTAGAATTTATTTCAAGCATGTTTTCAGTAGATGTGTCTGGATCATTTTATAGATTCTTCAAACTTAAGCACAAGGCTCTCTTCCATTGACTTTCTAGAGTGGGATGGGACGTCTCATGCTCTCTTTTTTCTCCTCCAAACTTCTTTAGTTATATTGCCTTGATAGCAGCAAAGTAAGAAACTTCATATCCCCATATTATTAATTCAGAAGCATTTTAAAAATTTAACCTTTAAAAAGTAAACTAATTTCGATGTTGCCATTATGCCTATGTGTCACCCTCACAATCCTCCTCAGCCATCATTTAAAATTATCCTTAATTTACTAGAGTAATTATATATAATGTCATTGGTCCTATTATATTTGTTATATTCTCATTCCCAACATATTATTTGGCTCATTCTTTATATTATTTGACACATATGCATTGCAAACATGTTATATAAAATGAGTTGTCGAGTCCAAGGACACATATGCATTTCGAGTTTTTTATTACATTTTTCTTTTGCATCTGTACGGATCATATTTTTTGTATGCTAATTATCACATGCTTTGCTGATTTTGCTATCATATATGTGTACATAACTTATAATTCTTTTATATATTCTTGAACTTATACATTCTTTTATATATATTTTTTATTCTTACTGACATTCTTTTATATATTCTTGAACTTATACATTCTTTATATATTCTTGAACTTATACATTCTTTTATATATATTTTTTTATCCTTACTAACATTCTTTTATATATTCTTGAACTTATACATTCTTTTATATATTCTTGAACTTATACATTCTTTTATATATTCTTGAACTTATACATTCTTTTATATATTTTTTATCCTTACTGATATTCTTTTATATATTCTTGAACTTATACATTAATTCTTTTATATATTCTTGAACTTATACATTTTTTATATATTCTTGAACTCATACATTCTTTTGTATATATATATGTATGCTTACTTGCAATATGAAATATGTAAAAATGCATATATGTATACATATACTTATACATTCTTTTATATATTCTTTTAATTATACATTCTTTTATATATGTGTGCTCTTTTTTTCAACATTTCGAATTTCGAAAATAGGAACCACATACAACATTATTGCATGTTTTGGAATATGGAAGCATATAAAATTAGGAACCAAATTTATAGTGATTTGGGGGTGATTGATATTATTTGAGCAAAATATCTATAATTTCGAGGATAATTTTATCAATCTTGACCATGATATTTATGCATTTCCTAAATTATGAAAAGATGATCTACAATAAATATAAACTTGCTAAAATTTTGGTCAATATATGAAATATGAAATATCTAAAAAATGCATATATGTATACATCTACTTATACATTCTTTTATATATTCTTTTAATTATTTTTTTATATATATGTGTGCTATTTTTTCAACATTTCGAATTTCGAAAATATGAACCACATACAACATTATTGCATGTTTTGGAATATGGGAAGCATATAAAATTAGGAGCCGAATTTATAGTGATTTGGGGGTGATTGATATTATTTGAGCCAAATAACTATAATTTCGAGGATAATTTTATCAATCTTGACCATGATATTTATGCATTTCCTAAATTATGAAAAGATGATCTACAATAAATATAAACTTGGTAAAATTTTGGTCGTTAATAATGGAAATTGGACAAATATATTAATTAGAATTTGTTGGATAGCTGTGTTGCTCACCAAAATTATGACTGTGTATGACACGTGTATTTATGTTTATAATCGCATACACTCCTTGCTATTTGGTATGGCTTCGGTATATAAGTGGACCATTATTTTTTCAAAGAGATGCAGTGACAACCAACTATTTTAGCACAAGACCGGAACATATACTTTAAAGTCTAAGGTATATTATTTTACTAATAATGTTAACCCCTATATATTATTACTCATACCATTTTGACAATTTTCACATATAAAATATGTAATGTTCCCTAATTTTTTTTTTTTTATAAAAAATGTTCCCTAATTTTTTTTGGAACATTTTCACCCTGCGCAAGGCGCATGTCATATCCTAGTCTATACTGTTAAAAGGGAAGCAGTCTTAAAAAATCTACTTATGAAAGTTGTTTTAACTCTTTTCTTTAATTAATACTATTATGGTCCACCTTATATTTCACCTATTAATGTTACCATAAGTTTCTCTAACAATTATATAGTGTAACAATACATTATTTTAATTAATCAAAATATCTACTCCTATTTATAAGGAACATTACTATAATTATATTAATTGATTTTATCAATCTATTTAAAAAGCACTACAACCAAACAATAATTAATCTAATATCAAGTGGCAGTTCACAAAACTTATAGATTTTTATTATAAGATATGTATTTATGATATTAAATTATTACTTAGATTTACATAAAGAAGTAGTATAACGAAGCACATAATTTATTATATGTTTCGACACATAATTATATATATATATATATATATATATTTTTTTACCACGAGAAAATCAGAAGAAAACTAAAAAAATATTCAAAAATCCAAAAAAATACTGATACGAAAAACATATCCGAAAACTCAAACAAATACTCAAAACAAATTCAAATATATAAAAAGGTCTAAAAGTTTACCTAAAATTTGACTTGAGAAACCAAAAATACATAAAATTTTATCTGAATATCCAAAATTTTTAATTTTTTTGAGATATTACCTGAAACCCGAAACTATATCCGAAAACACAAACCTAAAAATTAAAAATTATTTGTGATATTCAAAATATTAAAATACACTTAATATACACAAAATATTTTGGGTACTTTAGACATCCGATCGGTCTTGGATAAGACATGGACTCGATAGAGACTCGTGGGTCCAAAAAATACCCAATAGGTACTTTGCCGTGGACCCGGACCAAACCCCAATCTATATTTCTGGGTCAGTTTCATTCTAAATTTTTAGATTCGGATAAAATGTCTATGCCTAAAAAAGAATTACATAAGCTTGTGCATGCACAATATCAAATAAATCAATTTATAAATTATATAATTTTTAAAATCTCTTCTTTGATATAATACATTTTGTAACACAATAACGTGCAACAATAAAAAACTACTATTTCAAAATCTTTTAAAATATAAAATAAACCGCGCTTCTGAAGCGCGGATCAAAATCTAGTTTGAAGTTTAAAAGAATACCTATAGTTATTAGCATATGGGTGGTTTTGAATAATATAATACTATTAGTGATTAGTCTAGAATTTATATTATATATGAATAATAAAAAATACGAAACTTAATTAATAGCTCATGAGGTTTTGATAATTTGTATACAACTTGCGAAAATGTTTTTTTTTCCATTTAATTTCCAAAACGAAGTCAATTGGGTGCTCGACCACATGGGATAATAAATAAAAGAAAAACCGAAATCAGTATTTAAAAGTTTTACATCGAACCGTACGGTCTGATGGCGTTTACCTTTTAGTTAACGTCAAGTGTCAAACACTTACATCAACCATTAAGAACTTCGTGTAGATTAAAGATTAATATAAATTATATTTTACTATAATCAGCTGGAAACCTCCATGCAGTAGGCAACTACTCAACACAGTTGTACGTTAACTACGCACACGCAAAATGGACGCTATGCCAGCGGTGAAAATGACACGTTATATAATGTATCTGTTATTTGCATAGCGGTGCCGGTGCGTTACGGTTGTTATATAAATGTTCTTGAGTTTATAGAGATGTATATGGTACAAGTAATTAATGAAACGTATTAAGATAACTAAATAAACAATTTTATAATGAACGTGGCACGTAATTTGCATTACGCATAGACTGCATATACTTATTACTAATAGAATATTCTCCATCTCCGTGTGAACTACTTCTGAAGGAAGCCACGAAAACTAAACATAAGTTGTGATCGGTAATAATAATAAAACTGATTATTCAAATCCACCTAACCATACCCTCTATGTCCATACGAGATCTCCAACTCCTCTATAAATTGATATGTAAGTTCTCTTTTCCAACTTACACCCAAAACAAGAAAAAACAACGTAGGGCACAAAGAAGAAAACATAACCCTCCTCATTTGCTAGAGTCTTTCTTTAATTTCTCCCATTTTCTTTGAACAAAAGAACAATGGCCCCCAATGGAGACGGCTCTATCGGGAGCTCCTTGCATGGAGTCACGGCAAGGGAACAAGTCTTCTCCTTCTCCGTTGAAGATGGCCCTTCGTCTCAAGCCATCCGATCAGATGATCCCACGGCTATGTTCCCCATCCCGGTTGACTCAGAACACAGAGCAAAAGTGTTCAAACCACTCTCATTCGCCAAACCACACATGCGAGCCTTCCACTTAGGATGGATCTCTTTCTTCACTTGCTTCATCTCCACCTTCGCGGCCGCACCTCTAGTCCCCGTCATCCGCGACAACCTCGACCTGACTAAAACTGATATAGGAAACGCCGGAGTCGCATCCGTCTCTGGCGCGATTTTCTCAAGGCTCGCTATGGGTGCCGTATGTGACCTTCTAGGGGCACGTTACGGCACAGCTTTCTCTCTTCTGCTCTCGGCTCCAGCTGTTTTCTCCATGTCTTTCGTGTCTGATGCGGGAAGCTACTTAGCCGTGCGCTTCATGATTGGTTTTTGCTTAGCTACATTCGTGTCATGCCAGTACTGGACTAGCGTTATGTTTACTGGTAAAATTATCGGACTCGTTAACGGATGTGCCGGAGGTTGGGGAGATATGGGAGGAGGCGTGACTCAGCTACTCATGCCAATGGTGTACCACGTCATCAAACTCGCCGGAGCCACTCCTTTCACGGCGTGGAGGTTCGCCTTCTTCATCCCCGGATTTCTTCAGATCATTATGGGCATTCTTGTCCTCACTCTCGGCCAAGATCTCCCTGACGGTAACCTCAGTACCCTCCAAAAGAGTGGTCAAGTTTCCAAAGACAAATTCTCCAAGGTAATTAATTACATACTATATTATAAATATCAATATCAATATCTTTTATTTTATAAATATTAAAATAAAGTATCGATATTTAAGATATAATACAAGTATATGCGATCTTAATCATATCTTTTCCTTGTTGTTATGTATTATTTTATAGGTATTCATATCTTTTCCTTGTTGTTATGTATTATTTTATAGGTATTCTGGTTCGCTGTCAAGAACTACAGAACATGGATCTTATTCGTTCTTTACGGATTCTCTATGGGAGTTGAATTAACGATCAACAATGTTATATCTGGATACTTCTACGATAGGTTTCACCTAACGCTCCACACAGCCGGTATAATAGCAGCCAGCTTTGGTATGGCAAACTTCTTCGCCCGTCCCTTCGGTGGCTACGCCTCAGATGTAGCTGCACGCCTCTTTGGCATGAGGGGACGGCTATGGACCTTGTGGATCTTACAAACCGTTGGAGCTCTGTTCTGCATCTGGCTCGGTCGTGCTAGTTCACTCCCTATAGCTATCTTAGCCATGATGCTCTTTTCCATCGGCACACAAGCCGCTTGTGGAGCCCTTTTCGGCGTTGCACCTTTTGTTTCCCGACGTTCTCTTGGGCTTATCTCAGGACTAACTGGCGCTGGAGGAAATTTTGGGTCTGGAGTTACTCAACTTCTTTTCTTCTCCTCGTCAAGGTTTAGTACAGCTGAAGGACTTTCATTGATGGGTGTTATGGCGGTTGTTTGTACTCTTCCGGTTGCATTTATACATTTCCCGCAGTGGGGAAGCATGTTCTTGAGGCCATCGCAGCACGAAGAAAGATCTAAGGAGGAACATTATTATGGAGGGGAATGGACAGAGGAAGAGAAGAGCTTAGGACTACACGAGGGAAGTATCAAATTCGCTGAAAACAGCCGTTCCGAGAGAGGCCGGAAGGCTATGTTGGCTGATATTCCAACACCGGAGACCGGAACTCCAGCTCATGTCTAGTGAAGGATAAACACAATAAAATCGTTTTCCACACATAAATAATCCTCGACGATAGCTTTATGTTTTTTTTTTTTTTATGTTTCCTCTTTTGAAAGATGTGCTGAGTTAGATCCTGGCTTGATAAGTGAGGTTCAGTGAGCCCGGTGCTCGTGATGTAAAATGTCGTTCTATATGAAAGGATTCTCCATCAATTTTCTCTATGTTTATTGAGCCGTGTCTTTAAAGTCTTAGAAAATTAAATTACTGATTCAAGAATCAAGTACAGAAAATGAACGAGTGTTTTAAGACGCAACTAGTCATAATTTAAAAGTCTACATGAAGAAACATTTCTTCCTTGGAGAGATGTCAGGGCGATTATATAAAAGAAAGACCAAAGAAGAAGCAATTAAGTTGAGTTTTATGAAAGTTATCAAAACAACAAGAAATATGTGCTCTTTTACAAAAAAAAAAAAAAAAAAACAAGAAAGATGTGCTAAAATATCGGGATTGGGTTTCTGAAGAAAAGAGTACATCTTCTGAAGGCGCTAGAAGCTTGTCTTTTTTCGGGTCAAATGCTAATATGATTTTAAGCCCTGTTCTTTTCGTCAACGCTGACGCAGCGGTGAGCGTACAAAATTAACAAAGAAAACAGAGAGTTGTAAGTGCAGCGCCGTTAAACACTTCCCGCCGGGCATTGACGCTACTCATCTTTTCCGTATTTCTTTTGCCGCTGTAAAAAGTAGCGTCTCCCGTACATCCCTGATTTGTCGCTAACGTCAGTTATTGACTCTCTATTTTAACTTTCTTGCTGACCTGTCACTTTAAATCTTTCATATTTTGGTCTGTTTGCCGCTGACACTCTGCGTTCTCCAAAAGAACAGGGCTTCGTTATTCGTTGATAACAAAGTCATATAAAAATGGGTTTTGTTAAGATATTTGATGTCTAACACATAATTTTTTGCTATGTTTCAAACACTATATTTAGCTATTTAGGGATTATTTTGTAAATTCTACTTCACTTCTCTTATCACTTCTGTAAATACTTATGAATTTTGCATAGATACCTAATTACCATTGTTTTTTTTTGTATATTGAGCCAAATTTTCCAAACATCTATCCGTTTATTGGTAAAGACGTCTCATCATTTCACTCTAAAAAAATAATCAGTTCATATACAGAAAAAGAACAACCAAAAAGCAAAAAAAAAAAAACAAAAGACCATTTTAGAAACTAGTTCAAGGATGCATTGTGAAACCTCCACCGTTATGGTTCATTAGTTTTATGGGCCACTTCAGCCCAACTATCTAAAACTTTTTTTAAATTCAGTGGCGTCGTCGTTCGTCCAAACGCAAAGGTGAATAATCGGTTTGGGTATCACAAATAAGCCAACCGGTTAACAGTATGTTAGGGTTTGGTCTGCTTCGGTTCTGTATAAGTCTTTCTCGATTTCTCTCTTCTCCAAGCTCCTTCGTTCGACTCTGGACAATTTCCGGCGACTTGGACTTGGGATTCCGGCAACTCAACAGACCTCGATTCCCAGGTATGCCACTTTACTCCCGTTTTCATCTTCTCCTCGTCTCCCTTCCTTGGTACATCAACCTGGATTCGCTAGATGATTATTTAGTGAAATTAATTGTGGTTCTTAAAACTGGAAATGTTCTGCCTTTTTCTTGATTTGATATTTTTTTTTTAAATAGCTTTGCATCATGGTTTCGTACAGAATGCATAAGATCTTGTCCCTGTCCTGTTCTGGTCCGTAGAAGGTTAACTTTTGCTGTTTGTTATATTTTTCACTTGTTTTTGAGCTCTCTTCTCAATGTTTCAGATCGAACAGGCTTTGATAGAACGAATGACGGTTCTGAAAAGGTACGTCCTGAGGCTCTTCATGTCCATCAAGTACATAACAGCAAACGTAGTGGACAGAAACAACGGGAGAGTAGTGACAACAGCATCAACCGTAGAGCACGCGATCAAGAACTCACTAGAGTGTGGCCGCACTTGCAACGCCAAAGCAGCTGCTATCGTGGGAGAGGTTCTGGCGATGAGGTTGAAAGTAGAAGGGCTCCAAGATGGGCAAGGGAGAGGTATCCACGCCGATGTCAAGAAAGAAATCGAAAAGAAAGGGTTCAAGAGTCGAACCAAGGTGTGGGCTGTTATCAACTCGCTAAAGAACAATGGTGTTACGCTCATCCTCGATGATTATGATTCTGATGATGACAAAGATTATCGAGATCGTTCTTATGACGGTCATCGTTAACCTCACAAGCTTTACTTTCTGTGTCATCTTCTGGAATCTTTAGATTTGGTTCTGTAAACTTGGAACAGTCAAATCTTTGTAACAGAATAATTTTTCTTTTCGCGTTTATAAAAAAAATGAAGTTTCCTGTGTATTCATAGAAATAATTCACAAGGGTATATATTATTTAGTTTACTTATATAAGTTAAAAATGATGATCTAGATACGTAACAAGAGTACAATCTGTTTGGTGTTTGGAATCTCTGATGTTGAGAAGAAATGAAATCACTGGCGAGCGGTCCGACCGGTGGGTGTACCGAGCTTTCCTTGCATCCAATCCTTGAGCATTTGCAATGCTGCTTTTGGCTGATCCATTGGAACCATGTGTCCAGCATCGTGGACCTGTAAAAAAGGTTGTCCCCATTTCAATTGAAGTTAATATTATATCGATGGGATTAGGTTCAAGGTTTTGTTTTGGTTTACCTTGAGGAAAGTGAGTGAACCGTGGTTCTTCATTAAACCGGCTTCTTTATTATCTACATTGAATGGAACCGTTGCAGCTGCTACAAACTCTTTTCGCCCTGACCATTCCATCTCGTGAACCCATTTCGAGTTTCCTGTCGAGAACATAAACCAAGAAGAAGATTTTCAATCAATTAATCTCAGATTAACCGGTTGAGTAGAGACAAACGTTGCAACTAGCATCAAGCACATGGACATAGAGCAAAGGAAGCGTACCGAGCCAATTGCAGATGAGATCGTACTCTCCAGCATAGATAAGCATCTTGATTCCATCTTCGAGCAGAGCGGGAATCCCGACCTCAAGATTCTTCATCCAATCCAGCTGCATTGCATCATAGACGGCGGTACTGCATGACACAAACTTGATATCTCCAACACCTAATGCCGTGCGGACGGATCTCTGGTTCAAGAACTTCTCCATGTTCGAGAAATCATAGCACAAGCTTCCTTTGCATTGTTTCCTCACGTCGTAGTACTTCAGAAAGAGAGAGAAGTCTTGTAAGTTACCTCAAGAAGAAAGAAGTAAAAAAAATGGATTGATTGAACTATGTTTTGATGCTCACGTTTACGTTTCCAGCGATATTCATGATCTTTTGGAATATGTTGTTGCATACAATGTAAGAAGACGCACAAGCTTCATCACTTCCATCAGCGCCTTAAAAAAATCGCGTAAAAAAGAAAGAAACGACTTGTAATCAAAAACTTTTGAATGTTTTTTTGTAACGTTTGTTTAAAGAAAAGAGGATGATAAATATTTACTGCATTCTTTGATGGATTGTTGACAAGATTCGTAATCACGGTTGAGGTTATCGTGATCAGATTGTGAGATCAACTTCATGTCGAGCGCGTAATCCGCGTATGCAGCATATTGGATCTCCGGGTTGGTCAAACCGTTACCAATCGCAAATCCCTGATGTAAACCGGGTTGGTTTATCTCAATGTTGAAAATAAGGGTGATAATACAATTTAACAAGAAAATAGTAGAAACAGGATTTACCTTAAGGTTGATGTGAGTTCCTTCCTTGTTCTTGTTTCCACGGTGAACTCTTGAAGCCAATGCCGGAATGTAATGTCCGGCGTAGGATTCACCGGTTATGTAAAAATCATTCTTCACGAATTGTGGATGTTCTTTGAAAAATGCCTGCAAAGAAAGCAAACAACATATTAGAAAAGAAAAAAAAGATTTTCAAGAAGACAAGAACATATTTTATGTGATGAAACAGAGGGAAGTTCTTGACAAAAAAAAACAGAGGAAAGTACTGAAACCGAACCTGTAAGAAGTCGTAAAGGTCATTACTGACACCATCCTCATCATGTCGGAGATCACTTTCGTCCGATGTATAACTAAAACCAGTCCCTACCGGTTGGTCCACGTAGATTAGATTTGACGCCTAAACATTTTTAAATTAAAAAAGAAGCTAAATATTAAAAATCAAAAGAAGTGGTTGAGATTATTGGTTTCTTGTTGGGACGAGAAAGCGTGTTTTGGTTGACCATTTTTCTAACCAACCTTGTCCCAACCGAAATCGTTCCAAGCAAGAGAAGAGTTGTTGGAGACGGTGAACGGTCCGTTCTCATAGAACAGAGCCAGTTCGCTGCTGCAACCGGGTCCACCGGTTAGCCAAATCACCACAGGATCGGCTTTGTTGCTTCTTGACTCGAAGAAGAAATAGAACATCCTGTAAATAAATTGACCATTAAAATCTCGGAATGTTACTTTTTAACTTTCTGAAAATTTAAACCGGGATGGTTAAACCGGTTTAATTCATGGTTTACCGGTTACAGTAAAATTTGGAAGTTACCTGGCTGCTTTTGAGTTAGGAAGTTTGTAGTAACCAGCATGGTGACCAAAGTCCTGAAGCGAAGGAGAACCGCCGGAGTCACGGCGGTCAATGGCCGCCGGCAAATCAAAGTTTCTCTCGACGAGTCTGGGAGCCTCGGAACCGTCTTCAGGGATGACATTGACGTCACGGGTAGGCATCAAGTTGAAACCTTTGATTAACCTCTCCGCCGTGAGAGTGGGCAAACTCGCCGACGAAGAGAATGATAAAGGGCCGTTTGTGACAGGTTTGGAGTTTGAGGGGGGGAAGTGAGAGAAAAGGAATATACAGAGGAGAAATGTGAGAAATGATGTTCTCGAGTCCATTTTGTTTTGTGTTTAGAATTTTTGTTTGTTATGTGAGAGAGTTGGGTTATGGGATCGAAGAGATTAATGTATTTATAGAGTTAGCTTCTTTAGTTGCTCGTATACATAGAAATCAAAAGAAGAGAAAAAAAGTGATGAGTTTTCCAAATTTTTTATTTTATTAATTTTTTTTTTTGTTTGCCACCTCGAGAAAGGTAATCAGTTGCCCGAATAAAAAACCCGATTCGAACGCATAATTTAACATCGCTCTATTTTTCACTTTAAAATAAAATTTAGAATAAAATGCTCCAATTGTACTTTATTTTTTACTATATAATAGAGTGAAAAATAAGTTCACTCCAACTATAGAGTAACCTTTCTATTTTTTTGGTTCATCATTTTATTTTTTACTCTAAAATAGAATACAACTGAAACAAACTTCAACTCTATTTATTATTTTTTTTTTCAAAAAAATTTTTACTCTTTTCATAGTAAAAATAGAGTAAACCATCAGAAATGTCTTAAAAAAATTCAATCTAAGCGTTCAGAAAAATAATTCAACTATTTAAAAATAGCCATATGTTGATTTAAAGATCGATATATTTAAGTTAAACATTTGAAATGATTAAATCAAGTGATAATGTGGACAAATATTTGATGTTATAAAAAAATGTGGACAAATATTGTTCTCACTTATTGAGTAGTTGCCTCACAGGTTTAAATAAAAATTTATTAAAATCTCGTGAATAGTAGTATATTCATCCCAGAGAATATTCATCCTAGAGAATCAATCAGATGGTAGAAATAAAATCACTGGTTCACTATAAAAACAATTGAAGAAATAACCAAAATTCTAATGTTATTGGTTATGATATTTATAAATTCTCCTAGAACAAAAATATAATATTTTGGAATTGTGAGAAGAACCTTTTTGTAGCCACTCTAAACCCAACTTGCTCTTTCGAGAAAAAAAATCTGAATATGATTGCGCTTGTTCAAGAACTCATGACACCACAAATTAAATTAAGATGGATACACGTACCTACCGTAATATTAGAATCTTTAGTTTTATGCACATAAATTTTCGCAATTGCAATCAATTCGTTAGAAAGGGACAAAAGACAAAGGCAGTGTATAATTGTGCGAACGCTAGCTATATCGTTTGCTTTTGCTTACTGTCTGTCCAAATCCTTGCTTTAATTTAAACCTTTCGTATTATTTCTGTTAGAGGAATCCTTTGGACAGACATGGACAAATCAATGAGTGCCTGCCTTTTATTTTCCCTTTTTAAACATTATTAGAGAACTTTATTGAATACTTATGATCTTTTGCAGAAAAACGCTCCAAAAACTAATTTGAAGCATACATAATAAATCGGATATCTTTGGAAGAGCTTATAGTGATATTTGGTGGGGTTGATAGTTAGAGCAACTGCATTAGAGGGTCAAAGCAGGGGTTCACATGTTTTTCAAAAAAAAAATAATATAATAATGAGTTGCCATTGAACCTGGGTCGTAGAAATTCGCCGCAGTGATACCGAGTCGTCACTGTTCCGCGGGCCCACGACACGTGACGGTCCGTGATAGATTTAATCATTATTTTTTTTTTTACTGAAAAGTCAAACAAAAAAAATAAAATTAAAATAATACTCCCTCCGTTTCATATTAAGTGTCGTTTTAGAGAATTTTTTTCGTTGCAAAATAAGTGTCGTTTTAGAGTTTCAATGCAAAATTTATTAACTTTATTCTCCATTCTATTTTTCTATTGGTTGAATTGTATCGGTAATGATGTTTTTATATTGAAAATATGCAAAATTAAATGCTTTCTTAATCCGTGTGCACAAGTCTAAAACGACACTTATAATGAAACAGAGGGAATAAAAAATACATGGGTAATCGAAACAGGAGAGTTTACTGATGCGCATGCCCTTAACGAGTGAAATACAACAAATGAGTTTCCAAAAAAAAAATACAAACATGGATATGTTAAAATAGTTAAAAAGAAAACTAATTACTCATCCCAATGTAACACATGTACTGGAATTTGATATGTGCAAATTATCTTTCTTTCATTTCAAAATTTAAAGCTTAGATCAAAATTATATTATTAAAATTCAAGTACAAATTAGATTTGTTTGGAAATATGATTAGTAATTAAAAAAAAATTGTTTGAAAACATGGATAGTATATTAAAAAATATTTGTTTAGAACATGAATAACAATTAAAAAAAAAGTTGTTTGTTTAGAAACATAGATAGTAGTTTTAAAAAGGTTTATTTGGAAACATGTATAAATATTAAAAAATAGGTTGTTTGGAAACATGAATAACAATATAAAAATAATATAATGATGTTTGGAAACATGACTAACAATATATTAAAAACAAAATTGATATATGTTATTAAGAAAATTTAGAAATCCATTATATTATGAGAAACTATCTATTTGGACCAATTTTATAATATAAGAAAATGAACTAATCTAATTATCTAAAACATTTTTATTTAAAATGATCATAAAATAAAATTTAAACTTTATACACATATTTCAAATCAAAATAATAATATAAAGTTGATTTATATCAAAAGTTGACTCAAAAATTTATTTTTACTAAAATATTTTCCAATAACCATTATTAAAAATGTTTTCAATATATATAAGAAAGAACACAATACAAAGTTCAATTTCATATTCCAATTTAAATTATGGTTATTATATTTCACATTAAAGTTTTAAAATATAATATATGTGGTTATTTATATGATAGTACGTATAAAATACTATTAATTATATGATTACTTATATGATGGTACGTATAAAATATGATTAATTAAATGTGAGTGTTTATGTTACTAAGGTTTTGAGTAGGGTGGGCGTTCGGATACTCATGGTCGGTTCGGATCTATTTGAGTTTCATGTTTTCGGGGTCAAATATTTCAGCCCCATTCGGATATTTCTAAAATTTACTTTGGATTCGATTCGGATCTTTGCGGGTTCAGTTCAGATTGTGATAACCTATTTAAATTAATTTTAAAATTTAAAATTTCATTATATACTTTAAATTTCTCAAAGTTTATAAACAAAATAACATATTACATATAAATTTGACTAACATATGTCCAAATACCTAAACTTAACATATAATTTGGTTTGATTTAAATATTTTGATAGATAATCAATAATTAATTTAAGTATTTTTGGTGTTTTGGATATACTTTAACTATTTTAGATATTTACTTTTGACTATTTATATATATTTTAAGTATTTAAATCAACTTAAAAGTACTATATATATTCTGGATGTTTTTATATACACTAAATCTAAAAATGATTAATATATATATCAGTATATAAGACTATTCCGAATACATTTGGGTATCCGAAATATTTTTGTTCAGATCTGATTTGATACTACTTTTTGGATTGGAATTGGTTCGATTTTTTGGATTCAGATTTTTTTGCCCAGCCCTAATATTAACATGAAAAATAATAGCAATATATTTTATAAAAAAATACATCCACACCGGTGCACATGTCAAAATCTAGTAATATGTTAAAAGTGTCAATTACAGTTTATAATAATTTAGAAGTTTTGATGAGTCTGTGTTATTGATGTCAAAAAAAAAAAAATTTAGAAGTTTTGATTTTTTTTTTTTAATTTGGTAAGTAAAAACTGAAACTTTATTTTAAGATCTCAAATATATTCAACGTCTGGGTATGCGAGAAGTAATTTTTGATAAATATTACAATTTTATTCAAATTACAAAATTACATTCACATAGTGTTAAGTTCTAACTAGTACTTTATGACTACATCATAATTTTAGTTTTTTTATCGACTGTTTTCTGAACTATAAAAGAAAGTTATACAATCCAACTAAAATAAATTCAATAACCGTTATCATAAAATAGGTTTTTAATCTAACTAATATCAATGTACTCTTATTAAACCAAATATTTCTTTTTACATAAAAATGGATACAATTTTTTTTTGCATAAACAATGAATGCATGATTCCTCTTTCACATATATTTAGTTTACAATAAACAATTTGATTGGTAGTTTACAATAATTTCTATATTGTTTTAATTAAAATGAAAAATTATTGATATTATTGTAAATACTATAAAAACTAAGAAAACCTCAAAAGGTCTTGTATTTTAATTGTATCGATTAACTTGGAGTTAAAACAGAATTGTCCTTCTATTTATCCGTAACACATTAATTTTTAAAGATATTTTATAAGTTAATTCAGTTTTATAACACATCTCACATATGCTAAGTTTGATTTAATTTTATTATAAAATTAATTTTACATAAATATTATACATGTTGAATGGCACAATAAAAGTTAAATCGTGAAAGCGTAAATCATAAACCAACTCATCACGATGTCAAAAAAACAATTCATCATAAAACAAATAAAATTTGCTATCTAGCCATTAGTTTCTTCAGCTGTGCATCGTATAACTTAACTGGAATATAAGAGATTTACTTCCTTAGTGATTGCAAACCCTCTTTAATCATTTTCAGAACAGTCACGGACCAACCAAACTACAAAGAATCTAAAAAGATGATTTACGAGTTTAGCATTTTTTTTAGTTCCATGAGGTTTGAACCGAATCCCGTGATAGATGTCAATCCAAAGCTAACATCAATTTAGATAAATAATGTAAAATATATAAAAATATATCCTTTTTTAACAACTAGTCATTTCGAGAAAGAACCCAAAAAAAAATTCATGTGAAACAGCATCTTAAGTTCAAAGAAAACAATATAGGACTAATCAAATTCAAATAATCAAAAGTTTGACATAAACTAAAAAAAATCCAACAATTGATATCAGAGTCAGGATAATAAAATCTGTAAAAAAAACTAAAATATCCTTCAACTATAAATGGGATGTTCATGGCAGAAACCAATCAAAGGTCATGAAAATTCAATCCAAGTCCCGCACAAAGATATCCAACTATGATTACAAAATCTGTATCGACAAGTAAGAAAGAGACAAGAAAAGATGCTGAGAAGATTCATCAGAGAAAATGACACAAGATAAATGTGGTCCTTGGTTTAATAGAGAGAATGAGAAATGTCAATCCAAGTCCCGCACAAAGATATCCAACTATGATTAATAAATATCTTTTGGAGATGAACTCAAAAGTAAATTCATGTGAAGCGGTCTTTTATATCTAAAGTGACCAATATCGTAATAATCGAACAATAAAAATGAATATTGGCTCAAAAGATCAAATATCTCGTAATTTTCCCGAACCTGAAACCACAACATATAATATTAGTTTTATCCAACAGTCACTTGAACAGAGGACTTTTTACACATTAGTCATCTATTCCAACTGATCTAATGAACTCTGATAAGATGTTAGCACATTAACACCATATATAGTTAATTTCTCTTGAGAAATGCCGAATAGAAGCCAATGTAGCAACATATAGTTTAGCAAAAGTTGCACGAGTAAATCTAAAAGCTATGTTATCATTTGGATGTAAGAGCAACCACAACCGTGAGACTCCTTTAAGAATCCTTAGAATTTTATTTTAAAATATTTTATTGTTATTTGGCGGGTCGCCACCTAACAGCGGGCCCGCGAACAGTGACAAACTTCCCAGCGAATTGATCCTTAAAGAAGGGCTTGAAGAGGCCAATCCTTGATGTACCGCGGGACCCATCGAATTTTTTATTATATTTTACCTAGGTTTTGGGTCTAAGAAAATGGCAAGAGGCTCCATTGGAGTTGCTTTAATATATCTTGTTTTGAATAGTGTAACCTTTATAAAACTAATGAATTAAATTTCCAACAAAAAAAAACTATCAGTTTCTCATTCTTCATTTTGTGACATTTCTTGATTTGGAAACTAAAAATATATCAAAATACTGTCCAATAACTAAAAATGAACGAAAAAGGACTCAACCAATGTTTCCGAAATGTTTATCTTTGTCCATAACTTCTCTTTTGAAATATGGAAATATCCTTATCAGTCATATAAAATCCAACTTGTGAAAACCTCTTAAGTCAGTGATTTAACTAAAATTTCACTAATGATTTTACATCAGATTTAGTTTCGAATTCCAAAAAGATGAAATTATACAGATTAATAGAAAAAATATTACCAGAGAATCAGAAATCTTCAGTATGGTGCAAAGACTACCACCAAGTGTGATTCTCATAAAGTGGCTCAAGTAACACAGTCAAACGTGAATTGTCGTTAAGTAGATAAAATTGCCGGCTGTAAATTAGTTTGTAATATTCTCACTAGTTTGTAATAGCATAATTATCCATTGCTAAATGATTCTAACTTTGACTTGATCTGATATATTATGAGATTGACCACAACATTTTAGTTAAAACATGTTTATTAATAAGGGTCAAAATGGTGAAAAAAAAAGAATGAGCGAGAATAGTTAATTCCTTATCATTGCTTAAATTTTTTGATAGAATATTTATTTTCAATGTTTCTTTTTCTTATTTTAATTTAAGTGTTTAAGGAATCATAAAAAAATTACTCATTATTAAATACAAAAATTAATAATAAGGAACATTTTTTATTTCTTACTGTTTTGTTTCTCTTCATTCTTTTCTTCTTTTCTTCTTTGTTTATATTACTTTTTTTGTAAAAAGAAACAGTTAAGGATGATATTGTCATATCAAATTTGGTCACAATTTATAATAATATTTAAATATTAATATGAAGATTTACATGTATAAAATTTAGTGTAGATTATGTACTATGATCTATCATGTTACAGAAAGGTATAAGATATTATTTTTTTGAATTCAGACTAGAGATACCAAATTTTTATTTAACCAGATTTTGAAAATGCAAATATTCAAAAACAGTTTGATTATAATGATAACTAGATCTTGACTCGTGCGACCGCACGGGTATTAAATTTCCTTTTTAGTTATTCCTTAGCTATGGAGGGAATAGATGAAAAAATGCCAACTTAGTTTAATAGATGAAAATAACACAATAAAAGTTTAAATGTTTTAGCGCTTTAGTTCTCGACCCAAAATCCCGGCTAGTAAATCAGGTGATCCGTAAGTATTAGGATTTGACAAAAAAATTCATTAATTAAAAACATGATAAAATCTGTAAAACCCCAAAAAACCACATCAACCTCACCGCACCGGTTAACCCGGTAAAACTCTATAAAAATTGATAATATTTTACGTGTTTGATAAAATAAATCCGTTAAAAACTATAACATAAAATATCAACTATATCTAAATCTATCAGATAATTAAATAATATTAAATATTAATAGAAACATCAAACTACGATTCATATAAACATTTATGGATAGAAAAATAATAAGAGTAAGATGTGTTAAATTTATTTTAGTGTTTTAAAATCATGTAGTGTGAATAGACAAATATGTTCATGTAATGTTATTTATTGGATAGTTAATAATGTTTATTGCTATTGATAATCAATAATATTTTCAAGCAAAAAAACAAAGAAATAAATTCAGTCAAATTCAAAAAAAAATTAACTCCCTTATACAAATGCACCAATTTTACATTTTAACATTATAAAGAATATAATATAAAATTAAAATGCCATAAATATAGGAGGATGTCTTTGGAAATAATATTTTAAAATTGTGGTCAAAATTTGGCGTTGAATTTGAAAATATCTTGTTTTGTAGATATTGATAGATAAATGTGAGATATTTGTCTATAATTATTAGTATATTTAGGTTTATCTAAATATATTACTTTATCATATTTTAAAATAATAAAGTTGTGAGATTTGAAAAAAATTGACATATGAAATATAATCAGACAATATGATGTAATTCATGATTGATATTTTTAGACATGTGTAGAAAAAAAGTGCAGAAAATATATGATTCATGTTCACTAAGAATCTACATTTTATTACACCTATAGTTATTTAAGGTAATTCGTATATACAAATATTTAATATTCCAACGATTTTTTTTGTTAATTTAAAATAGATTTTTAGGGCATACATTTATTAATTTGTAAAAGACAAATGAAACTAAAAAATAGATTCATTAATTGTTAGTGACATGACAGTGTAAATAATTTAAAAAACTAAAGGGTAATTTCTAAGTGTACTTCTAGATTTTAATAATATAGATGTTAGAATATATTTTAGTGTCTTTATTTTAGTTAATTAATATTTCCTATTAAATTAAATGGTGTGTCCAATTATAACTGATATTTCTGTAAATACATGATTCTGCAGGTTATTCCACCACGCATTATTCATCAAATATAAGAAAAATTGAACAAATATATTAACTTAATTCTATTATAAAACATTAAACATACTTTGACCAGTTTAAAACAAATTAAAAAGTAATTAGTCCACTTACAAGTTAAATATTTAAAAAATTAGTTTATTGACTCTAAAATAATTTAACATACCTAAAATAACTAAGTTCAACTAGGTATGTTATTATTGTTATTATTAAATAAAAATCAGTTAAGTAAAATTTGGAATGCACAGATCAAAGTATAATCAATTTTAAAATATTTATCAAGATAAACAAATAGATTTGGACGTTTGGGTCTTTGAGTCGGGTTCGCACTGGTTCTTTACAGATTCAGGACATTTGGGTCCTAACCATTTGTCTCCAATAGTCACTTCTAAATTTTTGGTTCCGGTCGGTTCGTCTCTGGTACGGATCGGTCTTTTCTTGATCCAAATCGGTTTGGGCCTATAATTAAAATACTTGTAAAATATTCGTAATTTCTGGATCCAGATCGAGTTCGAGTATTTAGAATCTGAAAAATACAATATATACCTAAATTCCATCAAATTTTGTCAAAATATATCATACATATCTAAAATTTTGCAAAATAACTTAACTATTAACAATTAAAATAAAATATTTTTAAACTCTAAAATTTACATTTAAAACTTTATATTACTTAAAAATGTTACAAAATAATAACAAAGATTGTTAACAAAAAGAAATTTCAACTAAATCATAAAATAAAATATGGAAAATATAATACAAAACCATAGTTTTGGATATTCATGTTTGTTAATCAGGTATGAATCAGTTCTTATCGGGTCAGATCTATTTGAGTCGGTTCTTTTCAGCTTCAGATCTCACGTTTGGCATATGTTTGCTTTGCTGAGATCTTTGAAGATGATTCCGTACTACAACGGGTCGGTTTTTTCAGTTTTTTTTTCACAGAAGAATTTTGGATTCCATAGGTACTCGTAAGTTTTCGATTTGATTTCAGGTAGAGTATTTTTGGGTCGGTTCCATTTAGAATTTTCAGATCTGGATAAAATGCCTAGACCTAGAAACAATATACATAGGATAAAAGGTTCAGGCCTAGAAACAAATAAACGTAGAATATGAATGTGATACAGTAAAAATGTAGAAAAATTACAGGAGAAATAAACTATAGTTTTATCAATATTTTTGTCCATTTATTATTAATATGCAGAAGAAATGGACTGCAATTTTGTATGTTTGCTGAACATTTTACATGAAATAACTGTCGTGCAAACACAATAGAGAAAAAAGAAAGTAACCAAAAAGAGAGGTTCAATGGGTTATTATCTTTTTTTCTTTTCCTAAAAATACTACTTACAACTATATTTATTTATTTATAAAACCAAAAAGTTTTTGTAATATTTTAAAAAACACATATATTTATTTATTTATTTATTTGACATATTCATAAATTTAAGATAATTTTCTGTAAAAAGTAATTTTTTACACATTATTTTAGTATGCTATAAAATATATAATTATACTAATTAATCTAACGAGAACATAACCAAAAAATGAAACAGTCACAGATATCATGCAAACACATTAATTTCTAACTGTTGTACTAATTGTACAAATCATTTAATGACGCTAAAATTTTCACAATCACTCCAACCAATCAGACTCTAATTAGTTGATATGCATTTGTTCTATGTATCCATTTTGAACTGCACATTTGTCCTGATCTGCATATTTTGAACTCACTCACCCATTCTATAATGTTTATGATAAAAAGAAAACTTAAGTAGATCATCTCAGATCAGGGGCGGACCCACGTAGTAAATACCTGTGGCACGTACCACATACTCTTAAAAAAAAATTGTCCACTTTGCAATACAAAGTGTACTATGTAGCTTAGTTGGTCTGCAGGTTAAAAGGTGCCCCATGCAGCTCAGATTCGAACCTAGTGTTTCATCCATGTTTTTCTTTTCTGTGCTTTTAATTTTTCTACAAACTCTTCACCATTTTTTCATAAATATTTTCTTTTGATTTTGCGACCAAAACTATTTTTAATAACTATTTTATTTTCTGTATTTAATAAAAAAAACTAATTTACCACATATTTGATGATGTCACTTTTCAAATTTATAATTAAAAATGATTAATTTTCAGAAATAATTTAAATTTGTGAAGAAAATGACTAAACTAACTCTCTTAAATTAGAGAAATTCTTTTGGATAGTTATTTTTAGTTTATTTTCACACAAAAAAATAGTTTTCAGAAAAGAGAATGACTAAAAGTTTTTATTAAAGGATAAAATGTGCAGTTTTATCCCTTGGATTAACTAATCTAAACTTAGAGTTTAGAGTTAATGAGTGCATTTTAGGGATGAGATTTCAAATTTAAAAGAAAAATATTAAAATTTTCAAAACAAAAAGATTATTTTAGTCATTTTATTTTTTTAAGGAATGTTTTTGTGACAAAAACTTAAAAATAGCTATTTGAGAGAATTGCCCAAATCTAATTGTATCCCTTAAAATATTAAATCCTAAACAATAATACATAAACCCAAATGTTAAAGTTATTGAATTTTCTTTTTTGGGAAATGGTACACAATTTATAGTATTTCAATCACTTTTTAATATTATTATTTTTTCAAAATAAAAACTCATAACTTATTAATATTTAACTTTGACAATTTTTTTTACTTAAATATTTTTTGATAGTTAAGGCAAAAACTAAAACTTAAAGAAATAATTTTTTTTGTGATGAAAATTACTATGTTCATATATAATTTTATGATGTTATTGAAAATAAATATTTAAAATTGTGAAATTATCCTTTTTATATTTATTCAATTTGAGAAGAATTAATGACTAATGTATTTTTGTCATTAATTTGTACTTTTGAAATATAGTTTAATTTGATTTATTAAATTATATTTAATACAAAATAAATTATATATTATGCTTTATATTAATTTATTTTCTGGGTCCGCCCTGTCTCAGGTTAGTTGCGTGCAAGGAATTAAATCCTCAACTTTTGCAACCAATCTTCTCTTTAAAACTGAGACACCCCGAACTTTAAGTACTTAATATTAATGCGTTACGAAATTCCTTCAGTTTTTAAGACCTCGACATTTCAACCAGTATTTACATCTGTCAATATTCATTCCTCTCTCGACAATCGAAGGTCACACAAAACTGAAATTGAATAACATGATGTCAACCCTTATCCCCAGATAATTTATTCTTCTTATGTATCCTTCTTGACCGACCCAATTATCTGTTGCTTCACTCGCGGTGTTCGAAAGAAAAACTCATCAATAAGGCACTTAATGCATTTTATAAATATTGACGTACAATGTTTTCAATATATATATATAAATATGTGATCATTTATACATATGTTTCTCATCTCCTAATAATTATCAAATTTATTTAGAAGGATAAATATATTATTTGGAGTATATCTGAAAAGATACGTCAAAATTGTGAACAAAAGTTGTTTGAATAAAGAAATAATATTAAAATACACTATAGAAAAATAAGAGTGTATGTAACTATGTATATTAAATGCATATTTTGTAGTGAAAATGATTCTGTAACCAATTTTCATTAATTTATTTAGCTCAATGCGATTTCCGATCACTGAAATTGATACCAATAATATATACTACTAGTATCTGCTTTTGAGAACTAGTTTTTAATCTACATTTGAGAATAAGCATGAAGTTCACTTGCAAACGAATTTCAATAATTTTATGATTCATTTACTCGTGATAACGCCTTGGCTTTTGTTTTTTTCTTCTTTAACGTCATTATAACGCCTTTGCTTTAAGCGCAATTTGTGCCTACAATTTTAAAAGTCTAGATCACAACAGAAACATGACACTGCGTTGAGGACTTGCCGTCTTCTACAAGTTGAAGATACACAAATTGCGTATTTATATACGCAACTATGCATTTATGTGCACAATGATCAATATGCGCGAGCATAAACACTTTCGATGTTGGAAAATTCTCAAGCAACAAATATATTTAAAATTTAAATTGGGGTTATTAAGAATGATCATCAGAAAATTTGCGTATTTAGAAATCTCTAATGTACACCTCTATAATTTTTTTCTAAAATAGAGATCTCCATTATAAAACTGAATTTTACTCTAATGTATGCATCTATGATAGAAATCCTCTATTTTAGAGAAAAATATAGATGAATCCTACTTTTTGTCTTTATATTTAAAGATGAAATTAACAATTCTCTATATTTTCTCCTATAAATAGAAGAACTCTATTATAGAGGCATACATTGGAGAAAATACATCTCTATAATAGAATTTTCCTGTTTTAGAGGAAAATATAGAGATGAAAATAAAGATGGGTTGGAGATGGTCTTACATACCTCTACGGCTCTACCCAGCTATGCATTTATGTCACATGGACCAATATATACAATGGCGAATGTAGGATTATTTTTGTAGGGCAATTCTTACATAAACTTAAAACATATAGCTAGAAATGTTATTTACAAAGAGAAATAACAAAAATTTAAACATATTTAACGAACTTTGAAAATTTTGTGGGGGCACTTGCCACGTTCTTGGACAATGTAGGTTCGCCACTGAATATATATGCTGGAACATATATATACTTTAAATAATGATGGCAAAAATAAATATATATACTTTAAATATTAGACTAAAACTATGATTGGTTCTCATAATTAGTATTTCAGCTAAAGTTATTCCAGTTAACTAGAAACTATGTGGTTTTCTGTATCATGTGTAGCAATTAAAAAATTTAAATTTAAATTATATTTAAGAATAAAATTCAGTTGATAAAATTATAGGTTTTATTATTTTTCTATCAATGTTTTAATATAAATTTTAAATTAAGTTAAACATAAAATAAAATAAAATTTCGATTTATTTTAAAGTACATTTAAGAACTATATATATATATTTAAAACTATAATTTAGATAATTTTCATTTATTTCTTTTGGTTAATATATATTAAATCAATTTGTATAAAGTTTTCCTTAAAATGATATGAAAAATAAATAAAATTTCTACTATTTAAAATCTATAAATATAAATAGGGAAAAATTGTGTTACATGTAAAAGTTTATATATATATATATATATATATTTAAAAAAAATTGTATAAAATCTTGAAAATCTTGTTTAGTAATAAAAATAAACTAAATAATATTTTGAAATTTATAAATACTTTATACTTACTACATTATCTAATATCATATTCAAATATATTTATTTATGATGATTGTGAGTTATTTCCGTATTCTAAAAAATTTACCAAAAATAGAAATATAGCAATGGTGTTTGATCTTAGTTGATTTACTTGCCTGTGAAAGTTATTGAATATTAATTATTGATTATTTTATATAATTAAGGCAATTTGCAATCATCAGATTAACTCTAGTTCGTATCATTATGTATATAAATATGTAGCCGAGAAAACACATCTAATTTTAAATAAAAAGTGTTGGAGCTGATATCCCTTTAGTATTATGCTGAAATTGTTTTTTATAACGATAAAGTCGATTAAAAAACTTAACTAATATTGACTAACCTAGTATGATACTTCCTCCGTTTTATAAAAATACATATTCTAAGAAATAAATGGTTTCAAAAAGATATAATTTTTTTATATTTTCAATACACTTTTCATCAATTAATATACGGTAACACATGCTCCCATAATATTACTAATATTAAGAATTTTGTATTAAAATTATAGAGAAATCAGCCATGTTTAATGGTGTTGTGCCCCCACTTCTGTCTCTGGTTCGATACCTCTTTTGTTCGTTATTAAATTTTGCATCCATTACAAATCAGTCTAGATTCGCTCTGGTTGCACCAATGTATTTTTAGAGAACCATCTCTTATTTGCTCGTAGATCTTGTTTAAGGTTTGATCGTTTAAGTATTTCTCTGTTGTTCCTAATTTGTATTGGACCCCATATCGTGGATCAGGCCCGACTGAGAAGTTCTGCAGACTACGAACCGAAAAAAAGAAAATTGATCACTATAGCTATAGAAAACTAAAAAAATAATCTGAGAGATAGGTCGAACCCTCATCACTAGCAAAAAAATTGAGACCTTAAAATGCTGATACTTCATTTAAATTAGATACGGCCAGCAGCATACATATCTTCCTACCAGGGCCAGTACTGCGTAGATTGGTTTTAATTATCAAATGCAGACGTTAAAAAGAAAGTTTACTTTTTCTGAATTTTACAATTTTCGTTCTCCGTTTCTTGATTAATTCAATAATTCATATATTTATGTAAGAGTTAAAAGAATATTTGTGTGTGTGTAAGTTGACATGAAATGTTCATATTTCGCATGGGATCAGTCCATAAGGCCCATCCAACCAACGGATACTGGATAATTCATATAATTATTATGTAAGTTGACATGAAATGTTTATATTTGGCATGGGATCAATCCATAAGGCCCATCAAATCAACGGATAACAGATTAACAGTCACTCACTCCTATAACTGTAGGACCTACATTCCCTCTATTTATACAGACCCATGTTCTCCATTTTTCTTCATTCATTCATAAATATATCCCCTCTATTACCCCTTTTCTAGTAACCACTCAAAAGACTTTACTTCACTCTCTCCAAATGGCTTTTCCTCTTATTCTTTCAGCTTTCTTAGTGTTGTGTGCTAGTGGCTACAGCCAACGTTCTCCTTCGCCGGGATACTACCCGAGTTCTCGAGTACCAACTTCACCTTTTGATCGTGAATTTCGGACCCTATGGGGCTCTCAACACCAGCGGTCAGAGCAAGGCGTTATCACTCTTTTGCTGGACAAATCATCTGGTCTTTTTCTTTAGTTTTTATCTTTTCGCTTCAATCAAATTTAGTGTAGGCTTAATTCGTGGTCCATGCTTTATATACACGTTTAATTTTTTTTATCATTTTATGCTATCCATTTCGAATAATTAGAACACAGAAAAATAATATCAGTTAATGCAAATTTAATTTGAATCAATTTAGTAAAGTGACGGTTTCTGTATATCTTTGTCAAAGTGCACGCATTAGTTTAAATGTTATATAATACAGCGCAGGACTTGTAAAACTGTGTCGGTAGAATATATTTATTGTTTTTTGACGTATTTAATTAATCAATAGTAGTAGCTGTGATTATGAACAGGGAGTGGATTCAAGTCTCTTCGTTCTTACAAGTCGGGCTACTTTGGTGCTTCCATTAAGCTCCAACCAGGCTACACAGCTGGAGTTGATACATCTCTCTACGTAAAAATTACTTTAAACTTTTAGAGATCAACTAATTTTTAATCAAAATACATGAACTAATGGCGTTATTAACATTCCTAACACCTTTGGATTCAAGCTCTCAAACAATCAAGAACATCCCGGAGACCACGACGAGGTTGATATCGAATTTCTAGGAACAACGCCCGGGAAACCATATAGCCTTCAGACGAACGTATTCGTCAGAGGAAGTGGTGACCGAAATGTTATTGGGAGAGAAATGAAATTCAATTTGTGGTTCGACCCTACTCAAAATTTCCACCATTACGCAATTTTGTGGAACACTAATCAAATTGTGTACGTCAAGATCAATCTTTTTATGTTTAGACGACATGGTTATGATGCTTCATTATAGGGTTCCTCTGTTACGTTTGATACGCTAAATTGGTCGATTTTTTTCATATATGTAGATTCTACGTAGATGATGTACCGATACGTACGTACGACAGAAAGAACGAAGCTATCTTCCCTACAAGACCGATGTGGTTGTACGGATCGATATGGGATGCATCGGACTGGGCCACGGAAAATGGAAGGATCAAAGCCGACTATCGATACCAACCATTTATTGCTAAGTACACAAACTTTAAGTTAGCGGGATGCACAGCAGACGGGTCTAGCTCATGTACACCGCCATCGGCTTCACCTATGGGGAGTCGAGGGTTAAGCAATCAACAAAGGGGGGCTATGGCATGGGCACAGAGGAACTTCTTGGTCTATAACTATTGCCATGACCCTAAAAGAGACCATACCCAAACACCAGAATGTTAAGCGAAACAAACAAACAAAAAGATTTTAAAACATTTGTTATGCATTATCAATTATACATTAAGTTAATAACGAGTGTATTGAGACGGGTCCACACTGGAAAAGTAGAGTGAAGCAGTTGAGCGTCCAATCCTCCATGATTTGAGATTTGTTTTTAAAGGTTATTTATAATCTTGTCTTGGTCCATTGTAATATTCTAATAATTGTGGCAATATTGCGTGATGTTTTTAATATATGGTATTGTATGTTTTTTTTGGTTGAAAGCTATGGTATTGTATTATTGCGTGACCCAAAAAAAGAGAGAAAGTGGTTCTTTTTTTAAATTGACAAAGGGCTTAGAAAGCGGTTCTTTTTTATTAACAAGTGAAACTACAATCGACATACTTAGGAATTGAGGATATATACACTTTGGAAACAGAAAAAGAACAAAAAGATCGAGAGGATAAACAGTTACTGCAACAATGCAGATTAATTGTTGATTAGTGAATAACAATTAAAACGAATTATAAAATAGCTCTAGGTGATGATTTTTAGCAGCTATCAAGATTTAAAGACACACACACACACACAGATATATGTGTGCAACAAATCTTGACAAAATAAATATCGACCATTGTACTTTCAACCTGGGTCATGTAATCAACCACTAGAGTAGGGTTTATTCAGGACATACAAACGAAATCGACAGTAGGAAATGCTTTGTTTTTATGAAATGTTTGAACGGTAGGAAATGTTGCATCATATATCTTATAGATAATCTGATAGCGATATCCTCCTCATAACGAAACAAAGCGGTTGTAGTGATATTTTAATTTTTCAATATACTTTTTGGAAAATGTACACATATTGCAAAATGTATTTTATATATAGCAAAAAAACTATAAATTAATAATGTTGGGACTATAATATTTTATTAATTTATAGAGTTATTAATTTAAAATAAACTTTTTAATTTTTTCTAATTAATTTATGTACTTATCTAAAATTTTACATATAATTACTGTATTTTTATAATATCTATGGATTAGACATCTCTATAAAGTATAAATTAGATAGAAAAAGTATTAGAGTGTTGTAATCGTATCTTCTACGATTGTACATATATAAAATTTATATATAGATTATTCATTTACTATAATTACCGTAGAAGATAGGATCAAAATTTTATATAAGTACTATAAATTATAATCTGTAATTAGATATCTCTATAAATTTCACTTATAATTACTGTATCCGATTATAAAAAATTATTTATAATTATTGTATATACGGTAATCTATAATACTTCTCCTCATTATTATGTTTGTACATATATAAAATTTATATATAGATTATTAATTTACGATTTTAGTAGAGCTATATATTTATATAGAATTTTTTTAAAAGATATTGTTCTATTATTTTATCGATTTGTAATATATTTTGAACTGGATTAACCTAAGATCAATTTTTTCATTAGTTTAACTTGTTTATTAGGTTTTTGAATATTAGTTTATAGAGTGAATTGACAAAACTTAAATTTATATTCGATTTGTTGAAAAAAAAATATTCGATTCCAGTTAACAAAACAATAAGATGACCAAAAGAAACAATAATGGTAGACGTGTCATTAGAAATTAATCATAATCTAGAGCGAAGGATAATGCTGCACGTCACAACCGACGACGACGATGGTGGGCTGGTGGCCCACGTTTCCCGATTTCGAATGAGATAGTGATAAGTGTGGACCCCAATCTTATTCTTGAAGATTTCATTAGCTTGTTAAATTCTAAATAAGAAATATAAAATTGTTAATTTTTTTGTCAACTATAAAATTGTTAATTATTGTTGTCGTTTTCAAACAAGTTAAATTAATGAAAATGGGGACTTATTTCCAACAAACGAATAATTAGCTAAATTTATTCACTCTTGTCCTTTTGAGTAACATTTTATAATGTTTAATTTTTTATATAATTTTTATTGTTTAAATAAACTAGTCATTTCCCCAAAATTAAGGAAAAACTATATTTTTATCCGCAAAAATATTTTCCCATTTTATAAGTGTTTGATATTATTACAAATATTTTAAATACTCCATCTGTATTATTTTAAGAGGTGTTTATGGTTTTTGCACAAAGATTAAGAAAATATAAAATTTTATGCAATTTACTTTTTAATATTAAATACAATTAATTCAACCAATAAGAAAAAGATGCAATATTTTGTAATTGGTCATAAATTTCAAATGACATTAAATTTTATCTAGAATTGTGAGAACATTACTTATTGTGAAACAAAATTAAAATCTCTAAACACCACTTAAAACGATATGGAATAAATATGTAATTTTTATTTTTAGTGTTATATATTGTTTAACTCTATAATATTATTGTTTATATTTTTTATTCGATATTATTAATATTTTTTAAAACATTTTATTTTGTTATAAATTTTTACTACATACTAGTATATTTTCGAGTTATGTACAATAAAATAACAATATGAAATAATCAAACAAAGAACTCCCTTCAAAATATGTTATTTTCTTTAATTTATAAATTTTACGTATAATACATTTTTAAATTTTATTTATTTATATTATAGAAAATAAATAGGTTTAAGATAAATAATATTTACATATTGTGTTTAAGAAAATATACATTAACATTGTTTTACTCGATTTATAAGTAAAACACCTGTTTTGTTTAAATACCATAGCCCTATTGTTTTAATAAATTTTATCCATAGTCGAATTTATTATATTATTTTATTAAATTTTATTATGCTGGATTTTTTTGAATGTTATGATATTAAGTTTTATTTTTTTTTAAATTAAAACTTCAAAATATTATATTGCTTTAGTTCTTACAACATATATTGCTAGTTTTTTCCTGGTGCATTTCAAAAAATTAATCTTTATTATCTATGATTTTATCTTTCGTAAAATTTAATGTCTTATCAATTTGAGTTTGAATGTTTATTTTCAATATTATATATTTTGTCAAATTGTTTTTGGAAAATTACACAACTATTTTTGAATTTGGAACAAACATGAATTTTGAATTTGTTTTTGTTACTACACTAATATATTATTTTATAAAAAATATTTTAATTTTTGGTAATATTTAAAAAATTCTCAACAGATTTTGTTATAATTAAAATAAAAATAAATGTATAAAGGTATTATATAGTTTACAAATTATAATCAACTATAATGATGAGTGATGATTTATTTAAATGAAAAAATAAAAAATAAAAATTTATTAATTTACCTATTTAATATTATTTTCATATTTAATTCATATAGCAGTGCTATTTTATATAATACAGAATATAAATTTTTTATTTTCTGGTTTTATAATATTTTTTTTGTTAATATTGATTTATAATAATATTCTATTACTAATTACTAAATTTATTAATGTGTTATTTTGTTATAAAAATATTTAATTTTTTAACTAAGATTTTTTTTATTTTTCTCAACTGATTTTGTTATAGGTAAAAAAACTTCAAATTTAAACTTGGTTTATTGTTAATGTAAATAATCATATATATTATATTAACTAATTCTTTAAATGATCCTACTATAACTTGTTAATAATAGATAAAAATAAAACCTTGAACTTATAGATTAGATATAATAACAATAACTTCTTTTACGTACCATTGTACTAATATTGGTCTAGAGTAAATTATTATATAAAAAGGTTAGAATAAGTATGGTATTAGTTTCCTAAATTTATGTGTAAAGTTGTAAAGTATGATCTAAAACAGAACAGAAAGAGTAACAAACAACGTGCTGGTTACGTAATATTATATGCATATCTTTAGTTAACTATAATTAGAGTCTTAGTCAAAAAAAAAAAACTATAATTAGAGTCTAATTCTCAAATCCGTGTGAGTATTATTTTTCTTTATTTTGCATAGATGTTGAATATCAGTTACAATCTATTTTTTTTTGTTTGTTATCCTTTTGTTAACTTCAAAAATTTTTGGGTTTAAAATTTACTCAAATGTTTAGAATTTATTCAAAGGTTTAAGATTTAAGATTTAAGGTTTAGTGTTTTGTTGATGGCGTTGACAATATTAAAAATTATTTTTATTTTGGTACTAATACTATTTTATTTATTTTAAAAACATAATTTAACTTAATAAATTCTTATTATTTTATTTCCTATGATTAGGTAATATGGTGCAGAAGATATGATTTTGTAAGGAAACAATATTTTATTATGTATTTTCATTTATTAAAAATATTTGTGGTTAAGAGTAAAAAAATGAGTGGCAATCACTTGTAAATTTTTAGGAAAATCAGGGTTATTTTAAAATTTTATAGTTTAGATTGTTGATAACATGCATTTTCATTTTTCTGTTTATTTTGTTTTTCCTTTTTTATTTGATTTAATGTGTACTTATATCAAATATGGTTTGCTCAAATAATTATGTTAGCAAAAATATTTTAAAAACACACATGTATTTTCTATAAATACCTTAATTTTTTACACAAAATATTTATTTAAAAAATAATATCTAAGTCTATTTTACTTTAAATTTTTAAATAACACATATTAATGAAATTGTATATATTTATATATTTTCAATAATTTATGTATGTGACTTCTTAAAATTATACTTTTGTCTTTCATAATATTTTTGGGAGACACGCCTATCAACCATACTAAATTCATCTTTAAAATATGTGATAACATCAGAATATCATATAATTCACAATAAACCAAAGCTTTATAGAAACGAAAATCATACATAATGATTACACCTAGTACTACCACTAAATAGCAGTTATAAAATATGTAAATTAGAGAAATTATAAAAACATAGCTAACTTACGAATATTTATTTCGCAAATATAGTATACTATGTTCTATATTGGTTACTATGTTGACCACCTTATAATACTCCATGTCACTAGCTTCGCTTTTAGATTGAGTTTCAGGCTTTCAGCAGAAAGTCTTGATGTGTCCTTTTTACGTTAACTGGTGCATCTTTTTTTCTTTTTGAAATACAATAACGGGTGCATCTCTTGCACTGTTTTTAATTACCACGCTGCTAAGAGGAGGCGAGCATAAAATTATGTACACTTCACTAGAGCATCATGATTGATAGAACCTTTAAAAAATCAACAGTGGGCAAATTTTTTATCTTTATTCTTTTTTTTTGCCAGCTAACCATTTTAAATTAGATCAAGTATTGAATAGACGTATCGATTCTCCGGGAAGTATCTCTATCTATCTGTATCTGAACTATATAGGAAAAAATGTAGCGTTTAGTTATTCATTCCTTGCTAGTGTATCCGTCCAACCATTCTACTTCGAAGAATATGAGTCAGGTTCATATCTTCGAAGTCCTCATTTATTCTTTGAAATAACTCTTTCTCCGACGTAAGGCTGGCCAATCCATTAGATTCGTAGTCATGTCCAAAAAATTTGAACAGTTTGTCTCGAATCGGATCGAATCTATCCTCTTGTCTCTCATACATGAAGCTGCCCAAAATAAATAAACTTTCAATCTCAGCATGCAAGACTGAGAGGTAAGTACCTGTTACACATTGGTAATCCAAAAAATTAAGAATCCATTTGATCTTTAAGGTTCCACCCAAGTCACTTACATTGCCATTGATTCATGAAGCATCACTTTAGCAAATAGGGATTCAGGGTATCAAGGGAGTAACTCAACCTCTATATAAGGAGGGTCCTCCACGTTCTCTTCCTCCTTTTCGTTAGTCTTTTTTCAACATTCTATCTCAAGAAATACATGTTGGAGAGTATCAATCCAGAACATGACTTTCCTATTAAATAGGTTATCGTTTTTCGCCTTCTAAATATACCAACAGATCCATAGAAAAGTATCAATTGTGGTTTTAATGGCGCCACCTCTTTTCTATCTTTATTCTTTAGTATCTCAATATATAATAACATAAATTAACTGAAAAAATAAAAATTAAGATATAATTTGGCCATTCACTAGTTAACAAGTGTAGAAATTCATAGGCAGACGATTTTTCATAAAATAATGTTTCCGTCTCTCACCTTACTTTCTTTTCCAATTTCTTGTTTTTATTTCTTTTTCTATCATTTAATTGGTGAAAAAAAGTTTTATTAAAAGCGATTTTACCAAATTTCTTAAGAATAAATACCACTAAATAAGTGACAAATAGCACATAGTTTCTCAGAATTCTAAGAGTCTCTTTAAAAAGAGACTATTCTTGTCTCTCTCCTCTTTATTTATTTCTTTTAAATTTAAACTTTTGAAAGATTCACATCAGAGATTTACTAATGCAAATGGTCTTACACACTGCACTAGGCATATGTATTTTTGATAAACAAATATTTTTATCAGCTTTTAACTTTTGTTTTGAGTCATTTATCTAATCAAAGTATATGTTTTGGAGTTTTTATAGTCTTTTGGTGTTTTTAGAAATACATGTTTAAGTCTAATTGGAACAGAAAAAGATGGAATTGGATGCAAACAAAAAAAAACTGAAGATATAAAACTTTGTAGATTCGTCAGAAGTTTAGCAACCAATGGAAGACTTACTTCTGATGGATGATTTCTAAAATTTTAACACAAGATAAAAAAAAACAAGAGACACATGTTAGGAGTATTAACCGAAGACACGACTTTTCTATTAAATAGTTTGGTGTTCCTCGTTTTCCAAATGTATCAACAGATCCATAAAAATATTTTAAATTGTGGTTTCAGTGAAACCACCTTTTTTCTTTCTTTGTTATTTAGTATCTCAATATAAAATATAATAGAAATTAATTAAAAAATATAAATTAAAATATAATTTGGCCATTAACTAGTTAACAATTGTAGAAATTCATAGGCAAACGATTTTTCATAAAGAAACGTTTCCGTCTCTCACCTTATATTCTTGTTTTTTCTCTTTTTCTTTGATTTAATCATGAAAATTTGTGGAAAATTTTTTTAGTAAAAACGTTTTCACCAAGGACAAATACCACTAAACAAGTGACAAGTGGTATATAGTTTCTCATTATTCTAAGAGTCTCTTTAAAAATGAGACTATCCTTGTTTCTCTCCTCTTTTAAAAAAAAAAATTAAACTTTTGAGAGACTCAGCATCAGAGATTTACTAATGCAAATTGTCTTATACACTACATTAGACATGTATTTTTGATAAATAAATATTTTTTATCAGTTTCTAACTTTTGTTTTGAGTCATTTATCAAATTAAAGTATATGTTTTGGAGTTTTAAGAGTTTTCTGGTGTTTTTAGAAATACATGCTTAATTCTAATTGGAACGGAAGAGTTCGAATTGGATGCAAAAAAAACCTGAAGATACAAAACTTTGTAGATTTGTCAAAACTTTAATAACCAACCAATGAAAGACTTATTTCTGATGGATAATTCTCAAATTTTAACACAAGATAAAATTTTAAATTAACTTTCCGATTCCTGAATTTGAGGTCTATCTATCGGTTAGATCAAAATTTATGCGCAGTTTACCGAAAACTGCTATGTTTGCCGGTTTAATATAAGAATAAAGTAATTTTTGGTTCTTCTTATTTTCAGTTTGGTTGAACACGACAGGATTTTGATCTATACCTTCGGAAAATTGTTTAGATTAAACGTCATTTTTCTTCGTACTTTTAGGTTTTAGATTTTTTTTTTTTTTTTTGACGAACAGGTTTTAGAATTTTTTGCTAGACAGATTCGTACTATGCCTTCGGAAAACTGTTACTTTTGTGTTGTCAAAAAAAAAAAAAACTGTTACTTTTGTTTATATATTTTATTATGCATTCATCTTATTTCTCTGTTTCTCATGTCATGTTTGAGTAGTTTCTAAGTTGGGTTTTAGGTATTTCAACGGGATTCATGGTTTGTTGATTTATCATATACTCCTCGCATGTCAAATGGCTTTTATGTTATAAGAAAGTGTATACATTAATACTCCTCGCATGGCAAATAGCATCGTTAGATCTTATAAAATCATGTCCTAAAATTATACACTCGTGTTGTTGAATAGTTCACAATGAATGATTTATGCTTGGTGTTGTTGTTGAACTACCAAAACAGAGACACTAGATCTAAGATCTCTAACCGCCAACAAATCTCCGATGACACCTAACTCCGGAAGTTCCACCCACTCTATCAGTCCTGAAAAGTCCGGTGACGACGTTCCATGATTTCTACCAACAACCATAAGATCATACGCTTCCGAAAGCAATCGGACCGTAGTAGCCACTTCAGGACCACCGGTGACTATCCTCTCTGTATATGCAATATTTGTGTTTACCTCTGGATCCTTCAACTCTTTGATAACCTCATGATCAAGAATGTAATCCCAATTCGTCGACTCTGTTTCTTGGTTAGACATTAGTCGAATCACAGAAACTTGGACCTTTGGGTTATGTTTCATCCTATTCACCAGCGATAGTGCCTCACGATCGTCTTTACCTCCAATAAATATCGCACATACATTGATGTTGTCCTTTCTCTTGTGATTACGCAAGAAGTGTCCACGATCTACGAGTATCCCAATAGAACATGGCGAACGTTCGAGTAGAGAGATGTTGAGACGCCTTATGGCCACATCGTCTGACATGAACTCCCCATCAATGGTCCATGTTCTTCCAGACGGGACGACAATCATAGATGTTGCCTGGTCTAGTGCGAGCATGCAGATGTCTTGGTGCATTAAGTTCTCATGCGAGAGGGCTGTGAACATGGCCACACTTTCTGAATCAAAGCTCTCTTGCATTAATTGGCTGAAGGCAAGGTTTGCGGTATGGATGTAGGAGTTATTGATCAGTTGTTTCGTCTTCTTGTTGTGCGAGATCAAGATCGGTACGATCTGACCCACTAGCTTCACGAGGTGAAGGACCGTGACCATGATGGGATTTTCTTGGTTCGGCGAGGAAAATAATTGGATAAATGCAATGGCCCTAGAGATATTCCCAGGGTTGTGCACACAAGTAAGAATACGAAGATCGGAGTTTGGTTTCAAACTGAAGATGTTCCTCTTTTGGTAACCAATGTACTTCCGATTCGGATCATACAGACTTCTTATAACTACTGGGATAATCCCAGAGTTTAATAACGTATAAAATATCAAGAAAGAGTATGTTGCTTGTGATATATACTGCAAAAAATAAAAACATTTAAAAAAAATTAGATAACATAATTAATGACATGAATTATAAGGATTTATATTTGGCTTGGGGATTGATTACCTTATCATCCAATGTAGATTCATAGAAAAATATTTCTGGGAAACTCTTGCAGCTCAAGAGTACGGAAACAGCTATTGACTCCTTGAGAGGTAACTTGCAGTACAAGCAAGGTGCAATACCAGCAACCAGTTTCAAAGCGATCGTCAGCACCATCAGAAAGATATTATATAATATGTCATCTAGCTCGTACACAATCCTCGTAATATCACATCGCATCGTACTGAATGCAATCGAGATTGGCAAGAACACGTTTAACGTGAGCTTCTCATACTTGGCTTCCAAGGCGGATCCTAAAGGTGGACCTTCTGGTATAACGAGGCCGATCATGACTGGTCCGAGGAGGTATTTCATACGGAAGACCGTGGTGTAAACGGCAGAACCCAATACGGTTAAAATTACAGCATGCACATATATGTTCGCCACAGGTTTGTCTTCGGGTGTTTGTTGCACTATCCATTCCATGGCCGGTTTAACAACAAAAAAGACGAGGAGGAAAAAGATGATCACCGCGATAAGGTCAATGTAGGCCGTTGAGTGTGAGATGTTTTTGTATGTTCCTAGAGAATACGCAAGTACGATGAAAGAAACGCCAAGGATATCATTGATAACAGATGCGGACAATGCAAGCCGACCGAACTCCGAGTTGAGAATATTGAGTTCCGACAAGAAATAGGTGGTGGTGGGAAGTAGTATTGAAGATTGTGTTGCGATGATGACAGTGCGCTCGGCGAGGGCTTTTTTCGGAGGCATGTAGTGAGGGTTTATATTGTCAGCTAGGATGTTCCGGAAACAGAGCCCTCCAAACAAAGGAACTATGAAAGTCAAGATCCCAATCACAACGGGCAATGGTCCGTTGTTGAAAACAACTCGCCGACTGGTCTTTAAGGACATGAGGAACGTAAACATCATGAAGCCGCATACTGAGAAGCCTCTTAACGGTCCATTTCCATTCATAACAGGATCCAACGATAGTTTCCATGTTGACTTCTCCCTTAGATCTAATAGCTGAGGTCCCATAATCAGACCAGCCTACGAATATGAGAAGATTAGAATTATATCATTTTTTGGTCAAATTGGAGTTATATCTCTGTTATTGTTGTTGTTGTTTGATGTAGATATATTATCTTACGTTCTTGCTAAGTTTCAAATATTATTAAATTTAATAAATACTAGTAGTCTCTAACGTGCATGTCAAGTTACACATGGATGGTAATTTTCTTTTGTGTTTTTTTTTAAGTAAGGGATTCATGTGGAAACCAAAACACGTCCTTGAAACTTGTGACTAATAGAATATTCTTGTTGTTCCAAATGATTCCAGTGACCAAACATGAGTGAAATCGTAGAGGAAAAGAATGAATCATGGACTACATAATAGAATGTACTGGGATTAAAATTAGGTATACTTACTATCATATAGGAAGCGATGTGGGAAATGCCGATGCATCTGAGGAACATATGAGTCATGACCACCGATGTGAAGATGAGTAATATCTGAATCTCCATGAGTGGCAATGAATACCCAAAAATCACATCGGGCGAACTTAAATTCTCCCATATTCCATTGGAAGAGATGTTAAACAACAAGGGTCGGCAATCCTCGATGTAGGTCGTCGTATTCATGAACAATAAACGAGCGAAGTGATAGAATTTCGGGTATCAGCTCTTGGGATTCAAGGGAGAAAAAAAAAGAATGAGAATATTTAAAACTTTGCATACGAGTTCTTAAAAGAGTTGTATCTCTTATCGTTTAGTTTGTTTTGGTCTTCGATAAGTATTTGTTTTCGTAAGAGGTAGTTAGTGTCAACAACTGTTTTCATTTTGGCGTGTATGATTTGTTGAAAAACCTACTTGTTCGGAGCTGAAAACTAACATACCCAAATAGAAGAAAATGATACCCACATTTAGGGATGTAATTATAACTAGATTTTGACCCGCGCTTCGAAAGCGCGGGTATTATTTTTTACTTTTATGAAATATATTATTTGTTTGTAATTATTGAACATATTTATTTTAGTAAAATTTTCTTTATAATAAATTTGATACACATAGTTTACCAGAGACACTATGTGTGTCAAATTTATTATAAAGAAAATTTTACTAAAATAAATATGTTCATAGTGTCTCTGGTAAACTATGTGTTTCTCTGACTTTGTTTTATTCCCTCTCCAATCAACATATCGAAGCGCGGATATTATTTTTTACTTTTATGAAATATATTATTTGTTTGTAATTATTGAATGTATTTATCTTAGTAAAAATTTCTTTATAATAAATTTGACATATAGAGTGTCTCTGGTAAACTATGTATTTATCTGGCTTTATTTTATTCCTTCTCCAATCAACATGTTTATTTGGCTTGTTGTTAAAATAAATGATTTTAGAACGCAACTGTTTACTTTGATATTTTGTTTAAACAATGTGACATATTTCTGTATTAATTGTGTTCAATTAAATATTTATATTGTAATTTAAATTTTTATACAAATCAACATATTTGTGTAGTTTGTTATTAAAAAAATGATTTGAATCCAAATGTAAGTACTCTTATAGTGATTTTTTCAGTTCATATAATTTTTTAAAATATATTTATTTCAACTGAACCAATTAATATTTTGTTAAATTGGCCCGTGAAATATATTTTTATACATCGATATTCAAAAGATCTGGTAAGTAACGATACTCAAAAGATCTGGACCGAATCAGGTTATATGGTTATTTTTGTTACAAATATCCGAACCCGTTTTAGATACATTGGTTATTTAGATATTTTTAGGTTCCTATACATCAGAACCGAATTCTTCCAGATCTAGAATGATCAAACTCAAAATCCACACATAAGGTTATAATATTCAAGCGGGACTTGGTTACCAAAAAAAAAAGGATACCCGAAAAGAACAACATGTACCTAAATAGACAGATAATGTTCATGTCTAAATGATTATATAAATTAATAAAAAACTGTTTTATGTGTTTTGTTAAATTAAGTGAAATAGAAAGAGTTTTTTTATCAAGTAAAATAATTATATGGAGTGGAAAATTAAGTGACAATAAATGTAGGACATTTTAAGTATTTTGATTTAAGTTATTATTTTATTCACAAAATATATTTTTGAACTATGTTTTTGGGTACGTAATTTTCCACCGATTGTAACTAAAATAAAAATATTTTAGTAAAATAAAATAAACCAAATGTTTAATCATATGTAAAACCTAATTATTTAGCATTTTTGATTTTATAATTGGCACAAAGTTAATATTGATTAACTAATAAATAAAAATATGCACTATTATTATTATGGTAATATAATTAATGATGTAATTTATTATTAAGGTAATATAATTAATTAAATTGTTAAACTAAGTGAAATATGGAAACACAATTAATAGATACTACTATTCAAGTTTCCAAACACTCCATTTTTTATAGCTATAACCAAACACAACAAATTTTTTTATTAATCTTATCCAAGTATCCAAACGCACCGAATTTGTACTTCACCTTTAATAAGATAGATGCGTTCTTTTCGCGGATTTTTAAAATAAATAAATGTCCTTTTACTCTTTTTACTCATTTGTAATGAAGTTTAAAAGGGTAGTTTTGTTAATTAGATGGGTTATACTTAGAATTAGTGGGATCATGTTATTCTGTTTAAATTAATATAATTAATTATTTTTTTGGAATATGCAATTGTGTGGTTTTGACCAAAAGAAAACTATTTTACAGTTTTGGTAGGAAAATTCTGATTTTTTAAATTTTGGTAGAAAACACATTTTTACGGTTTTGGCAGAAAATTTTGATTTTGTGGTTTTGGCGGAAAAACTCAGTTTTACAGTTTTGACGAAAAAAACTCGATTTTGTGGTTTTGGCGTGAAAATTTGATTTTATGGTTTTAGCAGAAAACACATGTTACAGTTATAGCGAGAAAATTTGATTTACGATTTTTGGCGAGAATTTTGTAGTTTTGGCGAAAAATCGATTTTATGGTTTTGGCGGAAAAATTTAATTTTATCACTACAAGAAAACACGGCCTTAGCGACGAAAGTTAGCGACGAAATAATTTCCTCGTAAAATTACGTCGGCTTTACGAGGAACTTACGTGAAAAGACAATAAACACGTAATTTCGTCGTTAAATAACGACGAAACAATTTCGTCGTAAACCAAACGTAATGTAACGTCGTCTTTACGAGGAAACAGCATTTCGTCGTAATGAACACGTAAAACTTAACGTGTGATTAACGAGGAATATTTTGCCGAGGTTTTTGCGAGTTCAACCTAATTTTAGGTGAGACACGTTTTTTATCTAGTCTACCACCCATATTTCGTCGTTAATTCGTAGTAAAATCTCACCTACCAATTTCGAATTTTCCTATAAATATGTCATTTGTGTTTCATTTGAAACACACCACATGCAAAAGGAAAAAAAAATCTAAAAACGTGAAAGAAAAAAAAATGTCCGGTGGTGGAAATTATTATGAGTTGCGGAGGTGGATGTACACGCATAGAGATGCTAACGGGAGAGTGACGAAAGAGTATCTGGAAGGACTAGAGACATTTATGCATCAAGCAGATTCTACACCGCTCGCCCAGGAAAGCGGTAAGATGTTTTGTCCTTGTCGGAAATGCAACAATTCAAAACTGGCAACTCGTGAAAATGTTTGGAAGCATTTAATAAATAGAGGTTTCATGCCAAATTACTATATCTGGTTTCAACATGGAGAAGGTTATAATTATGAGAATGAAGCTAGTAGTAGTAATAGCAATTTTCAGAATGAACGGGTTGATCATTTGCATAATCAACATAGATACTATCAGGAGGAGCAGATGGTAGATAATTATGATAGGGTTCATGATATGGTAGCTGATGCATTTGTTGCTCATGATGATGATGAAGTTGAAGAACCTAACATAGATGCAAAAAAGTTTTATGAAATGTTAGATGCTGCAAATCAGCCACTTTACAGTGGCTGAAGAGAAGGTCTCTCTAAATTGTCGTTGGCTGCTAGAATGATGAGTATTAAAACTGATCATAATCTACGTGAAAGTTGCATGAATGCATGGACAGACTTGTTTAAAGAGTATTTGCCGGAAGACAATGTCTCTGCTGATTCTTATTATGAGATTCAGAAACTAGTTTATAGTCTTGGGTTGCCTTCTGAGATGATAGACGTTTGCATCGACAACTGCATGCTCTACTGGGGAGATGATGAGAAGTTAGAAGAGTGTCGATTCTGCAAGAAGCCACGATTCAAACCGCAAGGACGAGGACGTAATAGGGTACCGTACCAAAGGATGTGGTACCTACCAATTACCGACAGATTGAAAAGATTGTACCAATCTGAGGAGACTGCTGGAAAAATGAGATGGCATGCCGAGCATACTCAGACGGATGGTGAGATGAGTCATCCATCAGATGCAAGAGCTTGGAAACATTTTAACAAAACATATCCACAATTCGCTAGCAATAGCCGAAATGTGTATATGGGATTATGCACGGATGGATTTAGTCCCTTCGGTATGTCAGGGAGACAATATTCATTGTGGCCAGTCTTTATGACGCCATACAACCTGCCCCCAGATATGTGCATGCAACGGGAGTTTCTGTTCTTGACGATATTAATACCTGGTCCAAACCATCCAAAAAGGTCTCTGGATGTCTTTCTACAGCCACTGATAAAAGAGTTGAAAGATTTGTGGTCAACAGGGGTGAGGACGTACGACTGCTCAACGAAGACGAATTTTACGATGCGAACGATGCTTTTGTGGACCATAAGTGACTTTCCTGCTTATGGGATGTTGTCTGGGTGGACTACACATGGGAGATTATCTTGTCCATATTGTAATGGAACGACAGATGCATTTCAGCTGAAGAACGGTAGGAAGACAAGTTGGTTTGATTGTCACCGTCGATTTCTTCCCATTAACCATCCTTATCGAAGAAACAAGAAATTGTTTAGGCAGAAAAGGGTTGTGAGAGACACTCCTCCTCCGTATTTAACTGGAGAACAAATTGAACAGCAAATCGATTACTACGGAGCTCAAGAAACAGTTGGTTGTGGTGGTAATTGGCATGTTCCCGGTAATATGCCTGATTATTATGGAGTTCAGCACAACTGGCACAAGAAGAGTATATTTTGGGAGTTGCCGTATTGGAAGGATCTTCTTTTGCGCCACAACCTAGATGTGATGCATATTGAGAAGAATTTTTTTGAGAACATCATGAATACAATATTGAATGTTCATGGGAAGACAAAAGACAATCAAAAATCGAGGTTGGATTTGCCTGATATTTGCTCAAGACCCGAGTTACACATAAAAAGCAATGGACAAGTTCCTGTACCGGTATTCAGATTATCTTCAGAACAAAAGTCGGTCTTGTTCAACTGTGTTGCATCATCAGTGAAGTTTCCTGATGGGTATGTTTCAAACCTCTCTAGATGTGTTGAAAAGGGCCAAAAGTTCTCCGGGATGAAGAGTCATGATTGTCATGTCTTTATGCAAAGACTACTTCCCTTTGCATTTGCGGAGCTACTTCCAACAAAAGTACATGAAGCACTTGCAGGTAATATATTATTAATATTCACACTAATTAATTTCTTAATTTATTTTTCAAAAATATGCACTAATAATTTGCTTAATTGTTTTTGGAATATATACAAAGCCATTGGAGCATTTTTCAGGGATTTGAGCACTCGCATTCTTAAAGAGGATGTCGTAGAACAACTTCACGAGAACATTCCGATCTTATTGTGCAACTTGGAGATGATATTTCCTCCCTCATTTTTTGACGTCATGGAGCATTTAGCTGTCCACCTCCCGTATGAGGCATTGCTTCGAGCACCAGTACATTATGGATGGATGTACCAGTATGAGCGGGCCATGAAATATTTGAAGGGAAAGGCAAAAAACCTCGCAAAGGTTGAAGGTTCTATAATTGCTGGAAGTTTGACGGAAGAAACATCTCACTTCACATCGTACTACTTTGCACCTAATGTACGGACCCGACAAAGAGCTCCAAGAAGATATGATGATGGTGGTGTTGCCCCAACATATGCAGTTGCTGGTGTTCCGGATATCTTTAGCCAGATTGGACGAATGGGTGGGAAAACGAAAGAGGTTTGGTGGTCGAGTGATGAAGACGCCCATAGTGCACACACTTACATTCTACTTAATTGTGAGGATCCATTTATGCGCTATTTTGAAAGGTAACATATATGGAAACTTCTAAAATAATTGTAATTAAAATATATTTTTTGAATTGATGATATAACTAATAAAATATGTGCATTTTACAGCCTATTTGTTAGTCAAGTCCAAGAAGCAATCCCAGGTATATCCACAAGTGAGGTAGATAAAAGGAAAGATCGACACTTTATTAAATGGTTGAAGAGTCAGGTATTTACTCCAATCCAATATTTGTTTCGCCCACGGGGTGTAACGAAAGCTTAAGACGTTTGTTTCAATGTTCTCTTTAATTTAATTTTGCAGGTTGAATATGACGATCCGGATTACCCCACATGGTTTCACGAATTAGTTCAGGGTCCACTTGCAAAGGTCACCACATCACCAATGTATTTCTCACGAGGCTTTACTTTTCATACGTACGAGTATGGTAAACACCGGGCGACCAGCAATTATGGAATTTGTGTGAAAGGCGAAACCGATTTCTACGGGATCTTGCAGGATATTATTGAAGTGGAATTCCCTGGTTTATTGAAGCTGAAATGGGTCATATTCAAATGTGACTGGTTCGACCCCGTGGTCAACAGAGGTGTTCGATTTAACAAATTCGGTGTAGTTGCTGTCAATGGTGGACGGAGGTACAACAAATTCGAGCCTTTCATATTAGCTTCGCAAGCAGACCAAGTTAGCTTCCTACCATACCCGAGGTTGCGAGAATCTGGAATAAGTTGGTTAGCCATTATCAAAGTTACACCCCGTGGACGAATAATCGGTGGAGAAGAACCACCTTTGCAAGAAGAACACATCAATGAAGTCGAAGAACCTGAACAACAAATGGATGACATCCTACTCATTGATCCGCATAATCATGAGTATGAAGATCTTCCCGACGATACCACTGACGATGCTGTTGAAGACGAGTTTAATGAAAGCGATGATGTTTCTAGTGTTGAAGAGAATGATGATGTATCTGAATGATGATGTAATTTTTTAAAAATATTATTTATTTTCAGACTTAATTAATGCATTTGGGGTTTAGGGTATGGGTTTTGGTGTTTGAGATTGAGTTATAAGTTAAAGAATGTTTGAGGTTTGGTGTTTGTGGTTTAACACTTTTAGGGATTTAAACATTATCGACGTTAATTCCTCGTAAACTAAAAATACGGGCCTTGCAAAATCCACGTAAGCTGATTTCGTCGTAAAGACCACGTTAATAATAAATACGGGCCTTGCTAATTCCACGTAAGCTTGCGAGGTCTTTACGACGAAATCAGCTTACGTGGAAATAACAGGTATTTTAGCTGTTTCGTCGTAAAGAACTCGTTAATTTTCGTTGATTTTACGAGTCTGCTGTGTAAATCCCTAAAACTCTAAACCCTAAACCCCAAACCTCAATCTATATATGTTTTCACTTAGCAGACACAATAAACCTGTATAATTAACATTGTATGATTAAAATAATTAAGAATTCAAAACATCAAACCCAAAATTAACATCAACTTCCTTAACTTATAAGTGAATCATATATAAGGTTTACATTGCTAAACTCAATTCACTTAAGAAGACTTGATAAACATGCATATTTAAATTTTCTTGATTAAATTAACTAAACACATATAGATGTTACTAGTTAAGATTTTGGGGTTTGGGATTTAGGGTAAAGGGTTAGGGGTTTAGGGATTTACAAAACTACCTCGTTAAAAACTCGTAGTGAACGTGGAATTTACGACGATATATTATATATACCTTGCTAATTCCACGTAAGCTTGCGAGGTCTTTACGACGAAACCTGCTTACGTGGAATTAGCAAGGATATTTTCTATTTCGTCGTAAAGTACACGCTAGTTTACGAGGGTTTAACGTCTATTTTATGTAATCCTATACCCTAAACCCCAAACCTCAATCTATATATATACGGTTTCGATTCACTTAAAAAATAAATTAAACCTATATAATTACAATTTCATGATTAAAAAAAATAATTAAAATTAGGAATTTGGGGTTTAGGGTTTAGGGAATGTAAAAAATCAAATGCTAAATACACGGTTTCGTCGTAATATCCACGTGAAAAATAAACACGGGCCTTGCAAATTCGTCGTAAATGTGAAAACACGGGCCTTGCAAATTCGTCGTAAACGATGACACGGGCCTTGCTATTTCCTCGTAAGTTTACGACGAATTTACGTCCTTATGTAATCTTATATATACACGCGAGAACCAGCCACTTCATTTCGTCCCAATTTCCTCTCCTACACCTCTCAAGGTTCTCTCTAATATCTCTCTAGTATTAGGTGGTTTAGTTTAGGGAATTTAGATAAGTTTATAGTTGATTAGGTGGTTAGTGTAGAGAATTTAGATAGATTAATAGAATTTTTTGATTAGTTTGAATTCTTCTACTTGTTTTTTCTAACAATCTGATTTTTTTTTCAGATGGTTAGAAAGAACAAGCAGAAGAAAACCCCCCACTACAGTCAGATGTTCTGTGGTGATCCTGCTGCTGGATCATCATCTTCAGCTCCAGGTTCCTCCATCCCGGACATTGTCCCGGAGTCTCAGTCACAGCCACCACCGGTTCCTCCATCTGGTGCACCACCCCCACCTGCTGCACCTCAGGCGGTTCCAGACCCGGTTGCACCCGGATACATTCATCCGGAATTGCGGGTGCCGCCGACCGCTCCTTTCGCTCGGTACACGGTTGAGGATCTTCTCGCTCAACCAGGCCGAGCCGGTTTACCGGTTTTAGACCCCGACCGACCAGAGGGGACTCTGTGGTACGTAATTTTTTAAAAAATATATTTTTAAAATTATTAAATAATTTTTTTTAATACTTTAACTTTGTTTTTTTCAGGTTTGGGGTCGACAATTCTGTCGCTACGAGCGTATCCGATATGATCAAAGGATACTTCTCCGAGCCTCACCCAAACTGGAAAAAGACGCCGCAGCACGTTAGAAACACGTGGTTCAAGATGTTTGCTGTAAGTTCTTTAAATTAATTATCTTATGTTTAATTTTTATTATTAACTTTTATTTCATAAATATTTTTTAACTAATTATTAATCTTTTTTGGGTTTAAAAATGCAGCAAAGATACCATTGGTCCATCGGGGTTTACGAGGACGTGAAACGGGAGTTCATCGCAAAGGCGAAGAAGCGGTTGTTGGACACCGTAGGCAACTGGAAGGAGGACTGGATCTACAAGGGTTACAAGGACGGGCAACCCGCTGAGCTGACCAAGGAAGTCTACGATGGCCTCATCCGCTACTGGGAGCTGCCATCATCCATTGCGATCTCCAACGCCTGCTCCGCCTCTCGTAACATTAAAGACGAGCACGGCAACGGCCCGATGCTTCACTGTATGGGTCAAAAGCCCCATGCCCGTGTCCGCTTGGAAATGGTAATTAATTTCTTCTCATATTAAATATTTTAATAATTAATTAATATGTATATTGATTCTAACTATTTAAATTTTAAATATTTTCAGGCCAAAGAGACGGGACAACTCCCGTCTCTTAAAGAGCTTTACGAGAGGACCCACAAGACCAAGGCGGGGGTATTTGTGGATCCGAGGTCCGAGCAAATCTACAACGATGTCGTTGCTCGGATTGAAGACCGCCAAACCCAGCTGACCCAGCAATCTCCCGATGGAATACCGGTCGTATTATCCACTCAAAAAGTGGATCAGATTTACGAGGAGGTAAAAAATTTTATTTTAACTTTTAATCTACCTTTTTAAATTATTAACATTAAACTTTATTTTTTCTTTGTAGGTCGTCCCTAAGAAAAAGGGACGTACGTTGGGAATCGGTTCCGTCAACGATGTCCCAAGAGCGACATCGTCTTATGGTCAGAGACGAGCTGACGAAGTCACTGAGCTGCGAACGGAGTTAGACTCGACGCGGACTCAGTTGGCGTCGACGCAGTCGGAGTTGGAGTCCACGCGCCAATCGTTCCAAGCTCGTATGGGTGGAGTGGAGGGGTTTCTCGAAGTTATATCTTCTGGAAATCCCCAATGGGAGAAGTTGTTGGCGGATATGCGACGACGGAACCCGGTTCCCGAGCCTTCTCGTACTCAGCAGCAAGAGGAGGAACTACAGAGGAGGAGTGAAGACCTCTACCGGGAAACGATCCACCGCCCTCGCCCGACTTAGTTTTTTTTTTGTTGTGTAATATTAAAATTCTAAACTTTTATTTATATTATAATATTTTCGGTTTTTATTTATTCCAAATTTTTAATATTTTCGCATTAATAATTATTTATATTTCTAATATTTTTGAAATAATTATTTAAATCTATATTATTAAAAATTTAAATTTTAAAAATAAATTCAGTTATACAAATCGAAGCAAATTCCTCGTTAACTCACGAGGATTTAACGTGTAAAGTTGACGTGTCCTTAACGACGAAAGCTTACGACGAAACTACGTGTCATGTTTTACGTTTTCTTTACGACGAAATATTACGTCTGCTTTACGTGTAATTCTACGTTTCTTTTACGAGTAATTCTACGTCTACCTTACGAGGAAACTTTACGTGTGTTTTACGAGGAAAGCTTACGTGTCTCTTACGTGGAAAGTTAACGTCTACTTTACGTGGAAATTTACGTCTCCTTTACGACGAATATTTAACCTTTCTTTTACGACGAAATGGCTCTCTCGCACTTTTACGACGAAATGGCGATGAAATATCCGTTACGACCAAACTTTAACGACGATATGCGTTTCCTCGCTAAATCGTCGTAAAGACGTATTTACGACGATTTAGCGAGGAAACTGGTCGTCGTTAAAATCGTGTTTTCTTGTAGTGTATGGTTTTGGCAAAAAAGATTTGATTTTGCATTTTTGGCAAAAAAATATGATTTTTCATTTTTGGCAAAAAATGTGGGCCACATTGACCCATATACGCATGGATTTAACATTGAAGAGTACCAGTACCACATTTATACAGTTTTGTGATATCTATTTTTGGGTAATAAAAAAGTATTTGTGGAATAGTTGACAAAAAGTATAGGGCTGTCGTGATATTTCCCCCTCAAATACATGTACTCACACTCAGACCCCCCAAATATATATGGTGGAAGCATTGTGGCCTATTAGCCAAGATTTAAAAGTTTATACACCAGATTCTGGATTCAATTCCTATAGAATGAAATTTCTTGCCGATTTAGGATGTAACATGTAGGTTGTAACGCTTATAGGATGTTCTGAATTGCTGCATGCAGAACTGTTTGTTGTAATCACGTGCTGTGGAGAGAGAATATCCATAACCGTTCGTGGATTGAGTGCTAACTGGAGAGCTGCATCATGGAAGCATTGTTTGAGAATCAATATGTGCATCTATTGTTTCTTTAAAAGAAAAGTGGTATGATAATTAAGAATTTATTTGATACCCATATTATGTGATCACTGATATATGCTGGTACCTAATATATTGTAATAACTTAGTGACATTCAAAATTTGTTTTGTGAAAAGTATCATTAGAATAAGTATGTAAATTGTTACGCGGAGAAGCTTGTACTGCCTCTGGGAAGCAAATTGTAACAAACACCACTACCACTACCAGGATACTCTTGGAACACGGGTGGTTTGTTGAATTTTTTTTTTCGATGCTCAAACTAGAATAAAACCACCTGACTGGTCTGTAAAAATATGTAAAATGGGGAGACGAAGAGAAAGTCCGTTCAGCAGTGCCGTCTCAAGTTGTGCGCGTCGCTTGATTATGTATGCCCCCGTGGAATTTGATACACATGTAGTATAATGACCCTCAATAACAACAACGACGGACGAAGCTAAAGAATGATCGAGTGGAAGAAGGTCGATGCATGGCCACAAGAATTGTCGAAAGATGACCAAATACGGAAATTCTCTTTTTTTTTTGAGAAAGGGCCTCCAAATACGGAAATTCGAGCCAAGAGTTTCTGATAAACGACCTAAATTCTAATGGATGTAACAAAGATGGATAAATCAATTGGAATGAGTTTGACACAAAAAAAAGTACTGCTTGAAGTCGAATGGTGGGAAGAGTTAAATGTTCCAAAAAATTTAAGAAGCACCAAGAATCCAAAAATAGAAATGTTGACAAAAGACTCAAACAAGTAGTTGTTCCCAGAGTACACATTGAATTGGTCAGATTATCGGTTGGATTGGTCTAGAAACTGCTTCTTCGATAGTTTTCAAATGATTGCAAAATGTTAAAGATGGAAAGACCGCAAGTGATGTAGATAAATAATCGGATAGCATAGTATGGAAGGACACGTGACGTTAAACTGCTTGGAAAGTGCTTCAATTCTGCTGGAATGTGGCAATAAGTGATCAGGTTGGTTCTACTCACATGGGGAAGATAAATAGCAAAATAAAATTTAAGAATTAACCTTATCCTTTTTGAGGGTTTATGATCGATTCTACTTGCGTGGAATTCGGTCTTATACATAATGTTAGATCTCTCTTACGAGGACAGAATCCTATGATAAAAAGAAATGAATTAAAAAAATATTTAAGCAAGTTAAGGCTTATTCAGATCCAGATTTGGAAGAAATCAAATTTAGTTTGACTAGCAAAACTAAAAATGAAGATGTACTAACCAGCTGTCCAGCTTATAAATAGGGTATGGCTATGCTTTCGGAGGTACACAACACATAGAATGACGAAACTGAATGTGGTGATGGTGGTAATAATTGTGATGGTTGCTGCAATGGGAGGAGGAGAAGCAAAGCAAATACGCCAAAGGACTTGGTTAGGTTGCTTCCGGTATTGTTCTCGCAACTGCAGCGATACCGACGGAAATTGCTATGAAGGTTGTAAGATCAGATGTGGTGGTCCAACTCCTACACAAATTAATTCAAGGTAGAGCTTTCTTTTGCTCGTTTGGATTTTTCGGATTTTCCCCTTTTTTATTTATTAAATAATGCAGATGACTTAAGGATTGGGAAGGAGTAATATCAGATATATTGACGTAGGAGTAACATAGTTAGCATCATTTCCTAAGTAATGCAATCACAGTATCCATAGACTAGGCTTTACTTCATATACTCACAATGTCTTGATTGATCTTATGGATCTTCTAGACCATTTTACACGGATAAGTGTATGAAACTAAACCTGATTTATTATATACTGTATATGATTTGCAACACTTTTTATTCATTTCCGATCTGGATGTTAATAAAGTAGTATATCATTAATTTTCTGAGATATATAATAGTTATATAGATCGATGTTTTTTCACGTTCGGTTATAGTACTGGATTAGAATTCAGTTTCTCCAGGTGTAAAGAAGTGCATCTATCTAAAATCTTATCAAGTACATGGTTAAGTTCTTAGATCAATTTTTTTTTTGTTCAGTTTCGATTGAATCATTTACATATAATCTGGATTGAACACCTCTAGGTTTTCTTCATCCATTATTTGTATACTTGTCACATGTTTTCAATCTCAACACACATTTTATTTTTAACTTTGATTTGTAAATGATTAGGAATTCATATGAGGATAATCCTTCGTACACTGAAGATAAGGAGGTCCGCGGAAAGAGAAACTAATAAAAGAGAGCTCTGGCAGAAACCATAATCATTACTATTCGTATTTTTTTTCTTTCTACCGGGTTCCTTAGTTCGTGCGTGTGTGACTTGTGTCTGTGTAACATGTTCTGCTATATGCATGACGACCCGATATAAGTTTTGAATAAATGAAAGTTTTTCATTGGCTCGCCCTAGACCTTGTGTTGTTTGTACAAACATGTTCCCACTTACTACTAACATGTATTAAGCTTGAGTTGGATTTGAAATCTTTATACTACGTTGGTGTTGTTATATTTGGCTTGATAGTTTATCATATATTTACGTTGAAACAATGAGCTCATATCATATCATCAGCTTCTAAAGTAGGATGCGAGGTATACTCAATTCTAGGCGCCACATGATTAAACAAGCATAGGCTAGTCATACCGATCAAAATACATAAAATCCGAAGCTAAGCAAGTGTGATATACAAATTAAAATACTGAAAACAGAGAGCCGACTCAAGAGATAAGAAACAGAGCAATGGAGAAAAGTAGAACAAGCCGAGTGTTACCATCTAAAGCCTGCGACTTCGTTGCATAGTTGACAACTTTGTTTTCTGCAAAATCACCCACAAAAGAAAGAAAAGAGAGACAGAAAAGCCATCAATCAAATCTCCATTCGATAAAATAAGAAAGAAAAAGGGACAGGACAATAACTGCATTCTTTAGGATGGCAGAGACATCTGAGAGCGACTCCACAGTTACCGTCTGGTCTCTCGCAGGCGATGCACAAATCCGGCAAGTGACCCTCCACTTCCAAAGAAACCCTTGCTCCCGGTTTCTTCACTTTCTCTCTTCCCGAGGAGTGAGAGAGGATTAGGGTTTTGGTTGTGTAATCTATGGAAGAGACGTGGAAGAGACCGGCTGAGGTTTCGAAGTAGAGTCTTCCAGATCTGCAGGTGATGAGATTTTGGGGGAGGATTGATTGGTTTGAGATTGGGGAGAGGTAAAGGTTTGTGGTGTTGATTTTGCTGCAGTGGTGGCGGGTTTCTTGTTCTTGTTGTTGTGTGGAAGGAGAGAGTGTTAAGAAGAAAATGAGAGAGTGGAGGAGAAGAAGTTGATGGATTTTACTTAGAGTTTCCACCATTTTTTCTCTTGTTTGTGTCCTGCTTTGTTTCACAGTTTCACTTCACAATGTTTGGTACTACTTACTATTATTAGATTATAATTAGACATAGTTTTTTTAAAAAAAAAGCTTATTAATTAGATTAGTTGTTTTCCTTTTACTTTGTGCTCACACTTTATCACTTTGACGGGTAAATCATGTTAGAATAAAAGAAAAGTTTTTGTCATCAAATATTTGGATAATTCAGTTAGTTAGAGTTTTTGAAAAAAAAATATTTAGAAATTATATTTCATAATATAAATAAATATAATTAATATCTTCAAATATTCGGATATCCGTTCGATTTTGGTTCAATTCTAGTTCAATTTTTAGTTTGGTTTGGTTTGGATTTCGGATAATATGGCCAGAACTATATTAGACATACTTTTCTTTAAAAAAGTCCTTATTAATTAGATTAGTTGTTTTCTTTTTACTTTTTTTTGTCAACGTTTTCCTTTTACTTTGTGCTCACACTTTATCGCTTTGACTGGTAAATCATGTTAGAATAAAAATAAAGTTATTGTCATCAAATAAAATAGGGAGAATTGCCAAGTGTGACTCAAAATTTGGAGTCAAACCCAAAAGAATACCCCAACTTGGTCAAAGGCAAAAGTAACCTAAAAGGCTATTGAAATTACAACTATCTCCTTGTGAACAAACAAAAAAACGGAATTTTTTTTACGTTTCTACCCCTCGCAAGTCGTCTGTTTAGACGACTTGAAAATAAGTCGTCCAGACGACTTAACTTAAAGTCGTCTGGACAGTTATTCTTAAACATAATTTAAAATTTTTGTAAAAAATATTTTGATAAGTGAAAAATTAGAATTATGTAATTAACATATGTCTTAAGAGATATAAATTAATATATAACAAATTTCAATTGTTTTCAGCCCAGATGAGTGAAAGTAGTGAGTCATGATATTCTTTAGTTTATGTTTCATCAACATATGTTGTAGTATTGTATGTGTTCTTAGGGTTAGATTTTGGAAAGCATTAAAACCGTTTTTGAAAATTTTTAAAATTACCTAAGCGTGTTCATTTCTGTGTATAGTAAACACTATTGAAGAATAATTTGATTTTATAATGTGGTTAGTAAGTTAATTTAGTCATTTTAGTTTAGGGGTTCATTTTAGGGTCTGGGACGACTTAATATTTAGTTTTCTGTGCACAGACGACTAAATATTAGGTCGTCTGGTGTACATTATCAGCCAGAATAAGTCGTCTAAACCGGACCAAACCTTAAAGTTTACCAATGTACTTTTAAAGCTAACCGGATTATTTACCAAATATATAAGGTGATTTTTTTTTTTTTCATTTTCCGCGAAATTCAGAAACCCTAACAGTTCTCTCTCACCGGCGATATCAAAGGCGATTCGAATTCCCACTATTTCCGAACAAACCATCGTTCTCAACGTCGGCTATCTATCTCACTTCATTCTCACCGTTGTCGCCGCAGCTTCTTCTAACCCTAGCGCCGCCGATTCCTCTAAACCCTAGCGCCCCCGCTTCCACTGTTTCCGAACAAACCGTCGCCCTCGCCACCGTGCTCACCAACGTTCTCACCGCCGCTTCCTCTAAACACTAGCTAGCACCGCCGCTTCTTCTAAACCCTAGCGCCGCCGCTTCTTCTCTGTAAACCGTAGCGCCGTTTCTCTGTAAACCCTAACGCCGGTAAGTCATCAATCTCGAGGAAAAGATGAACATAAAACGTTGTCTCTATCAATTTACTCATTCTCACCGTTTCACGTTTATTTTTTCAGATCTATAACCACAATGACGAGTACTCCAACTCCTTCTGCGACTAATCAGGTCCGCTTGAAATTTTTCTACTGGAAGACTTGTAAGTAAGTCGTCTGGAAAGTCTTCCAACTGGACGACTTAGTAGACGACTTAAATATAAGTCGTCCATTTGGAAGACTTTTCAGACGACTTAAATATAAGTCGTCAACTAAGTCGTCCAGTTGGACGACTTTCCAGACGACTTATATTAAAGTCGTCTACTAAGTCGTCTGGAGTAACAATTAAGGCGTGATTGATTTAGCTTGTGTTCTGACTTCTATTGTTGTCTTTGATTATTTTGCAGACAAAAAGGATGGATATTCCAGAACTCCCCCGTAGGTTATACACATTAGGGGAAGAGCCAGAACCCCAGCATAGCATTTCGTATCATTCGGATAACAACAGGTTGCATGCTGCTCTTAAGGGAGCTCTCACTGAGAAAGAATTTGAAGAGCTCAAGGAGTCGAGATTGGGAGTTTTCATCAAGTTCAAGGAGCAGGGATTTGGTTGGGCTTCAAGGTTGGTTCACCACATGCTCTGTTTAAAGCTGGACATTAAGAAGAAGTACGAGATGTGGTGTCTCGTTGGTCCAGAACCTTTGAGGTTTTCACTGTTAGAGTTTGAAATGATCACTGGTCTAAACTGCGAGTACATCGAGGACCTTGACACACCAAAATGTGATGTTACCCCAGAGATGGTTTCTTTCTGGGGGAAGATGGGAGTTTATCTGGAAGCTGGGCCAACTACTGATCAGATAATAGATGCACTGAAGAGATGCGGGGAATGGTCCACGGAAGATCGCAAGCGGCTCGCGTACCTTTCCATCTTCACTGGATTCATTGAAGGGAGAAAGTTTTCAACCGCTACACGAGCTACTCTGGCAAGGCTAGTGATGAATTTAGAACGGTTTGAGAATTATCCATGGGGGAGAGTCTCGTTTAAGGTGCTGATGGACTCTTTGTGGAACAAATAGATTACTGGCTGTTACACCGTGGATGGGTTTATACAAGTTCTTCAGGTCTGGGCGTACACAGCTCTGCCGGGAATGGGTGCTAGTATTGGTAGTCCCAGATTAAACAGTTCGCTTCCACCGCCTCCACCGATTCTGGCTTACGATGGCAGCAGAGGCCGCAGATTCATGAAAGCTGCTATCTTGAGTCAGGTACCTTTCCATCTTCACTTAATTAAGTCGTTTGGAAGGTCTTCCAGCTGGACGACTTAGTAGACGACTTATTATAAGTCGTCTGGAAGGTCTTCCAGCTGGACGACTTAGTAGACGACTTATAATAAGTCGTCTGGAATGTCTTCCAGTTGGACGACTTAGTAGACGACTTATTATAAGTCGTCTGGAAGGTCGTCCAGCTGGACGACTTAGCAGACGACTTATAATAAGTCGTCTGGAAGGTCGTCCAGCTGGACGACTTAGTAGATGACTTATAATTAAGTCGTCTATTTAGTATTTTGTTTCAAATATCTAACTCGATTCTTCTTCTATTTACTGCAGACCCGCGTGATCAACTTTGTTGAGAAGGACATTAGTGAAATGTGGCCAAAATGGGACTCTGAGATTGAGGACGTGCCCGCGGAGAACATCATTAAAGTCATGTATGATCAGAGACCGTGGAAGTGGACCATGGATTGCTGGGAAGTCACTGGTACAAAAACTAAGTTTGTGACTCCATCGAAAAGAGCCAAAGAGATGGTTGTGGTGGAGGTGGAGGAGGAGGAGGATGACAATCAGAGACCTCGGAAGAAAGCTCGTAAAGAGGCTCCTAAAGAGGCTCGTAAAGAGGCTCCTAAAGAGGCTAGAGAAGAGGCTAGAGAAGACGCTAGCGAAGAGGCTAGAGAAGAGGCTAGAGAAGAGGCTAGTTGGGTGACCAGAGAGGAGTTGGAAAATATGTTCAAGGACTTAAGAAGTGGCTTAGGTGACATGATGAAAGATGGGTTTAAGAAGTGCATCAGGGAGATTAAGAAGTTGTCCGATAGATTGGAAGCTGTGGAGAAGAAGGTTGGTGTCACCAATCAGGCTACCCCTACCCCTCAAGCCAAAGAAACCGGGGTTAGTAACAAACAGCCTACCCCTCAAGCCAAAGAAACCGGGGTTAGTAACAAACAGCCTACTCCTCAAGCCAAAGAAACCGGGGTTAGTAACAAACAGCCTACCCTACTCCTCAAACCCAGCCTACTCCTCAAAAGGATCAGCCTACACTTCAAACCAATCATCCTACTCCTCAAACCAGACAGCGTACTCCTCAAAAGGCAAAGCCTACTCCTCAAGCCAAAGAAACCGGGGTTAGTAACAAACAGCCTACCCCTCAAGCCAAAGAAACCGGGGTTAGTAACAAACAGCCTACCCCTACTCCTCAAACCCAGCCTACTCCTTAAAAGGATCAGCCTACACTTCAAACCAATCATCCTACTCCTCAAACCAGACAGCGTACTCCTCAAAAGGCAAAACATACTCCTCAAAAGGCAAAGCCTACTCCTCAAAAGAAACAACCTTCTCCTCAAACGAAACAGCCTTCTCCTCTGCCCAAAGAGGTTAGTATCAACTAGTCGTCCAGACAACTTTTATTTAAGTCGTCCAGGGTTAACTTGTGTGCAACTTTTATTGCAGAGATTGTTGCCGGAGGATACAGCAGATGAGGCGATCTCGGTATATAAGATCTTGCCGGAGGATAAAGCAGATGGTGTCACCTCCAAAGAGATTGTTCCTCTCACTTCCACTGACCAACCGAGCTTCGCTTCCAACGATCAACAACCGAGCTTCGCTTCCAACGATCAACAACCGAGCTTCGCTTCCACCGATCCAAGCGTTCCAGTTTCAGAACCGAGCCTGGTTGTATTGGACAAAACAGCTCCCACTGCTTCTGTGCGTGCAAGGAGTGAACGAACGAAGAAACCTGCTCCCACGCAGATATCTCCTTATACGGCAGAGAGAAAGAAACTCCTTAGAGTGGGAAAGTATAATCCATTTCCCTCACTAAACAGACCTAAGTTGAAGGAGCTCGCTGATTGGTTGAAAACTGATCCGTAAGTGATTGCTTTACCCATAATAGCTTGATTTAGTCTACCAAAAGTGATTGCTTTTTTGTTTGCAGTGATTATTACACTAAGCTTGAGGACAAACCACGTACATCACCAACTTGGTGGTATCATAAACTCCGGACACCCAAAGCATGGCTGGAAGACGTAGTAAGTCTTCTGCTTATCTTTAAGTCGTCTGGTAACTTGTCTTTGTATAGATTTGTAAATATATAAGTCGTCTGGAAGGTTTTCCAGCTGGACGACTTACAAATAAGTCGTCTGGAAGGTTTTCCAGCTGGACGACTTACAAATAAGTCGTCTGGTAGGTTTTCCAGCTGGACGACTTACAAATAAGTCGTCTGGAAGGTTTTCCAGCTGGACGACTTACAAATAAGTTGTCTGGTAGGTTTTCCAGCTGGACGACTTACAAATAAGTCGTCTGGGAGGTTCTAACTTGTATTATTTTATATGCAGCATATGGATGCTTGGATGAATGTGCTGAGGCAGAGGTATCAGGAGAACCCACAAGCTTTCCGGAGCGAGCGAATGTGCTTCCTGGATCACAACTTTTCCCATTCTTGGAGAGACCAGTATCTGTTCTTCAAAGCATCGGCACCTGATCACAAAGGTTTAGGAAGAATGCTACCTAGTGGGGCGTCGTTGTTTTATGACGGATCAATGCCTTCATTTTGCCAATCAAACAAGAAGTGGGGGGAGGACATTGATGATATCTATGCGCCAGTGAACTTGAACAACAAACATTGGGTTGCTATCTGGATATCGATCCCTAAGAGGCACATAGTCGTCTGGGACAGCATACCTTCATCTAGCGTACCAGAAGCATGGGATGAGATAATGGAGCCTTTTCTCGAGATGGTCCCTTATATGCTTGTTGAGTGTGCAGCCACCGAGGAAGAACGGGTCAAATACGGGTTGGAGCGATACACATATGAGAGACTGCTGAAAGATGTACCCACGGCCAACAATGGTGATTGTGGCGTGTACGCTCTAAAGTACATTGAATGTCATGCTCTTGGGGTTCCCTTTAGCCCTAAAGACTTTGCTAGGTCCAATGCGAAGACTATGAGGGATAATATGGCTGTGGTTATATGGACGGAGCTTGTTGATCAGCATTTGAAAGATAATGAGGATGGTGGTATGTTCGTGGGCATGTATGATTAGATACACAAATCTAACTTGTATAGATTTTCTAACTTGTGTATGGCTTTGAACTTGTCGTTGTATTTGTATTTGTATATTTGTGTATTAAAAATTGAACTTGTGTATGATTTATGACTTGTGTATGATTTATTTGTGTATTTGAACTTGTGTATGATTTATTGTGTATGATTTATTTGTGTATTTGTGTATGATTTATTTGTGTATTTGAACTTGTCGACTAACAAATAAGTCGTCTGGAAGGTTTTCCAGCTGGACGACTTACAAATAAGTTGTCTGGAAGGTTTTCCAGCTGGACGACTTACAAATAAGTCGTCTGGAAGGTTTGGACGACTTACAAGTAAGGTAGTCTAAAAATAGTAGAAGGTAGTCTAAAAATAAAATACACTGGACGACTTCGTTAAAGGTCGTCTAAAAAAATACACTCGAAGGGATAGTAGAAGGTAGTCTAAAAATAAAATACACTTGAAGGGATAGTAGAAGGTAGACGAAACACTGGACGACTTAAAAATAAGTCGTCTGGACGACTTAACAATAAGTCGTCTGGACGGGTAATCAAGACTGGACGACTTAAATTTAGGTCGTCTGGACAACTAGTCAACTGGTTGTGTACATTGTGGTTTCGTATGGCCAGTTTCCTTGCAGTTTGAGCATCTCCGTGCCCTGTGTTTCTTCCTGGGTTTGTGTCCTCTCATCCTAGATAGCTCCAACCAAGATTGCCATCTTGATTTCTTCTGTCTCCCCGGACCACGCTTTACGTTTGGAGGAAAGCATTCTCGTTCCTCAATATGTTGTGACACGATAGGATATATATTCTCTGAGTATCCGGCATACAGATGATTCTTTGAGTAAAGTGGACATACAAGTGTGTCGATATGCACACCAGCATGTGTTCCAGCTGCTATAGCATGAGAGCAAGGTATTTTCTCCACTCCATAGACACCACAATCACACTTTACATGTTCCAAATCAACCACACAGTCCATTGTGCCACCTTTGACAAAGAAACGCCATCCATCAATTGGTTCGACCGTCATCGTATCCGCTATCTCTGATCGAACGGCAAGCAAGTATTCAACACCCCGGCTATGTTCAGTTGGGAGACTCAAAGCATCTTGTCTCCTTTTCCAATACCATTTTCCTAACTTCTGCCTTATGAACTCCAGCAGGAACGGAATCGGAAATCCTCTTGCTCGCTTCAGTGCGGAATTAATAGATTCAGCGATGTTGCTTGTTTTTATGTTGAACCTGTTCCCCTTACAATAAACCCTTGACCATAGCCTGGCGTCGGCCTTCTCCAAATACGTTGCAAGTTCCGGGTTTGCACTTCGTATCTCAGCCATGTACCGGTCAAAATCGTAAACCGTGTGCGCATAAGCAGCCCCTTTCACCAAGTACATGAGATGTTTCCCTTTAAACTTTTTGACAATGTTATCTTGAAGGTGATAGTAACATATTCCTCGGGTTGCCCAAGGAAACGCCTTCTCACACGCACTTTTAATGGCCGCGTGCCGGTCAGAGACTATCACCAGAGGCTTGTCATGAGATATACAACTAGCTAATTTTGTGAAAAACCATTCCCAAGAAGGTTCATCTTCCGCATCCACGATCCCAAAAGCCAATGGGAATATCTGAAAATTGCCATCTTGTGCGGCTGCAACTAACATAACACCTCCATACTTTCCACTTAGGTGAGTTCCATCCACCACAATGACCCTTCTCTGATACTTAAAACCTTTGATAGAAGCTCCAAAAGAGAGAAATAGATACTTAAATCTTTTCTTAGAATCAAGTTCTATAGCCGTGATAGAATCAGGATTTGCAATGGAGATTTGCTCGAGATATGAAGGCAGACGCGAATACCCTTCTTCTGCTGATCCTCTCACCAATTTTTGTGCATATAACAGTGCTCTGTATGAAGTGGTGTAATCAAGCGTCATGCCAAACATGTTCTTCATTGCATCAGTGATATGCTGTGGAGTTATCCCGTCAATGATCCCAACACGATCAATGAAAAGACTACCAACATACTTTGGAGTACAGTGTCTCCGCTGAGCGATTCGGTCTCCAATTGAGCATAAATGTTTTTCCACATACTTTGTTACCCAAAACGTGTTTGGCCCATGTTTCACACTCGCTCTGATCTTCCATCCACAACCGCTAACCCGACATATTGCCACAAGGAGAGTTTTTGTTGATTTGTATATTCTGAAAGAAAATTTACCCCTCACTGCTCTCAACCGCAGCTCTGAAAGCAGTGCATCCTTGCTAACAAAACTCTGGTTGACATAGATGCTGGTACAATCCGATTTTCCTCCTTCAATAGCATTTGTCTTAGCATATGTCTTTTCAATTTCTTCAAAACAAATATTATCATCATCTTCCTCGTCCTCATCTAGAACCTTTCCATAAAGACTGTAATCCCCACCATTCTGATCCGTTTCACCAACAATAGTGTTATCAGCATCCTCCTCCCCATTTTCCTCCTCCCCATTTTCCTCCTCTCCATCTTGATTTTCGTCTTCAACAGACTCTTTATCACCAACATCTTCAGAACATTCATCAGCTTCATCATTATCACCAACATCTTCTTCCCATTCACCAGCTTCATTATTATCACCAACATCTTCTTCCCATTCACCAGCTTCTTCTCTTTTCTCTGAAACCGTTTCCACCTTGCTGCGGCTTGATACACAAAGACATACTCTATGCGTTTTGAGTATCTCGAGCAAGTTTCGAACTTGTCTATCACTTGTAACATGAATGGGAGGACTGCCTGGAGTCATCATCATTTCTGCTGGTAATGAGTAGCTAATCACCACAGTCACTGATCTCATGTCCAGGTTATAATCTTCTTAAGCCATTGCAACAAGTTCAGCATGTGTTGAATCTTCATTCAATAAAAACAATCTTGCTCCTTTGAGATCATCAACCACAAAATCCTAACGGAAATCTCTCAACAACCATTGTCCATACACTGCATGTAACTTAAAAATCATCTGCAAATATTCAAAATAAAACACATTAGTAAACATAGAGAAAATGAAGAAGTTCAATAAACATTATCGCAGACGACTTATAATTAAGTCGTCCAGAAGACTTAAAGGTAAGTCGTCTAAAGAGGTCACTTTTGCAATTGAAAATTAAAAGGGACGACTTAATTCTAAGTCGTCCGGCTTTGTTTGTTAAAAAAAAAATTTCAGACGACTTATATATAAGTCGTCTACGAGAAACGGGCTAGTTTTGCATTTGACCGAATCGTGTCAGATCTTTGACTATTTCTGGACGACTTATAATTCAGTCGTCTCTGGAAAGTAAAAATTTCAATATTTTATTCAAACTAGACGACTTACATGTAAGTCGTCCTAGGTTAGTTTTGTAATTGAAAAATAAAACTTGAAATTTAACTTTCTCCAGACGACTTAACTAAAAGTCGTCCAGCTAGACGACTTAATTTAAGGTCGTCCGGGATAAGCAAGGTTTGACCAGAAAATTGGGAAAAATTCTGGACGACTTTGCTTTCCCCAGACGACTTTAAATTAAGTCTTCTGACGGGACGACTTTATATTATGTCGTCTGGTAAAAGTTAAATTATGAAGTTTTATTTTTCAACTACAAAACTAACCTAAGACGACTTACACGTAAGTCGTCTAGTTTAATAAAATATTGAAATTTTAACTTCCCAGAGACGACTGAATTATAAGTCGTCCAGAAATAGTCAAAGATCTGACACGATTCGGTCAAATGCAAAACTAGCATGTTTCTCGTAGACGACTTATATATAAGTCGTCTGGAGTGTTTATTTTCAACAAACAAAGCTGCACGACTTAGTTTAAGTCGTCCGTTTGACCAGAAGACTCAGCAGTAAGTCTTCTACATACAGAAGACTTACAAGTAAGTCTTCTACGCGAACAGATTTTGAAAAAAATTCAAATTCGAACCTTAAACTAGGTGAGATGACTTCGTTTGCACACAGGGTCTTCTCCAACCACCCAGAACCTCAAACGAAAGCAACCGTAAGTCAAAACGAAAGAAATATGGCTCTGTCAACCATCGCCCATATTTTGAATCAAAAGCTTGAGTTTTTTGGATGAATATGGAGAGAAAGTGAAAGAAATGTTGTTTTTAGTTCATAACAATTGAAACAGAGAGAGTGTTAAGAGATTTACGTGCATTAAAGGGCATTAAAAGCTCCAAACAGTTCGTACAAGGTTGTTCCCACTATTCATGGCAGTGGCAATATTGTAAATACTTGAAGAAAATGTGGTTGAGACAGTAAAGAAGCCATTTTCGAAAAAAAAAAAAAAGGTTAATGGCATTTTCGTAGATAAAATGCAGATGTGGGGTTAAAAACTCAAAAAAAAAATGAGTCAAAAGAAAATGTTAGTTTTGTGTTTGACTTCAAGTTTTGAGTCACTTTTGCAATAAGCCCAATAAAATATCAGGTTTTGATATCGATTCAATTAATGAAACGGTACTGACCTTGGTTAAGAAAACAGAAAAACCAAACCGCCGGTTTATCATACATATAAATGACGTCATGTGACATGTCATTACAACCCTTAAGCGCTGCCGTTTTGGTTTTGGACCCTCCTCCTCCTCCCCTAGTTGTGCTTCGTCTCCTCCTCCCTTCTCAACTCGGAGGAATCGTCTCACATAGAATCTATTGAAGCCCATAATTGTTGCTAAAAGATCGATCTCGGTTTTAGTTTCTCTTAGAAGAGATGCGGTCCAAGGACAAAATCTCCTACTTCTATGATGGTTCGTGCTTTTATTCTTCTCTCTTCCCCTTTTAGTTATCTTTGTTCATCAAAAAGTATCACCACTCATTCCAAAGGTTGAATCTTTCACATTGAATTTCTTCAATTAGTTCGAAAATTCTCAGAACAAGGGTTTTATAGTACTCTGTTATATATTTTACTCAAAATATGGAACTTTCTACGAGCTGTGTAGCTATGTGTGTAAAACATTACATATGGTGTCTGGTGTTGCAGGAGATGTAGGGAACGTCTACTTTGGTCCGAATCACCCAATGAAGCCTCACAGGCTTTGTATGACCCATCATCTTATCCTTGCATATGGCCTCCACAGCAAGATGGAAGTTTATGTTAGTTTTCATCTCTCTCTCTCTCTCTCTCTCTCTCTCTCTCTCTCTCTCTCTCTCTCTCTCTCTCTCTCTCTCTCTCTTGTTTCTTTTTGTTTAAACAATCTTGTTTGAACTCTCTCTTTTTATATTGGTCTCAAGCGTCCACACAAGGCATACCCTATCGAGATGGCCCAGTTCCATTCCCCAGACTATGTCGAGTTCCTCCAACGTATCAACCCTGAAAACACTGATTTGTTTCCCAACGAAATGGCTAGATGTTAGTTTCTTGCCCCCTCTCTCTTCTTCTTCTTCACTTTATTGTAATGTTTTTAGCTGAAAAAAATTGGAATCTCACTTTTTTTTATTGCAGATAATTTAGGAGAGGATTGTCCTGTCTTTGAGGATATGTTTGAGTTTTGTCAAATTTATGCCGGCGCTACCATAGGTAAAAAAAAAAGTATTTATGTTTGCTTTGTCACTTGAGAGAGCTTTAGAACATTACTTTTTTTTGTGTGAGAGTACAGATGCTGCACGCAGATTAAACAACAAACTATGTGACATTGCCATAAACTGGGCGGGCGGGTTGCACCATGCTAAAAAATGCGATGCGTCTGGTTTCTGTTACATCAACGATCTCGTGCTAGGTATTCTCGAGCTCTTGAAACACCATCCTCGTGTGCTCTACATTGATATAGACGTCCATCACGGTGATGGAGTCGAAGAGGCCTTTTACTTTACTGACAGGTACTGTAGTACAGCTCATAACGACAGCTACCTTGTTCAAATTTGTGTGTTTTTATCATATAATTTGATGAAATAATCAAGATTTTGTTACGGCAGAGTGATGACTGTTAGCTTTCACAAGTTTGGGGATAAGTTCTTTCCAGGAACCGGCGATGTTAAGGTGATATTTGATTTTTTTTTTTTTTTTGATGTGTTTGGATGATGAATTGTCAATCTTTCTTTAATATAAAGGAAATAGGAGAAAGGGAAGGGAAGTTTTACGCCATAAATGTTCCGCTCAGGGATGGTATTGATGACAGTAGTTTCAACCGTCTCTTCAGGGCGGTTAGTTCTTTAAATCCAGAGAAACATTCGAATAATGCTTCCTATGTATTTGTGTGTTTTGATCTTTTTTATTTTTTTGGTAGATAATTTCGAAGGTGGTTGAGATATATCAGCCAGGTGCAATAGTACTTCAGTGTGGAGCAGATTCACTAGCAAGGGATCGACTAGGATGCTTTAATCTCTCTATTGATGGTGCTCTTTCTTCTTGTAATCGAAAACCTCTCTATTTTTTTTTCTATGTCAGTGACTCTTTCGACAGGGTTCTAAACGACTAAGGTTTGTATATATGCAGGACATGCTGAATGTGTTAAATTTGTCAAGAAGTTCAATATTCCTTTGCTGGTAAAATCTATCTTGGCTTTGACTTATATGTATATATGGAGTCTTGAGTTTCGTTATGATGAAGCTTAAGAGTTTATGTTCGTTTTAGGTGACTGGAGGTGGAGGGTACACAAAGGAGAACGTAGCTCGGTGTTGGACCGTTGAGACTGGCATTCTTTTGGACACTGAACTTCCTAATGGTTAGTCAGTAGTGAGGTTCTTTCATTTTTCTTTTTCTAATTCGGAGAAATGTTTTATAATAATTTTGGTTGTTTTTAATTTTTAATTTTTTGTTACAGAGATTCCAGATAATGATTACATAAAGTATTTTGGGCCGGATTATTCATTGAAGATTCCTGGTGGTCACATTGTAAGTAGTCTCTCTTATAATAAAATATATGCTTTATTTAGTTATATACAAAATCTACTGAGAATGGTTTGTGTGTGTTGAACTTGACAAAATGAAAACAGGAGAATCTAAATACGAAATCGTATATCAGTACGATAAAAGCACAGATTTTGGATAATTTGCGATACATCCAGCACGCTCCAAGCGTGCAGATGCAGGAGGTAAACTCGGTTCATCAATCATCATCATCATCAAAAAAGAATGAAAAACTGATTTAGTGTTTTTTTTTTCTAAATGAAATTTGGCAGGTTCCACCGGATTTCTACATACCGGATTTTGATGAAGACCAACAAAATCCAGATGTGCGTGTGGACCGTAAGTATCATCAAACAAACTACTTACACAAGTGTTTCACCATTTTGCTTAGCGATTGATGAGAATATTGGAAACGTAATGTGATTTGTTTCAGAGCGTTCGCGGGATAAGCAGATTCAGAGGGACGATGAATATTTCGATGGTGACAAGGATAACGATGCGTCGTAGTAGCCTAATGTTTATTATTAGCGAAGAAGACTAAGACAAATCCAAAGTTGGGTTGTATAAATTCTATTTGTCAGGGCACACCACCAAAACTCACTCATGATAATCATTTGTTTTCTTTAAGAGGCCTTACCTTTCTATGCTCTCATACTGTTTCGTCTCGATTAGTGTTGTGGTTACCTTACCTTCTTAATGGATTTTAAAAACTTTGATGTTATAGTAAAGTTGCATATAAACGATAATTTAGTTTATGACAGAATTGTGATCGTCCAGCTATTCATCTCTTTCTTGTTTATGAAGTTGCTTTATATTCGTTCCTATTGGGTTTAGCTTTGGCTTAACAATTTTCTTTTTGCAAACAAACATCCGTTCTATTAAAACGGTTTGGCTAATTAAACGAGTCAAAGAAAAATACCAACATAAATAATTGCCCAAAGAAAAATACCAACACTACATGCTAGATTGAATAGCATTTTAAATGTTGCTAATTTATAGAACTTATATACCTTTTTAGAATTCAAAACTTATGATTTTTAGTTTTGGTATAAAATAGTATACCTACTTAAGGGGATCAATGTGTTCACTAAAGGATGCAAGAGTTAAAGAAAACAGTCATTAGAAGATCTCTTTGAGGAACTGCATAGTTCGTAATTCTCAAGCGAGAAAGCGAATAATTCTGCAAAAACAGACCTTTTCAAGTACAAATCTATATTTTTAAAAGAAAAACAAATGAACTGGTAATATACATTTTACATGTTTGATAAGAACAAATTTGCCAATAGATGCTAGGGTTAACAAAAAAGATGATCTAAAACGCATCCGACTTGCACGGAACACAGTGCTTAAAAATGAAACTTAGATTTGACAACAGAAATTGTTTAATTTGGCTCATCTGTTGATGATTTCAACTATGATTTACCTAAGAAATATAGATCAAAAATAGAAAGATGGCAACGGAATCTAATCAACGTGCATCAGAGTCATGGAAGTTTATGATTTCCAACACCGCTCAAGGGTTTTGAGCTTCTTTTATCAATTGGGATTAACTCATCATTTGCAGCAAAAGTAGTAAGATATATACGAAATCAGTTAAATAGATTAACGCAAGAATCAGTGCAGCCGATTAAGAAAAATAATTAAAAACTGAAAAACTATATAAATAAACAAATAAAACAGGCAGCGAGTTAAACAAATGGTTTCTTGGTGCGAGAGTAAATTATTGGGGACTGCCAAGTAGGGTTCATATATTTATATTATACACGGAAGCAAGGTGATGCTAAAACCTAGGTCTTAAACTAATCACGGTTAAGACAGTGCTAACCATGGTTAAGTTGGCGATATGATTCTCTGCTTTTTCATTGCTATATTGGAGGAGAAACAATCCAACGTGGACCAATAATAAGACATCAGCACAATCCTAACGGAGAGCTTGAGCTAAACAGAAAAAAGTTCAAAAATAAAGAATATTTGCCAACAAAGCATTTGTTTTTTAATTTTATTCTGTAAATCATTAAACCAAACCAAAACTGAGTTTTTCTGTAACCACCTTATCTAATTGAACAAATCGAAAATTTATTAATGGATTATGATTATCTTAAACTAAATCATTATATATGTTTCTACTATATTTTAAACTCACACTATACACGCTGCATATCTTAAATAATCTTAGGGATGTATTCAACCTATAGTTTTAAATGATTTATATTAAAATGACAAACTCATTGTTATTCAAAGAAAATTTATTGTTATTTAAAACTTCATTGAAAATTTATTGTTATTGAATTTAACATTTCGTAAAGTATTCTGAAATCCAATGTTATTGAAAATATTTCAAGTTGTGGAATTTTAGGGGGTGTACTAAACTGTGGATTTTAAATGCTTGGATGGATTTAAGATGATCTAGAGGTTTAAAGTGGTTTGGAGTAAATCTCGTTGATATAGGTGGGATTTACAAAAACCAAAAAACAAAATTGGTGATTTTTATTGAGATTTCCTCTCAAATTTCAGAGTACTTTAGATCAGTGATATATTAATCTATTTTTATTTTTGAATAAAGAAAACGTGAAGGGTTGTTTCCTTAGTTTAGTAATTTCTTTGGTTGGGATTTGATCTTGTCGATCAGAGCTTCTATGCTTAGTTTCTTTTTTTTTTTTTTTTTTTTTTTCTTTTCTATGCTTAGTTTCTCTGTTACTTTCCTTTGCTATGTAAGCTTGGTTCTAGAGTCAATATTAATAACAACCCTTTCTACAAAAAAAAAAAAAGAAGTACGTCTTCACGTTTTGGTTTTGGAATGATAGATCATTCAAAAAGACTTATTTATGATCTTAAAGCAAGAAACATAGCTTTAGCCCTCCTCTGTTTTCTAGTGGAAGGAAAGAACCAGAGCACCTATCTACTACCTTAGTTTGCATATTTAGAGCAAGTAGTCTTACAGAAGCACAAAAAAAAAAAATCGTAGTCTCGCAGAAGCTTTTGAGTGTTGATTCAGTCATTACATAAACACTTTCAGCTAATTAGAAAAAACTTCTAACAATAAACACAGAGACCTGAATCAGATCGACATTAGCAAGCGTCCCTTGGAAACATTCAGTTAACTTCACGCTTTAAGATTTTAAACACTTCCCCACCACAAATTTCTTTAGCCCTTCTTTGTTAATTCCATCAACATAAAACCGACAATAAAATGAGTGATCTTAAACCTTATGTACGTTTAACAACATCAGAAGCTCATATCTCCCCATAACAACAATTGTTGATCCAAGAATCCTTATTATAAAGAATGATAATCGTAGATATGGCATAATAGTATTTGTATTGCGAAACTTCAAATCTCACAAAAGCTCCATTAGGTACGGAATTGGGCAGCACAAGCGAGACGACACCACCTTGTTGGAAACCCAAATCGACATCAGTCCAGACTGTCGTGCTTGTGATAGAAAACTGCAGAGAGACATTGTCAAGGAGAGACGTTGGTGGGCTCGTATCATTTAGGGATGTTGATTGTAGTTTTCTTTGGTTAATTTGTAATATTAATATTGGATATTTCCAAATAACAGGTGTGATTTCTATAACGATGATTTTGACTTAAAAATGAAGAAAAGCTTGCATCAAATCCTCTTCGTAGATTTCTCTTTTCAGATTTGTATTTCTTTGAATAACAGGAGTTTTGATTTGGTTTTTATAATGCACTAATTGAATAACAGTGGATTGCAAGTCCTTTCTGATGACTTTACTTAAATGCCATATTCAATAACACATGATTTGGATTTTTTTCCAGAAATCATTAGTTGAATAACATGGGATTTTGAAACAAAACACTTTAAAATCCACAATTCAATACACCCCCTCCCTCCTTAAAGTTTAGGTGATTTTAAGATGTTTGAATGGAGTTTTCTTAGTTATTAAAAAAATTAAACAAATCACATAAATCTCTACAACTTATTGAAATCATGTAAAGCTCCATTAAAAATCAAATCACATCAAATATTAAATTGAATATACCCATTTATTAATTTTTTAGATACATATATCAACATTCTCAATTATTTATAGCCTCAACTTATATATTATATATAGTATATATAATATATATATATATATATAAAACTTGAAAATCATGTTTTTAAATCTATATAGTTATATTATTAGAAAGTCTTGCATTTTATAATTAATTAGTATTTTGTTAGTTATTTTTATGTTAATTTTTGAAAAATCTATTATACATTATGTTAACTTATATATGGTGTATTTTTTTTGCAGGTTTACAAGTTTACCTTATTTAATTGATATCTATTTTATTTTTAATTATCTCTATAATATTATTTAATAAGGCAGTTTCCTATGTGTTAGCTCACGTTAACTCCCACAATGGTTGATTACATCGATACTCTTAATGAATTAAAAATATTATATTTAAATACTATTATTTATTTTTTATTAGTTTCCTTTTAAAAATTTCCATATAACATATATATTAAAAAGGAAACATTTATAACTTTTGAAAAGAAAATTTAAAAACGAAAATATATGTATATATAATATTATTTCATTAAAAGGAAATTTCACAAGATAGTAATATTCTATTTTAAAAATATTTTTATAAAAAATATACTTTTGAACAAATAAAATACTTGCTTTATATCTATTGTTTCTTAGATGAAAAATCTATATAATTTGATTTCATAAAAACAAATTTCACAAAGATAATCTTGATATTAGAAAAAAGAAATATATTTATTTTTAAAACATAATTTTAAACAATACAAAATATATGTTTTCAAAGTAATAGAAACATTTTTTATACATCTATCTAATTCTTACATGATTACATAAAATAATTAATTAACATAAATTGATATATGTTTAATTGACTAAAAAGAGTTTATAATTAATTTTATTTACTTATCATATATTTAGTTGACTATAATATCTTTCAATTATAGCAAAAATATATATAAATTATATTTTACTTATATAATATGATTTCTAAAATACAATCACAATTTTTACTGCTTAATTTTAAGTGATATTAAAAATATCATTTTAACAATAAACATCTTTTGATCAAATAATTACAAAATATTTTAAATAACAACATGAAACATAGACTAGTATCGCCATGGTCATAATGTACCTGCTTCTTGGTGTCATCACGTTCAGTTTTAGTAGGTAGTTTAGTATCTCCTTCATTTTCTATAATTGTTGAAAACGAAATGAAAAAAAAAACATCATGAAAAGATAACCAAAGAGTGATATGAACTGAACAAAGATATCTTATACTGGACACAAACATCACTATTCTCCATGATATGAGAGAGGATGATCCCATTATCATCTTCGATAGTAACCAAACCAAGGCAAGAGAGGTTGAACTAATATAACTATACAACTATTGTATCAACCGTACACTAGCTATCCTCAACGTTTTAAGCTGTATTATTGAAATGAAATGGTAAGTAAAGAACAATCATAATTAAACCTTGCACTGAAGTGGAATCATAGCTAAAGAACAAATCTTATCGATTTGATTTAGTTTATAAACTATTTGTGTTCAACTATAATCATTTATCATCAAACATTTTTAATTTATATATATTTTACTGCACAAGGTTTGACCAAACAAAACTGAATGACTTCTAAACCACCAACAATAAAATTCAGATAAATTAGACAATTGGCATTGGAATTTGGCATCATTTAAGTAATTTTCTAGAGTATAAGGTTGATTTTGATGATTAGATGAGACAAATGATGAAGACTGGAAGACTATTTAGATTTAGAACTTGGTGCACACTATACTAAACATGTGATCAGTTCCATGAGAAACAAGTTTTTTTTTGGAGTTTTTCAAACATTTTTTCTTCTTCTCAGATAACAATGTGGACAATTCATGAATCTATGAAATTAAAACTGAGGGTTGAGAGGTATGGAACAAACACTTATATACTATAGAACCTAGGTTCTTTTCATTCTCATGTATCTAGGGCTCTAAGTAGAACCTAGGTTTAAGATAGCCCTTCAACCCTTGAAGCGAAGGGGAGATCAAGCTCGTCCCAAAGCTATAGCGTTGCTTTGGAATGCTTTGCCAAAGTGTGAGCTGAACCTACACGTAAGATCAGGGATTAGCACATATAATCATTCAGTTTTTTATTTTTTATATTATTCTAAACCATTAAAATTAAAATTAAAAATAAATAAGTCTCCATAAAATAAAACTTAAAACAGAGAATTAATCTCCACAAAGTGTTCAAGAAACAAAGAATCAAACTAACAAGTCTTAAAACATAGAATAAAGTCAACAAAGTTTTAAACATAAAATCAAACCAACATAAACCTTTTTTTAATGTAACATAAGTTTTGATAGGAAAGAAACTTGCTGACTAAGTCGCCTAAGCAGTGAAGCATGATGAGGTTTGAGGCTTCCAAAGCGGCTCAATGCGAGGTTGAAGCTACGCTTACTTGAATTTGCCTGGCTTCACCATTCCGAGGCAGTGACCCCCAAACAAAGTTCGCCTTTCGCGCGTTAGCACACTTTTTTAAACCCAGAGTAAAACTGGTGGATCTTGGACCAGTGATGAAACACGGTAGAATGTCTGTTTGTGTGTTTGGGGTGGCGAACCACTCTTGTTAACCCTGAGTCGTGTGTTGGGGGAGCCGAGTGTTACAAATAGAGTGAAAGAATTTACTCAGTAAGTATCATAGATTCATAACATTATAATATTTGTTGTTGTCAATTTCACTGGTTGCAGACAATGCACGTCAACCGTTTTTGCTAATGTACAGTAATTTGAACGGGTATGAGATGCTTTAAAAATGAGCGTGTGATCTAACAAGATTTTCTTAAAGAAACATTCAACAAGATTCGAGCTTCACACCCATTTCTCACGCTGTTTGGCATCACTGAAGATGTCTTATAAATTTAATAACATCAGTTTCAATCACACACACATAGTTTGTGTCTGGAATCAGGACTTTGAGCTTCGCAATGTCAATTTTCAGCCGTGATACTGTCTAGCAACGATTCACATGCATCTTCAAGCAAGTCCAATACCTAACATAGAAGTAGAACGAAGAAAGAAGATTGAAGATTCCAAACGATTAAACAGGAAAAATTTGGGAATCTTATAAACCAATTTAAACCATTTTAAAGATGATATATATCACTAGGCCGGAACATATGTATACATATATATATATATATTCCCACCAATAAGAGACGGGTAGTTTCTAAGGTGCAACTAATAAGCGTACTTCTGGTTATTGTTTGTTACCTTCTCAAAACCTTGAGCTCCACCATAATACGGGTCCGGCACTACCTTGTCATTGTGTTTCTTGCAATACGAACACATGAGCTTCACCTGCAAAATCCAATGAAAGTGTTTTGTATAACCTCCTGAAAATGGCGAGCAAACAACAAACAAACACCAACGTTACCTTTTTATCAGCATCAGGTGGGTAATTGCCTCTGGCTTTCCACACATTGTAAGCCTCCAATATATCCTCTGCAAGCAAACAAACAAACAACTTCCATCATATAATGTCAACTCTCCATGATTCTTGTAGAATGTTACAACATTAATCATATCTACCTTTGTTCTGCTCATCCATGGCGAGAATGAGATCAAACTCCCTGAAATCAGATGCCTTTATCGGTCTAGATAATGACGTTATCTCAACTCCACGACGTTTCGCAGCGCTTCTCATCCTTGGATCTGCCATATTCCCCTTCAAAAAAAACGCACAATAAAAATTGAGCATCTGAAACATTATTACAGTAACTGTTCCCAATCAGACATCAATCAATCTTTTGCTTTCACAACCCTAAAAACAGACTAGATTGTGTTTGGTTCAGGAGGAAAAAAAAAACAAAAGAATCGAACTGGAGAGATTGGATATCAATCACCTCGTGATAATCGATGGTTCCGGCGGAATCAATGATGAAACTGGAGTCGAGGCCTCTCTTTTTGACGATGTCTCTGAAGACGCCTTCGGCTGCTGGGCTCCGACAGATGTTACCCAGACATACGAAAAGGACGGAGAAAGGTTTGGTCTCGCTGTTCTGCGTCGGAGTAGCCATTGGAGAAGATGATGATGATGATGATGCAAAGCACACAAGGAAGGTAAGAATCTGGGTTTTTCTCGGGAACTCGAAACGAGGTTCGGTTCTTGTGACAAGGCGGAGGAAGAGATCGAGGTGGGGGCAGAATGGTAAATAAGAAGGATTGTGGAGAAGTTGTGAGCCTGCAGTACTGTGACGGAGTCATCATTCCCTGGCCTGGAGATTTTTTTTTGGATAAACGTGGTTTTTCTGCGTTCGAGTCTTTCTCCGTAATACCCAAAGGAATCAGGGGTAGATGTTGCAATTAATTAAAGCAGGGAGTGATAGTTCGGTTTAGTTCTAACTTTTAACGGACATGAGAGATTTGTGCATTCAGATTTGGTTCCGTTTGTTTGGTTAGATTTATTTTGCTTTAGGACTTGATTGGTAAACTAACTAGATTTTGACCCGCGCTTCGAAAGCGCGGGTATTATTTTTCACTTTTATAAAATATATTATTTGTTTGTAATTATTGATTTATTTATTTTAATAAAATTTTCTTTATAATAAATTCGACATAGAGTGTCTCTGATAAACTATGTATTTCTTTAGTTTTTTTTTATTCGCTCTTCAATCAACATATTTATTTGGCTTGTTGTTAAAATAAATGATTATACTTTGATCTCTGCACCTCCGCGGATGTATATTTTTAAAAATATGATGATATTTGTTTTTCATGTAATTATTATGGTTGGCAAAATGAATCCGAGGAACAGAACTGATACCAATCCGTAAATATAGTACCAATCTGAACATAAATTGATTAAATATTCGAATTATTTAAAATTTTGTTAGTTAGAGAACCGAATCGGATCCGAACCGAAGTATTCGTGTACCTGAATTTATCTAAAAATAGATTTATATATTTATATATATATATTATTTTTGTATTTTGATGTATATAAAACATCAAGAATGATACCTTTAAATTACTTTAAATACTTGAAAATATATATAGATAGTCAAAAACAAATATCTGAAATAGTTAAAGTATATTCAAATCACCAAAAAATACTTAAAATAATTATTGATTTCGTATCCAAATTTTTAAATCATACCAATTGATATGTTAAGCTTAGGTATTCTGACATATGTTATTTAAATTTATAGGTAATATATTACTTTATTTATAGATTTTGAGAAATTTTAAATATATAGTGATTTAAAACTTTAAAAATAATTTAAATATGTTATCCAAACCCAAACCAAACCCGTAAAGATCCGAATCAAACTCAAACAAAAATTTAGAAACATCGTAATAGGACTGAAATATTTGACCTTGAAAACCCGAAACGCAAACTGATCAGAACCAAACCCGTATGGATGTCTGAAAACCCATCCTTAGTCATTATTATATATCGTATAATTTCATCATATAATTAATCATATTTTATATGTACCATAATATAAGTAATGATATAATTAATACTTATTTAATATGTATCATCATATAAATAATTACATATATTATATTTTAAAATTTTAATATGAAATATGAAATATAAAAACCATAATTTGAATTGGTATTTTAAATTGGGCTTTGTATTGTATTTTTCTTATATATATTGACAACATTCTTTTATAATGGATTTAATAACTTAAGCCCATTATTTTTTCTATTTAATACTACTATCTTTGTTTCCAAACAATTTTTTTTTTAAAAGACTACAATCCATGTTTCCAAACACACCAAATTTTTTTAATACTCTTATCCAAGTATCCAAACACACCGAATTTGTACTTCAGCTTTAATAAGATAGATGACAAAACACTAACCATATGTTACAGAGATAACAATATGTGTTATAGTGTTGAAGGTGAGCTTCACATCCATATCAATATCCGATTTAGATTCGAAAAATGTTCATTTAACTCACATATCCGACGAACGAAGTCTGACTTGCTTAAAGACAAAACATGATGATGAAAAGGATATGACGAGCTCGTCGCTTCCATACCCGAAAGGAAGGGTGCTTGAACAATCAAAGAAATACGGATGATGCAGTATGAGTGTATGACAAGTATTAAATGATCAGACGAGTTGCATCTGCATCATATGGAATATGTAATCTCACTTGACAAACCAAACATACGACCTCATAAGTAAAGACGACGAACTGTTTTTTTGTCGCATTTAGAGCACTCTTCGACTATAAAAAAGGCCTTCGTCGGCTAAGTAACGGATCAACTTTTCTACAGAAAGCTTCTAGACAGATTGTAGATAGATAAAACTTAGCAATCTCGATCCTTATTGTATAGCGAACTCGATTCGATAATCAAAATCCACATTCAACATTTGGTCGACCATTCTTGGAACATTTTTATTCCCAAGAGTTTGGCGGTAAGTCATAGCTCTAGACCGGATACATATGGTTGGCACTTTACAATACATGAGAAGTATACAATGAGATCAGGTTACAAGACAAAAGTAATATCAAGATTCGTAAATAGGTCTGACTTTTTACAGATTAGATACTACCTCCAGTGGCGGAGCTAGCCAAAGTGTTCACCGGAGTCAGTAGTAGAGTCCATGTATATTACATGGGTCAATAAGCTTTGATTTACTATATTTGCTCAAGTTTCCTCTGTAAAAGCACAAGTAAAAGATAAAATTCCTTCATTTCACATGGGTCGTTTGACCCACGTCAACATGAAGTGCCTCCGCCACTGACTACCTCTCATGGCTTTTACGTGGAAGGTGAATTTCTCTCTAACGTTAAAGCATTTGATTTGGCAAGCTATATCTGAAACTATAATTGTCACCAAAAATTTGAGGACGATACAATGTGATACACAATGCAGTATTTGCGAAGTAGAAGAAGAATCAATCACATATTTTTTAAATGCCCACCATCAATTCAAATGTGGGCTCTATCAAAAATTCCTTATAACTCTGTGTTAGGGTATCTCCAACCCCACTCCATTTTTTCTTCTAAAATGGAGTAAAAACGATTATGGAGTAAGGATTGCTCCAACCTAACTCCATATCTCACTCCATAATAGTGTTTACTCCATAAATGGAGTAATCTAATTTTTGTTTGTTCATCACTCTATTATGGAGTGAGAAATGGAGTAGGGTTGGAGTATTTTTACTCCATTTTCACTTTTACTCCATTTTGGAGGAAAAAATGGAGTATTACATTGGAGATGCTCTTATCCAACATTTCCCTTTTTTTAGTATCCCCTAGACTATATTTGAGAAGTGATTTTGCCACATGTCATCTCTACAATCAGTTTCACAAAAAAAATATGACATGGCTACTACAATTGATGACATGGCTTCCAAAAAATATGACATGGATTATTTCATTTAATGTTGATTTATATTTTTGGTAAACTTTTTAGAATATGGTAATAACTCATACCTTACATTTAATATTTATATTTATTTTTGGTAAACTTCTTTAAATATGGTAATATCGCATACATCATCTCTAAAATAAATATATTCATATATAACATTAAAATTTCGAAATTATATTTATTTTATTTTCTATAATTATACAATTTGTATTGCCACATGTCCTCTCTACAATCAGTTTCACAAAAAATATGACATGGCTACTAAAATTGATGACATGGCTTCCGAAAAATATGACATGGATTAATGTTGATTTATATTTTTGGTAAACTTTTTAGAATATGGTAATAACTCATACCTTACATTTAATATTGATATTTATTTTTGGTAAACTTATTTAAATATGGTAATATCGCATACATCATCTCTAAAATAAATATATTCATATATAACATTAAAATTTCGAAATTATATTTTATTTTATTTTCTATAATTTTACAATTTGTATTGCCACATGTCCTCTCTACAATCAGTTTCACAAAAAAAAAAATAACATTGCTACTAAAATTGATGACATGGCTTCCAAAAAATATGACATGGATTATTTCATTTATATTGATTTATATTTTTGATAAACTTTTTAGAATATGGTAATAACTCATACCTTACATTTAATATTGATATTTATTTTTGGTAAACTTCTTTAAATATGGTAATATCACATAAATCATCTCTAAAATAAATATATTCATATATAACATTAAAATTTCGAAATTATATTTTATTTTATTTTCTATAATTATACAATTTGTATTACTAAATCTTTAAAAATTTGCTACAATTTTTTTAAAAAATTTGATTTCTAATCGTAAAATCATTAGATTCTTATATATCTACAGATTCTATAAACATTGTTAGTTCAAATTTTTGATAATTATACAATATATTTTTAAATAAAAAATCATTTTATTTTAATTTAATATTTAAATAAATAAAATCTATATTTAAATATCGGTAAAAATAATAAAATCTATAATATTTAATAAACCTTATTTTAAATATAAATTAAATTTTGAAAACAATTTTACTGCACATGGTGCAGGAAAATACCTAGTAGATTATTTATTATGAAGACTTCTATGAGATTATAACTTCAGCTATTTTTCTTGATTATGTGGTATATTTGGAAAAAATCAGAACAACAATTCTTTTTTTAAACGAAACCAATTTTGAGTGTAGTGGAGATAGAGGGTGCGATATGGGCTCAAGCACAAATTAATGATTCAAAATTTGGAGGCTTCTACACCCACATTCTCAAACGTTTACCGAAAGATATAAAAAGATGCTACATCGATGGAGAATGGAAAGAAAGTTGTGTATTTTTATGTCACGGATGATTCTACAACAGTGGAGGCTTAGAGAGTCATACTATGGAAGCTATGAATGTCAGATAAAGCTTTTCACTGTTATATGTAGAATGCGAAACTGTTACATTTTCTATATTTTACTATATATTTGGAGTCTTGGAGATTGATATTTTAGAAAAATATGTTGGAACAAAACTTATTTTTGTTATAGAGTTTTTTGTAATAACAAAATATATTGTAGATCAGACTTAGGTGTAAACTGTACAAGTGTGCATTATGAATATAGTAATTAGCCGACAAAAAAAAAAGAATATAGTAATTAATCTTTTGATAAAAAAGAAGAAATTAGCATTTTTGTTATACGAATAAAATACAACAATTACAACTGAAATAAAACAAACACAAAAGATGTGTATGTCATTTTCTTTCTCTGTAGGGGCCTAGGTTAAATGTCTGATCTCTGCTTCTCTCTTTCGAAACACATAGGAAGAAAGATATGATGGATAGCCAAATCGTTCCAAATAATTTCGTAATTATTGTCGAGTTACAATAAATAAAATTTTATTGAATCCTAACTATCGAAAGTTGCTTAAAATATAAGCCAAAATTACGATTAATTACACAACAGGGCATATGTAACCCCTATATTACAGCCTTTGCCATTGCCATACACATCGTTTTTGTATCTTCTATTGATATTCTATTTCTCGGCAAAATCTCACAACTAACTTCTTCTCCTTCTCCTTCTCCTTCTCCTTCTCCATTGCCACATCTCTCTCTTCTCTCTTCATTGATTGGATCCGAGATGGAGCCATGGGTTGACGATCTGGCAGACGATCTACAAAGTGTGAGCTTCACCTCCGCCGGAACCACCGTTAACCGAAGCACTAGCTCCGGCTCTCGCTCATCCTCCTCCGCCGCAGCTCTCACTCCGGCGACATCTTTCTCCTCCGCCAAACTTCCTCCCTCACTCAGATCGTCTCTCTCCCTCTCCGATCTCCGGTTCCGTCTCCGCCTCGGCGCCGGAGACATCGGCTCCGTTTTCTTAGCCGAGTTCAAATCCACAACCGCCGTCGAATTGCCGCTCTTGGCCGCCAAGGTCATGGACAAGAAGGAGCTCGCGAGCCGGAGCAAAGAAGGCAGAGCCAAGACGGAGAGAGAGATTCTCGAGACGCTCGACCACCCTTTCCTCCCCACGCTCTACGCCGCCATTGATTCACCGAAATGGCTCTGTTTGCTGACGGAGTTTTGTCCCGGCGGCGACCTCCACGTTCTCCGTCAGAAACAGCCTTCCAAACGCTTCCACGAATCCGCCGTCAGGTAACCGCCGTTAACAACTTCCGTTTATCTATCGTGTAGTATTCAGTTTCCAAAAACATTTTTAAAAAAATACTTAGGAGGATTAGGAAGGTTGATGAAATCAGGGAAGTGGGACCAATCAGCTGGTCAATTTGTCTGGTAGTTATAACACTTAAACAGAGTTTATGGCTTTGTGCTTCCCTTTGCACCGTTATCTAACACGATTATTGCCTGTTTAACGGGCAATTATCATTAAATCATAGGCCCTTTAAGTAAGATCGCATTAAGTTTTGCACAATTAGTTTCCGTAATCTCGTCCGCTATGTTCCTAACTTCCTAAACTTAGCATTGTATTGTAAATTGTTAAAAAAAAAAAAGTAAATTGTTTCCAGATTTGTTTTATTGATCGACGTGCTCGATATTTAAAATATAGATTTAAGTCTATTTACGCCACACAAAAAGGTAGTAGAAAAGTCTAGTTTTAATTTAATTTAATTTGTTTTTGTCGGCTTGTTTAAATAAAAAGACTAGTGTGGCCATTTATATTATGTATAGTATATTTAATTGTAATATAGGCAGAAGTACGCACGATTAACAAAGTGTGTGCTTCTTACATCTGTGCGTGTATCGTAGGGCGCAATATAAGTAGTTGCTATCGGTGCGGACCGCCTAAAAATGTCAAACCGAGTGGGGTTTGACTTTAAATAATAACAAATCGTTTAAGGACACGTGTACATTTGTAGTGGGACCGTGCGATTTAATTGAATCACGTAGCATGTCATGGAAGATGAATCTGAATATTTTTCTAATTGCGCGCATGTGGCTTCAGTACAAGCATATACCAGCAGAGCAGGTTATTTGTAACAATTATTACAACTTTACCATTTCTTTTGAAACCGGTGGCTACTATGAATTTTCTATATTTCACTTCAGATAATCTTAATGAGTTTGCCCCACTCTAGTAAGAATACTCAAAATTACAAAAGAAAAAAATGAGAATATATTTTTGGTACATTTTTAGTCATTTTGGGGTTTTCTATGCATTTAAGTTCATTTGTTGTTATTTAAACTTTTATGAAACTCAGCAGATCTAGACTGATATCTGGTAGTAGATACGAATTATAAAACTGACGATCCAAACAGAACAGAGTGGATGATGGATACCACACAAGAAAACAAATACTTGATGATGCAAATAATAGTACGCTTTTTGTTTATTATAGTAGGCTTTTTTTGGTTGGTAGAAAAGTTTTATTGCCGGGTTGGTTGGTGCAGATAGATTTATTTTTACCTGGTAGTAGATGAAGTGATTATTGTTAGTTGAGTTAGCCACTTATTGCCATTTATGGACCAACTCTTACCACGTAATATACTAGAAACCCGGATCTACTTCTTTGTAGATGATGATAGATCTGTTTTTTTTCCTGAGTTAATGTCAGATCAAGTAGTAGTTGACACATTAAAGAAAGGTCATGACTGGCTTAGGCATTCTCTTAAAACTATTGTGACTTGATTGTGTTTTAGTTGCAACTAAATTCTAATGTGTATTGAGTATATATTTGCTTTACCTTTTTCTTTTGTCACTGGCCATGTAACTGAGTTCTACTAGGTTTCTTCTTTACTATTAAATTAAAATGATTGAGAACCAATATAGGTAGTCCTCACTACATCTAGCTATCCTTCTTATCATGTTGTAGTGGCACCTTATGTTATTTGAGGTTGTCCCACACAAAAATATCACGAAGTTTCTGGTTTATCTTTTGTGTGAACTTGTTCTTAAGAACCCAAAACAGACTTTTATACACTGTTTTGTGTGGAGTATGTTTGTTGACTGTGGACCCCTGAAGACAAAAGAGGAATCCTGGGTAATGTATATGCACCAGAAACTCTCTTAGACAAAAGAGTTCGTTAAGCTAGGAAACCTTGTAGGTCCATTATTGTTCCTTATGCATAGTGTAAACCTAACCCAACATTATCTTCTTGTCCCCAAAACCCAACATACATTTTGTCACAATACCTAAATATGTAACAAGAGATTCCAAATTATTATTGCAAATCTCAATTATTCGTTTTGTCCTCACTACCCTGTTTTCTTCTTCCTGTCCCTTGTATCAATTTTGCGTTCACATCAGTAATTAATTAACCACATCTCTTGTAATTTCTAGATTCTACGTATCGGAAGTGATCGTAGCCATGGAATATCTTCACATGATGGGGATTGTTTACCGAGACTTGAAGCCTGAGAATGTGCTGGTTCGATCAGATGGTCACATCATGCTAACCGATTTCGATCTCTCCTTGAGATGTGATGAATCCACCTCCACACCACAGATTGTACTGAACGGCTCTTCTGACCAGAACGAGAGCCAAACAATGGACCATCATCAGACCACATCGTCTTCTTGCATGATCCCAAACTGTATTGTCCCAGCTGTCTCCTGCTTCCACCCGAGAATCCGAAGACGTAAGAAGAAAGCTGATCACCGTAACAACGGTCCTGAGCTTGTGGCCGAGCCTCTGGACGTCCGCTCCATGTCCTTTGTTGGGACGCATGAGTACTTGGCCCCTGAAATTGTTTCAGGTATTACTTCAAAGTTACTTCATTATGATTTGCTACGTTATTTTGTTAGTTAAGATCATATTAACTCATCCAAAATGTGAATGGCAGGAGAAGGGCATGGGAGCGCGGTGGACTGGTGGACATTGGGGATATTCATGTTCGAGCTGTTCTACGGTACGACGCCTTTCAAAGGGATGGACCACGAGTTAACCCTTGCAAACATCGTCGCTAGAGCCCTCGAGTTTCCAAAAGAGCCAACCATTCCAAGCGCGGCCAAGGATCTGATCTCTCAGCTACTGGCTAAGGACCCGATCCGACGTCTGGGGTCGTCTCTGGGTGCATCTGCCGTGAAACGCCACCCGTTTTTCCAAGGAGTTAATTGGGCTTTGCTCATGTGTACTCGTCCTCCTTTTCTTCCTCCGCCTTTCCGCAAAGAACTTTTGTCCGATGACATTTGTCCTGATACCCATGTCGACTACTATTAATAATATATTATTTAGCAACTACGTAACCAAGGATTCTCTTCAGAGTTTAATCTATAATTTTGACACATAAAACTGAAGTAAAGAACAAGGCACCTAAGGCAGTGGTCTATGGTTGTGTTTATTACAATTTTAAGATGCATACTGCATGTTATTAAAAAGAAAATACTCCTTTTGTTTCAAAATATTGTATATTCTAATGGCCTATGGTTGTGATCCACGTGACGCTTGAATGAATTTGACATGTGAAGCTTGAATGATTTTGACATGTCAAAAAGAAGACAATGTGACGATGAACCTCTTAAGATGATTAAACCTTATATTTTAGTCTTGATAGGAAAGTTTTTGGTTTTGATAAAAGAAAATTTTTTTGGTTTCCATATTTTATGTGGTTGATTCTTTTTTTTAAATAATAAAAAGTTTATTTATATCTAAACTCCTAAAATCCTTTTTAATCACCTCCTAAATTTTTGTTTAAATCCGGAGTTTAAAAAAGTCCTTTTTGAGTTCTGAATATAATGAGATCCTCTTAAATCATCAGCCCCCCCCCCCCCCCTTCCTTCCCCTTGACTCTTGTGGTCGGGCTTATGTGAGGCCCAATAGGTAAACTTCGTTCATCAGCCCCCCCCTTCCCCTTGTCTCTTGTAGTCGGGCTTATATGAGGCCCAATAGGTAAACTTCGTTCATAAATCTCGACACCTCTTTCTCTCTCTCAGTCGCGTCGGAGTAGTCCCCAGCAACCAATTCCAGTGATTCCAATCGAAGTTTTTTTTTCACGGAATCGATGGACGAAGAAGCTCATAATGGAAGCGCGATTCCTTCTGAAGCTCATAATGGAAGCGCGATTCCTTCCAAAGAATTAGCGGTGGTGGTGGTGGATGAGGAAGAGCCGATGGTCGGGCCTGGACCTGCTCCACGCGCCAAGCGCAAGCGTCCGCTTCAGTTCGAACAAGCTTATCTCGATTCGCTTCCTTCTGCTAACATGTAACCTTTTGTTTTAGAGTTTTAGTGTACGCATTGAGCTTATTTGATTTGGTATTGATGATATATATGTTTGGGATTAGGTATGAGAAAAGTTACATGCATAGGGATGTAGTCACACATGTTGCTGTCTCTGCTGCTGATTTCTTCATCACTGGAAGCATCGATGGTACCTACTTTCTCTCTCTCTCAGTTTACTTACTCTTTGAGTTTTTACAAACATATATTCTTTTTTTTTTTCATAGGCCACTTGAAGTTTTGGAAGAAAAAGGGTGTTGGCATCGAGTTTGCTAAGCATTTCCGCTCCCATCTTGGTCCTATTCAAGGTCTTGCGGTGAGAGTTTCCTCAATTTCCGAATGTTTTTTTGTTTTGTTTCGTGTTCTGTTATCAACAATGATTTTTCTTCCAGGTTAGCGTTGATGGTTTGCTTTGCTGTACCATCTCAAACGATGACCATGCTGTTAAAATTTACGATGTTGTCAACTACGATATGATGGCTATGATCCGCTTGCCCTATATTCCCGGTGCTGTTGAGTGGGTCTACGCACATGGGGATGTCAAAGCCAAACTTGCTGTTAGTGACCGTGACTCGTCCTTTGTGCATGTTTATGATCCCCGCTCTGGTTCCAATGAACCCATTGCTTCAAAACAGGTCTCTTTCTTTTTCTTTTTTTTTTATAATCTTTTGTTGCTATTTCTTGAATCACAGAGATTGAAAGGTTTGTTATATCTTTTGTCGTTGTTGTTCAGATACATTCGTATCCTATTAAGGTCATGAAGTACAATCCTGTGTCTGACACAGTGATTTCTGGTGACACAAAAGGACTCATTGAGTACTGGAGTCCAGCTACGCTACAGTTTCCTGAGGATGAGTATGTTCTTGTCTCATTTCTTATCCAAAATCCTTTGATTCTTCCCATTTCAGTATTGTTGGTTTTCTATCATTTGGAGCTTTTCCTAAACAGAAAAATATACCCTTTTCTGTGTGGTTAAATTTCATAGTGATGAGAATACCACGAAGAGGAGGCTATTTTAGAGATATTTTTGTTGTCATTTTTTTTTTGGAATGTGTTTTGATTTGACCTTTTGCTTCGTATTGTAGGGTAGACTTCAAATTGAAGAGTGACACGAATCTATTTGAGATTATAAAGTGTAAAACATCAATCTCTGCCATTGAGGTACCACCTAGAGATCTTGTTTTTAGCTATTTTCCATATGATATGTGCCAGTGAAAATCATAGTGGTTTGGTATCTAAATGTAATTAACTTCTTATCAGGTGAGTCCGGACGGTGAACAGTTTTCTGTTACATCTCCTGATCGTAGGATTCGCGTGTTTTGGTTTCGCTCTGGTAAACTAAGGCGGGTATATGACGAGTCACTTGAGGTAGGACTACATATTCTATTCTCATTGCCCTTGCATGTTTTCACGTTACTCTTGCGTAATCATATATTGTACTGAAATTATTAGGTGGCCCAAGATCTACAGAGGAGCGATGCTCCAATGTACAGACTTGAAGCAATTGACTTTGGTAGAAGAATGGCAGTTGAGAAGGAACTTGAAAAAACCGAGAGCGCTCCACAGCCCAATGCAGTTTTCGACGAAAGCTCCAATTTCCTTATATATGCCACTCTTCTTGGAATAAAAGTAAGAATTCAACTTATTGTTTTCGTTTTAAATTAGCAATACCAGTCTAGTGTCCCGTCTCACATGAACATGATTCAATCAATTATCACAAAAGCTAAAATACTTTGTTGTAAACATATGTTAACGTGGTTAAAGTAAGTTAGGGTCTCTGCGGATAGCTGACTTATTTCGCTGTCTACCCTTTTGTTTGCCTAGATAGTAAATTTACACACCAACACAGTTGCAAGGATCCTTGGAAAGGTGGAGAGCAATGAAAGGTATCTGAGAGTTGCACTATATCAAGGTGATCAAGGCGGAAAGAAAGTAAGAAAGATTCCAGCAGCTGCAGCAAATGTAAATGAAAGCAAGGAGCCTTTAACTGATCCAACTATCTTATGTTGCGCCTTCAAGAAACACAGGATCTATATGTTCAGGTACTTGACACATATCCGGCTAAAACATCTCATGTTTTTGTATTGCATCTTTAGAAAAATCATCCTCTTTTGGTTTCCGTAGATATCCGTAGACATTTTTCTCCTGTCTCTATAATATTTTCTTCTTAACTTGTTATCACCGAAGTTAATATAAAGAATTGAAATCTGCAGTCGGAGAGAGCCAGAAGAACCTGAAGATGCAAGCCAAGGGAGGGATGTGTTTAACGAGAAGCCTGCTGCTGATGAACTTATGTCTGTCTCAGACATTGGAAACTCATCCACAACGTCTCTCCCAGAGAACGTGGTATGTTCTTCATAACCCATCAAACTGTTTTACTAATCATTAGGTAGTCTGTGATTTGGATCTTTAACATAATAGCTCTCTTAACTCCTCTTTTTAATTTGGAAATTTGCTCCAGATCATGCATACTACAATGGGTGATATGCACATAAAGCTTTACCCAGAAGAATGTCCCAAAACAGTGGAGAACTTCACAACACACTGTCGAAATGGCTATTACGACAACCACCTTTTCCACCGAGTTATCAAAGGATTCATGGTACAAACTGGAGATCCTCTTGGGGATGGCACTGGAGGACAGTCAATTTGGGGAAGAGAATTCGAGGACGAGTTTCACAAAAGGTATATCATATTCTTTACTGCCATGCCTGCTTTTATGTTTGGCCGTCTTAATAAAAACAAAATGAATGTTAAACCTAGTTTGTGTTATGTTTTCCTTGCAGTCTTCGGCATGACAGGCCGTTCACAGTGTCAATGGCAAACGCTGGTCCAAACACAAATGGGTCGCAGTTCTTTATTACAACGGTGGCTACACCGTGGCTAGACAATAAGCATACTGTTTTTGGCAGAGTTGTGAAGGGAATGGATGTCGTACAGGTAAAAAATGTTTTTTTTTGTTTTCCTAGCTTAGTGTGACATTGTGTCTAACCATATAACTAAAAATGAACAGGGTATAGAGAAAGTGAAGACAGACAAAAACGACAGGCCTTACCAAGATGTTAAGATACTTAATGTCACTGTTCCTAAATCTTAGCATCTCCACTCTTTTCTCAAAGATAATCAAGAAGCCCTAGGGTATCGCTGTAGAATCTGAACTTTGGTCGTTGATTGTTCGAATTGTGGGATGAGTGTTGTTACCGAGCACATGACTTGGTGGTATCATTTTCTTGATACTAGTTATCTTTAATTTTGTTATGCAAGTACTTGGAGTTGCTGCTCGGTTTCATTTTCTTCTATTGTACTTCTAATTTATCTAAGTTTTATGATTGGACCAGATTTTCGGTAGCTCTTTTTTATACTAATAATTAGTTTTATTTTATAATAATTTTAAAATAATAAAATATAAATGATTTATATCTATACTATTAAAGTACAAGCATGTTTTAGATTTTTAATCTTTTTATCTCTACCGAAGAACATTTCCTTTGTATTCATTAAGGGTATTCTGGACATTCTGCACCAGTTTCTTCTTTATTATTTTTTGGTTTGTCATTAATCACTGATTTCCTAATTTAATTTCGGCCTGCGATTATTTCTTTGTTTGATACTGCATCGATTATTTCCATGTTTGATATTGTTATTAACCACCGGTTTTCTAATTCTAAAAATATTAATTTTGACAACAATCATTATCATTTAGAACGATTTTGAAAAATATAAATATATTTTAAACAAATTTCCAACTTATGATCACCGAATTTGTCTTATCATTTAGAAAAAATCACAATATTAAAAATACCGGGTTACAAACCGGTAATTCGTTCAACCGCAGGTCCGAATCGGGTTTCAAAACACCGATCAAAACTATAAAACTGTTATATTGATTTATATTTAAAATACCTAATTCAAAATTAAAAACCTAAAAATACATGTACAGTATAGTTTTAGCCGAACATAAACCCAGATATAAAACATATATATATATGAGACGGGTTATATAAATGCATATACAAAACGGATTATATAAAATTTTCACCAAACATAAACCCGCGTTTTGAAAGCGCGGGTCAAAATCTAGTACATTATGTTATGAAAACATATTCAAAGTATGTATTATTGTCTTCCTGTTCAATTTTTTATATAAATACTCTTTAAGTAACTAATAGTTAGATAGGAATTATGTTTACCATATTGTTGGTCTATTATTCATGTTTACTTTACTAAAAATACATTAAATACATTATCAGTAATATCTTATTCATTAAGAGGCAAACAACTAGTATACTTTTGTTATATATATATATATATATTTTTTTTTTGTTATATATATATATCCCGAAGGCGACTCTAGAAGGGCTAACTGATAATGCATACCTTAATATCATATTTGTTGAAAAATGATAATATCATCCTTTTTTTTCGGTAATCATGTTAAAAATATATCATACTTATTGGAATTACGAGATCAGTATTGTCAAATAAGTAGCACACTAGTTCCATTGCAAAAAAAAACAACATAAATTTTAATTCAAAAGAAGTACGATTGTGTACAAATAAATTATAGTTCTTGATCACGAGTAGCTCTTTTATTGGTGTTTCATGAAGAGTTCAGTAAACTGCGCGGTTTTTATTTCTTGAGTACGTGTGTAATGAGGCCAGGAATATGTACACTTGTGAGGTAGTCTCCCCAATTAATGCCTTTTGGGTCAAAATCAAACATCGATCCCTTTGAATTTTTGGTCTCATCTTCCTTTTGACTGGCGCATAAGCTCTTAGTATTTCTATCCTCGAATCTGAAAAAATTATTGTGTAATAAATTTAAAATAGAACAATGTAAAATAGCTATAAACGTCACAACACACAATTGAAGTTAATACGTACATGCCCTTGAAGAGTACGTAAGGCTCGTAAAGCTCTACCAATCTCATTACCATATTGATTTTGCGATTCTTGTCTCCGTATTTATCTCCGCTCCTCCAGGGATATATTATGTCAATTAATTTCAACAACTGATTTAAAAAAAGAAAAAGAAAAAAAGAGAGAAATATTAACTATACATCAATATACACAATGCATAAATAATATCTCTATAAAAACTAAATGATATCGCGAAACGTAAAACAAGATGTTAGTGTTTCATAATGCTTTTAAAAAAATTAAAATTATATGATATTAGTACCTGTAAAGGTAGTCTGAAACGTAGGGTCATGTAGAGGCTGAACAAAGCCATATTTGATATAAGCCTCACTTTTGAGACGGCTATGGGCGAGCCACTGCGACTACGCAAAGGGTTTTTGGTAAAGTAACGAACGGAAATCTCATGAATCTCTCCAAATGTCACTGGGTTCTGGTGCGATGAACCAACATGGTACACCATGTGAACCCCTGAACCTCCAGCATGTGTAGCTGTAGCCGTGATCATCGCGTTTGCCACCATATCCACTGGTATCTGTCAACAACATTTTCCATATTACATCAAATTTACATCAAAATTTGGAGCTAGCTTGATCTCATTTTGTTAAATATAAAAATTAGAATAGATAAATAATTATGGACATGTCTAGTTAGAGACTTTACCATATCGCAAACTGAGTTCACATCGACAAGAAAACACTTGAGCACTCCCTTTCCGTATGCAACAATCACACTGTCTACAGTTCTACAGTATTCAGAGATTATTACTAATGTGAATACTTGTAATACGTAAAGATACAAAAATCTAAACATGCTGATTGGTAAGCCTGAATGTTAGGTTTGGGTAGATTCTTATTGGTTCCACGCCTCTCGGATGGATGAATTTTGGATCAATATATGAGCATGATTAATAGGAATTCTTATGGTAGGGTTCTTAGCGGAATATAAGAAACCGTCTTTTAACTTTTAACTAAAAAAACTAAGAACCGGTTCTTAAGTATCTACACCCATTAATCATGTTCAAAGTAGATCAGTCTTGTCTGGATCGGTTCTTATCCAAATGTTTGATACCAATAAAAATCCAAAATCTCTCAAATCTCATTCTGTTTCATGTTTTTTTTTCCATCTTAAATCTCGAAATTTTACCCAAAATAAATAACCAAATTAACCGGAAATTTAATAATATGCTCTTTATTCCATGAACCTAAAAAATAAAATAATTTTAGATCCTTAAATTATTACAAATGCAATTTTAACCCCTGAATTGATCTCATCTTTACTATATCCAAGTTTCATAGTACCTATAAATATTACAGAACTGAAATTGACAAATAAAATTTCACTACAACTAAATAATAATAAAAATAGATTTCAATTGGGTCATATCAATTCTTATTGGATCCATATTTTTTTGGATAGAAAGTTTTATACCCATATCTGTATCTATATAGTTTTGCTTTGATTTTTTGTCGGTTCGGAATTTTGGGTCCGGTTAAAAGGTCTATTATGGACCAACGGCATGTTGGTTTTATCTTCTGAAATCAAGATTCAGATCCCAATGGACAAGAAAGCTACCTTAACCCTTCGATCCAACCAGGAAATGGTTCAGAATGAGTGCTGGTGATCATCGTGGGACGGATGATGACAAGAGGAAGACTTTCTCTATGGTTACCAATAAGCATCTCTCCCATTGATTTGGTGAAAACATATGTGTTTGGCCATCCATAAAGCTTTGCCCTAATCATCAACATACTTACGAAATTATATTTCATCAATCAAATCTGATAATTAATTACGAAGGACTTTTTTGATCATCAACAACACTCACCTTTCCATTCCAAGTTCTTTCATCGAGAGAGTAATGTCTTCATCTGAACAATCTTGTTCATGGAGTTCTTTTAATTTTCTCTTCATCAGCTCCATTTCAAAGTTAATATCCAATTGATGACCATCGTCGTTACGAATCTCTTCCATTGCGAATGGTCTTTCACTTAGGAGACCCGACTTTTCTCCACAAACATAAGCTAAAGAAACATAGACGACTATAAGTTTCAAAAACCATATCACAGAATATAAACATTGAAATCATTTCCTTAAAGAAAACTAGATGAATAAACGTAAAACACTCACCCGTTGAGACATGGAGAAGCAATTGTGCTTTAACACATTTTTTGGCGAAGTTAAGGACATTGAGAGCTCCAAATGTGTTGATTCCAAGCCCAATATCATATCTTTTTCATATGCAACATAAAATAACACAATTTATATCTGACTTTAAAAAGTATAAATGTCTTGTAGCTAGTACCTTTCGTCAAAGTTTGTTGTGGCTGCAACATTTACAACAATATCAATTTCTTTTTGCATACGTTCTCTGAGATTGGAGTCCTTCACGCCAAAATTATCGGTCGAGATATCACCTGCTACCGGGACCACTTTTTCAGACAACAATGTATTTAAATTCTCTTCGCCAATATTCTCTCTCAGCACCTTGAAAAGATCTTTCTCAAACACCTGTGAATGTATATATCATGCAACAAATAAGATTAATAAACATCAAGATATGAACCCACTCCTTTCATATACGAATATTTGTTCGTTCACATATTATGTAGTGAATTAGGTTTTCTTAATATATCACCTCTGCTCGTAAGCGTTTCATCGCGGCTTCATTGTCGGATGCTCTCACCACCAGGTACAGCTTCCTCACATTTGGTTGTACTCTCAGAATTTTTTCGACAAAAACTAATAAAATTAATGATAATTAATAATACTGTATCAGGTGATAATAGTTAGCTACTCCATTTCATATATGGATACTACCTGAAATGGTTATGTATAAACTAAATGCACATACTTATCCGGATAGTATTATACTTATACAAAGTGTTATATACATATATATATATATACACACACATATGTAGTAAAAAATATTTCCAGAGAAAAAGGACTAAAAATTAATCGGTATTCTGAAGGAAATATTGAAGGAGATAATATGTGCCAATCTTGATTTGTTTTTTTCCCACTTTTTTGGATAAAAGAGTTTTTCTTCTCCCAAATTTCAAACTAATTCATTAGTCACTCTTAATGCATCTTAGACTAAGTTGATGAGAATTAACCATAAGCAAACAGAAAAATTAAAGAAACATACCCTTGGCAAGGAAACCGGTAGCGCCGGTGACAAGAATAGTCTTGTTTTGAAGAAATTGAACACGATTGAATTCCATCATTTGGGAGAGTAAATCAGAAATGACGAATAAGTCTTGTGACAGAAACCTTTTGGAGGGCAGGATTATTTATAGCAGTAGATTACGTGAGAAAGACAATAAAGCCCTCCACTTACATTGCTTTACTAAAACCTAGTCAAGATGTAGAAATAAGAAAACCACTAATCGTCCAAAGTCCTTTAACCTTATGAAAACATAGAAAATAACATATTTAAGATATTTGGCCAAATTTTGCTTAAGTCTAGGGAGTGGTCTCGTTTTGTTCTAAAATGAATTACTAGTTCAAACAAAGTCCTCTCAACTTCCAACAAAAAAAAAACAATTCCAATGCAAAAAAAAAAGTAAGAAAATTGAATAAGTATAATCGTAAAGAAATTGATAACATCTTATCTAACTTTTCCGAGGTGGTTAGTATGTATTAGGATGTAGTTTAATTTATAGAAATAAAATATTTACATCATAAACCGATAAATAGATGGGCTAAAGAAGAAGCTTCCAAACAAAAATTATTGATAGCCACCTGGTGTTTAGCTCTTTGACTGAAATTAGAAATACTGTTGCATTTTTGTCGAATGCTGTGAGAAACAAAGGTTCATCAAAGTTTTGGTTAACTTGTTTGAAAACTACTAAAGCGTTTTTAGTAGTACTATAAAGATTTTGGTTTCTTTGTACTTTAAATTTAAACTTTTTAGTACAAAAAAATAAAATAAAACAGCTGATTTTGAATCTGGAAGAATTATAGGTTTTTTACTCGATAGAAATTTCCAATACTAACAAAAGACTTGTTTGAAAAGGAACACTATGTATTTGTTAAGTACATATATAAGAAACTAATTACTTCTTTGGCTTCGATTAGTGACCTTTTTGAATGACTGGAAAAAGTAAAATAAAAGTAAAACACAATAATTTATTGAGGTACACTTAAGGAATTGAATAAATAAAAAATATGAATTTTTCATTTTGTTTCTTATCAGTTAGAAAAAATCTTATCAAAACTGGAGAAAACCTTTTTCATAAATTTATTTATTCACGAAGAATTAAAAGAAATAGTATAGGGCCCGTCTGTCAATAATTTAAATAATTTGACTAAAAATTCACAACCTAATTGGTATATAAAACTTAAGGAAGAAAAAAAATCATCATAACTTTTTCTATAATATAGTCACCAATTGGAGTTCAATATTATTTACTCATTAGTCAGTTACTTTATACTACGAACTAAAAGCATTTGATAATCATTTGAAAAATATAAGCATTTATAGTTCGTTGTTTTCTTAAGTCTTTAAAAATATAATAACATTTTAAATTAGATTTATTAATGGTATATTAATTAGACGAGACTTTATTTTTTTTACATTCACTTAATTTAGTTTGCAGAAATAACAAAAAAGATATTATATATCCAATGTATCTTGATATGTTCAGTTTATACACCAGTTGCAATATCATTTGATTTTGCTAATATAGATGTTACAGTATCTAGTTAGTTAAAAATAATACAACTTATCTCATATAAAAATAAATATTCATTATAATGTTTCAATACTATCTCTTATTCTTGTTGAATCTCATTTCATTTTAGTTATGTGTTTCTATAGATTGGATGTGTAATCATGAAAAATTGCTTAAGAAATTTAACAAAATGATTGACATATAATAAATTAATTTTTAATTACAAAATGATTGTCACATAATCAAGATTAGTTGAAATCAAAATGAGAATAATTGATATAATTAAAAAATCATAACGAATATTTCTCTTATATGAGATAACGTTTTATTATTTTGTAAATTTTGGTTAATTTTATTAAAAATTTATAATTTATAGATGACTGTATTTTTGAAAAAAAAATTCTAAAATGATTGTTTTGTTTTTTCTTAAATAGAATAAAGTTATTGTATATGTGGAATTATCGTTAATTAAAACTAGTAGAATTTACTACAAACGATTTTCGTCAAAAATAAAATAAAATATATGATAAAATTTTTGAAAGTGTACATATATATTTGCATGGTGATATAATTAATATATACATTGAATACAACATAATATATTGAGTATGAAATAACTCTTTTCATATATTTTGGAGTACAGAGTATAGAGTATATTTTAGTCTGTTTTCAACAAAAAGGAAAAAACTCTTATAGAGTATATAAATATAAACATATTAAATATATCACCCTACAAAACTTCTTTTTTTTTTGAAGATTTCGCCCACATTCTTAGAAGCTGGGGATGCGTATTTATTGTTTTCTTACACATATTCGTATATCATATTTAATTTGAATATTCTAATGAATGTAGGTAGATCTGCAAATAGTAGATATTATAGGTCAACAATATAGGCCAATATTTAACAATAACATTACAAGAACTAAAATGTTACACGTTAGAAGTATGATTTATATATATGTGTGTATGGTGGACTAAAGAACATGTTTTTTTTTTAAAATACTAAAGAACATGTTCTTATTTATTCTTTCGCAAATGTGATGTAAGCTTGAAAGGTGTGCCATATCGTTTTCGTACGCAATCAAAGATGGCCTTTTGATTTATCAAATTGATACTCCATTAGTTGCATATTTTGTGGGTGTCAGTTCATTCAACTTCGATTTTCTTTAGCTGAATATCAAAAACATTGAGTGTTCCAAAACAATTTGTTGTTCACATTGATGGATAATTACTAAATTAGTTCGTAGAATTTTAGTTGAGTCAAGTTTTGATGACAAAATATATTTATTAAATGAATGTAAACTTTTAGATATATACATTTACATTTGGTTTTAGCAAAGTAGAAAAAGAAATCAAGATCATAAACTTTATCAATAGTTTCGCAGAAATGTAGATATACTTCAACTGAAAAGGTTGTTTTTATGTTTTTTTTTTGAACTAAAGGTTGTTTTTATGTTTACTCGGACCTCTTATAGTTAATTCAACGGTGGTGCTTGGTAAATGAATATTACGTAGTATAGACTTTAAATAAAACAAGGAAAAGTGAAGAAAAAACTAAGCCTGCCAAGACGCAAATCTTTATAGTTATGGTAATTTATGATAATCTGCACGTAATTGCTTTTGTCGATCTTTTCTTCTGCTTGGAAGATTATTGTATTTTTTTGTTAACTCCTTGTTTGTAGGCGGAGCGGAGTGCGTGGAGCCATTTTAGTCTTAAAAGACCAATTTATTATCTCAACAAGTCACTGAAAACGGTACGCTTCTCCAAAAATCTGTCCAAAATCCAATTCGGCCCCCGAACTCGTTTCCTAATAATGTCCATAATTTGGCCCCCAAACTTGTTAGACCAAAGCAATACCCTTTTTTGAATAGTCTATTGACTTAAAAATTTGGTCAAAAAATTATAATTTGTATAATGAATAAATAGACGAAGAATACATCAATTGTAGAGAAGAGAGAGAAGTTAGATCTGCTTTTGGATCCGGCGTCCGGCCGGCGCGTGAGCGTCCGTGCCGGCGCCGGAGTCCTAGTTTTTCTGTCGATGTTGTTCTCCTTTGCTCATTCTTCATAGTCTTGGCAACGAGCGCCTTATCCGAGCTCTGTTTCTGCCTCCATCTCTAACGGTGGAGCGGTGGTGGAGTAATGACGTTCTCGTCTGAAGGTTCCGGTGAAGAAGAAGCGGCTTGCATGTCCAGTTGTGGTGTTCTCTGGGAGGTAGAAGCTTACTCAGGTCCACCGACGCCGGCTCTAACTACCGGGAAGGAAGTCTCCGGTAGATTCGCCTTCGCCGACTTTTGAATTCGGAGAGTGGAGACTACGAGAGCTCTGCGCTGCCGCTTAGGAACCCGGGTTTCTTTGGGTTAAGGTTTTTAGTTTTTTTTTTGTGTCAAGGTCGGCGAGTTTGCCGTCAAGATGGGGTGACGAGAGTTCTCGGTTCGCGTGTCTAGTGTTTGAAGTGTTTCAAAGTCGGAAAAGATCTTCGGTTGTGACTGGAATCTCCGGCGTGATGACAGTGCGGTGAAGAACGGTTATAGGTTATGGGTTCGATTTGGAGGCTTGTCGGTTACAGAGCTCCGGCGAACGAGGATATCGATGGAAGTGCTCTGGCGGCGGCGAGGCGGAATGGTCAAGTCGAGGCGATGACGACATGTGACGCGTTATTGGAGCAGATCTCCACACGTCTGTCGGGTCAGCCTCTTTGACCTGTGATCCGACTCAACGGCGGATCTAGGAAATATTTTTAGTGGGGGCAAATTTTTTTCAAATTTTATTAGTTAGTTTTATATGATATTTTACAAGAATGAGTTTTATATCTTAAACACGTAGAAGAAAAAAAAACTAACAAACACAGCTAAAAAAACCTTTTTATATAACTGAAAGAAGAAAAAAAATGAACCACTAACCAAAAAAACCTGAAATTATTTATTAAAACAAAATTTAACTGAATAACCAGAATAAATGACCAAAATATATTGGAAGGAACTAAGGAAGAGAACGATGAGGTAAAAAAAATACTCCCTCTGTTTCATTATAAATGTCGTTTTAGACTTGTGCACACGGATTAAGAAAGTATTTAATTTTGCATATTTTCAATATAAAAACATCATTACCGATACAATTCAACCAATAGAAAAATAGAATGGAGAATAAAATTAATAAATTTTGCATTGAAACTCTAAAACGACCCTTATTTTGCAACGAAAAAAATTCTCTAAAACGACACTTAATATGAAATAGAGGGAGTATAACACATGGAAAAAGTTAAATCAGAAAAATAAAATAAAGAAAATTAAATAATAAAAACAGTGTAAAATTATGTACGTGGGGATTTGAACATCAGTTTATGTGGGAGCAAAGAGAAGGTTTTAGCCTACAATGCTGCAGGTATATGATTATTCTAGTGAGAGTAAATTTTGTTGTAATTTTTTGTGGGGGCAGTTGCACCCATCCTGGTCCAAGTAGATTCGCCCATGATCCGACTGGGTCGTGCGGATCCTGAGTGGGCCGAGGGTCCGTTTAGTTTTTTTTTCTTGTTGTCTGTAGTAGTTTGGGTTTTAGCCCTCTTTTGGTGTAATTGGGCTTCGGCCTTGTCTGGGTTTGGCCCTTTTCTAATTAAAATATTTTGACGGAAAAAATGAATAAATAGGACATCAGTGTCACCTAAGCTTGAACTTGCTAATTTGTCATGTGATATAGCATTCTCGAGCAAAACTAACCAATCTCTTCCAATTTTTTTGTTTGTTTTAGTTTGCCGCATTTGATTTTTGAATACAAAAGTGACTGTCAATGAAACCTTGCAGGTCTATATTTTGAAATTGAATCGTTATGTAAATCATATCACAATGTTTGATGAATGTTTGAAAATAAAATAATACAGAAAATTTGTTTGCAATATAAAATTATAAAAAATTCATACATATAAACAATGTAACAATATAGAACATTTCTTATAGTATGATAACCGTATGGAAAATTTATATGTTAACAATATCGAATATTTCTGATATAAAATTATAAAAGAACATTTTATATTATAATGATAACCATGTTAAATGAGATCTTTGATTTAACATAATTTCTAAAACTATACTTCTTATATTTTTATCACCGAAATTTTCAACAAAATATAACATAATTTCAACAATTATAACTTATTATAACCATGTTATATTTTGTTGAAAACATTGTCAACAAAAAAAAGAAAGATTTTAGAAGAAATTGGCTTTAAAACAATAACTTAATAGGTTGGTACAAAATATTGTTAATTTTGAGAAATAAAAACAATAATCTAGAAAAGCTTTACTCAAATGTAAATGAAGCGATTCAATATCCCTGTGTTACATCTCAACATCAATTTTTTAACAACAGCTATAGTTGATATACAAGAAACAGTGAGAAGTTTCAAGCACCCGGGTCTCTTAAATTCTGGTCGTGCCTTTCCTGGGCTTCAGAGCCCTGTTTCTCACACATCACACCCGTCTCCAAAGAAACCTGTTTGTCATTGTCTATTGTCAAAGGAGTTGTAGCTGTCACTGCTGGAGGATCAGAATCCATTTGATCCAGTGAAGATGGGACTCCACTACAGTTTATGGTTGGTTCCGACCCCTTAGTTGCAGCTTCTGCTACTTCTGTGTTTTCGTATTCAGATAACAGATCCATAAACTCACTGAGTAGACGCTGCACCTTCCTGTTTGAGGCCATTGCAGGAAGAATATCGTTTCTCAATAGTTTATGCTTCTTCACCCCCTGGAAATATAAAAAGGATAAGTGTTTTTAAGTGATTTGGAAAAAGGTTAATAATCTTTGACCAAGTGAAGATAATTACTTACCAGAACATATGGATCCCAAGACAAGTTTGTGTCTGAGGTTGTTGCTTCAGCCATACCAGTAGGAGGTCCAAGAAAGCTCTCGCACACTTCTCTTAGTCTTGACTCGTCTGCCTCTCTATAGACAAAAAAAGACAACACACCTCAGTAAAGAGAGAGAGAAAGAGAGAGAGAGAGAGAGAGTTAAGAATCACAAACCAAAGAAAACCCAAAATCTACACAAGAGTTTATATGAGAAAAAGGGCAGCAGACCTTACCTAGCTAGAAACCTAACATAGGCGAGGAGGCAGTGGCGGTACTCGTTAGGAGACTCCAACGCAAGAGAGGATGCAAATTGAGATTCCAAATGTGCACGTGTTTGCACTCCATCATCAGCTATCCTGCAAACATAGAAATAAATAAGACTCGGAAAATTCGGAATAATGTGGATCCGTCTCAGGTCCGACACTATTTTAGGGAAAGGAAGACAAAAGATCAACCTGTTCCATCCTGGCTTTCTAGCCATGTACTTTCTCACATCAACCTGCAAGCCAGCAAGCTCTCCGCATGGAGCTGAGCCCAAACTCCAGGAGCTACTGAAATTCGAGGCAGGGAAGCAGTCGTCAGCCACTCTCAGCCAGCACATTAGACTCGTATCGAAGAGGAATGCATGTCGTGTGGCTAGAACAACAAGTGGAGAACCAGACTTCGATAATTTCACAGATATGACTTTTATCGTACCTTCAAAAAACGTAACAGTGTGTATCAGCAGCCCAGCTTGTATATTATTAGAAAGAAGACATCAATGAGCAATACCTTGTACGGTGGACGATAAATTGGTATCGGAAGAAACCAAAGATGATAAAGAGTCATGGAGGATGCATTTCCTATTGAATAGATCCCACATGTATAACGATCCTTTTCTCGTGACAAGCAGCAGTTTCCAGCTATCGTCACAATCTATGAATGTTGCAGCAGATCCCATCATCATTGTAGGCATCGCACGCCTTCCACATTTTGTGTAAACCTTCACACAAATAAGTTAGAAACACTCTCAAAAGGTCCCAATAAAACTATATATTCAGCAAAAAAAAGAGAGTATTATTATTCTTATTATACCTGGAGGCTTCCATCTTCGCACCCAACGGCCCAAAAGTTTGGATTGCCAGCCAAAACTGTGACACTCCCCATAATCCGATCAGACCAAAGAGTTTCACCTGATCTTTTGCAAATAACCTCTGTTTCCTTGACGGTAGATGTACTTACTACACCAACAGTGTCCAACGCGTACTCCTTTGGACAAGCTTCTAAGCAAACAGGGGCGGTGGCTTCTTCCCCTTGTTTCCAGTCAAACACCCTTATCAACAGACCTGTGCTAGAGGCAGAAGATCCCTTTACACCTACAGATTGCTCAACATTTAAAACTCCATCTCTAGGAGAGGCTCCAGGAACCTTCTCGATAACAAGGCTCTCAGAAATGGTAGCACGAGCTGTATTCCTTGGACGCTCGTTGTTAATGATCGCTATCTCTTTCGCGGTGGATGAGTCCTTGATGCTAGTCCCCGCAGGAAGGTCCCTACTACCTATCTTACTAGGAGGAGCAGGAGAGGGAGCTGGCGGAAAATTACTGGAATGCTCGTTAATGGAGATATTGTTCTCCTGCTGGGGAACTCCTACGGCTTCAGGGATGATCCTCTTTCTTCCATCAGGCCTTCTATACACTTTCTGATTCACGGGATTAGATACCCGATTTGGAGTTGAAGCTTTACTCAATGTATCAGCCTCTTCTGTCTTATTCTGATCATTACCATCGACCTGGGAGGAGGACTTACGTTTCTTTGCAGCACTCTCCGCGTTTGCAGAGGGTGGTGGTTTCGTTGTTGTCACCTGGTTTTCTTGAACATCTGAAGACGCCCTCTTACTACCGGCTAGCTTTGTGGAGACTGTTTCGAGTAATAACTGAGCTGGGCTCTCCACTAAGTTTGCTTGCCGGCCTCTTACATCCCCATAACGATTCTTCTTCAATTCGTCAAGCTCAGTATCTGTTAGCCTGACACCAAGTTCTTTTGGTTCAAAGTGAATCATCGCCACTGTTCCGTCTAAGGAACATGCAAAAAGTGAATATCCGTCTGGACTCCTGTAATATTTTCCCCAAAAAGAATCTAAGATTTACATATATTGAAAAACCAAACCCATTATGAAGATATAATAGCTTTTCCATTTACCAAGATAGATCGACAACACTTTGGCCAAAGAAATGCTTAGCGACGAAAAGAGGGCGGGGACTTGCAGTTGTCCACACGGTTATAGTGCGGTCTTGGCTCCCTATTGCAATAACGTTGTACGGCTGAAGATCTTTGCCCACTGATTTGGAACTCCCATTGCTCATCACAGCTCGTTGGGCACCGCTAGAAGTGGTGGTTCTCTTAAACATTGAATGATTGAACTTCACAACAACGATCGGAGCATTATGACCTAAGAAGTCAAATGATTCAGACCATTCCCCTCTTTCTAAAACCGGAGCAGAATGCCTCGGCTTCTGAAACCCGTGAGTGGTGGTTATGAAGTGGCCACAAGGAGACCACCCAAGTCGCCTGAAAAATGTGGTTCCCAGCTAGAAAGAACAGAAAAAAATGTCGTTACCGCATCCTTATATAAATTTGCTTACACAAAAAGAAGAAGAAGAAGGAGTTGCAATTACCGATTTTTCCCAGTGACCAAGAGTTCTGTGAGCCATGCTCCAATCGGTAGTTCGCCAAATAATGACAGATTTGTCATCAGATTGGCTAGCGAGAAAGGAGCCGACAGGATCCCAGGTAACACCTTTGACCAAGCTCATGTGACCCCTGAGAACAGTAGTGCAAATGCCAGTGCGCATGTTCCATATATGGACGGTGTTGTCCAAGCTCCCACTTGCCAGCATTGAATCATCTGGTGACCAATTGATATCCACCTACTTTTAAGCATACCACTCAGTTAAATTATATATAATATAATTAAGTTAAAGAACATAAATGTTTTTTTTTAATAATTACCACATCGGCAGTGTGTCCCCTAAGAGTCATAACAGCTTTCCAGTTCTCGACATCAGGGGCTTCTCCACTACCAAACTCAGTAGTGCCAGAACCAGGCTTCCTCTCGTGAACTTGAATCACATTGTCGTCAGAACCGGACGCCACGTACCTCCCGTGTTTCGCCCACCTCACGCAGTTGACTGACCCAAAGTGATCGCGGAGCGTCGCGAGAAGCCTCTCTTTTGGATCCAGGTTTTGCAATTCCTTGTCCACTGACTTCATGTTCCATATCCTCACCTAATATATATATTATTATTTCATTTATCACAAATTAAAAACTAAGAAGTAACAATTAAGATTCCAAATTCAGTCGAGAGGAAAGAAGAGAGAGACCTTGTGATCACCACCGCCTGTGGCAAAGCGTTCACCGTTTGGTTGAACATCAATGGAGAAAATCTGCTGCAATCCTTCGTGTTTTACCCAAACCGGTTTCTCCGCAATCATCTCTCTCTTTTGCCCCCCAATTAACCAAAAAAACAAAACAGAATATATGTTCTCAAGTCGTTGATACCTAATCTCCCAACACGACGAGAAGCCAGAAGAAAAAATAATCAAGGTTTTAACTTTTCTTCACCATCATCCTGTAGAAAAACCCTAATTTTGAGGAATGGGATTAAAGAGATGAGACAAGAGTGAGAGATAGAGACTTTTGGTGTGTGTTGTGTAAATTGTAATTGATGTGAATGAAAACCCTAACCTTTGGACGAAAAGGGGCAACTCTCCAACTTTCTCTATGTAGTTCTTTTTTTAATCAGTACATAAATAAATAAAAAAGTGATTAATATTGGATTTATTAAAATGTATTTAGTTTTTATATCAAAAGTCAAAAATAAAAAAAATGGTTATATGAATTATTTTTCTTCTAAAGTATTTTATTTGTTATTTGAAAAACATTATAATATTTTAAAATGTAACAAGACACATATATATATATAAGTTATATTATATATCACATAATATAATATAATTATTTAAATTTCAAAATTTGATTTGAACAAGTATTTAGAAACCTAATTTTTTAGTTTCAAAATTTGTATTGAATTTTTAAAAATGATTATAAATTATTAAAAATATTACAAATTCCATATTAAAAATTGGTATGGTTTAACTCATTTTTGTCACAAAAAGATACAAATACCATAAACATAAATTGAAATAAAAGAATTTTTATAATTTAAAATTTATATAAAGTTACAGAATTTTATTAAATATATATAACAAACATGTTCGAATAATTTAAAAATAAAATTAATAATATATATTTTAAGATAAACAAAAGAATATTATTATATAGATTTTTTTTGATGATCCTGATATTCATATGCTTTTTAGAAATATCCGACTAATGCCTAAAGACCGGTCACTGCAAATCTGGACATAACCTGTAGAAGAACTCGTCGAAGATATCCAAAAAGCTAGTTATCACTCTATGTTAATTCATGAGTAATTACATGGACTTTTCCGTATTAGGCCTAAAAATCTCTCAAGATAATCATTATAAATCTGCCAGCCGCAATTCGAACCATACATCTATCATATAAGATCTCAAAGTGTGACTTGTTCGCTTGCCAACAGACCACTAATGTGTGGTTAAATTATATAGTTTTCAAATATACTAAAATTAAATTATTTAAACTCTACTTATCAAAATTATTAAAATATATTAATTTATAAATTATATATTGTTAAAAATTATTTATACGTTCTTAAGGGTTTGATTGGCAGAACATATGCATTATGATTGTTATTATCCAATTAACATTTATCACAAAATTATTTAGAAAATCATTTACAAGATACTAATGTTTTTCAAATGCTCTTTACTCAATGCTCTCATATGGAGTTTTTGGTGTAGCATTTGCAGTTAGAATATATAAAATTTTAAAAATAATTGTATATAGTTAATTTATTTTTATTTACTAATATAAAAATATGTTCATAACCAAAAAAAAAAAAATATTTTTAAAATAAAGTTGTGATTAAATACTAATATTTCACATTTAAAAATTTATTATATATATAGTTAAATAAGATTCATTATTTTAATATCAAATATATTATTAATATATCTTATTTTAAAATAATAAATATTTTATATACTAACTTTTATGATTATATAATTTTAAATTTTATACTGTTACAGATTTACCAATTATTTTATTAAGAATTTTAAAAAAAACATACAGCTTATGCAGTATACTGTTTTAAAATCGTGGACCAGTTATTATTAAATTGATTCCAATAAAAAACATATTTCTCCTCCACTAGTTCCAGCGATCCTAAAATATTCTATTTAAGTTCATAATCGAATCATTAAGGGGGACCCGTTTTATATATAGTAGTAACAAATAATGCTGTTAAACAGTTATCTGTACAGAATAATAATTCTACTTACAATTCCAACTAGATCTACCTTCCTTCTTGGATGCTTTACTTACATATCCTTCTTCTTCACATTTCTTCTTCACGAGGTCAACGAAAATGGCTGATCAACCTCCAAATCCCCAAAATAGAATCAAACTTCGTGATGGTAGATACTTGGCTTACAAGGAAAGAGGTATCCCCAAGGATGATGCCAAGTTCACCATCGTTCTTGTACATGGATTTGGTAGCTCTAAAGACATGAACTTCAATGTCTCACAAGTATAAGACTATTCTTTTATTTACTCGATTTTTTCTAATTCTGTGTGTTTACTTTCCTTTCAGGGCCATTGATCTAAAATTATGTACTTTTAATCTCGAGAGTTTTGTAATTGTAATGTGTGATGTGCGTTGCCTGAAAAGCTAAATTAATTTCAATTTTCCATAGATTAATTAAGCCCAACAGTCTCTAAAAGAAATGATAGATATTTGGTTGAAGCCTAATGAGGTTTGTTTTAGTTATAATCTCAGGAGTTTGTAGAAGAAACTGGGATATACATTGTGCTATACGATCGAGCTGGCTATGGAGAGAGCGATCCAAATCCGAAACGTTCGCTGAAGAGTGAAGCTTCCGATGTTCAAGAACTGGCGGATGGGTTACAGATTAGATCAAGGTTTTATTTGATCGGAGTCTCGATGGGTTCATACACCGTTTGGAGTTGCCTCAAACATATTCCCCAAAGGTAAATAAAACAGATTGAAAGTCTTCTAAGACACATGTTGCAAACATATTGTTTTGAGATTGGACAAAATCATAAAATTGTCTGACAACACGTTCATATCCATATTTGTAGGGTCAATATGTTTTTAGTATTATGTTGACAACAATCTCATTAAACATAAATTCTGATTGATTTTATAATTAGAGTTTTTTTTAGAACTAAATTTAGAGTTTCACAAATGCAAAAGATAAATGTTTTTGATTTACCCATTACGGTTTTCCTAAATTCCCTTGATTTTTTTTTATTGAAATGGTTTTGCTTTGGTTTGGTTTGACTTTTAAAATTGTCTTTTACTCTATATTTGGGTTTTCCTGAGTTTCATGAGTATTTATATTCTGTTATAGTATTTTGTTTATTTTTGTTTTATGATCTAAATTTATGTTTTAAATATATTATTGGTTATGAATTAATTTTTAGTTTTAGATGTGGCATTCCATTTTTTTGTTAAATTTTCTAAGCTTGATTACCAAAAATGGGAGAAATTCTATGAAATTCTTTTTTTCGTTAGTTTTGGTTTGCTGAAGCGTAAAAAAGATTCAAACTGTAAAATGATTCACATATTTTTTATTCTTATGAATTTATTCTTTAATTTTATTCTTGTTAATTTCTTTGAACTCGATGACCAAAAAAAGAGAAAACAAATTTATGAATGCTTTCTAGCTTTAGTTTTATGAGACCTGAGAAAGAAACGGAATCCTACATAGACATGTATACTTTTTGTTCTTATGAATGTTTTCTATTTATGTGTGTTAGTGGATATTTATGTTTTTATTAAATTAAGAATTTTTGATAAAAAGACGCTAAAGATTTGACTAGGTTGAAATGGACTACTGATTTTTTTTGTCACACTGGACTACTGATTAAAATGAATATATGCACAATTAATTTTGAGTTGATCTGGGGCAAATAATTAAAAGATGAGAAACGTAAGAAATTTCATAAAATCTTCGAATCGTTGTTGATGTCTTAATTTTTAGTATATCGATCAAAATTCTTTTTATCTTCTCATAAATGAAATTCAATAGGCTAGCAGGAGTGGCGATGGTAGCTCCCGTAGTAAACTACCGGTGGCCGTCGATTCCAAAGAGTTTGATGAAAAATGATTACAGAAGAGAAGTGTTAAAATGGTCTTTTTGGATTGCTAAATATTTCCCTGGACTGCTTCATTGGTGGGTGACTCAAAACATGTTTCCTACAACTTCAATGCTAGAGAAAACCCCTGCTAATTATTTCAACGACCAAGATATCGAAGTCCTCAAGCACACTAAAGGCTTCCCAATGCTCACTAAGGTACCCAGATACTTTCATAAGGCTAATATAAATTTATAAGTTCTTTTCATATATTCATTTAATTTAAAACTATTATATTATGGTACTATTAAACTATCAAGCAAAGGTACACCCAATATATCCATGACTTTGATTAGCAGACAAAACCTATTTTTTAATCAGTTGAAAAGGTTAGTGAACGGGATATGTGTGTTTAGTGAGTGGTTTGTGTTAATATTGCGGGAGTGATAATCCAGTTTTGTAAGTTGTATACTATCCAAAAGTTAGCAAAAACAAAAAGTTGTAGACTAAAGCTATAAGATAATGTTTTACTCACTGAATAAGCTTTGAATGGACAAAAATAAATCTCACGCTACTTATTTGTTTTTTTGACAGTTACCTTCATGCTAGATTTTGACGAAAAAAATGAAGAGATAGAAAGAAATGAGTTTGATTGAGTGTGATTCGTATTCTAGTGATTTTTATTAATGACGCCGCCTGTGTACTACTGAGAAGAGATAATTTGGATCTCTGAGAATAGAATAATGTACTACTGAGAATAGAATAACATGGATAAAAGTCATGTTACTTAAATTTGCTTCTGACAAATTAATGACGTGCTTAAAAAGATCAATACCCAAGTTCTGTGCTCTCTTTAGTTACAATTGCATATATAGAAAATCTGATATCACTTTGAAATTATATAACTTGGAGCAAAAAAGACTGGTTATCAGTCGCATTATAGAATTAATATTCATGAATGTGTCCATAGGAGAGGTTACGAGAACAGGGCGTTTTTGAGACGCTGAGAAGCGACTTTTTGGTGGCGTTTGCTGACTGGGACTTCGACCCGGCAGACCTACCGGACCCGTTTACGTCCGGACCAGAGAAGAGCCCTTCCTCTGTTCACATATGGCAAGGCTACGAAGACAAAGTAATACCGTTTCAGCTGCAGAGATGCTTGTGCCACAAGCTAGCATGGATCAAGTACCATGAGGTTCCTAAAGGAGGTCACTTGATCGTGCACTATGAAGGAGTCTGCGACGCGATCTTGAAATCGCTCCTTCTAGGAGAAGATCTTCCAATGTACGAGCCCAAAGCTGTGGTAACTGAACCTTAAAAACAATTCATTCTTCTTGATTTGTTCTTTCGTATCTTGCTTGATTCTTTGATTTTGATTGCTAAAAATGAATTCTTCTTTGTGACATAAGAAAACTGATCTGATTGTTTTTCCTAGTATTTCAGACATTATTTACGTCAATGGTTTTTGTACAATAAGTTTCCGTATATGTTTTAATCTCCACGATATAGATTTACTAAATTTTTAGTTTCTTCTTTTTTTTTGAAACAGATTTTTTAGTTTGTTCAGAAGCTGAAAAAATTACCAAAAAAAAAAGAACTAGGATAAAAAAGAAGAACAAAACTTAGGTTCACCCCTAAGGTGAATCTCTACATTCACCCACCAATAAGATTTAGTTATTTGAGATTTGATATCTTTTAGAAAAGTAAACCAAATAATAAGAATTTAATGAAATAAAATTATGTTTTTAGATAAATAAAAAATAGCATAAATTATCAAAAAACTATTTTTTTTAATATTGATAAATCCGTCGACAAATACTAAACCCTAAACCCTAAATTCTAAACCCTAAACCCTTTGTAAAGCCTGAACCCTTGAGCAAATCCTATACTTTAAACCGTTAATCCTAAACCCTAAAAAACCCCTAAACCCTTAATCATAAACCATAATATTAAACCCTAAATTCTAAACATGAAACCCTAAACCCTAAACTCCTGGACAAATATTAAATCCTAAACCATAAACCATTTTGGAATTTAGGATTTAGGGTTTAATATTAGGGGTCATAATTTATGGTTTAGGATTAATGGTTTTAGTTTATGATTTAGGGTTTGGTTTAAATTTAAGAGTTTAGGGTATAGCATTTGTCCAAGGGTTCAGGCTTTCCCAAAGGTTTAGAGTTTAGTATTTAGAATTTAGGATTTAGGGTTTATTATTTAGAATTTAGGGTTTAGTATTTTTCCAACAGATTTATCAATATTTAAAAAATATATTTTTTTTGATAATTACTACTATTTTTTTATCTAAGTCATAATTTTGTTTCATAAATTTTTTTATTACTCAGTTTCTTTTTTTAAAAGATATCAAATCTCAAATAACTAAATACTATTGGTGGGTGAATTTAGAGATTCACTCTAGGAGGTAAACCTAAGTTTTGGATCCTAAGTGTGCAAAGGGATCAGTTTGGAAATCTCGGATGTTAATGTTATGGGTCATGGAAATGTATAGGTGAATGTTGAATGCTAAAATTATCGTTTTTGGTGACTTGTCAAAAGGGTTATCTAAACGAAAGCTATGATAAACAATGGAATGATTTATTGATAATGAGATCAAGAACGATCAAAAAATACGTAGAGAGTTTAAGAACAATAGAGTAATCGAAGGATTCTCGAGGTTAACGTCTACGTGGAGAACGACAATTGGTAACAAAGGATTTTCAAGCTATCGAGCAGAACGCGTCAGTTTAATGGTGATGCGAGGCTTGTTGTGTAAAACTAGACTTCGATTAATTTTGTTTGAGTCAAGCTGTGATCGACACTGAATGCCTGATTTTCGGGATTTTTATATAATATATAATATTTTAAAAAACTAAGAAAGATTATGGAAAATATTGGATCTTCTATTCTTGGTTTGTCCTCCTCCTTTTATAGGTATTTGGAGGTAAATCGAACAGTGATGTGATTTCCAGAGTGAATTAGATGTTTTTATGATGGTTTTGAATGTTTTTGACTTTTTTTTACGTTTATTTTGCCGGCCAAAGATTAGTGTGTGAGATTCCTCCAGCTCGTGGAGGGTCTACCATTTTTTCTTAGGCGTTGATGATACTTGGTTTGGATTATTAAATTTGGGTTGAGGTCTCAGATCGGGTTTGGAATGGGGTGAAACCCAGATCCAACAATAGCTCCCTGGAGTCCGGCGCGTCTTAGGTCGTCGCATGAGTCGGGTATTGAATCCAACTTGAATGATGTATGTGATACAAGCAGTCTATGTATTCCATAACCAGTTCAAAATTTTGGTTTTGTAAAGTTATTATAGGATTTGATTGAAGTAAATCAAAGGATTTTATCTCTTTGGAAAAAATGATATTTAAAGTGGTATTAATTTCTCTGTGGCAAATTTACAATACAAATTTGTGGGTGATTAAAGCATGACAAGTCATAGAATCTCTATAGTTATATTTGCTCTGGAAGACAAGACTTGTTGATATTGTAACAAGACCAAGAGCATGCCATCTTTCAAGCATTGGAGTCTTGAGATACTTTCCAAGCTGAGAAGAAGTGACTGGTGGTGTTTGATCAAGGAGGATAAATGTATTAACAGAGAGGCTTATCTCATATCTCAAAGTGTTTCAAGGAAAAGGTTTACTCAATCCTATAAATATAGCTAGGGAATATCCTCTTTAGCTAAAGGAAACCTTTGAAAATGAGATAATCAATCCTGTTGTTTAAGTGATGTAGTGGCTTTTGATTTTGCACAGAGTTATAATCATTTCGGTTTGTAGTCTGTTTCGACCTTCGGTCAAATATATGTTGTGGAGTTTGACGTATTTGTGATTTTAGTTTTTAAGTTAGTTCGGAACAACTCTGAAGTACTAAAACCATTTTGGTGATAAATATCAATTACATATAATAAATAATAGTAAAGTTTTTCCAAGATCATATATGCACATTGTTGGAGCATGATTTATCAAATTGGCAAAACCCAACTATTCTACCCCAAAAGGGGTACTTCGCAGCTCGAGATAGCTAGTTCGAAGTCTACAAATAAACATCAAAGACCAGGTCACTTCACGGTCAATTGGTTACATAACAATCTGAGATCTCCAGAGCAAAGCACGGAAAGTGCGTCCTAGATACATAGACTAGTTGGAGCAAGCTAATCAATATAAAAACAAAGCGAAGATCATTATTCATCATGTATCATTTGACTCACCTATTCGAGATCTAGAATACTCTATCTCTCTTATATTCACTTGTGCTTTGTCCTTTGTATTCGACGTATTCATTGTAATTAATATTAATCTAGTTCGTAGAAATATTTACTCACATAATATTTTTCCCATCGTTTCTCTAACTTTGTTCTATTCGCATTAAATTTTTGATTGATGGATTTTGCTCCCACACACACAGATAATATTTCTTCTTCTTGCGGTCACTTGTATTAGAACGCTCCAACCCTCAATGTAAGTGAACTTCCACGTCTATTATCTGTTCGTGTATTACACTTTTGTTTGATAGCTGGTAGTTTATTTTTGGAAGGTTCAAAATTTTGCACTACACTTATTAAGGTCTAACTGGTAACCATGTGAGGAATAATAGAAACATATAGGAAAAAAATAAATGAGAATAAAATTATGGGAATGATGAAGAACAGTTATTCTATATCAAATTTAGTAAGAAACAAATTTATTCTTTAATTCTCTACATAAAAGGAATGAGAAAGAATGAAAAGGAATAACTATTTCTTGTGAATGGTAAAATTTGTTAGGAACATAAAAAAATGTATTATTCCTCTTTATTTTTTTGTCACCAGTTAGACAGTAATCACTGTGATTTTTTGTGTGTTTTATCCTTGCTTACTATCAAAATGATTTCTCAATTTACTATCAGTTATGAAAATTTCAACAGAGTTATGTTTAATTCTAAAATTTTCTCATAATGTTGACTAGAAAAGATAAATGCTATTCATTGATTAACCAAATCATTTTTTAAAGTTTTCTTATATACACCATTATATACCAAAAATTTAAATATTTAAATTATTCTCATTTACAGAATGTAACGTCTCACAAAAGTCGTCATCCTCGATAGTATAAACCGTATAATTTTACACGTGTTTGGATAACCGTCGAAGCGTTACAAAATGTAGATATTGTACATGTTAAAAGGTATTAAAACGTATAGAAGAAATTTATCTAGAATGCAATTACAGATTTTTTAGCTAAAATGATATTTTTTTTTATAGAAAACTGATTTTTGTTGGTTATTATATTTCGGTTTAACTACTCAAACTGTTTTTTGTTTGAGTAATGGAATGATTTTTTTGTTGTGAAAAAAATTGTAGATGCTTGCAATTGTTTATCTATAATATATATGAAACCAATTAGCTTGGAGGCAAAAATCCTTATAAAAGTAAAAGTGAGGTAAATTTTCACAGGCAGAATATATGAAAGAATTTTAGCAGGAAAAATGAGACAAGCGTCATGAACGTGTCAGTCGATAAACGAGAAAGCAAATAAGTAGTACCAGATTCGACGTACCACATTAGTAAACCTCAACTTTTTACTTGAAAGGCAATTTTCAATATTTAAACATCAAATAATTATTTTACCTTTGTTGCAGTTACACTCTTCTTTACTAGTCCAATAAATTAAAAATAAAATAAATATCACTCGAATGCATGCATGTTTTCTTTTTACCAAAACAATGCGTGCTTATATATACAGAGAAATGTCACCATTGTAAACTCCGCCTCATCCTCATTTTAAAAGTAGCTCCGTAAGCTCTAGTTTCCACTGACACATCACTGCTCGCTGCTTTCCTTTCTTCTTCTTCTCCCTATATTACTGTTCCGGGTAACAAGATTTTTATTTCTGCTGTTTATATTACTTTAGCACAATCTGTGATCTAATGCAAATTTGGCTCATGGTGCCCTAGCCAACATATACCAATATTTAGGCTTCTCATTGTTTCTTTTATTTTTAGAAGAAAAAAAATCAATTTTCAATTTAGCTTTTAAAGCAAATTTCGTAACATCTTACAAACACTCGCATTCTGTAATGAAATAGACGTTCATGATTGTTGTCGCTTATTGTAATTCTGTATCCATTAATTTCATAACTTTTTCTTTGAAATTTAGAAGCTCTGCTGATATATGAATGCATGTTCACATTACATGATTTATAGGTCTTAAAACGATGCCGATTCCCGAATCAGAGACATCGACCTTCCATGTATTTAACCACAATCTCCAAACGCAACCGCAAACGTATCCACAGGAAACCGCAGCAGAGGAGCACCCACCAGTAGGCAGACAAAACTCGATCATGTCGCTGACTCTTGACGAGATTCAGATGAAAAGCGGCAAGAGCTTCGGAGCAATGAACATGGACGAGCTCCTCGCGAACATGTGGATGACTGTCGAGGAAAACAACAACAACGTCGGGGGAGCTGCCGCCCACCAGGATGGGGAGAAACCTACCGCACTGCCACGTCAAGGTTCGTTGTCAGTCCCCGTACCTTTGTGCAAGAAAACCGTCGAGGAAGTTTGGTTCGAGATACAAAACGGCGCCGTACAACAACAACCACCACCATCGTCCATTGCCGGTCAAAACCCCGACGAAGATAATCGCCGGCAACAAACCCTTGGCGAGATCACGCTTGAGGATTTTCTTGTTAAGGCTGGGGTTGTTCAAGAACCGTTAAAAACAACGATGAAGATGTCAAGTTCTGATTTCGGTTATAATCCCGAGTTCGGAGTCGGTTTACACTGTCAAACCCAAAACAATTATGGTGATAATAACCGGACAGTTTACAGTGAGAACCGGCCATTTTACTCGGGTATAGGAGAATCCTCAAGCTGCATGACCGGAAATGGGAGGAGTGAGCAGTACTTAACCGGTTTAAATGCTTTTCGGATCCAGAAACGGATAATTGACGGTCCACCCGAGATATTGATGGAGCGGAGACAGCGACGGATGATTAAAAACCGCGAGTCTGCGGCACGGTCTCGAGCCCGGAGACAAGTAAGTTTGAGTACAAATAGATACTATTTCCATCTGTATAAAACTTGCCTACTATCTTTCATCGAATCTGGTTTATACCTTTATTTATTTATATAGTTCTTAGAGAATACATTTTAAGTTTTGGCAAATGTGTATGACTGACAAGTGGAGTTACCTTTCTTAGGCGTATACTGTGGAGTTGGAGTTGGAATTGAACCAACTCACGGAGGAAAACATGAAGCTGAAGAAAATTGTGGTACTTTCTTGATTAATCATTATTGCAACCACATATTATCTATGTTTTTTTATATCGAAACAAATATTATTGTTATTATTTATTATTTTTATTCAATTCATATTTTTTTTCTTGATAGGAAGAGAATGATAAGAAAAGAAGGCAAGAGGTAATAATCAAATTTCCATTGTACTGTCCCCATGAAAATATTAAATAAATTCCAAGATGTCATCAACGAATATGGATTCATCAGAAAAATCACATTTAAGAAGAAAAAAAGTGATACTATTGGATTCAAAATTGACTTTACTGGAGATACCGTTAGTTTCTATTCAAACAAGCGTTATAAAGCAAATTATCGTTGTGTAACATACTAATAAAAGTAACAAATTGGTTTTGAAATTTTTTAATAGACTTTAATCATATAATGGCATGCAGCTGATGAACAGAAGCATCCAAATTACCAAAGAGAAGAATGGAGAAAAATTAAGGAGGATTCGCAGGATGGCTAGTACTGGGTGGTAGATTAGAGTCTGTGTAATATATATATCTATAAGATCATTTCCATCTATTCATATTTTTACATATAATATAATATATATTATTTTGAGACAAACGCGAAATATGTATATGATCATCCTTTTACATCTTTATTATTATTTTTTGACCCAGTGACCAAAACAAAGATCATCCTTTTTACCAACAAATACAATTAATTGAAACGCTTCATGCTTTTTTCCGACAATTAATTGAAACGCTTCGTGCTTTTTTCCGCTACAAATATCATTCATTCTATTTAAAATAACTTGACTAGCCAAACTGATAGTACATATTTATCATAAATCATGTTAACATATGCCCAAGTTACTATTCGCTTTCTTGAAAGAAAAACTATTATACAGAAAAACTATTATAAAGAGTGGATGGTTGAACTGGTAGATGGCGATACAAAGGAAAGAAAAAAGTTTTAATTAAATCTATTTTGCTATTTTTTTGACATATGTTATGTCAGCTTCTTGTTCAATTGAAGATATGTGAGAATTTTACAAGTTCCATTGCATAATTTTGGTAGAATTCAAATCTTCTAAAACGAGGAATACACTAAATTAAATGAAAAAAATGTGTATATCTAGAAAGGAAGGAGCGAAAATAGAGAGGTGGAACCTAGAGTTGTAGACTGCAACGCTTCATCATGCCTGATGAGAAGCAGAAGCCATGGACAAGACTAAGTTTGCCCTAATTTTCAAAACGCTCCCAAGCACTAAAATCGAGGCGCAGCCACCTACACTCTTCCTCGATGCCGGTATGGCCTCTCGCCGCTGGCGTCGGGATCTCTGCTCCGACGTTTGTCTCCCACCATCCTCTGCTCGCTCCGCCAGTCTCCACTCCATTGTCTTCCTCTTCATGAACCTGCAAGTCACAATACCAATTCATTTAGGCTCGCTCCGCTTGGACTCAAGCACCGTCACAATGCTCACTGTCATCTCGGCCGCTCTCTGTCGTCACCCACCGCGGTCCTGGAAGGCCATCTTCACTCACCGAGATCGTCACCACATTTGTTACCGTTTATCATCCTCCGTGAAGACTGACAAAGCTCCAACACCAGATCTACCACTCCCGTTAACTGCTTCGACCGTCGACCATGGCCCAACTCCATTCGCCGCTCCACCGTCTGTTGGTCACCGCAACCCCACCACCACCAGAGTAACGTTGACACACGCGCTTTCAATGTTCTCAGATATGGGCTTTTCTTGTGATTGTTTTTGGTGGGGTCAAGCCCATACTATGGCTTACGAGAGCCTTATTTTAAATGCTACTGCAATGGTCACTTCTTGGTTCTATGGAGCTAAGCTACTTCGGTTAAATCTCTTTCTCCTAGTGACCGCCGGATGTACTGTTGAAGAGTGTGGTTTCGCCAAATTTGCTTACCGTTGCGTCTCCATCACACTATGCCGTCTCAAGCATCGACGGTTCTTCACATAGTCGGATCTGTGGCTCTTCCAATCTCCTTGTTGCTGGAACTCTTGTGCAAGAGTGTGGACTCGCCAGATTTACTATCTCTATCAGTGCTGCGTTTCCATCACATTCCATCGTTTCAAGCATCGACGGTTCTTCACAGGGTCCACTATGCGACCTTCACATCGGAGTTATTGCACGGAGACTCATTCACCCAAAGTTTTTTACCTCTTATCCGATGTTTGCTCACACACATTTTGGTTGAACGAGAATTGATGACTGTTTGCTTAGGTCTTTGGTTACAACTTGTTGGGCTCGACACGGTAATGTTGAGTTCCGAGTTTTGGACCCAATTAAACCTTTAGTTTTGTCATCAAACCTCATTTTCCCAAGCGCCTCCTTTGAGGTGAAGTTAGAGCTTGAGATTCACCTAGTCTATTCGGTAAGCTCTGTTGGGTTTAAAGCTGATCATACTTGCTTCAGCGCCAAATCAAGTCAAATAGGACTTCGTTCTCTCAATATTATCTACGGATCTGGAGCTTCTCACCTAAAGTTCTTGCCAATCATCATTCCAATCTCTTCATATTTCAACGTCGTTTTCGACTATCAATTGTTCTTTCGAACAATCGCCATGGGAACAAAAGTGAAATTTCTCTTTGGGTTTCTTCATTTCTGCGAGCGTGACTCGCCCCTATATGGTTCTATCTCTAGGTGTAATGTATTGTTTTCTAGCTTCTTTCTATCGTCGAGATTGACTCCGATACTTTATGTTTCAGTTGTAATTGTTGCTCTTTGAGCTTATTTTTATATAAATTTGTGCTAAAAAAAGGAGGAATTGGTTTCCGCCTGATCCATGAATTCAACCTACCTCTTTTAGCGAAACAGGTTTGGCTTCTTGTTCAATATCCAAATTCACTAGTGGCGAGAGTTTTACGGGAAAGATATTATCGCCTGAACTCATCTTTGCGAATATGCTCAGTGGATAACCCATCTTATGTGTGGACAATTATTATAGTGGCAAGAAAACTATTATTTTTGAGTATCAGAAACAAAGTGCATTCAGGATATGAAATTAATGTATAGCAAGATCCATGGATTCCCTCTACACCAGCAAGGCCAGCTCGCCCCAGGACCCCATTCGTACATCCAAAGATGACTGTCAGTAGTTTTATTAATTTTGAATCAAAGGAGTGGGATGCTCGACTACTAAAACAATATGTAGATCAAGAGAAGATACCAGAGATTCAGAGTTTGACCATAAACCCTAGGGGTGGGCATTTCGATTTAGTTTCGGGTTCGGTTTGGGTTCGGTTTGGTTTGGGTAATTTGGGTTTTATAAAACACAAACCAATTAAAACCAAAGTAGCTTTGGTTTGGGTTTGGTTTGGGTTTAATTCGGTGCGGTTCAGTTTGGTTTGGTTTAGAATTAGTTCGGTTTACATTATTATGGTCTAGTTTGGTTCAGTGTAGTTTGAGTTGGTTATAAAATATGAAGGCATCAGTTTTATACTTTTATTAAAAAATAATCAACTCAAACGATAGAGTGAGAATATAAAAACTTATGCTACATGATTTTATATATAATAGTATTATTTGAATTATATTTATAATTTTTTTTAAAGATATGGAAGTTATGAAAAATGAAAAACAAAACTTTAACTAAAATTTGCAATATGTTAATACATATATATATATATATATATATAAAATATATATATATATATATATATATATATATATCATATATATTTTTACTATATATATATTGGATTATCGGTTTGGTTCAGTTTGGTTCGGTTTAAATCCAAACCAAACCGTTCGGGTTGAGTAAAACATGAAACAATTGGGTGACATAAAGAGTACGGTTGGTTTGGTTCGGTTTAACTTCGGTTTGGTTGGTTCGGTTTGGGTTTTTTGCCCACACCTAATAACCCTACTCATAGATGTGATATTTTTTTGCTGGAGCTACACCAAAATGGTCAATATGTAGTCAAGTCTGGATATTGGATGACTACAAATATACTTACAGATGACGAGAAAAAAGAAATTCTAGGGTCCAACATAACCAAATTACAAGCTTTTGCTTGGAAAGTGAATGTACCACAAAAGATTTGTCATCTTATATGGCAATTAATCACATGGCAGGTAGTGATAGTAATGAATCTGGTACGCTGCAATATGCAATGTGATAACTACTGCCCAAGATTTGAAGAGTCAGAAGAAACTGCTACTCATGCGATCTTCGAATGCCCACCAACCTTACAAGCATGGACATTATCATCAACATCGTCAAGCTCTCAAACTTTTCTTATCTCGAGCATCTATGCCAATATGGACTATTTTTTTAGAGGAAGAACAATATTGTGGAGCCAAAAGATGATAGAGACACTTATCTTTGGATAATCTGTTACATTTAGAAGGCCATGAATGATAAGCTATTCAGAGATATAGACATGGATCCATTAGAACTAGTCAGGTATGTAGAGAGTGAGTGCCAGACTTGGTACAATGCAAATGAGACTATACATGCTCCTCCACATGCACAAATTGTGGAAGAACCACAAGCCTTAAGATTAGGTGATAATTGTATGGTAGATATCTCATGGATCTCTAGAGATCAATTTAGTGGAATTGGATGAGTTTGGAAGGATAACATAGGAAATATTCAACTTATGGGGACACGAAACTGAACAGAGAAGAGGCGGAAGATGAAAATTGCGGAGGTTGAAAGGGCCAGAGAACATCAGAATACAGATCTCTTAGAATTTTCTGGCGTTTCATCATCACTCCTCTCTTGGATTCTCCCCTGATTTTCTTGCGGTACTCTGCGTTACTCTCTCCATATTTTTCTCTACTAGTATTTTTGCCTATGCATGGGTCTAGTTTACTGTATTTAAAATTATTTAATATCATAGTTTATAGTCAAAATAAATTATTCTTTGGCCACATATTATCATATTATGAATCTGAATAACATTGTCTCAAATTTCATTTGCGTAAAGAGAGAGTAAAACAATAATTCATATATATAATACTATCCAAAAAATATTTAAAATACAAAATATATTTAAAATATTTTATTTAATCTATTATTCATCAATAATTCTATATGTCCAGATAACAAATAGTAGATATAATTTAAATTATTTTCAAATAGGATTTTAGCCATAAATAAATTATAAGATACTTTGAATTAAAAATTCCATGATTATAAGATATCGAACTCATTTGGAAGCAAAAACCAAACACATGAATTAGTTGATATTGATTTATGTAAATTATGACATAGTGAGTTTATATACCATTTGTGATATCATCTAGCCATTACTTTCCATGCATATTGTTGGAGCATGTTGAAAAACTGTTAGTAGAACTTGCGAGTTCGTTTTTATAACACATAACATAATAGTGTAGTTTAAGAAAACACATAGCTGGCATAATACATAATTAGTTTCTCTATAAAATTTAAAATTTATTTAAATTTGATTATGTAATTAAAATCATTTACCATTGTTATAGATTGTGGCGTGACTTTTGATGTTGCTGTCGAAATCTCTGTGCTTCTTCTTCTTTTTAGGATTTGTAATCTTCATTGTCGAAGCTTTGCAGTGACACCAACAAAGACTTTTGCACTTAGTTTCGAATTCGTCAATGACAATTTAATAACATAGATTTTAAAACCTAATGAAAAATGTATGAAGAAAACAAATAGATGTGTAAGCAGTTTTTTGGTTGTGATGAAGAAGACATGTTCAGTTATCAAACCAAATTTTGTAACTTCCCTATTTTGTTGACAAAAAATAGAGCATGTGCGTGGGTTTGCTTTTCTTGACTTTTTTTATTTACATAGAATTTTATTTTTTTTTGTAAAGTTTTGTCTATCAAAATTTTAGTGGTCATGTGATTTGTGATTTAGTATATAAAAAATTACGAGAGAAAAAAAGAGATTTAACAAAGTTTGTGATTTGGTGGTAATTAATTTGATGGCAAAAACCTAATACGATTAAGTTAACAGGGTTCGAATCCCGGTTACAAGGAAATTTATATTTTGGCATCGATAAAAACAGAAGACCGACACATATAAACACCTGATTAGTCTGGACCATATCTGTAGATACAAAATATCTCTGTATAATTCAAAAACGAAAAGAAAAGAGAGACAAAGTTTGGGGAAGATAATCGAGTTAGATTCGATCTATTTTGGGTAGGTGGGTAAATTAGAGATTGAATTTGTGAATACTCTAATTCGTTAAGAGTATTGGAGTCTTTACTCATTCTCTATCCATATTTTCTATTTTAAAAAAAGTACTAAATGATATTTTAATAATGGAAGAAAGTAGAAATCTTTTATAAAAGGACGGGGCATATGGAGTTAGGACCTCACTGGTTTTTCTACTACCATTCACAAATGTATTTTTTGCAGTTGGTAGCGTTTGACAGCGTTAAATCTGGGAATTTTACTTTTTACTCACGGATCCTGCCCTGTTTGATCTGCTGCATGGCAGGTACGCGTCAAAAGATTTGAAAAATATGCGGAGCGGGTTGAATACAGGTTGAATATATTTTCTGCAGAGCGGGTTCAGGTCGGTCAAATTTAAATCGTGGATATCCACCAATCCGCAAAATTAAAAAAAAAAATTAGTTAAAAATATGATTTATAATTAAAAATTTACAAATATAAATAAAATTTTAATTAAAATATATTATTTATTTTATTAGAAAAAAGAATTAATGAAAACGTATAAAATAATTATTTTTATATTTTTAATATTAACCGCAGATCTAGCGGTTTACTCACTAATGTAAGTGAGGAGGGTAAAAAAAATTTATATTCGCGGGTCAAGCGGCTCAAGTTTTTGAATCAAAAAATGATTCAACCCGCAGCAGGGCAGGGCGGGTCGACCCGAGAACACAACACTAGACAGCATTTCAAAAATATCATACAAACCGCTACAAATCGCTTCAAACCGATCTGAATTTTTTAAAATCAAAAGCTGATTACACCTTGCGTTTGCGGTTGCGGACGGTTGCGTGTGAATAATTTTTTTTTTTTAGTATTTTAAATTTTTAAAATGGAAATATTATAAATAAAATATATACATATTTTACATATTAATTTAAATTCGCAAACAATATCACAATTTTGTTTTATAAAAACTTTAAACTAGTTATTCATTAGATTTAAAAAAATTAATATACATACATATATAAAGATATACACATATATAAACGAAACAAAATATTCTTTTAAAAATTTTAATATAAATCTTCAAAAAATATATTAAAATTATAACTTTCAACTAATTAAAAAATTAATAAGTAAATGTAATATTATTATTAATCATATTATATTAATAATTATTATATTTTATCACAATAATGTGTTTTATAATATTATAATATATTTATATTAGTAATTTATTATTAAACTATTACAATATCTTATAATCAATCAGTCACGAATATCTAAATACAACAATTTTCAAGATCAAGCACTATGTCAATCATACAAAATGATACATAAAGCTTGAAACCATAACCACGCATCTTTAGTCTCAAAGCTCAAAAGTCAAGGATGGCGGAACCATCTCTAGCTCGTCTCTCTGCCTTGTTCTTCGGCTTTCTCCTCCTCTTAGCCACTTACTCTTGGGTCCCTGTACTCCACTCAGGCTTCTTGTCCGGTACCGGGGTGCGGAAAACCCTCGGACCGGATCCTAAACCCCGCGTCGACCACTCTTCCGCAAAGCCTCATCACCCACTTGACCCACTAACTGTGCGAGAAATCGAGAGAGTCCGAACCATCCTCTTGGGTCATGACCCGCGTTTTGGTTCCGGGTCAGCCACTATTCACTCCATGGCTCTTGACGAGCCGGATAAGACACGTGTCGTCCAGTGGAAGAAAGGAAATCGGTTACCGTCGCGAAGAGCCGAGGTCCTCGCGCTGTCGGGTGGTCAGTCCCACGTGATTGTTGTGGATCTTGATTCGGGTCGGGTCCTTTCTGATGTGGTCAACCCGACTTCTGGGTATCCGATTCTCACCATGGACGACCTCACGGTGGCTTCTCAGGTATCGCAGAATGGTTTTAACAATGAGTTACTGATTTGATTTTTTGGACTTATTTTATTACAACAATCCGGTTTAGCTCACATGTTATTCTCAATTTAATCTGACCAACACGGTCTACCCGGATTTCCTTTCAAGTTTTCTGGTATAGTACGGTTTGTGGTTTCAGTTAGCCAGTTAACATTTCTAGTTTTCAAATGATATATAGCTTTTGTATGGTCTTTTGGGTTGGGTTGGGTTGTGTTTTCAATTTTATTAAAAAAATAGATTACATAAAACATGTATTTAAGTTGGCTATTTAAATTCCTATATTATATATAATGCATCCGGCCAGGCGGGTTTTGATTCATAAATAGAATAACTAATAGATAAAGAAAATCTAAAAAATATTGGTTCATAAAAATTGAATATAATTAAAAACGTTGGTTCTTTTAATTCTTAAACACTTAAATTATAGCAGAGATAAATTAATAAATATAGGTGTCATAATTTTAATTATATAAATAGTATATTTAATTTAAAATCTTATAAAAAGTTATCTGATGGAATGTTTCTGTTTTAGTAAGTAATATTTAATTTTTAAAAAATTATTTGAATATAAAAGCTATCAATTTTTTTCTTTCGAAAAATACTCTTAAGATTTCATAATTTTTTTATCAAAAAGTAACACACAAAGAAAATAATCAAAATAATCTTCATTAAATAGTTTTAAAATATATACATAAAGTTAATTGGTTAATAATTAAATTATATTTTGGGATGGGTGTTTAAGGATTAGTATCTATTCTATTATTTCTCCAGCATGACCAGTGGATATCATGTTGAATCCACTTTTTAAATTTTACTTTTTACTAACTAACTATCATTAATCACATATAAATATACTCTAATACCTACACGTAATTTTTCAGTTTATTAAAACTTCTCCTTCCTATATTCTAGGAAAATATTTTTGTTCAACTTATAAACCCACGTTTTTGAATAACAACCGCCAGTATTTGGCATGTAATTATATAGACTTTGTATTTTATAACCTTTCCTATCTCTTACTTCTATAATTTTGGAATCCAACTTTGAGTAGAAATAAACCACGTACACATTAATTATATATCTAAACAAAGAAAGAATATTTGATTCTTTGATTCCCCATGCCTCATACCATTATGTATATATATATTATCAATAACAATTAATAGCATTTATATTACTATGTTTACATATAAATAAATAAATATGCCAACTTTTGTTTTAAATTTATGGATAAAATATTTGGGTAATTTGATTAATAAATAGTATAGTTATTTAGAAACTAAATATAATTAATATTTGTGGGTATATAATTTTATTTTAAAATTTTGGATGTATTTGGTTTGCGGTTTAGTTCCGGTTCAAAAAGCGGGTATATTTGAAAAAATCGATTTGCGGAAGCGGATTATGAATATTTTATTTGGGAAGAGTGCGGGTTGGTAGATTTTGGATTGTAGGTACCCACAACCCGAAAAGTATTTTAAAAATAACAAGAAAAGTAATTTTTTTTAAAAATATGGTAATTTAAAAAAGAAATTTAATTTTTTAAAAATATAATTTTTATTATAAATATATTTTTATAATAATTAAATTAAATAATTATTTTTTTTTAAATTATAACCCGCTGATAACTGCCAAATTAAATGGGCAGGTGCCAGTACAAACTATTTGTTTGGAGGTTGTGCGGATCATATTTTTGACCAAAACAAAATTGAAATCTCCGGTTTGGCGGGTTCGACCGGCAACCCATCCCTAAAAGAGCGTATACCGGATCTGCCAAATTAAATGGGAGGGTGCCAGTACAAATTATTTATTTGCAAATTGTGCGATCATATTTTTTGACTAAAACAAAATTGAAATCCGCGGGTTAGCGGGTTCGACCGGCAACCCAACCCTAACAGAGCATATACCAGATCATTTTTTAAATTTCTATTATTTAAATTAATTTTTATATACAAATATGATTACAAATAGAAAAATAAAAATTTAATCATAAAAAAACACAAATATGAAAATTAAATTAAAACAAAACATATACCCGCCCTTTAAAGGGTGGGTCAGAATATAGTTTGAAGTTTAAGATTTCAGATTAAAGGATAACATTAAAATAATAATATTATTAACTAAATATTTTATCAATACTTTAAAAATATTTATTCATCTTAAATATATGCTAAATTAAATACAGTGGCGACATTTTGGAATCATAGTACTAAACATAATTTTTTTATGAGATATTATGCCCGTAAAGAAAAAAAAGAGCAAAAATTTACAATTTTTTCAATACAAAATGCAGGTTGCTTTGCAGAGCATCGAGTTTAACCGCTCGGTCGAAGCGCGTGGGGTTAAACTTTCCGATTTGGTAGCCCTACCAACGTTCACCGGATGGTATGGACCGGAGGAAGAAGGACGTCGAATCCTAAAAGTCCAATGTTTCACGTCACAAGACACTCCTAACTATTTCATGAGACCCATTGAAGGTCTTTATGCAACAGTCGATATGGACAAACTAGAGGTTATCAAGATCGTCGATAAAGGCCCAGTTTCAATCCCCAAAGCTGCCGGTACAGAGTACCGGTATAGTGTTCTGAATAAACCGGTACATATGGATCGGATCAACCCCATTTCCATTGAGCAGCCAGATGGTCCAAGTTTCCAGGTTGAAAATGGCCATTTGGTTAAGTGGGCTAATTGGGTTTTTCATGTTAAAGCTGACCACAGATCCGGTATGATCATCTCTCAAGCCACAGTCCGTGACTCCGAGACAGGTACATAGCACCATACTTCAAAATTCAAATACTCTCCTCCCAAAGATGAATGTTTAAGAAAATGGTTTCAAAAATGTATCTTTTAATGTTTTATATATTTTTAATTAGTTAATAATAGCATACTGTTTTGAATAATTGAATTATATTTATTGAATTACTATTATTTTTAAATTATAGAAAATAAATATTAAAACTGATATATTAATAATCAAATTAAACGTGTTTTCTTAATGTGTTTGAAATACAAAAATAATTTTTTAGACAGAAGTATTATATTATATACATAAATTGTGATGGTTACAAACGTGGAAAGAGCAGGTGAACCAAGAAGTGTGATGTACAAAGGATTTCCATCAGAGTTGTTCGTACCATACATGGACCCTGAGGAACTATGGTACTACAAAACTTATCTGGATGCAGGCGAGATCGGTCTAGGCCCTGCGGCAATGCCACTTGTGCCTTTCAACGACTGCCCTCGGAATGCTTACTACATAGATGGTGTTTTCGCCTTGCCGAATGGAAAATCCATTGTCCAACCAAACATGATATGCTTATTTGAACGTTACGCAGGCGATGTCAGCTGGCGACATTCTGAGATTCTTATCCCCAATGCCGATGTATATTCCTTTTATTAATCATACTCAAACATTAAGTCCATCGATTCATGATTTGACCACTTAACAGATAAGAGAGTCAAGGCCAAAAGTTACACTGGTCGCTCGGATGGCAACTTCAGTCGGAAACTATGACTATACTTTTGATTGGGAGTTTCAGACTGATGGTTTGATACGCGTTACGGTATGTCAGTAAATGGTTTGATTTGTTTTCTTTTGTATACTGTTATTTTTTTCTCAAGTTTCCTCACACTTAAATGTTATTCTTAATAGGTCGCGGCTTCAGGTATGTTGATGGTAAAAGGGACACCTTACCAGAATGTAGATGACTTAGGTGATAAAGAGAATGATTCCGGACCTTTGATCTCTGAAAATGTGATTGGAGTTGTCCATGACCATTTCATAACGTTTCATTTAGACATGGACGTTGATGGACCTACAAACAATTCTTTGGTTAAGGTTCATCTAGAGAAGCAAAGAGTTCCAAATGGAAAATCTCCGAGGAAGAGTTACTTGAAGGTCAAGAAATATGTAGCCAAGACTGAGAAAGATGCCCAGATTAAGTTGAGCCTCTATGACCCATATGAATTCCACATTGTGAACCCAAACCGTAAGTCTCGGTTAGGGAACCCAGCTGGTTACAGGATCATACCGGGTGGGAATGCAGCGAGTTTGCTCGATCACGATGATCCTCCTCAGACTAGAGCTGCATTCAGCAATAATCAGGTAGTTACTTTTAAGCTTTGTTTGATATATGAGATTATTCTTTTATTTGAAATTCCGGTTTATGACTCATTGTGTCCAATGCAATTTGTTTTATTGGTTTAGATATGGGTAACTCGGTATAACCGGTCAGAACAATTCGCTGGAGGAGTTCTGGTGTACCAGAGCCACGGCGATGACACACTACAAGTTTGGTCTGATCGGTACAAAACCAATGGACAATACTAATTTAGCCTTACTATCTATTGTTAAATTCTTTTTTGGTTTGAAAAATTTATCTAATCTACTTATTTTGTGGTGAAACAGAGACCGTTCCATCGAAAACAAGGACATAGTTTTGTGGTACACACTGGGATTCCATCACATACCTTGTCAAGAAGATTATCCGGTTATGCCAACCGTAGCTGCTAGCTTTGAGCTTAAACCGGCCAATTTTTTTGAATCCAATCCAGTTATTGGGGTTGCTCCCTTTCTCGAGAAAGATCTACCGGTCTGTACACCGTTTGCTTCATCTTGATCGATTTGTTTCGTATAGTCTTGATAAGCCACGCTGTTGAAATTTATTTACCCTTTTGTGATAAAACCAACACGTCCAATAAGTAATTCTTAGAGAAAATCCATATTAGAGCCGTTGATTTTGTTTTTTTAAAACTAGATAGGCACCCACTTTTCCAAGTGTAGAAGATTCGAAGTAAAATTAATATGAACATCCATGAAACCTCAATCTAGACAAGTAAGCATTTTTTGCCAAGAACAGAAAAAAAAACATAAACAGTAGTCAAGCTCTATGTTAAGTTTCTACTCTTACTAGAGTCTTTCTCCGCGCTACGCGCGGATAATTGGTTTGGATATAGTAATATATATTTTTAGGATAATTTTTTAATAGACAATTTTTAAGTTTTGTTTCAGAAAAGCTTTCAAAAAGTGATCAAAATAGATTTCATTAAAAAGGACAAAAACTCTTATAATCTAGATATATAAATAATAGTAAATAAAAAACATAGTTTTTTTCTAGTTTTGAATTATATTTTTTCAACTTTGAACATTTAATAAAAAGAATTTGCAAAAAAATATTTTTTTAATTTTTCAAAATTTAAAATACTTTTGAAACTAATATAAAAATTCTATTTGAAACTTTGAATTTTTTTTTTAAATTCAAAATTTAAACACCACTCCTAAAACTCTACTCCTTAACTCTAAATTCTAAGTTTAGATTAGTTAACCCAATGAAAATAAGTATATATTTATTTTTTTTAGTGGAACATTTTGGTCATTTTATTTTTTTCAACTTTGAACTTTTAATAAAAAGAATTTGCAAAAAAATTCAATTTTTTATTTTTCAAATTTTAAAAATACTTTTGAAACTATTTTAAAAATTCTAGTTGAAAGTTTGAATATTTTTTTTATTGTTTTTTAAATTCAAAATTTTAACACCACTCCTAAAACTCTACTCCTTAACTCTAAATTCTAAGTTTAGATTAGTTAACCCAATAAAAATAAATATATATTATTTTTAATGAAACATTTTGGTCATTTTATATTTGGAACTTTGGGAGCTATATTTGATAAAAACATTTTTAAGGCTATCATAGAATTTTCCTTTTACGTTTTATTCCTTTTAAATAAATTGTTACAATTGCATATATCGTTGACTATTCCTTAAGAAAAGTTGGTAAGACATTAAGGGTATAATGGTTTTCTCTGCTATCACCCATTAACATAGTTTTTTGCATTTGGTAAGTAGTTGACGTTTTGCCATATTCACATAAATATTTTCAAATCACTCGTAACCTCCCAGTATCGAAAATTGGTTTCAATTGACATTTGCGCTTGCGTAAGAATAAATAAATTTATTTTTAAATAAAATATATAAATATAAAACATTCAATTATTTAAAACTGAAATAATAGGAATACTAATATATATTATATTTATAAATATACTTTTAATTTTTTTTAAATATATTTTAAATATATTATAATTTTCTTATAAAATTATATTTAAAACATTATTTCAAACCATTGATGTAAAATGTAGATGATTGAATGAGTGGGAAACTTAATCATTGCTGGCATAAAATTCCAATGGAGAATAAAACTATGCAACTATGAAGAATAAAACTTAAAATGTAGACTTTATAACTTTTCCTCTTCGAAATTGCAACTGATAAATATCAAACAAACAATAAAAAACATCACTCAGCTAAAATATAAGAAACTATGAAGATGTAGAATATTTTTTTCAAACTGTGAACTCGAGCACAAACAATATTGTTTAACGGCCTACCTTGATTAGTCTTCTACTTTTACAGAGATCGTGTATGAGTCGTCAGATTTCAAGTAATTTATAAGCCACTTTACACCAGTCAGGCTCTCAATAATATAAACCTTGGTGTTCATAACTTTATATCACTTAAATTACAATTTACATGATGCCTTTGTCTAGGCCATCGGAGTTTCTTTTTATATGAAAAGTGTGGAGTGTTTCCCATAGCTAACTATCGAAAATAAAATAAAAAGATTTGCTAAACCAAATTGTTTCATCTTTAACACATGCAATATACCTACACATAAATTATGCATCTAGGTTACGGGAAAGTAGCAAACAAACAATAATTATTAAGTACCTACAGTCCCACACAATCAACATAAGAAATCAAATCAGTCATCTGCTCCATCAGTCTGTACATCACCAGAAGGATCATAGTTGGGCTCTTCTCCCATATAGAGTTGCACAAACCTCTTCAGCACTTTAAACATGGTTTTTCTTTATGATGCAATAATCATTCATCCTTTCACGCCTACTTCCACATCACATAACCAAGACCCTCAAACTTCTGAATCTCGTCAGAGTTAAGACCTAATATTTCTTTACATGGGATACATTTACCTTACCGGACATACTGTTCTATGGCGTCTCCTTAACCAGGTAACAAATCACCACCATAGATGTGACCTTCGTCTCTAGGTAGTGGCGTGGACTGACTCGGGTTTATCTTCATCTTCGGGAGCTGAAACTTTCTTATTTGATTAAGTTATCTCTTGGAACTTCTTCAACTCCACTATTTATGGGCATACTCCTCTTCATCAAGCTCAGGATCCTTCACCTCTTCTTCTGGTGATGTAGATGTGAAAGACAACATATCAAGATCAATATAATTCATGAGTATGCCCATCACTTGGAAATAGTGGTCTTGATATAAGCAGATGATGTTTAACACAAAATATCACCGGAAACTCTAGACTTTTTTCTCAGTAACAAACAATTACCTTGGTATACAAAGACTGATACAACTTTTCATACTTGGCTTCAAGAATAGCTCTCTCCTCACAAAACTTTGCCTCAAGCTCATCATGCTTTCCCTGCGTCGAGAGACGTCACCGGTTTATCAATAGGCAACAAACACCTTAATATATTTAAGGCAGCTTAACGTTCGAATAAAGGAAGGAGAGAATACACACAATCTCACATCCTTAACCAAGATAAGATTTCAAGGAACCACATCATTTTACACAATTTAATAAATTAATACGAAACAAACTTGTCAAACCTGTATGTCCCCCAAGGCTTCAACACGGTTTCTCACTTGAGGAGTTAGACTCTCGAGAACATCAGAACGCTGACCAGCCAATAGCTTGTTCTGTGGATTTAACATATACAAAAAAAAAAAAAAATCACAAACAATCTCCAACAGAACTCATTCTACACTGAAACCCTATAAAATCAAACCAAGGCAGTGTCTAATAGCAACATTAAACTCGAAAAAACCATTCATATTCTTCGATTGCAGAACTTTATTTTTTTTTTGTGGGAAGAAAACAAAACTCACTTTGAGAGAGTTCATAAGGCCAGCTCGATCCTGTCTTTAAGAGCTACAAAAACAAATGCAGATGAAAGAAGAAACAGTAAGTAACCACGACTAAATAAAAAATCAGGGTTTAAACAGGTCTCTCGCATAAGAGGAAGCGCAAGGAAGAGAAGGAGAGTGTAGTCAGAGGGGAGGGGAAGTCTTACAGGCGGTTAGATCGGCGAGGTTGAAGTTGTCCTTGTCGCCGCTCATGAATCCAAACTCAAAGAAAGTCTTTGACTTCTAGCTGCTATCATTGACGATTGGTTTGCCTGTACCGGAGGAGACCACCGCAAAGCCTTTTGACTTCATCGAGGTGACATCGCCGGAAGAGATACTGGATTGGACGACTGGTTTTACCGGACCGGAGGATACCGCCGCTAGGACCGTTGGTTTCATGGTATTGACGTTGCCGGAAGAAACGCCGGTTTGGACGATGGGTTTAACCGGAGCTGAGGGGACCACCGCTTTGTAGTTCGTGTTTTCTGAGTCGGGAAAACCGGATAACTTCGTCCCAATACACAGTCGAGATGATAAAAGAACTTTTGATGAAAAAACAACATGGAGAAAGAGATGTTATATAGAAGCTCAGAGGGAGAAAGCCAAAAGAACCCATTAATGGGATTAAAGAGAGATTAAAGAGTGAAGAGGAGTGGGGAAATAATTGATTTCTCTTACGACAGATTCGTAAACGGAGGAAAGAAGTAGATGAAGAGCAACCCAATCGACAATCGATTTGGTAAATTAGGGTCTGTTCATCGCGGAAAAAGGGAAAATGTTCTAAGCAGTGAGATGGGTTGCTGGGCTTGTCGTAATTGTACGATTCGGGCTACAATTTTCGAAGCCCAACCGAGAAACGCGATTGAAGCCCATCCGATTTAAATGATTAATCTGACGTGGTAGTAAACTCATCTCCTATTGGACGATTTAATTCAGTGACGTGGACAGCTTCTCCATGGCTTATATTAGCCTTTTAGTATAATATATATATATATATAGATTACTAACTCACTGAAACATTTATCAGTGATAATCCTTGTTTTATTGATTACTAGTGATTGACCTGTCCTAACGGATGGGTGAGTTTACACTAAAATTATTCTATATTAAAATATATTTTAATTTTGTAAGACATTTGAAAAATTATTTTAAACTGAATATAATAAATATAATTTGTTTTCTAGATCATATTTATTTATTTTGTTAACATTTGATCTTTGTTGATATTTCTTATATGTTTAGATTTTTATGTGTTATCAACTATATTTTATGATATTGTACTATTTATTTTCAGTATTTATTTCAGTTATATTTTTTATAATGGAAATATGTTCTCTTTTTTTGTACTTGCATGAAATTATATGTGTAAATTTTTTTTTTCATAAATTAGATGATTATATTGGATTGATGGTTGTTTTTTTAGCTTCCCTTTTAACTTTATTGTTAATTTTTTTTTGGTGTAGTAAAAATGTGTCAAGGAAATACCGTCTGACTTAGTAAATATGGACACAAAGAGCTAATTAATTTTGTTGTAGCACATTCATATAGTTATTGGTTTTCGGTGTACTATTTAATAATAGATAATATGAACTTATGACAGAAAATCAACAGTGAAATTTGAAAGTTTAATTGTAAAAGGTAGTAGATTGTGAAGATGCATTTTATGAACGCTATTGTTGGACTTTAAAGAGCAACATAGTTCATTTCTAACAATAAATCCCAGTTCATTTGCAAGAGACAGAGATGATCTCAAGGAATATAAAATAATGCGTTCATAGAGTGACAAACTCGTTGCTTTTAATCTTAATTCAATTCTGGTTTAAACAAAAATTTGTTTTTGATTTAGTTTCAAACCGTTTCTCCGGCATTCAGGAAAGTGGTACCATCACTTCCTTGTAATAAAAAAACATCATGGAGACTTTCGTTAGATTTTTTAGACCTAATGTTGATTCCTTTTCACTTTATGATGTTTGTCCTATAAATAAGAGCGTCGTAGCCTCATTTCCTCGCTTCTTGTCTAGTCAAAATGTAATTTCTTCCAGTATTTTGTATCGTTTCTGTTTTTATTTATATTTTTGTTACGATCAACCACAGTAGTTCTTCATAATTTTTCCGATGTGAAGTCACATCTTCTTCTGTTCTTCAAAAGAATGTTTTCAATCCACAAATGTTCTTCAAAAGAGATAGAGATTGTTGTAACCAAATTAGAATCATAGGGATCTTATTCACTGAGTCCCATTTTGTGTTAATTAAGATATAACAGACTGCTATAACGGACATAACTAATTTGGATATTTAGAGTTATTTTTTTTAATTATACAGAGATATCATGGTTTCACAAAAGTGGTCAAGACTAGTCATGTGTTGATACATGTCGGTTCTCTATCCTTGGCGATGCCAAAATGTTAATTCTTCATTGGCCGGGATTCGAACCCCCATATGACAGAACTCACAGCTATGAACCCTTTACCAACTGAACTAGAAGCCCCGGTTGATACCTACGGTTAATCTAATACTAGGAGGATATGTGCTGAGACGAAGGGAATCAAAAAAATATAGATTCTCTTGACGTAATCACTGATGAGGACGTCAATCCAGATGCTGATGTTGAAGTCAGTGTGGATGCTGATGTAGCTGATGACAATGTAATCACAAAGGCATATGTCCTTCAGTTTCCAGCTCGGTGTCTGTTGTAGCTCAGCAGAGATGGCGATTCTGTTTGCCATTACACGATCCTCGAAGCCGAGAAACGGTCATCCATTGTGAAAGACCAGAATGTAATCTCAAAAAAATTGGAGGTTGATTCATTGTTGCAATGTTGTAGCTTTGGTTCATAAACAGATGGAAAATAATGTGTGATACACATTTCGGAGGATAAAAAGAAAACGTTTTGACTCAATAATGTAAATTATTTTATATGTTTGGTTGACAAAATAAGTATTAAAAACAATACTAAATCATGAATTGGAAAATTTTGTGATGCTAAAATATATGAAATAACATGAAAAGTTATTTAATATATATTTTGGATTTTACCTAAGTTTGTGGTTAGAGATCTTAACGTTGCAATATTATTTAATAATCTTTTCACAATTAAGTGATTAACCCAATGAAATTCACAATCAATCTCGGAAGCCTATTGCAACATAAATCTTGAAAATAATATTTGGTGAATAAAGAGAAGTTGTGTTACAAAATAGAACTCCGTCTGCTATAGGCAGCGTGAAAAGAGAGAGAGAACTTAACTTCATAGTATAGAACTATAGATAGATTCCACTAGTGACAAAAACACCCATACAATACACAACAACAAGGCAAATATCAAAGGTTACTTCAGTATTTTCAAAGTTTATGTCTTTAGCTCTTGTCTGTGCGATAGATCCTTCACACTGAAAGGCAAATTGAAATTATTGAAGAGTTCCTTGTCAAAAACACTGTAACTATCGATGGGTTTGATGGGCCAAAAGGTAAAATGGAGCTGGAGCTCAGCCTTAATCGGAGCAGCATCAGCGGCAGCAGCAACTTCTCTCCTCAGCGCCAAGCCAAAGGATCCAACTTTCCACCTTATCTCCATAGACCTAACCTCACTCAAACTCAACCTCCCCGTCCTCGACGCCGAGTTGATGCTCACCGTACACGTCACAAACCCTAACATCGCAGCCATCCATTACTCCTCCACGACCATGTCAATTCTCTACGACGGCACGGTCCTCGGCACGGCCGAGGTCAAAGCTGGCTCGCAGCCGGCGAGATCGTGCCAGCTTCTCAGGTTACCGGCGCGTCTCGACGGGATGGAGCTTGCGCAACACGCGCGGAGGTTTTTTGCTGACGTGGCGAAGAGGGAGATGAAGCTTGAGGCTAAGCTTGATATCGAAGGAGCGGCTAAGGTTTTGTGGTGGGACCATAGTTTTAGGGTGCACGTGGATAGTTTTGTTACTGTTGATCCGGTCTTTCTCGATGTTATTGGTCAGGAGAATACATCTCAGATGGATTTGTTTCTTGCTTAACAAAATGATAATTATTATGTTTAAGTTTAATGATAATATGTATGTTGTTTCATAGTTGATCACTTAATCTAATGTTTTTAGTTAGGGGAAATTTCACAAATACACTTTCCATACTACCACTAATCAACTATACCACCAAACAAATTACCTTTTCAAAAATATCACATATGTGAATGTGTAAAAGACTCAGCTATCCTCACATTTACAACAATCCATCTCACACTTTCTCTCCGTTGATACGATCACCTCCGTAAATATCCATCTCCTCTGTTGCTTCCGTCGTCGATATCGATCGCCTCCGTTGCTTCCGTCATCAATATCCATCGCCTCCGTTGCTTCCGTTTCGAATGATTCTCTCTCTCACGCCGCTGTCAAATCGTATTTCACTTTCATCCCTCTTCTATATGATATCATAGCCTCCGTCCATCGCCTCCATATCAATCATCGACGGATTCTCTCTCTCTCACGCTGCCGGATTCTCTCTCTCTCTCTCTCTCTCTCTCTCTCTCTCTCTCTCTCTCTCTCTCTCTCTCTCTCTCTCACGTCGCCGGATTCTCTCTCCCACGTCGAGATCTCCGCCGAGCCATTCCTCCAAAATGTCGATTCCAGATTCACAATTTGTATGTTTCAAATATCTATATCTTGTTATAACTTGTTGATTTTGTTTTCATTCGAATGATTCGGGTTAGATTTCGGGATAGTGAACATTGCATTTTTACAGAATTATAATCGCTTATAAAATCTGGTTTCATGATATTGTTAAAAGTACGACTTATCGATTTATAAGTCTTTATAAAGAAGAACGATTTAGAAATTGATAGTAGTGTTTACTACCTGCAGTGTATAAAGAAGAACGATTTATAAGTCTTTATAAAGAAGAACGATTTAACAATTGATAGTAGTGTCTATTACCTGCAATGTATAAAGAAGAACGATTTATAAGTCTTTATAAATTTCCGCATGTTTAGACCACTATTAACTTCAAATTTTCATTTCCTTTTGCAGTTTGATTTGCTTTACACGTCTAGTCACTTAAGGCCTTTAGATACCTACTCTTTGCCTCACTAAACTCTAGCGCTTTGAGCTTAGATGTTAATATCCCAAAGTGGGAAACCAAGTGAAATGTTTTGTAGCTATTCTTGAGTAAAAAAAGTGAGTAACAGATTCAGGTTTGTTAAAAATTTGATGTGTGAGTTGATGAATCTTTGTGTTCCAGGGTTGTGTTCCCGAGCTTCGGGGAACGTTACCTCTCGACAATGCTCTTCCAGTCGATCCGTGAAGAGTGCGACAAAATGCAGCCTGAGATTTGAAGTTGTGAACCTCTTTGTTTTTTTTTGAACAAATGTATATTTGCGTATTACAATGTGCAACGCAATTGGTGTTTGTTAATAAATGTATAAGGCCTCATTGTCCCATCTATAATAATAGTGTTTTATAAAAGACTAGTTATAGTAACATTATAAAATAAGATTTTGGTCAAATGGAAAGTCTAATTTAAGCACAACTAGATTTTATATAATAATTTATAAGAATATTTAAATTTATTTATAAGGGTTTATAAAATCATTTATAAGGGTTTATAAAATCATTATTTATAAGAATTTATAAAATCATTTATAAGGGGTAATATAAGAGTTGTATAGATTTATAAATCAACTAAAAGAATCTATAACCATTTAGAAAGCCATTATAAAACAATTTATATATGTAAAATTATTTGTAAGAGTATATAAACCATTTATAAAGGCATATAAAACAAGTTATAAAATCTATAAACCATTTATAAATGTTTATAAGAAAGTTATGAAAGTTTATAAATAATTTATAAAGGGTATGTATACTATTAATAAAAGTTTATATTCAATTTATAAGGAGTATTGTAAGAGTTGTATAGGTTTATAAATCAACTAAAAGAGTCTATAACCACTTAGAAAGTCTTATAAAACAACTTATATTGGTTTGAATAATAATTTATAAGCGTTTATAAGGGTATGTAAATGATTTATAAGGGTTTATAAAAATAATTTATAAATTTTATACACCATTAAAAAAGATTATAAAACAATTTATAAAGGTATGTAAAATTTATGAAGCGGTGGATCCTTGCTTGCTGTCCCCGCATGTGCCTCAGAATCTGCCACGTATCATCATCTCTTTACAAAGCCTGCACGTGTTCTTTAGTTTTATGAATTAATAAAAGCTTATAAAACCTTGTATAAACCATCTATAAAATTTATAAAACACATATAAATATTTATATAACTATTTATAAAGGTTTATAAAACTATTTAAAAGGGTTTATAAAACTATTTACGAGAACATATAAGCTATTTATAAGATTTTATACGTTTATTTATAAGTGTTTAAAAATTAATTTACAAGATTTATAAAAGTTTATAAATCATCAAATTAACCAACTTTCTACCATTTCAACAGTGACTCCTCTGAGGTTGTCCATGTTCATAGCAAACCATGACTTCATCGCATCGTAGTTGATCTCGTTAGTGACAAGATGAAAGACGACTTTCTCAGGGGCCTTGAAGTTGAGAGCAGTGGAGTTAACCACAACCGAAGTAGGAATAATGTTATCAGAAAATACACAAAAATGGTAAAGACTGTTATCAGTGAGCTTAGAAACCACAGCATAGCTTCTCTCCGCAAGCTTCCCATGTAACTCAGAGTTTTGAAACCACTCAGAATTGAGACGAACACCAAGACAGTAAAGACTCTTGGGCAGTTCCTCACGAGCAATCTGAGCCTACTTAGCACTCTTCTAAGTAACATAACTCATCTGCCTTTCCAAAGACTGAATAGTAGCCTTGAGCTTTATGATCATAGTGGCGCTGTCGTAATAAAACAGCTGAGCTTGGTAAAGCAAGGCAGCCATGTTGTGGATAGTGGGTTCAGAGTCAAGAACCGTCAAGGGACGTCTAGAAGCAGCGGCAGTGGAGAGAAGCAGCTGAGAGTTGCAGATCTGAGCGCTTATATCCCAAGCAAACTGAAGTTTTTTTGCTTTCTTTAGAGATGACAACAAAGGCTTTAATTAAAGCAATCTGGTCGTTAACTTGGCGAGCAAAGCAGGTCGGGCATAAGATTTCTTCGGTCATGTTCATGCCTCCTACAAGATTTTGTTCTTCTCGTATCTTGCTTTAGTTTCTTCTCGTAAAACATGTAAAAATCGAATTCAATCATTATCTCCAATTTATTTGAATTTTGAATCTCAAAGCAACTCACTTTAGCAAACCTTCTGTTGTTCCAATCTTTGTACTGAAAAAAATCATAACTTTCTTTCTCCCAACGTCAATCTCATCCTCAAAATGTTTATAATATCTTTTACGATTTTCTTTATAAGGCTTTATAAGAAATAAAATATTATTTATAATGGTTTATAAAACAATTAATACGACTTTATAAGAGTTTATAACTGCAGTCTATAAGGCTTTCTAAATATATTATTAAAGTTCATAATTGGTATAACAAATATATCATTTATAAGAGTTTATAAATAACCATTATAAGGGATTTATATATCTTTATAAGAGTCTATATATCAGATCTTATAAACTCGTATAAACCAGATATCTCATCTCTTGTGCGGTACGTGCTCCTAAGGTCAGACATGGAGTGACTGTGGTACCTGTACGTGTCCATTTCCAGAATCTGTATACACAGAAATGATGAATCAACGAACGAGCTTGTCTCCCCATAAGACCAACAACATTCAGATATTTAAACTCAAATCCTAGTACACAAAGAGGAACCAAGTGACTGTAACTTCTAACTAGAGAATGAAACATCAAAAAGTTTTCCTCTTACGATGCAAATGTCCTACGGGAGAGCTACATTAGATATTGTCAAAACAAATTCACATAATGTGACAGACGACAAAAAGGTGATACAAAAATGTGAGAATACTAAAATATAGACAAGCTTACTATCGGTCCATTCTTCAAGGCATATTCCTTAGCAGCGAAGATCTCTGATACGTCGAAGAGTCTGCAAAGCTCTTGCTTTTTCATCATCGTTTCCTCTCCTTCTCGGTCGATGACGACGATGATAGCAAATATCGAGAGGAGTCTACGCGGTTTGAATTGCGTAACGAATCGGCGATCTCCATCGTGAATTCGATCAGATTGAGCTGTTCGGGGATCTGAAACCCATCTTCGCGATCAAGTCCTTGAGATGCTCCAGATTCCCGAAGTCGATCACCGATCCGGACGAGAGGATCAAGTAATCAGAGATGTAATCAAGTATCCGGTAGCTGGGCTGATGGATCGAGAAGACGACAATGCTCACCGGAAAATTTCGACGGACATGGTGAAGAAGAGATAGTGGGAGAATAGAGAATTGATTTATTAGTTAGGGGTACAATGGTATTTTGATTATTAAAAATCTGGTGGTATAGTTGGTTAGTGTATAATTGAAAAGTGGTACCTTGAAAGTGGTATTTTTGGCAATTCCCCTTTTAGTTATTGGATGAGGAGTCATATTTGTTAAAAAATATATTACTATTTATTTTATCATTATTATATTATATATGTCATCATATAACTGATCGTATTTATATAATTATAATATTTTATATGCACCATCATATAAATAATCACATATATTATATATTAAAAATTTAATGTGAAATATAAAAATCACAATTTAAGTTGGTGTTTGAAATTGAACTTTATATTGTATTTTTATATTTTGAAAATATTTTTATAGTGGGTATTAGAAAATATTTTAGTAAAAATCAATTTTTGATATAAATCAAATTTAAATTATTATTTTGATTTTAAATATGTATACAAATTTTAAATTTTGTTTTATGATTATTTTAAACATTGTATCTAATTAGATTATGTTATGAATATTATGTTTATGGATGTCCAGCCCATTAGATATTTACTTGTAATCTTGGCCCGTTTATGGCCCATTGTATTTAGGCCCATGTCGCCATGTATTTCCTATATAAGGAACACTTTGATTCAATAATAAAACAGAGTTTTCACAACACGTTATCAGCACGAGAGCTCTGACAAACCCTGAATGAATTTCGAAACCCCTTTTCCCAGCAACCACCATAAACCCTAGAAATCAGACAAAACTTCAAAACACCGTATCTCCTCAACCCGACGGATCCAGACGACGAGCCACCTATCAAATTCAAGATCTCGACGAGACGAATCCAACGCCGTCGACCTCATCGCAATCCGATACCGGACGCGTTCTCACGAGCTATTACAAGAACCGCCGTCAACTTGATTCAAAATCCTAATTCGGACGCAACTTCAAATCGACGTATCTTTCAAACCATAAGGAGTTAGCCGACGTTCCATATATCAAATTGAAGCTCTCGACGAGAAGAATCCAGCTCCGCAAACCTCGTCTCAATCCGACTTCAGACGCGTTCTCCACCTCCGTTTCAATCCGCGTTGACAATTTCCTTTTTACTAAAGGAAATCCTAGCTGTTTTTCCATTCTCATCCGACCAGCACACATACTGACCATCCGACGAATTGATCAGCACCCGATAAGCCACCAGACGATCCGACAGTTCATCCAACAGCCGGTAGAGGTTCCGGACGATCCGATCAGCCCGTTCCTTGCTCGCGATAGATGTTCAAGCCGTTCGCGGTTTTCCTCTCCTCTCTCTAGGTGGTCCAGTTTCAGATTCTCTCCAATCTAAAGGTAAATAAAATCTGAAACACCCTTTGGAACCATATCAAAACGAATTTGGTTGTTTGTTAAAGGATTGAACATTAAAATTTGATGAACCTAAAAAACCTAGGACAATTGAATCCCTAAATAAATTTGAGGAATTAGGATTTGGTTTAGTTCTCCCATTAAGTTGCTAGATCAAACGGTCATTAGGTTGTTAGAAGCACAAATATTCCTTATTCAATAAGAGATTGATTAAATCAATTAAAACCAAAACACTAGGTGTTTTGGTCGATCATAAACATAATTATGATCGATTTATTATAAACCCTAGAAACTTACTATAAAAAAAAAAAAAAAAAAACTTTATATTTTCAGAATATTTCTAGAAAATGAAACTTCCTATTTTCTGAAACTTACTATAAAAGGAAACTTTCTATTTTTAGAAACTTACTATACAAGGAAACTTTCTATTTTTAGAAACTTACTATAAAAGGAAACTTTCTATTTTCAGAAAATTTATATTTTCAGAAACGTTCTATGAAAGGAAAAACTTTATATTTTAGACATATATCTAAGCCGTGTGACTTGTTTATTAGGAAATCATTAACTCGATTGTTTGCTTGATCACACGATTTATATGATTGATTTTCTTATAAAGATTGAGTGATATATAATATGAGATGTCGAAAATCAACTTGGATTATGCTGTCCTAAATCTCTAAAGAGATAATCATTTAAAATGTGCACTGGATACCGAGGTTATCCTAAAGTCAAAAGGACTTGGTGAATGAATCACATAAGGCGATATTGCCAAACGAGAAAGATTGATACATGGCAATATTAGTTATTAGCCACCATCTAAATGAGAGTCTAAAGAAATCAGTATCCCAGTAAAGAAAATCCACTAGAACTTTGGACCGCCTTACAGCGGACATATGATCACCATAAAACGGTGCTATTACCAAAGGATAAAATTTGAGTGGAAGAACCTGAGATTTCAATACTATAAGTATGTGGATGAATACAACTCGGTTCTGTTTAAGATAGTTTCAATGTTGAAACAATGTGGTGAAGAAGTAACTGAACAAGACTTTCTCTAATGTGTTACTGCAACAGCAGTATAGAGAAAGAGGTTTCACCACCTATACTGATTTGATCTCCTGTTTACTATTGGCTGAGACCAATAATGAGTTATTAATGAGAAACAGTGAGATGAGACCTCCCGGTACAAAATCATTACCCGACATTTCTAGGCTGACTTTGGAGCCTAAGAAAGAAAGTAATCTCGTCCAGCACAACAACCATTCCGGCCCTAGCCGTGGGAAAGGTTATGGACGAGGTCGTGACACATTTAAGACACATGGGCGAGGACGAGGCCGTAGTACCACACCCAGTTTTAGCTGTGGTCGAGGTCGAGGTCGAAGTGTGTCTTTTAAACCTTAAATAAAATCTTATTTGTGTCACAAATGTGGTATGGGTAATCACTGGGCAAATAATTGCCAAACTCCAAAGCACTTGTATGAGCTTTACATAGAGAGTTTGAAGAAAAATCGGGAAGCCAACATGGCTTACCGAGATGGTGAAGATGACATGGATCATGACCATGTATTTCCTATACAAATTTTAAATTTTGTTTTATGATTATTTTAAACATTGTATCTAATTAGATTATGTTATGAATATTATGTTTATGGATGTCCAGCCCATTAGATATTTACTTGTAATCTTGGCCCGTTTATGGCTCATTGTATTTAGGCCCATGTCGCCATGTATTTCCTATATAAGGAACACTTTGATTCAATAATAAAACAGAGTTTTCACAACAGATTAGATTATTTTCGTATATTCTAAATATCGTTCATATAAATTTTTTATAATATAATGTATTTCTAATTTTTTTAACAATATTAATATATTATTTTTTAATATATTGCTATCCATATTTTCAAACAATATTATATTTTTATACTGTTATCCATATTTCTAGATAATTCCCAAAATATTTTAGTTTTAATAATGTAGATTAAAAAAATTCATCCAAACATCTAAAATTATTCGAAAATTTTAAAACTCCACAATTTAAAATACTTTCAATAATAATAGATTTTATAATACTTTATGAAATATTAAATTCAATAACAATAGAATTTAACTGAGTCTTTTAAATTTATGCTCTAATAATAGTGAATTTATCATTTAATATAAATCAACTGAAATTTTCATTTGATACATTCTTTGGTATTGTAAATTTTCACATATATCGAAGAACCGACTCTGATCAGCAAGTCTGGTACAGTCTATACAAATTGATCGAGGAAAAGCAGAATAATTTCACAAAAATCTTCGGATCCTCACCCTTATTCACTAATTGCAGCAGCAGAATCACACGACACCCACACCCAAAATAGCCGGTAAACGGACCAAACTTTCTCATAACCAAATCACATCTAAAATGGCATTCCGTAGGGTTTTACTCTCTCACCTCAGCCGTTCGCGCCACTCCTGTTCCTCCCTCTCTCCTCACCATGTCTCCGCACCGTCGACCGCGCTTGTTCTTCCCCAATCGCGGCTGTTTTCCACCCCCACGGACCTGGACTCTCAAACTGTCCTAGGCGGTGGTGGTGGATTAGATTTGGGCCAGGATATGATCGGAGCTAGCCATGATTCGTTGACCAGACATGTGATCTCGTTGCTTGATTCATACCATGACCTCACTGGGTTGCCCTGGTAATGACACATAGCCTTCAACAGAGCACTTGTTTTGTTTTGTTTTATTTTGTTTTGTGTCTGAGTGAATTTCACTCAGAGATGAAATTGGCAGGTGGGTCGTGATTGCTTCGTCTACGGTGGCTTTCAGAACGGCTTTGCTTCCTGTCTTGATTTTGCAGCGCAAGCAGACAAAAACCATTTCACAATTCTTACCCAAGTGTGAGCGTTTGTTTTCTCCCCCCTCTCTCCTCTCTTTCTCTTTCTCTTTCTCCTTTTTGATTAGTTTTGCTAAGAGAGTTTTGATTAGTGGTTTTCTAGTACCGCCTTTTTGGCCTCCAAAGGGTTCAGGAAGGAGTGTTGTGGAACAGTTGATGCTCTTTCGAAACGAAAGAAAAGCTCTCGGCTGCCCTTCCTTCTTTTGGATTCCTGCTTATTTCTCCATCCAGGTGATGAATGATGATGATGCCTCCTTAAATCTCTCCTCTCTCTCCCATGTGGATGGATGTAAATAGTACTATTCTTTGAGGTGGAAATTTAAGTTATCCTCCTTCTTGTTCCATGCAGATCTCTTGTTTCTTCATGTGGATAACTAGCATTAGAAGAATGTCACTTGATCATCATCCTGGCTTTGATACGGTATTTTGTTTAATTCTTGGACTGTTGTCTTTCTGTCGTCATTTTGATCAGATCTTATGATGCCGTTTTTGTTTCATTGCTTCCATTGCAGGGTGGGACTTTATGGTTCCAGAATTTGACTGAAATCCCCAACGGTCTTTACGGTCCAATTTTCCCCTTTTTGATTGCTGCTTTGCATTACACAAACACTCGGGTATTTTATTTACTCTTGTTCAATCATGTTAACCCTTTTTATTAACTATATAGCTTGTTTTGAAATCTATATACATTTTTTATCTTGCAGATCGCTTTTTCAGCTTCTTCAGTTCACAAAGTTGATAAATTTGCGGAATTAGCTAAAGTGAGTTCTACTCCTCTGTTATGCAATTTAATAATAGGAATGATGTACTATGAACATATACATTTTTTGGTGAACTTTGTGGTCGGAGAAGTTAACTGTCCTGGCACCAAGTTAAATACCAATTGCTACTTGACCATTGGTTTGGTGTTTCTGTTTTTCTTCTGCAGACTTACAAGATATTTTTGAACTTTTTGACGTTTGCTCTTTACTTCCTTGCTTTCCAAATGCCTCAGGTATATATATATATATATATATATATATTGATCTTTCTGTCATATGTAGTTTCCATTTTTAACTTTAGCGTCGTGGTCAGTTTTGTTTAATAGCTACTGTTCCAGTTCTTACTACTCCCTCGAACCCTTTTCACTCCATTCTTTCTAACTGTATTTCTTCTTATTTTGTTTCACAATTACTTCTCAGGGAAGTCTGCTTTACTGGTCTACCAATTTATCGTTCAGCATAGCTCAGGTTTGTTCTAATGATTCCATTCCAAGATCTACTAAATCAGTCTGATTGTAAGATTTATCATTCACCTCTACTTTCCCATTGACATTATTTAGTTACCCTTTGAATCTCTCATTTAGTGTATTGGCTTTGCAGCAATCAATCATCAAACATCCTGTTGTAAGTGCTAAGTTGGGTTTACAAGGAGATGACACTGTCCAGAAAAAGGCTGGAAACCCTATGTTAACAAATATAGAAGAAGCGAAACTCACTGATTCATCCTCGAAAGGAGGGTTGATCTCGGGGCATGATTTAACCCCTAAGGAGCTGGTTGCGGTAAGTCAAAAATGTCATGGATTGGGATGTTCTAATAATAAATCAAGCCTTCCACATCTTTTTTTTCCTATTGTTAACATCTTTTGCACTACAGCTTTCTGCCAAATACTTATCTGGAGGGCAAAAGGAAAAATCAATTCCTCTATTAAGGTAAGTATAATAATGCTGATTTCTTGTGGGGCTTTGTTGTGGTTTCCTTGGGAGACTTATTTGTTTGTGTGTGTGTGTGTGTGTGTGTGTGTTTCTTTTTCAGATTGGCATTAGAAAAAGATCCTGAGTATCTTCAAGCTATGGTTATTCTTGGTCAGGCTTTATATCAGAAAGAGCAGTTTGCTGAAGCTGCAAAATACTTAGAGCGGGCTGCTTCAAAGGTTTGATATTGATGCTCTTTGATCTCATTCTTACATACATTTTATAAGAAAAATGTATTAATCTGAGGTAACTCTGTTGTGTTCTCAGCTTATTGATGCCTGTCCAACAGAAGTTGAAGAAGTCGATCTTTTGATTGTTGCATCACAATGGGCAGGTGTCTCCAATATACGCCAGGTACATCATTCACTAGCCTCTTGCTTTTCGTCTATCTTTGGTTGTATATATACGTTGATATGAAGAGAACACTCATGGCTTCAGGGGAAGACATCAGAGGGAATTACACACCTTGAGAGAGTAGCGAACATGGAAGAGCCTGATGATCCCAAGAGCAAAGCTCATTACTTAGACGCATTGGTCCTATACTCAAGGTAAAAAGAAAAGAAAAAGAAAACTATTTTTCGACACAGAACTCTTTCTGTTTAATAGCTTTGTGGGTACGCAGTGCTATTTTCAACGAAGGAAGGAGAGAGGAAGCAGCAAAGTGCTTGAGAAGAGTGGTGGCTTATGATCCATCGTTCCAAGAATTGTTGAAACAATGCGAAGAAGAGGATGATAGCATTCCCATTGCCGGTTCCAGTTCATCTAACTCTACTACACACAAACCTTTATAACTCTCTCTCTTTTATTTTGTTTCTTGCTGATCTTTTGAGCGGATTAACCATTTTTCAAATTGATTTTTCTGTTTACTTATCGTATTCGCTTTTCTGGATGTGGGAAGCTTGTTTTCTTTTATTCTGTTAAAATAAGTCTACACGAATAATGTGTTTTTTAGCACAAATTAAATATATTTTTTTTTCTCATTCAACAAAACCGACTCATATAGATTTTGTAAACCAAACCGGATGTTACATCCATATGGACAATAAAATACGATTGTTTTTTTGTACTGTATGCTAGACGATCCGTCTTTAATTGAATATTCACTTTTTAGAGGTATATCTGATCTGTTTCATCTTAATATCTAAAGTTATCTAATTATGGAAATTTAGATTTTTATTTTTTTATTTTGACCCAAAATAAATTTAAAAAATCTAGATAATTAATTATTTAGATGAAAAACAGATAATTAATTATTTAGACAAAAACAGATCAAATCATAAATATCTCTTAAAAATCTAGATATTCGATTCTGCCAATTTTTTACTAATAACACATTGCTCGGGTTCGGATTGGTATTTCGGATTTTCGGATATTTCAGTATAAGAGTTTAATACCCATTCGGGTATTTCAAAACTTTGGATCGGGTTCGGATATTTTTTAGTTCGGGTTCGGTTATTTTGGGTCGGGTTCGAATATTTAGATTTTGAAAAAAATTAAATTTTTCATTTTTAAGGTTCTTGTATTTAAAATTTTAGTTTTCGATTAATTGATTTTTTTTAATAGATTGAATTATTAATAGATTCGAAGGTAAATTTCAAAAATAAGTAGACATTCATTTGGCTATTATTTTAAGAATTTGGATGTAACTTTTGTTAATACATGAAACAAAAAGTTTGATATTTATTTTAAGTGAATAACAAATTATTTTTCTCCGTAATTATAAGTATATTATATAATCTTAAAGTATGTGTGACATCAATATAAATATTTTAAATGAAATGAGAGATGAAAACTAGAAATATAAGGGTAAGTATATATATGTTCAGTTATCTTCGGATATCCATTCGGGTTCGGGTATTACCCGTTCGGGTTCGGATATCCAATCTCTCCTAAATCAATGCCCGTTCGGGTATTTTGTTATTTCGGTTCGGATTTTTTGGATCGGGTTCGGGTGCGGCTTCGGATATCGGGTAAAGTGTCCACCCCTATGTACAGATATATTTTTAACAGAATAAAAGAAAACAAGCTTCCCACATGGGCTACATACATATATATATATATATATATATATATATATATATATATATATATATGCATATATATATATATTATATTTATATAAGTTTTAGAGTATTTCATTTATTAAATTATTTATTAAAATAATAAATAACTCAATTTGTTTAAAATCTAAAATTTTAGTATTGTATTTTTAGAAACGTGAGATTTAGTGATAATTCAATAATATTAACCTAAGTTGCTAAATCTTTTATTTTACATGATTTTGATCAAATGTTTACCACATCAAATGATTAACACTCAAAGTTAGTGAACAAAAAATATATTTTAAAGCACTATATAATCATGAGATTATCTTATATATCATCTTATTTAATTTTGGTTTGATGCAAAGTGATTATCAATTGCAGAGTTTTCTTAAGTGTCTAGTCTTTTCAGAATCCTTTAAGAAAAAACTACAAATGTATTTGAGCAATACAGTTGATTTCTGGTTTGTGGTTTGTCCTCATCATTGATATATTAAATTTTGTTGTTTTAATTTTCAACTAGATTTTGACCCGCCTTTAGAAGGGCGGGTATATTTTTTGTTTTACATTTTTTATAAATTTAATTTTTATATTTATGTTTTTATTTACGTTTTTTTCATTATATAATATCAATATACTAAAACAGGAATATGACCTATTGATATATGTGTGGTCAAATTATTTTATGATAATTATTAAAAGCTCTTATTAATTATTTAAAAGGAATATTATACAAAGAAAAATATAAATATGATTAAAAATAAATATAAAAATTTAATTTCTAAAATATGTAAAACAAAAAAATATACCAGCTCTTTTAAAGGCGAATCCGAATCTAGTCAATACTATTAAAATAGAAACATAACATATTGATATATGTATGGTCAAACTATTTTAATACAATGATTAAAACCTCCTATTAATTATGTAAGAGAAATGTTATACAATGAAAAACACAAATATGACTAAAACATATAAATATAAAAATTAAATTTCTAAAAGAATATAAAACTAAAAAATATAAAAGGGCGGGTCCAAATGTAGAAATCTATTTAAAACCCGCTAAACTAAAATCTGTAGAATATCGGATCATGATCATAATTTTAATTTTATTTTTAGTTGTTTAGTTTTAGTTTTAATTTTATTTTTTAAAGAAACATAATTTTTATGTTTGTGTGTTTGTATAATCATATTCTGTATGATATGAATTTAATAGAATAAATAAGTTTTGTAAGTATGTATATGTATCATATGGTAAGGCTTGGTCCTTTTGTCAATATTTAGTCCAAATTATTTGTTTTTTTTATTTGAACATAAAAACATGAACATAGGGAAGTTACGAACGGTTAACAATATTCGAAGCCCAAATTATCGTTTCATATGCCGAGGGAAGTTATGAACGGTTAACAACGCTCTAGATATAATTATATTATATTTTATGCAGTTATTTTTTAAGTTAGACCCAACCTTTTATTAATTAGTCATAGAGGAGAATTAATAGAATAGATACATTTAAAATATACTTCTGAATCGAATAACCTATTTAAAACCCGTTAAACTAAATGAGGTTTAAAATTTTATAAAATTGAAAATAAAAATTTTCAAATAGTTTCAAAAAGTATTTTCAAATTTCAAAAAAAAACAATTCGAAAAAGTTTGAAATTTTCTTTTTAATAAGTTTGAATTTGAGAACATATAATCTGAAACTATAAAAAATAATTTTTAATTTATTATTTGTATTTATATATTTAGGGTATAAGAGGCTTTTACCTATTAAATAAAATATTTTGGCCATTTTTTTATGATCTTTTTGTAACAAAAACTTAAAAATGTTATATTTAGGAAAATTGCCCAATTTAAAATTATCTAAATTATTTGATATTTTATTCAAACAGTCCGATTTAAAAAGTTGGTATATATTTATTTATTTATTTGTAAACATAGTTATTAATACTACGTGATATTTTTCTACTTTTATGCATCCCGAAATTATAGGAAGTAAAGGGTAAGGGAGGTTACAAATATCCTTATGCATTCCGATATTTGTTAATTAGTGGCAGTTAATTATTTGAAAATATGGGCTATAAATAAGTAGACACAACTTTTATCAATTGGTCATGCTGAAGAATTAATAGAATAGATTGGTGGCGAATTTGCTTTTTGAAAATATTCGTTATTTTAGAATGTTGGATAAAGAAGCGAGACTTTTTGCCTTATTATAGGTCTTCGGGGATAAAAGCCAAGTGATCAGTTTCTAAGAAAATGTCTTCAGCTAGCTGTCTTACAATCAACTTTTCACTATTTCTCTTTTGTACAATAATTGTTTTAAGAGTCTCGCATATTCTTTCATGGAAAATGCTCAAACGATTTAAAGAAGAAGAGTTATCTAGTTTACATGCATGAAATCTTAAGATGATTAGTCTTCAACAATGCTGAAAGATAGATAGATAGATAAATGATGTATTTAAATTATCCTAAGAACAACTCTCTCAAATAAAAGATAATATTTGAAGATCGTATTTACAGAAATTCGATATCTTACGCAATAAATTTGAGTTTCATAATAAGCTATGTTAAATAGTTAAAAGCAGTAAATAGAGGATTCATTGATGGAAGGAGGGTATCAGATTTAAAGTTTCATTCAAGTTATCAGAACTCGAATATGTAGATATCAAAGGTTTGATCATTAAACTCAAATACTAAAGTAAGATTTTTTTATTTTTTTTTGAAGAATGTTAAATTTATTCACTCAAAAAAGACTTTTTTACAACATGTGTAACATATGTTTTAGTTCTTTAAAACTATAGAGCTTTGCTAAAGAAAACAAGAGAGATCTCTGTTAAACAAATATAGAGTCTTTTTCAGCTTCTTGAACCAAACCGGTCAATATTATATTCTCGCTGCGAATTTAATCAAAGACAAGTCAATATTTATATATAAACAAAAAAATGAGTGTCGATCGATACTATTAACTAGATATCGGTCAATACTTCATTAGAAATTAACGACCTAATCGATATATTCACTAGATATCTAGACCAGTTTCACATGAATTTAACAATTTAGTTCAACATAATTACATTCAAGTAAAAAAATTAGTTCTGTAATTGTCTATTATTATAAGTTCAGGGTTATAGTTAGATACTATAAAACAATAAAAAATGGATGAGATAAGGTGAAGAAGAAAGCTAAAAGCGAGTAATATAGACTAATTACTAGAAAGTGTTGTAAGTAAAGAAGAGAATAAAAGAGAATAGAGGAATTGGTGTGTCTTATTCCATGAATAATAATCTCTTTATATAGGATACAATAGTTTGGAGACAAAGCTTAACTTGGAGTGGGGAACAAGTATATCTAGGACTTTCTATATGGACATCACTACAATATTTATAACACTTCCCTTGATGTCCAATATGTCGAAGTGCTTTCAAAACGCCGTAGATGCTGCCTCGTTAAAAACCTCACCAGGAAAACCCAATGGGAAAAACCATGGTTAAGGGAAAAAGAGTGCAGCGCGTAATGACTTCCCCTCATGTGTACATTCGTCGAGATCTTTGAGATGATGTAATCTGATCAGGTGAACTAACTTCTCGAAAGTAGCTGAGAGTACCGCCTTGATGAATAAATCAGCCAATTTGTAGGACACGAATATCACCGTTCTTCTGCAGTGCTTGAGTCCTCCTATGACTTGATCATTTTCTTCGATTCTCTTGCTTTCAAAGACTTTAAATCAGCATTAGAGTTTCAAATACTCCTTTCTGGTGTGTATCATTTGTGTGTTCTTTGTTGCCTCGTTAAAACCTTTTCATGGGAAAACCAAATAGGATAAAAACCATGATAAGGAAAAAGAGTACAACCATACACATTTCAATATTTCTTCCCTTGAAAGCAATATCTTCAGGATATGCATTTCAGTCAAATAAATTTCTTTTGAAATTAGAATATCATAATAAACTCTTTCTATTAGAGTATTCAAGATCTATGGACTTCTGGTCCAAAATTTTCATTTGATATAGTTAATAATTTCTTGGTCTATTTAGACTTCAAGCCAAACATCTTACATACAGTCTTCTGGACATTCGCCTCGTACATACGAGTTATTCATTCATAACTATAAAAATTATAATTATGACTTTCTTTCTTGTCATATGAAATTACATCTTTCAGTTATGAAAGAGAATAATAACTTGCTTAAATAACTTATGGCAAGGGACGTGTATGGCTTTAGTTCCAATACCTTATGATCTAAACATATCCATAAGACTATCCGACTTAGTATGGCTTGCCATATCAAGGCGCCAATCATATCAATACAGTGTACTTTTGGTCGGATGTGCATAAGCCATAATAGTACTTATGTAAAGCCTTTAGCAATGCCATATCCATTTGGATTCGACCAGACATTCTTCTGATCACTTTCTTGGACCATTGTGGTTCCTTTTTATCCACTGATATAATCATAAGGGTTCGTGCTTACATTGCAGCCCCACAGTGTAATCTTATTACTTAAACATCGCAGTCCAACTTTTCTTTGATGGTGTCTCATGACCATTTTTACCATTTGCTATATCTTTAAACTATGCATAATGATATTTGATACCTCAAAACCATATCATGTTTTGGGTTGGCATATTATTCATCTCTCATGGATGATTGGACTGGAATGGAACCGGATATGACCTTTGATTGTATGGTCTTTGGCATTAGCCTTAATGGTTCTCTTTGTCTTTCTCTGTGATCATCTTATATGTCACTTAGGGCGTGCTGATCTCAGTCATACACATGTCCACGGCTATGGTCTCTGCTGCAAGTCATTGCAGTCTTATCATATGTAAAATATAGCATGTTTAAATATGGTACTTCAGGACCAGTCATATATATGATCATCTTAAAATATTTAACAATCTTTTAAGATAGCATTTCTTATTCTAGATGTCTAGTTTGGAACACATAACAATGTAGTCTTTTCAAGATCTTTCTTCCAAACAAACAATTTGTTATAACTCTTCAAGAGTTTGGATTTTATTCAAATCAATGATTCTATTGATTCATAATCTCTTGATAAATACAAATGAATGTACTGATTAACTTCTAATATTTCACATATCCTGTAAAACATATTTCGATCGAATAGCTAGAGTTCCTGGGAACAATGATTTTGATATCATCAATCCTTCAAGGATTATATCTCTTAGGGATTATTAGTTTCCAATGGGTTGTATAGTTCAAGTTCTTCTGTTATTGCCAGACTAGTAAGAAACTTGAAAGTAGTTGCATCTACCATATGTGACTATGTCTCTTCACAATCAATTTCATATTGATCTTACTTTGGTGCAACCACATTTCTATCCCATTTATTTTACACCTTCTAGTGTATGGACTACTGGTCCAAATACATCTCTCTTTCACAAGAGTTTGTATCTTTGTCTATTACTTCTTTATGATTTGGCCAATCATTTCTGTGTGTACACTTTTCAATAGACTTTATTTCATGATCCTCTTTCTCATTTATCATATCAGCTGCTACTTTGCATGCACAAATATCTACGACGTCGATTTGCTTATGGATTCCATTTTATTTCATACATGACATAACTTATTGAGATCTCATTTCATTGTCTCAGGTACCTGAATTTTCTTTCAGTCATGTTAATGTATCTTCTAGAGATCATTCAAAACTCTTATTCCTCTTGACCATTATTAATTTATGCTCCTTTTCGTATAAGAGGATTTTTGTCTTTGGAAACAATATGTCTACTACGCTTCAGGCGTAACTCGCAGTTTGATATTGTTCTTCTGGAACATCAATTCTTATTTAGAGCATTTATAGCTGGTATATGTGACTTCGTCACACTATATTAGGGTCATTAGTTGCTTCTGGCAACTGATTTACTAAGCTATAGAATTATCTTTTGGAATTCTGATTCACTTTCTCTTTAGTCTGAGGATCATTGATAATTCATTTCAACTTATTTTCTTTTCCAGCTTTTTATTTTCTCCCACTTATGTTGGAAATACTAATTTAGTTTTTAACATCCATATAGAGCCTTATTTAATTATATCCTTCGGGGATGGTTCTAGATGCTTAAGTATCAATGGAGATTCATATCCAACATATATTACCAACCGGATTTGAAAACTCATATTAATTAAAGCTCTGTGGTGGAGCAACTAGAATGTATATCGCACATCCAACATTCTTAGATGAAAATGGTTGGTTTCTGACCCAATACCAATGATGGGAAGAATTAATGATTACTTTTTGGCTTGATGCGAATTAGTATTGCTCAAAATATTTAACACTTATCAAAGTGAATTTGTTGTAGTCGTCAAAGACTTAAGACATGAATTCACCAATACTATAAAGATGCATAGTGGGTGATCAGTCCACCAACATCTCCTTTATTCATGCCACTAATTTCATTTGGCTGGTGAAAACCGTATTTTCATTCTATCTTATATGAAATCCTTCACAAGAATCTTCTGGTTCTTCAATGAATATTCACATAAATCTTTATGTATCTTTTCGCATCATCACTGAACCAAAATGGTCTAACTGGTTCATGCCAAGTATTTTGTAAACTTCTGGTTTACTCTATATGTATCTCCATTACACTAATATTTGTGTAGTACAATCTATAAGAGGTTGTATATACTTTCTTTAAGATACTTATACTGCCTTGAGAAATATTTCTGATTTGATATATATATAGCATTTCTTTTGCTTATTGTCTCAACATATGTGTCTCAAAATCCCAAAGGTTTACTTTGAGAATTATTCATCAATCTTAGTTTAGTGCAAACATAATCTTCTGGATGTTTCACTTATCATAAAATGTGAGATTCTTTAACTCTTCCCCTCGAGATGATAATATTACAAGTTTATCAATCTCGATTGAATCTCATATTAGAATCAACAACATATTCTACATGGGTCACATATTTTTTTTTGTTAGATTCTTCAAACTTTTGAGACAAAAAAAAAATATAACCATTAAAGGCTTTAAATCACATTATTATGTGCATCAATATTTATGTACTCTTCTGGAGCATTCATATATATCCTCTTCCTGAACTTTTCATTGTCTTTTATTGTACTCACAATAATTTTATTTCATCTTTAGATGATTGAATCATATCTCTTTTTTATTACCATCTTTATGAGTTCTAAAAAGAAACTCTATGGATCTTGACCTTATATCATAGCTCATTGTTTTTCTGAGTTTCAAAGAGACAAGATACAAATATGAACTCCTTTAGTCTCTTTTCTCAATCATGTGTCTGCTGGACAACATTACTTGTTTGAAAATATGTATTCTTTAGTATATTTGCATCATTGATATTTTCTTCAGGAAAATAATCTTTTAACTCTCAATAGAGTACTCATTAACAGACATTCAGATCTGATAATTTTAGATGCAAAATACATAATGAGCTTTAGATAATCACATTCTAGTGATCATACTATTCTTTGGATTGTTCTCCAAAACTTAAGAGATTTTTTAAGGTCAAACTTTAAATTTGAAACTCTCATATATAACTGGTAATAAAAAAAATATAACTATATATGCATAGATTTATGTATAAAACTTATAAGGAAAAAAAGTAAATGTATATAACTTTTAAGGTAATATCAATATTCCGTTATTAATGCATTAACGTTTTTTTTTTCAAGTAATAATATTCAACCGTGAAACAAAATCTATGAATTATTAACTTATATGAAAGATGAATGCTAGAGTTAAACAATACATAGATGTTAATTACCCAGCAACATCAATAAACCCTTCATAAAATATTTATTTAATTGTTTACTATATCCTAGAACTTGAGACTATATGCATACACATATGTAATTTATTAACTGCAAAGCTATACGTATGTAAGTAATCAATAACAATAAATGCGCAGCCATATAAGATCATATGCAGCCGTATGAAAAAAAAAATATTAACCATAATAAGGTTGGGTATTCTAACGTGATGACATCAAAAAAATATAAGCATTACATATAAGAATATACTAGGTAGGACCTGCGCTTTGCGCAGGGTGAGATTGATTTTTAAAATTTTAATTTAATTTTAACATATATTTTAAATTTGTAAACATAGTTTATGGATCGGTTATGTAATAACATTCTCAACATATTTTTGTTCATAATTATTAACTACAGATGATAGACATTTATTTTTAACTACGGATGATAGACATATATTTTTAATTTTCATCTATCTCTTCGTTCGAAAGGTACGTAGCGACCTTTTGTATACATTACACTACTTGAGTGATTTTTGTTCGTTAATGAAATAATAAACCAAACTTTCATTCCGGCTTGGTCTTCTGACCAGTGTCTTTGTTCTATTTAATTTTGGTTTGTGTAAATCTATCTGAGGGAGCTTTGAACAAATCAGTAACAAAAAATCAAATACAAATCCCAAGACAATCTGAAGCACTGACTGGAATCAATCAAATCTTTGATAGGTAACATTATGTTACGTGTATTTTTGTATTAAAAATAGTTAAACTATAGATAGACTACCATTGAAAATAGTTACATGATACGATTCTATAGGTTCTATAGTATAAAGAGAGGAACATTATGCATAACTGAGATCATGATATTGAGTTTTAGGTTAATTGGCAAATATGATTAAATAATATGATTTTGTGGTTCTATAGTATATTATTTATTAGGTTCGTGAATGTAAAATATTATACCATAAAAGGATAACCAAATATCTATATTATTAAAACTGAATTACATTTCAGTTTTGTTTAGAAACATAGATAGTAATATTAAAAATAAATTAACTATATTTGGAAATAGGTATAGCATTCGGTCGTTTTTTGCTTCCTTCGCTAATGTCATTTTTCGTAATTTCAGTATCACACGGTTTTAACCAAAATCAAAATCAATAAAATATACATTATCAGTTAATTTACCATGTTTATCTGCTAACCAACTGGTTTGTTTAACTAAACAATTAAAAAAACATCGTGTACAGAAAGTCATTTTAGATATGGAAACAACTAAAATTTGACTTAAGCGTATATCTCGAAAAAAATATTATTAAATTTGAATCAAAAGTGGATAAATATCCAAACAAATTTATCATTCTGGTATCTAAATAACCAGAACCAAACATGATCCGATCGAAATATTTCGGATATTCGAATGTATTTGAATCATATATACTTGAATATGTTGTCTATTTTTATAGTTAATATCCAAGATATAAGCTATCTTAAAGTTGACTAAAATATTTGAAATATAAAAAAACAAATACTTAAAATATATATTTCTTCTCCATCCAAATATTCAAGTTAAACATATTTTTAATTTAGGTAATTTGGCTTACATTACTCAAATTTACATGTTATAGTATTTTTATTTTTAGATTTAGGGAAATTTAAAGTATATAAATTTAAAAAAATTAAAAATAGTTTAAACGGGTTATCCGGACCCGCAAAGATTTGAATTAAACCGGAATCAAAATTTATAAATAGCTGAATAGAGCTAGAATCTTTAAACTCAAAAATCTCAAACCCGAATAAATTTTAACGAAATTCGAATGGGTACCCAAATACCCACCCCTAGCTTAGTCAATATAATATGATCAAATATTACAAATATATAATTAAGTATAAATAAATGAAAACTAAAACTGAAAATTAATACATGTGCGGTCCTACGGATCAAGATCTAGTAAATGTTAAATGTGGGTCTTCTATGTGAGGGGCATATTGTGTAGACAGGCTTCAAATCGCCAACAAATTAAATCTAAACATGCCATTTATTTAAGTACTGGATCTCAAAAAAAAGTTAGAGACAAAAGAATAGAGAGAAGATGATATCATTGAAGCACTTCCATCACTTATATTTATATAAGTTTCAAATTATTTCTTTATTAAATGAGATCAATATATCAAATATACGCTCGATGATACTGATTGGCAAATTGCAAGTTAAGATTTCTTCAAATGTTTTTGTTTTCGGAAGTTGATAAATACGGCTGAATACTGTTTTAGGTTAATATTAAACATTTGAATCAAGGATTTCGTTTGTGATGTAAAGATTAAGAAGGTAGTATAAATAACGGCAATCAGCACTAATTTTATCTCCACATAAAATTTTGTGATTGCAATCAAGACTTTCCATATACAATACAATATTGACCTAAATAATAATCTAAATTTGCGTGGAGATCAATATATTGATAAAAAATATCACTCACTTATATTCTAAATCATAAATGCATTAAATTAAAGATCATAACTTGCAAATCACGATTACGAATTGATACCATAAAGTGTATCATTTACATTTAAATATATAGAAATTTGATTTCAAATAAATTACTTTATCTGCGAAAACATTTCAACTTAAATTGTTCTTATATTTTTAATGTTGGAAATTAATATTCTATTTTCTATAATTTAATTTTTTTTTGCATTGTAAAATAAAAATCACTATAAGAAAATACATATACAAAACCTACAAAAGAGATTTTGCAGGTACAAAAAATATTATAACAGGGGTTTACTTCTTTTTTTTTTGAACTAATAATAATGATGAACTAACGTAACTAATCGATTATTACATTAGTTTATACCAGTACATATAAAATCCAGAAGACGAACCTTCAATGGTTGTTAAATATGTCCCAAAACTATGGAGTTTATTACTCTTTCAATATTTCTTACCTTCTTTTGTTTCCGAAATTATACCTGCGAAATCTCTTTTGTAGTTTTTATAATATTTATAAACTAATCGATTATTTCATTTCAATGAAATATTTAGCAACAAAATAAAACAAACTAAACAATGGACAATAAATAACTAAAAATAACGCTTTCAATAATTTAGTCCTGGCAAGATAATTTAAACGGTACATAGTTCATCAATTAGAATCTTAAGATCAAATGCTAAAAACAATAATGGTACAAATCAAAATATGAACGATACGTTGCAAAGGCTTTATTATTCAGAAACTGAAAACCAAAATAAAATTCGAATTAATATGCAACTCACATGAAAAGGCTCTTCTTGGTATCCTGAAAAACAAATCCTGTCAATGTAGTTTGTGTAAGCAAACATAGAAGTAAAATAATTAACAGATGAAAATGTTCATATATGCTTACTTGTTTTTGAAGGCTTCTATTTCTAGGAGTTCAGGGTCAAACAAAATGTGAGAACATGAAGCTCCTCGTCTATTTGAAGTCACCTGCTTATATATTTGAATCAAAAAGAGAAATCAAATCTTTTTTATCCTTGTTTCAGAAAAGGATCAAATTAAGAAACCAAAACCTTTTTAAATGTCGCATTTTGTCCTCCTGCAAAAATTTACCATATGAAAGTGTTAGTTGTTTGGTTAGACAGGGCTAAGTTGATATAGAGCATATTGCAATAAACTAAAAAAAAACTTATTTTTGCATCCATGAAAAAATATTATAAAAGTTTCTACACCTTTAGCCTAGTATTGTTTCCAAAAACTTTTTACATCTCTTTTTCACCTTTGAAATGTTTCAACTCAGATATTGAGTGCATAGAACTCATTTTTTGTTAGATTGCATACCGGTTCAAACTTGGTTGGTAATGATGCTGAGTAAATGAGTTTAGAAGGTCATATATAGTCAGGCAACTTAGGGTTTAGACACACAAGAATTACCAGAAACAAATATTGAGTAGTTTACCCAAAATTTACGTTATTACTATATTTAACTACACGCATTATCGCCTTCCAAAATTTGGTCAATACTATATTTTCGAACCTAATATAGGAAACAATATTCAATACGATATTTGACCAAATATTAAGTGTATAGTATAAACTTAAAATGATAACCATTTCTGTGGAGGATTTGGCATAAATTACGGTTATATTAAATAACATACTAAATTAGTTTAAAATTTATTGCAGTTTTCATATATTAAATACGGTTATAATAAAATGGCTTCTGATACATTATATGACTTCTGATACATTATAAAAAATGTTTAGTTTACTTTTAATAAAATGGCTTCTGATACATCTTGCATTGAAAAAAAAACAAATATTAGATTTTACAACATTATACTACATAATTGCGTAATACATTATATGGCAATGATATATGGTAACCTTATATATGGCAATATATTTTGATAGAAAAAGAAATCATGGAATGAGTTAATGGGAAATAGAATTAAGAAAAATAGTAATGATCTTTGACTTTCCTTAAACATGAAATGATGAAATCGGACATATCTTTGACTTTCCTTTTTACAAGAAATCGTCCAATTATTCATTTTGAACTATAATGTATATGAGGAAATTCGAGTGGTACCACAATAGCATTTCTTTGTAATTTCTCTAGTGAATCAAGGGTGATTTTATATATGGGCTGAAAGTGAATATGGTACTGACACGTCAGCATGGCACTCATGTAAATAACTTACACATTTAAGGTTACTCTTTAAAAATGCTTCTTGATTAATAAGAAGGGGATACGAGTATTAACCATAACAAGGTTGAGCATTAGCTTATGATCATCGACAAGATCTCTTTTAAATCAAACGATTTTCTTTCTTTGAAAAAAAAAAGGGTAGATCAATATTGTCGACTAAAGCTCCTAAGCTCATATTGTGTATGAATTCATTCTTACAAATCATGAATTGATAATAAACATGATTTGAAGAAGAATTGAAAAAAAAATAACAGAATTAGAATATATACCTATTAACTTAAGATCGTTAGAACTTCGTGCTGATAACGTGTTGTAAGTAAATAAGAGAAGAAAAGAGAAGAGAGGAATTAGTGTGTCTTATTCCATGAATAATAATCTCTTTATATAGGATACAATAGTTTAGAGACAAAGCTTAACTTGGAGTGGGGAACAAGTATATCTAAGACTTTCGATATGGACATCACTACAATATTTATAACAGAAAGAAAGAAAAAAAAAATAATTTTTTTTCTCTCTCAAAAAGTTTTGTCATATTCAGTATATATGTATATATTATCGTATATCATATACAATCAATCAGCTACTTGACCTCTTGGACCAATTTTTCTACCTTTCACTTACCTCGTGCATTTGAATGTTTGAACTAGAGCATTTTTATTGTTGGGATTTGTCAATACTCTTATCTTTATTCTTTTTTATCGTCACTTACATCGTCCGTATTATATAATCTGAAAATATGAACATCCGTATATTCAAAGTTGTTAATTTTACCGGTAAAGCCATCTACCTTAAAAGTAGAGGTACCAAATTTGGGTTTCAGCAGCTGCAAGGAAGAGATTTAACAATCTGCTTTTGTACCTGCTAACAAAGATTATGATTTTTGACCCAAAAACTTTTGTGATAAAATAAAAGCATTTGAAGATAGAGAACCATTTTAAGCTAATGACGTTTTGAGGAACTAGTTGAACATTTGTAAGCGTTGAACCCATTGTCGTTTTAATCGATCATGTGTTAGTGAACTTAGTTGAGACCTTCAGCTATTTTATAGTCTTTTTCACAAAACCTCCCATTTAAAATTCTGACATGCAACTACATGTCTCCAGATGTTAAAATGCAATTTTTTACATGCAGTTAAATTTCTTTCATCTAAAAAGAAAAGTATAACATGTTACAGTAAATCTAAATCCATAATCCCAAGATATCTATATGTATACACTTCCTCAATTTTAACAGATTTGATATATTTAAATTAAAATAACATCAAGTCTTTATTTTGAAATAAAACTACTGTTTAATGATGATTATCGGCATGTATGTTAACGGTACATCTTTTACCTAAGAATGAATATTAAAGTCTCTCTTCGGATCGGTTATTTTAGATATCAGCTAGTCTGGTTATGAAATATTGGCATCCATGTATGAACCACCATTTTTGATTCAAATCAGTTCTGATAATTTTTGGTTTGCATCGGTTTGAATAGTAATGTTAGGAACATGAAAATACCCGGAAAATAAATTTGGGCCCCTTTGATTGTATTTCAGTATTTCTGGTAACTGTGATAAATTATCAAATATTTCAGGTAAAACATTGTGTGATTTGGATGATACAGACAAAAATATTTAGTAATTTTGATTATTGTACATATTTTGGATAAAAATATCCTGATATATATCCTTGGATAATTTTGGATAATTTGCATAAGAACAGTTCAGTTTTTCAAATAATTTTTGGATATTTTAGTAGATTTTTAAACTCTAATTATATATATTTGTTCATTTCTGTTTGGTTAATATATTTTGGATATATAAATATAAGAAATGTTCTAATATTTGAGAGTTTCGATCGATTCTAATTTTAGTTATTTTCGTTCGGTTCTTCAATTATCGATTAAAATGGTCAGACCTATTTTATAATCTCAGTGTTTTCTAAAAGGTTTTCAAATATTATTTATATAATACATGTGTGGATATCAAGCATGTTAACTACACATGTTTTCTCAATGTTTCTTGACTTTGTATCCAACAAGTCTACGAGGTAACAGTCTAAGAGAGAGACATGATAAAACCATATCTATCTCTGGAGTTCCTTTTTGGGGGTTCTAGGAAAGAGTCTTGTGTGGAACTATTTAAAAACATAAAAGAAATGTACTAATCATATATTTGTGGTTAATAAGTTCATAGCTAATATATATCCTGAGATAACAAATCAACTTTCCCCGACGATATGATAAGAAATTAGAAAAATACATCTACGAATAAAAATGTGTATTATTAATATGGAAAATTATCAATTTATAGATAAAGAAACTTCAAAAATCGATTTTTAGGTGAATAAAACACATGAGTTTAACAGGAATTTTAGTAATTAATAAACTTTAAAGCAAGATCTCTGAATAATATTTTCTATTTAGTGATTTTATTGAAATACAAAGAATAAATATATAAGCTTAGAAGTAAACTCCGAATAAACATCAAATGGAAAAAAAATTGTTTAGTTTGGAATAATTAAGTGTGTGGTGTTAATTTACCAAGGCTCTTTTTTTCTTTCTTTTATTGTCCAAGCTTATGTTTCTTAACCTCATTAATCTTTGATAATTACACTTTTTATCGTATTAAACGTATTTTGCGTCGCTTGGTTTTAAGTTTCAGAAGGAATCCCATTTTAATTAATCTTAGGGGTGACAGTTTACTCCTTCCTTAAGGTTATTAGTTCGCGGTCTAGTTTCGTTTATTAAACTCTCCTCGTGAATTAATAGGTTTTGAATCACCGCCATGTTGTTTACTTTTCCTTGACTCGTACAAGAAACATTTATAAAGCAAATGTAAGTCTTACAAAGAATATCTTAACTTCATAGAAAACGCATAAATCAAGCTACGAAGTTCTTAAACCGAAGTGACTTAATAAGAACTGAGAAGCTCACAAAAACCCCTATGCCATGAACCACACCGAGACAATAACTCTTAAAACTTCCTGGAAGTCACCTGAAAAATAAATAAAAAATAGTGTGTAATTCAACAAATACTTAGTGAGGCAAACTTTAGGAGCCTGAATAAGATCCACCGACAATAAACACACGCCGTAATACAATACAAGTGTTTAACTAATCCAGTATAACAAATGAAAACAAAAAAGACCGTGGGAAAATCCCAGGCCAATGCCCTCCAAAATGAACTGCGGTCACCGCGGTGAGTTAACGCGATCCATACCCACATGTTGTTATAAGTGGCAACTCCAATGTTTGTCTTCAAGTCGCGTTTAGGCTCGCCATTTTTCCCCCTCTGGTGATGAACCATGATCACCACTGCCATCATGGGCCAACAAAGAATAGTGAATAGTTGAACGTAAAGGATATGTCTCCTTACTTGTACTGGCACACATGCGTCACAACTTCAACTTATCTCTTATCTACATATGCGATTCCCCATCAAACAATTAATAGAAACACTAGTAACAAATTAGCCTCAGACATCACACAACAATATTATTTTTAGCAACCTATAGATGTATCTAGGTGTTCACAGAGCAACAAATTCTACAAGTATATAGATATGTATACATATTGTCTATACGATCTATATAATTTTAACAACATACAAATATGTGTATAGTTATGATAGCATGCAAGTATGGATGATTCACTTGAATACCTCTCTATGACACAATAATGGAAGTAGGAGGACGAGATCACTGAAGTCCTCACTTTAGTCTTAGATCTGTGAAATGGAGGAGGAGAATTATAAATGCAATTTAAGCCAGTCCACGAACCAGATCTATAAAGAGAAGAGATGTGGTTTCCCACCAATACCTTAGCTAGATGAGAGAGCTAGGAGAAGCAAAAAGACAGGTGGTGTATCCTTCTCCTCACTATACTAGTAACTGGAAAGCATAGTAGAGAACTTTGTTTGACCTGCAAATTGAAAATGGTTATTCTACTTAAGACCCTTACATATAAATTTGATATTACTAGAGACTTTGGTAGTTTTCTTGTTTTTTGGTTAATTTCATTTTTAATGACTAAATATATCAAATGATGCAAAATAAACAAAATAAGACATATCTAATGTGCCATACGTCCATACACAAATTTCGTATTTTATTACTATATTTAGCTTCTGTCTGATTTAAAATATCCTTTGGAAAGGAGAATTTATAATTTGAATGTTCATATATAAATCATCCAAACCTAGAAACAAATGTAGACCAGATGTTCGTCTGTGTTCTTAAGACTATGCCTTATTGAACAAAAAATTCAAGGTAATTTATATTTTTTCCTTACAATCACAAAATAATCCAAGATAAAACACTAAATCATAAACCCTAAACTATTTCAATTCTAAGAACCCCAAATTTAAAATTCTAAACCCTAGTCCAAAAGTTTCTGAACCCTAAAAATCTTTTTTTTTTGTTAAAAATAAACCCTAAAGACAAAACTCTAAAATTAGAAAATGATAGATTTAATACTTTTGAAATAACATTTTCGAAAACTATTCTTCTAAACAATTCTAATTTTTATATGAATGAAACTTTCCATAATCAGAATAATAAATAAGATTGAGGAATCATATAAAGAAATTGAAAATTTATTAGATATCGAATGGGAAACTAATAAGAAGGAGCCTTGACTAAATCAATGATAAGGTATGTTGCTTGTGGAAAGCGCACACCTCTTACGTAGAAATGTCTGAAACAGCATCAAAATATGGGCCCTCTCAATTCCCAAACAAAATATGAAAAGACAAATAGTAATAAACAATAAAAACTAAAGTCCAAGCGCGTAAAAAAAAATCCTATTTCACTCAGAAAAACCAATTTCTACTTCAAAATATCTTGAACCTATTTAAACTCATCACGAGCCAATGCTTTAGAAAGCAAATGTTCTGCAAACACAGAAAACAAAACAAGAAAAAATGGAGCACGAGATTCCCGTAGGGTTTCGTTTCTATCCGACGGAAGTTGAGCTGATTTCGTTCTACTTAAGATTCCAGCTTCACGGAGGAAATGCAACCATTCACAGTCTCATACCCATCCTCGATGTGTTTAGCGTTGAGCCTACTCAGCTTCCAAGTACGTATGCAACCATCATTAGCTATATATATGATGTCGACGATTAATATTGTATCGTTGATTTCTGATCAATAATTATCTTATATATAGACAGAAGAGGATTATAAGGATACTTCTCACTGAAAAGTTATACGTTTTGCGTTTCTTAAGTGAATAATGCGATCATATAGAGAGATTATATGCATGAGACCTAGGTTTAGATTGCTTGTTTGCGTTTATGTTCGTTTTACCTGTCTAAAACATTTAATGTAAAAATCGTTTAAAAGAAAATCAAATTTCTAAACTGCATCATTTTTTTTTATTAAGTGCATCACTGGTTTCTCCGCTATCATACACAAATGTAGCTTTTGCGGTTGGTAACGATTGTTGGTGTTTTGGAACAATCACAAAAAATGTTATAGATCGCTTCAAACCATTCTTCAAACCGTTCTGAACCTCTTAAAATCAAAAGCTGGTTCCAGATAGCGTTTACGGTTGTGCACGATTGCGAAATGATAAATTTGTTTCTTAAGAAAAAATTAAAAATATTCAACAAAAATTTAAATTGAAATAATAGAAATTATAAAATGTATACATATTATATTTTAATTTATATTATAAAACTTTTAAAAAGTATTTTCTATAATTTAAAAAATTTAATAGTATGATTTTATAAATATAATGTGTATATTTATTATAATATTATGATTTTAATATTTTTATAATTATATAAAATGTAAATATTATTAATTTATTATTTAATCACTGTATCAGTCGTACAAATTTCTAGAAAATGTTTAAAACTGCAACCACCCGCATCCGCTAACTCCCACAACCACAACCGTTGCGTTTCATAATTGAAGCGAAACTTAAATTAAGTGTTCTTTTCTAATTGTTTGTTGCTTGTGTTAAGATTAATAAGATGCTAAGATATTGAGTTATTTAGGAAAAGTACGCACTAAACTTAAACGTGAGAGAACAAAAAAAAAAAGAAGAAGAAATCGGGGGTTACAGTGATTTTGTTTTACCAAATGAACCCGAGTTATTATCGAAAAAGAAGAAATCAGGGTACAGATATTATCGTAAACAACATTAATTAAGTATAGCGGACCATCCCACTAAATTTGACATTCGCGTTTATGTTCAGGAAAAAATAGGTTATACAAAATGTGAAAAAACAATTTGGCATATAACCGCAAACGGAAAATCACATAAATTGTGGTCTTACGCCGGAGAGGTTTGTTTTATGTGGATGTGTATTTATTTGCAGAACTTGCGGGAGAGAGGTGTCGAGGAGACGCAGAACAATGGCTTTTCTTCGTGCCAAGACAAGAGCGGGAAGCTAGAGGAGGAAGACCGAGCAGGACCACTGGTTTAGGATACTGGAAAGCAACTGGTTCACCAGGGCCTGTGTTCTCGCCTGATAATCGTGTAATCGGAGTTAAGAAGACGATGGTTTTCTACACCGGGAAGGCACCTACGGGGAGAAAGACAAAATGGAAAATGAATGAATATAAAGGAATTGACGAAACAGCCAGTGCATCTACCATCCCTAAGGTGCCTAACTACATTTATAATGAACACTTTCAAAAAAAAAAATGAACACTTTCATCAAATTCTATTTGTTTAAAACCACTTAAAAATTTCCTATTTGATTTTGACTCTTTTTCAAGTACCAATTATTATTATTATTATTATTATTATTATTATTATTATTATTATTATTATTATTATTATTATGTGTCACACCGTTGAAACAAACATGTGAAGTGTATAACTAACCAAACAAGCTTTACAATTTTTTTTACAGTAGATTAAATATTAAACTAACTACCCTTTGCTTATGTCCAAAACTCCTCTGTAGGAGGAGTTTTTATATTTGTTTTACAAAAAAAGTGTGCGTTCGATTTTTTTATAAAACATACAAGTTTTGTAGTATTTGAAATTACAACAACTAACAACAACTAAAAAGAAAAGAAATTACAACCACTTACATGAAATGATAAATACCGAAACTCACGCGTATGGTAATTTTCTAATAATTATTAATAATATATTCATATTATAATTTCTAACTCAGTATCAAAGATACTGTAAACTTTGCAAAAGAAATGTCGATTCATACATTCGTTAGAAAAAAGAATGTCGATTTTCCCGATCAAAAAGGTTTTAACATGATATTTTTGTTTTTATTAATATAGCTGAGGCACGAATTCAGTGTCTGTCGGATCTATATAAAATCCGGAAGCTCGAGAGCCTTTGACAGACGCCCCACGGAAGCTTATGTCATAGAGAGAAGGCTTCCTCGATTTGGAATTGAGACATCATCTCGTGCTACTGCTACACAAAGCAACTCTGAGATGGTTGGTGGGCTATCACAACTCCGAGAGAGAAAGCTTCCTAAGAATAGTGTTGAGACATCATCATATGACACATTCACAACCTCACAGGAAACATCATATTCAGGAGGAGGAGACCAAGTTCAGTTGCCCGTCAATGATACTACTACTATACAAAGCATTCAAGAGATGGTTGATGGGCCTTCACAACTCCGAGCGAGAAAGCTTCCTTACAATGAAGTTAAGTCACAATCATGCGCCACAGTATCAACCTCATCGGAAACTTCATGTTCAGGAGGAGGAGACCAATTTCAAATGCCCGTGAATGCTTCTGCTACGCAAACCATTTCAGAGATGGTTGATGGGCTATCACAACCTTTTTGGGAGTGGGAACAACTAAATTGGTCTTAAGCCTATCAAATTGCATCTTATACCTACTCTACGCCCTTTATTTTTAGTTGATAATATTGTAGACTAGGGGTTGATCCACGATTGACGACGCAGAGAACTTATTTTTAATAAATATTTTAACACTTGTTTTTTCTTTTGAGAAATGTTTGATTACATATTATATGTGTATCATTATATCCATGATTTTTCTTCTCTATTTTATCATTTCTGAAGTTTTTTTATTTTATGATATTGAGTTTCAATTTTGTTACGGTTAACTAAATTTCAGATTTTTCAGATAATTTGAATGAAAATTAGTTTTTGTTTTGACGTTGTATATCTTTTGATATGTTTATTTTATTTTAAACTATTTAGTTTCATTTTTGTTCTTAGTGTCTTAGGGTCTAACTGATAATCATCTCGGAAATACTAGGAACACATAGGAAAAGAATAGATGGGAATAAAATTATGGGAATAATGAAGAACGATTATTCCATATCAAATTTAGTGATGAACAAATATGTTCTTTAATTTTCTACAATAAAAAGAATGAGAAGGAATAAAAAGAAATGACTATTCCTTTTGAATGGTAAAATTTATTAGGAACATTAAAAAATACATTATTCCTCTTCATTCTTTGGTCACCAGTTAGACCCTTAGTCAGATTGTTTTATATTGCGTCTCTCATTTTTACTATGCAAATACCAATTCTATATTTTCGTATCAGTATTCTATGTATACTTTTTTGGGAGGAATTTATGACGTAAATATTTTATAATTTTACACATTTATTTGGATACAATAACCATAGATCTCTTGTTTATATCTAGAGAACAATTTTTCATTTTAATAATTACTAGAATTCAACCTGCATTTACGCAGATATTTTTCATTTTCATAATTTTATAAAAAACAATTTAATATTATTATAACTTATTTTAAAATATATTATGTAGTTCTATAAAAGTGTTGTTGTTTTGTGTCTTGTCCAACACTACTAATATATAAGATTTATTTTTCTATATGTAATTTATTTTTTCATCTATTGGTAATTTTGTTGCGATGTTTTTATATGTAAGTTACCTTCTTCATGACCTCACTGAACCATTCCAGTGATCTCTTCTCTCTTGTTACACAATAGAAATAAGCTCTTTTTGTGTTCCTTCTATTGACATCAAATCGTGGCTGGTACCTTCTTTAACGGATTTTTGGTTCTTGGGGTTGTTAAGGATGTCTCCAAGTAGATTAATTAATGGGTCACACTGATCTCTACACTTACCAGAAGCAATTAATACATCGTAATTTCAGTAATTTTGTGCTTGGGCCATCGATCAACATGATCTCAGAAACTTTTCCACGTATACTGATTATATATATATTTAATTGATACATAACATAATTCTGAAAAAACACGTTTGAGATGGAAATTTTCTCAATGCAAATTTGTTGAGAAAATATCTTGATGTGATATTTTCCCAATGCAAATTTCAAAATTAACATATTTATATATTTTATATTGTACGCAGTTTCATTTAAGCGATATATATTTAATATGACTATATATTAGATGTGAATTCATATTAAGTTATTGGTCACAAAATTTTCAAAATGAAGATTTTTAAATTTTCTAGCAATTTATAACCATTTAAAAGAATTCAAAATATAACATATAAGATTTTTTTTTACTATACAGTTAATGTGATTGTTACTATAGTTTAGAAAAATGAAGAATATTTTTTGTACAATACTAATCAATTTAATAGTTAGTTTAATAATAAATATAATATATGTTTAGATGACATATCTATTTTTCTAAGAATTTTTAAAATAATTATAACGATAACACATGACTAATTGTTTGCAATATTTCACAATAAATATATAATGAATTGTTTGTCATCTTGCTTTGAATATCATTTTTAATTTAGAATTACTTTTACGTTTTAAGTTATATTATTATGTTAGCAAAAAAAGTTATGTTATTAAAGATTTTAAAACCAATATATCATGATATTATATACTATATTTGACTATATATGTCTAAACAGAAATATTGTTTTCTTTTTTACCGTGAACCGGCTGACAATTCACAAAGAGGTTTTTATTTTATTTGTTAACAACATAAAGAGGTTTTTATTATGTGGCGAATTTTAATTGGATAGGTGATGTCATACAACCCGGTAAAAGATACTTTCCCTCTTTAAGATTCTTTCCCTTTTCGCATATAAAGAAGAAGGTAACGTATGTAACCCAACCCGAACCGAACAAGATAAATCAGGAACGTTAGGTAAAAACTTGGATAAACGGAACCAAAACGCGAACGGTTCTGTCCGAACCACCTGTTTTGATTAAACGCTTATATTTAATCAAAGGCCCATCGATACTCTCTCTCTTTCTCAGACATACTCCAATCTTCTTCTACTTTGAGGTTCGTAATCTCTTATGTTCTGCGATAATCGAATCGAAATTGCAATTTACCCTCGTTGATCTCTCTCTCTCTATTATATCCATAATTCCTCAGATCTGATCCTTTTTTTTCTTGTATTCCTCTCTCATTGTCTTTTACAGATCCGAAGATTCGCTGATTTACAGGTAATTTTCTTTCTTTGATTTTGTTTCACGATCGCTTAGGATTCCAGATCATGTAATTCGAGATGATGATCATGGTTCGATTTTGGATAATGTATATTGATTTTGTTGTGGTTGTGTAGGTGTTAAGGTTTGTGATCTCTTTTTTTTATTTGGGTGATTGAAGAATGGCTGCTCCAGTGCCTCCAGGAGCACAAAGACCAAACAATCCTCAGAACACCGCTCCTCCAAATCTCACCCCCAATTCTCTAGCTGCCAACATGCACAACATGAACATTCACCGCCCACCTCCTCCCATGCCCGGTTCTGGTCCCAGGCCTTTTGGTCAGTCACCACCACAGCCTTATCCTCAATCAGCAGCTCCTTCCTACGGTGTCCAACAACAACCTAGACCTTCTCCAATGTCTAGGCCTGGACCTCCTCCTCCTGCAATGACTAGACCAGGTGGACCACCTCAACCTGGCGGGGTTCCCTTTGGAAGACCTAGTGGTCCACCTTCTAGTCAGCCACCTTTTGGCTCTAGACCACCTGGTGCTTTCCCAGCTTCTCCTGCAGCTCCTTCTTCAGGAGCACGCCCGGTTGGTTTTGGTTCACCTCCACCTATGGGACCTGGCATGTCCATGCCTGGTGGTCCTGTGACTAATGGGCCTCCTCCTCCGATGATGGGTCCTGGTGGTCCGGGTCCCGTCACAAACGGGCCTCCTTCGATGATGGGTCATGGTGGTCCGGGTCCCGTCACAAATGGGCCTCCGATGATGGGTCCAGGGGGGTTTCCCAGAGGACCTCAGTTTCCAGGTGGTCCTATGATGGGTCCACCGCCTCCATATGGACAGCCTCCCAATGCACATTCTCTCCCAGGAGGTTCACCACTAACTTCGCCTTCTGCTCACTCAATTCCTCCCCCAGCAACTTTTCCTGGTCCCCCTTATGGCAGGCCAGGCGGCTTTCCTTATGGAGCACCACCACAGCAGGTACTATCTCTGAAGCTCTTGATGTTGGTTTGATGAAACATGCAATGCCTTTATTAGAATGAAATTAAAACATGTTCTTGATTTGACTGTGTGACAATTTATATATTTCTTATACTGAAATTTATAAGCCTGATTGCTTCTAAAATTTTAAAATTTGTAGCATCCTTCTACTCCTGGCACTCCTGGTGCTATGTACGGCATGGGTCCAGTGCCAAATCAGTCAATGACCACTGTGTCTGGCCCCTCGAAGGTTGATATTAATCAGATCCCAAGGCCAGGTACAAGCTCAGGTCCAATCATGTATGAAACTCGCCAGGAGAATCAGGCTAATCCTCCACCTGTATGTCTTATAATATCCATTTGTAAACTACTGTTTCATCTTAAGTGAGTCTGAACTAATGCTATTTGTTTCCCCTGAATCTCTTTTTTTTTTGAAGCCTACTACTGTTGATTATATTGCTAGAGACACTGGAAATTGCAGCCCACGTTACATGAGGTGCACAATCCATCAGGTAAGAAACTATGAAACGGGGGATGTCTTGAGCTAAATGTTACTCTTTGTGTGTTTTAATCTGAATGATACCTTGCTTTGTTTCCTCAATAGATCCCATGTACTGTTGATCTTCTTTCTACATCTGGTATGCAACTGGCGTTAATTATCCAACCGTTGGCGCTTTCTCATCCGTCTGAAGAGCCTGTCCAAGTAAGATCGAACTGTTCCCATACTCAGACTTTTCTGATCACTTAAGGCATTAGCATTTTGACGTTCATGGATTGCACTGTTTATATTTATTGTGTTCTCATGCGTGTATGAACCTATGTTATTGAGCAGGTTGTGGACTTTGGTGAGAGTGGCCCTGTTAGATGCTCACGTTGTAAGGGATACATCAATCCTTTCATGAAGTTCGTTGACCAAGGAAGGAAGTTCATTTGTAACTTGTGCGGTAAATATTACTTACTGTTCCCATAAATAAAGTCCATCGATAATAAGTTACTCCTATATCAACTGCAATAGTGAGTTACGAGAAAACTAAAAATATTCCACAGTAGAATTATACTGTCTTACCTTACTGAGTTAAAAGTAATATTATGTGAAATTTGATTTCACCTCGAAAATCTAGTCAAGGAAGATGCAACTACAGTATTAAGAGAAGCGGCTCCCTATAAATTGTTATCATCTTAATCATTTTGTTTTTGTCAACCATCATAACCAAGTAGGACCTCAATAATTTGGAATGTCTTTGTGATCCATTTTCTAATTATTTTGCACAGGATACACTGATGAGACTCCCCGTGACTATCAGTGTAATCTGGGTCCAGATGGTAAACGTAGGGATGCGGATGAAAGGCCTGAACTGTGTAGGGGAACTGTTGACTTTGTTGCTACCAAAGAATATATGGTTAGTTTGTCAACTTTTCTGATTATTTTGGGGACTTACTTTAGTAAGGCAGAATATGTGCTTTCTCTGTTTTGCAATACCTCTTACTACTAGTGTTAATGAACAAAAGTTAAAAAGTAAAAAGGTACCTATAAAATAAGGTTTGCTTTCTAGCCAAGAGTTTTGAGTTTTCTGTGTTGGAAGAGGATACTAATATGATGATCAGATCTGTTTGTTGATGCGAAGAAAGCTACTTGATTCATTGGAACCAGATGGAGATAACAATCAATATCTATTTTACAGGTACGAGATCCAATGCCAGCTGTGTATTTCTTCCTCATTGATGTATCAATGAATGCGATTCAAACAGGTGCAACTGCAGCTGCTTGCAGTGCAATCCAGCAAGTCCTCTCAGACCTTCCTGTAAGTTTTCTCGTTCTATCCAATTATATACACATGTACCGGACATTGTACACCTGACTACTGTTGGGTGGTACTCAATTAAGTGTCCCTGTTGGAGAATGTTTTAGGGATCCTTATTTAGTATTGTATTAACTCTCTATTTAATGATCTCTTCCTAAAGTAATTCTGTTATATCCGAAATCGTAGACCATTTTATTTCACTATAAACAAAGTACTGATAGGAGGATCATAGAGAAAATAACACCCAAAAATATTGGAAAACATCCCATATCCAAACTATGTCCCATAATACCTGACTTGTTGATGTGGATAGTTTTTTTTTTGGTTGCTGATGTGGCATATACTTGATGAGCTCATGTACCACGTGAAAAATGAGCTGGGAAATTGGGCTAGGCTATGGTCACTAGAGTAATGCTTTTTAGTAGACATTCTTTGAAAACGTTGTTGTTCGTTTTTAACAAAGTCGTGTAATCATTTTGCAGGAAGGGCCTAGGACATTTGTTGGAATTGCCACATTTGACTCAACAATACACTTTTATAATTTGAAGCGTGCACTGCAACAGGTGATTTGTTACATTAGTTATTTTTGTTTCTTTTGCTATACTATTTTAAGGGGAATTGTAGTTTGTCTTTATCTGCCTTCTGCCTTCAGTATCATAGATTTTAAAGGTGTTATCGTGCTGCAAATAGCTTTTCTGTATCACTTGGCTGAATAAAATTTAGACTGTTTAAATTTCTTCACTTGAAAGCCACTCGTCAATGCAATAAGCATGATGACGAACAACCTATATTGTTTTAAATATGGGAAAAGTTCATTTTATATCTTCTTCTGTTGCTATAATTGTAAGAATCTGTACGCTCTCTATTTCTTGTTAGAGTTTTTTTATATTGTTAATTCCGTTGTGATTTTGATTGCTCTTCTTATGTTCTGTGCAGCCGTTGATGCTCATTGTTCCTGATGTTCAAGATGTTTATACGCCTTTAGAAACAGATGTCATTGTTCAGTTATCTGAGGTAAGCTCTTGACGACTTGCTTCGTTTTTTACGGACATTGGTTATCCTTGCGTCTTCTTACTCTCTCTGTTAACTTTATTCTGTTGGAATTCAGTGTCGTCAACACCTAGAGATTTTGCTGGAAAGTATCCCAACAATGTTTAAGGAAAGTAAGAGTCCTGAATCTGCTTTTGGTGCAGCAGTTAAGGTATGTTATTTCCAAACGTAAATGCTCAGATAGAAGTTGGATGCAGTTAGGTGATAGGCATAGTTTTACGAGTTGGCTGATTGGTAAGCGTAAACAAAATATCTGAGTCAATAATTGTGGGAAAATGATTGAATTGCACAATGGGCTGGGGATGTAACAAAGTGCATATTAGGTGTATTTTTCTTCTTATGCCATTGGCTCATGTATCTACAACTTTCTTTTCCTCCTAGGCTGCATTCTTAGCGATGAAGAGCACTGGAGGAAAGCTCATGGTGTTTCAATCAGGTATGCTTTTGGATCAGTGCTTTTGATTCCAGTCACTTGTAATCAAACTCTGTATCAACCTATTGTATGTTTCTCTTTTAGTACCGGTTCATTCTTCTTCGTTTAGTACCTGTGTAACTTAACTGATTAGATAATCATCTCCTCCACAGTTTTGCCCTCTGTTGGCATTGGAGCACTTTCTTCTAGAGAAGCCGATGGGAGGGCTAATGCCTCTGCGGATGAAAAGGTACACATGCATTTTTTTTGGTTTCTTATAGTGCGCTCTGAAGTAAATGTTTAGTTTTAATTCATTTCTTAGGGTATTCCCGGCTTGTTTTGTCTTAAAAAATTAATATCATCTGGTCCTGACATTGCTGTCACTATTGAAAGTAATTCTTCTTTAATATGATATCAGGAGGCCCATAAATTACTACAACCGGCAGACAAAACCTTAAGGACCATGGCTATTGAATTTGCTGAATACCAGGTACCAATAGATACGATGTGGGGAATTAACCAATTGTGTTTTGATCTCCATATCAGTTATTTACTATGTAGCAGTCTCTTAGTTGATGCAATATATTTTGCTTTCTAACGCATCCGTACATGCCACAGGTCTGTGTAGACTTATTTATCACAAGTCAGGCCTATGTTGACATGGCTTCAATTTCCGAAATTCCAAGAACTACCGGAGGACAGGTAGATTCAAATATTTATTTATCCTTCCTTTTGTTGCATCCATTTGCATAAATGGTGCTGTTTTTAAGCTCCTCGGCATATGGCATCACCCTCGTTAAGCTCCTTGTGCAATGGATTTTAAGCTCCTTGTTTTGTTTTTTTCTTGTATTTAACTTCCAATTGTACTTGGTTTCCAGGTTTATTGCTATTACCCTTTCTCAGCTCTTTCAGATCCACCCAAGCTCTACAACGATCTTAGATGGAATATCACTAGGCCTCAGGGTTTTGAGGCTGTTATGCGAGTTAGATGCAGTCAGGTAACACTTTTTTTCTTGGTAGATAGGTCTCTCCATATATCACTTTGCAAAATTCAACGTTAGGTTATATTGATGAATACAACAACTCCTGCCGATTATTGTAGGGTATTCAAGTGCAAGAATACTCAGGGAACTTCTGTAAACGCATACCAACTGACATTGATCTACCTGCGGTGGGTGCATCCTCCTTTAATTTGTTTTATTAGGTGTCTTCCGTGTCAAGAGGGAGACAAGCGCAAGTTTTGTATAATTTTGTTTCATTTTTAACGAACCTTGAGCCCTATGCAGATTGACTGTGACAAAGCTGTAATGGTGACATTAAAGCATGATGACAAACTGCAAGATGGAGCTGAATGTGGTTTTCAGGTTTACTTTGTCCTCATGTTAATTGGCCATGCAAAAATAATTTTCGTGCCGAATGTTGGTTCACCAGTTTTACTTCATGTTTACGTTTTTGTTTATGATTTTTTTTTTGGTGGTTTTCAGTGTGCTCTTCTGTATACGACCATAACTGGAGAAAGAAGAATTAGGGTTATTAACTTATCACTCCCTTGTACAAGCATGCTCAGCAACTTGTTCCGCTCAGCTGACCTAGATTCCCAATTTGCTTGTATGCTGAAACAAGGTAGGTGTCTTTGTTTTGTTTTTGTTTTTTTTTTCATGCTTCTGAATATAATTTGGTGTGATATATAATCTATTGGTGTTTCCTGTTTTACGTAGCGGCTAATGAGATCCCTACCAAGGCACCTTCGTTGGTAAAGGAACAAGCGATAAGTAGTTGCATCAGCACACTCTCTTCTTACCGTAAATTCTGTGCTACCGTTACATCAGCTGGACAGCTTATTCTTCCCGAAGCACTCAAGCTGCTGCCACTATATACTCTCGGTATGTCCTTGTCACTTAATAGTCCACTTTAGTTTGGTTTGCTCCTTGCACAAGACCTTTTCTATGCACTAATTACAAGATGTTTGCTTTGCATAAATGGCGTTTAGAGGTGTTGGCCCGTTTTGCTACTTTCCATGAGCGCTCGCATGACATGCTTTGATAAATTAATTTTGATACTTAAATCATTAAAAGATGTAAAATGCAACATAAGGCGTCGTAGAGCAGAACTGATGATGTAATTTATTTCTTTCAGCCTTGACCAAAGGTGTTGGATTACGGCCGGATGGGAGAATTGATGATCGATCATTTTGGATAAACCATGTGTCGTCATTAGCTACTCCTTTGGCAATTCCGCTAATTTGTCCAAGGATGATTGCTGTTCATGACCTTGATACAAAGGTATTGTGGAGGAGCTATATATATATATATTTTTGATGCTCACGTGTTTGTTAATACTCTTTCCCGATGATTTTTTCTCTTTAAATCTATCAGGATGATGAAGAAACTGTAGTTCCTCCTTCGATCCCATTGACAAGTGAACAGCTTCGCGACGATGGAGTCTATTTTCTCGAGAACGGTGACGATGCTTTGATATATGTTGGGGAGTCAGTAAACTCAGATATCCTGATGAAGCTCTTTAATGTTCCTTCAGCTGTTGACATTCCAAGTCAGGTATGACGATTCATCATCATCTTGATAGGATTCATCAGTTCATCTTTATTTATTATTGATAGAGGACCCTCTTTTCTGAGGATGGCGAAACCTGACTAACATGATGTTTTCCTTCACAGTATGTGCTGGAGAAGTTTGATAATCAGCTCTCAAAGAAGTTCAACGATGTGGTGAATGAGATAAGGAGGCAAAGAAGTTCTTACCTACGGTATCAAACATATATATATATCTTCTTTATTTAGTGGTTTCCGTTGTAACCTTTTAAAATTCCATTCATGTTTTTTTCTCTTTGCAGCATTAAACTGTGCAAGAGGGGAGATCCAACAGGTGAGTTGGCTTTCAAAGTTTACTCTTATGCATATCTAACTTTATGAAGACTGATCAGTTTTTGAACTCTGTTTTATCTCCTCAGGAATGTTGTTCTTGTCGTATATGGTGGAGGACAGGACAGCAGGTGGGCCCTCGTACATGGATTTTCTGGTTCAGGTTCACCGTCAAATCCAAGGCAAATTGAATTGACTAGTCTCTCATGTCTCCTCCGTTTCATGTCTTCAAAAGCTTTAGACTAGCAGCAGAGAAAAGAAAAAAAAGGAAAGACAATCTTGTTCCTTTGTATATACTTTTGGCTGGAAACTTCATTTTTATTCTTCAAGTTCCTTTGTGCTTGAGAAGTTATATATTCAATGGAAGATGGAAGAAGGGGGCGAGAGAGAGATGGAGGAGAGCATGTTTTTTTTGTGCCTTTATTTATAAAAAACAGTCTTTTTGGTACTTAGAGAAAGGTTATTTTAATTTTTGATAAAAAGGTTATTTTAATTAATATTTTTCGACAGTATTTTCCGGATGTATCCCTATTTTTTGCCTGCTATTTTTTCTGTTGCATTGCATCAACTTGAAAGAACAAAACATTTTGCACTCTATAGTCGACCGAAATAATAGACACTTCTCGGTTTGTTTAATTACTGGTTGCAACCAGATGGGGATCAGCAAAAAATCTGGATAAAAATTTGGACACATTCAGTATCAGTTTTCTTACAAGGTTTAACCAGCTGGTACATACATTATGGTATGTGTTCGTGTGACAATAACTCTCCTTTGGTTTGAATTAGAACAATCTTTTGATGTAAAAAAGAAAAGAAAAAACAAACTTCCTATTAATCCAACATAAATAAAAACTGGTCCATGAAGAAAGCTCATAAAATTTATGTCATTTAACTTATTTACAAGAAGAAGTTCTATCAATTCTTTTATAAATAGAGATGTTTCTTAATTGAGAAGAGAAACAACTCATACACACAAGACACCATCAACCATATGCCTTGTCACTACTAGCCATAATCTCATCAACAACAAGAATCTCCGAGTCCACTTCTTATTTTGGCTATTAATCTTAAATTGCATATTTGTTTTCTGCAAAACTCTTATTTTATTTATTCTCATCTTAAATTGTATATGATGTTGGTAATTTTCCCTTTCAACAGTAAGATAGTGGAAAATATATTATTTTAAACGACGAAAACATATTTGAAAGAATATTGTTGAGTTTGAGTGTGGAATTTTAACACAAAAATGTTATGTGAATGTAATGTAGACGAGTGCATAATGTTTTTGGAAGATTATTAAAATACTTAAAAGTTAAAATTGTCATATTTTTTGAAGACAAAAAGGATTAAAGGGAGTTTATTAAAAATACAGACTAACCTCTGCGTAGAGATACAGTCTACATATAGATTTTCTATCGAAAACAATAGTTTATATTCGTGTAATTAGTGAGAACCAAAATTTACCATATTTTTTTATAACTCGGAAGTATCCGGTGAGCCGAATCTAACCGACTAATCTTCTGGGAATCTGTCCACCGATGTCAGATAGATCCGGTTGTTCGCAATGGAAATTAGATATCTATATCGTATGGTCACATAAACGGATAAATCTGAGGTAATTAGGTTTCGAATCCGGGGTGCTTTGCTTAGAAACATTCTAATGGCACAAATTATTCCATTTAGGTCAATCAACCATGAACATGAACAAGCTTCTAAGAAGAGATTTTTTCTGGAGCAACTTTAACCAAAAAAAAATCTATTTTTATTTAGAAACTTTTTTAATCGTAGAGAAGATTGCAGTGTCCTTTGTAATGCCAAAAAACATTTCAATTGTCAAAATGTGTGGAATAAGATCATTCTGAAATTCATCATTGATTTTTCTTGTAGATGTATTTTTCAGATCACATTTTCCAACGGATTAGGTTGTTTCTCAAAAGAAAAAATTGGCTTTTTTGATGTAATGTATAAATATCGAATTTAATTTAATTGTTTTTAATAAACAAATATTGAATAAAAAAACTCTTACACGAAAAAACAGAAAACCCAGAAGTCAATGACGACATCTAGGAGTGAGTAGTGACAGATCAAAAAAAAAAAACACAGATCTCTCATTCCACTTTGCACAAAACCCTAAGACAAGACGAGAGATCCCTCCCACCCAACCCAACTATGTCGGAGGACAAGAACTCGAAGCACAACAGACACCACCGCTCCACCCTCTTCGATTCCATGTACCCACTCGTCGCGCTAACCCTCGCACTCGTCGCCTGCGTCGAGCTCTGCGACGCCGCCACCGTAGTAGACGTCTACCGCCTCATCCAGTACGACATCTCCGGCGCTCCTTTCGGCTCTCGTTTCTCCTCCCTCAACCACCACGCCGCCTCCCTCAGCTTCCACCCCGGCGCCGATCTATCCCGCTCCGTCCTCATCCTCCCGCTCCGTGACCTCGATCTCGCCTTCCTCCAAGGTTGTGCCTTCGATTTTGAGTTTTGAACTGTTTTATTTTTTTGTTTCCTTACGGTGTGAAGATTGATTGGCAGATTACATCTCGCAGAAGCAGTCTCTTGGAGGATTGTTGATTTTGCTTCCCCAGATGTTTAGACCTGGTGGAAATGTGATCTCTGAAACCCTAGGGCTTAGGAGGTTACTAGGACAGCTTGAGAAGTTGCTTATTCATAGCAACATCCCTGTGAGTGTGTTTTGTCTCATTATTGTATTCATAGCAACTCTTTTTTATTTTCTATTGGTAATTTATGGTTTGTTTATTCTTGCAGTTTCCTGTGTACTTCGCCTTTGAGAATGAAGAGACTGATGCTATGTTGGCTGATGTCAAGAAAAATGATGCTCTTGGTCAGCAAGCTACTGCTACCACTGGCGGGTTAGTCAAATATCATGAGATGCTGTTGTGATATAAACAATTTTGTTATAAGCTAAGTAGAATAATATTGATGATATGTGACGTCAAGATTGGGGAAGCTATGTATTAAACTCATAGTCTTGACTATATATGGTAGCTGCTGGAAGTTATATTGAATGGTTTATCTATATTTGTATATGCTCATTCTTTCTACAATATTGTTCATTTCTAAGGATTGCTTTTTTATTTTTAATTTTTATGAACGAATCCAAGGGATGCTTTTTTGATGAACTTTTACTTTAGTGTGTGTACGTTAACCATTTCTTTCCGTTACTATTGTCAGATATAAACTAGTTATCTCCGTATCAGAGCCTAGGAAAATTGCATCTCCCACCATCACAAACATTCAGGTAACTCATGGAATTTTATTTAATTCTGATAAATGTCGTTACTAGCTTTGATATCTATGATAAGTAGCATAGTCTTCTCTGTCGAATCTTAAATTATTAGCTAATTCAATTTTTGGGAACCTTGGATAAGTATGGTTACTTAGCATGACAGTCTTGTAGACACCACAATTGTTAAAGTCTGGTTTGTAGTAGCTTGCATTTGTGCATCCTACAGTCCAGTTTCCCTGCAAGGAAGTAATTTTCTAAGTATAGGACCAGTTAAGCTCTTCCATTATCTCAGCAACTAGGGATTTGGTGTACACTTTCCTAATGTTTAGTGTTATTGAATCTAGGTTGAACATTATTAATGTATCCTATTTTTATTTTCCTGCTCCTTGTTAGTTACTGATGTGGATATGTGGTCTCGCTGACTCTCGCTATTGTACTGGTTAAACTTTCGATGGTTGACATACAGAAGGCCTGAGAGGATTTGGTTTGTGTGTAGGGATGGCTTCCAGGATCAAGAGCAGAAGGAGATTCCAACCAACTTCCAACAATTGCTGTTGTAGCATCCTATGATACCTTCGGAGCAGCTCCTGTATGTAATGAGTAGTAGATATCTTTAATACTCTGGTAGTATGTACCTGACTAACTTGTATTTGTAGGCACTATCAGTTGGAAGTGATAGCAATGGGAGTGGGGTGGTGGCGCTTCTTGAAGTAGCTAGACTGTTTTCCACTCTTTACTCAAATCCCAAGACAAGAGGAAGATACAATTTACTTTTTGCACTGACATCTGGTGGACCCTACAACTACGAAGGAACTCAGAAGGTACAAGACCTTACTTCCTGATTACTACTAAAACCATATCCTTTGTGCATTTTTTGTTTGTTTGTTACATTTGCAAACGTGTTGGTATTCGTCATTAAGTATCGTATCTTTTGCAGTGGCTGAAAAGCCTTGATCAGAGGATGCGTGAGAGCATTGATTATGCCATTTGCTTGAACAGTGTTGGTTCTTGGGACAATGAATTACTGGTTCACGTGTCAAAGCCTCCGGAGAACGCCTATATAAAACAAATCTTTGAGGTAAAAAAAAGATAGTGTATGCATCGTTCAGTGAGTAGCTATCATGGTTCATTGGTTAACGAATGCATCTCTACAGGGCTTCTCTAATGTGGCAGAAGACTTGGGTTTTCAAGTTTCCCTGAAGCACAAGAAGATTAATATCTCTAATTCACGAGTGAGTCGATACTTTAACTTTTTGAATGATACAAACTAGACTTGATATGCAATGGAGCTGACTATTAAAACTTAAAAGTATTTCTTAGTTCACATGCTCGTCTTCATCTTGATTCCGGTAATAATAGATATCCAACTGACTGTTAGAACTGTTCTGAAATTTGGATAGTCATTATGTTTTGCTTCATTAAACTCGTCTTATCCAGTAATTAAGATTTTTCAATACTTACTTCAGTGATCTTCTCATGTTGGGGTTACTTGAGATATTCACACTGTACTCTCTCTCCGGCAATTATATTTTCACTGATCAATACATAGACACACTCTGATAGTGTGTACGCTGCTGATTGTTTAGGTTGCTTGGGAGCATGAACAATTTTCAAGACTCAGAGTAACAGCAGCCACTGTATCCGGACTTTCGGCTCCACCCGAGTTACTGGAAAGTGCTGGAAGTTTGTCTGATACGAGGTAGGCTTTACAAAACTAATCATTTGTTTTGTTGAGTCTGATGAACTATTTCAACGTATTCTTTCCTGTTTCAGTAATTGTCGTTATCCTTCAGACTAACGTCGATGCTTTTTTTTTCTGCAGGCAACATGTGAATGAGGATGCTATCATTAAGGGTGTCAAGTTAGTGGCTGAAAGCCTTGCGGTGAGACAACTCAGCTCAAGTATACTTGTCGTTGATTTCATTAGAGAGAAACCGTGTTCAAATTCTTAAAAAACGTTACATTTGGTGATATAGGCTGACTTGAAATGTTTTCTTGGTTTCCGCAGAGGCATATCTATGGTCACCAAGGAAAAGACATACAGATTTTTGCAGATAATAGTAGTTTGGCTGTAAATCCGTTTTATGTGAGATCGTGGTTGGACAGTTTGTCACAAACTCCTCGGGTGGCACCATTTCTCTCAAAGAATGAACCACTAATAATGGCTCTGAAGAAGGTATGTGTTATCTACTTTTATGTCCACATGAGGTTATGACAATGTGGTGTTAAGTAGGTGATATACCTCTTGACAGGAACTAGAGGATTATACCGCTGAAGTGAGTATCCAACAAGAATCTTTAGATGGAATTTTCACCTTTTACGACTCAACAAAGGCTAGCCTTAACATATACCAGGTAGGACTCTCTCATCATAACATTATTCTAACTCAATTTTTTTCTCGAGCTAATTGTTTGTTCGGTTGTAGGTGGCGAGTGTAACATTCGACTTGCTCTTGCTTCTGGTGTTAGGATCATACTTGATAATGCTTTTCAGTTTCCTCGTCATCACAACTCGGGTAATTATAGAAACCGATTTTGATCTACTAATACATATATAGAGGTAGGTAGTGTTTAATGGAGAGTCGTTTGAAAAATGATGACAGGGTCTGGATGACTTGATAAGCATATTCCGCCGGCCTCCTTCCCGGAAAATGAAAATGGCCTGATCGTCCACTTTATATTCTTCTCATCTCTTTCTCATTTGGGCCATTCACTCTCGGATTTGTTACAAGTTGAATCTTGAAAGAATTCACAAATAGAAGAGCAAAAGAAAAATGAGAATGTCTTGGCTTCTCTTCGACCTTTTGTTTTGCTGTATTCCTTTCTTGATCGAGCTGTTATCGCTTCTTATTATTAACGTTGTAGTTTTCGTTTAATTTCTTTTGGTTAAAATTAGTATTGTCCTTTTTTTATGCCAACAGATTTGCACCACCACAACATAGTAAGCAAATGCAAGGCGTCTCAACAATCGAAAAGGGCTCTCTTTAGTTGATCGCTTTCAAAAAGGCAACGAAGAGATTTATACTAAGAACCTTCTTATAGAGAGTTCAAATCTATGCTAATAATGCCCTTATGATTTTAAGTTCAAATTCTATGTTAATGCCCTTATGATTTTAAGTTCAAATTCTATGTTTGCCCCTGATTAACTTTCTGTCTCGCTCTGCCACTGGATTGCAACGCAGCAGATAACCAGGTTAGTATAACGTTGCATTTATGGGAGATTGAAAGGGCTTGTTTGATGAGTTAAATCAGTTCGAAACTGAACAAACCATCAAAAATGTCTTTACCGCAGAGGCTTTCTTTGTGTTGCATGATATATTGGAAGGCTCAAGACATAGAAATTACACTTTTCATCGTGTATCTAGGGACTGTCTTAATGTTGTTGATGTGCTTGCTACACAGGCAAAACTTAGCAATAGGCATGGACAAAAAAACTAGAATCGAAGAATCGAACAGAATCGAACGGAAATACCCAAAATCGGAATTGTATTGAAACTAATGATTTCTATATATCTATATATGAAATAACCGAATCGAACGAAGAACCAAATAGATATCCGAATATACAAAAACACTAATTATATATACATATAACATAAAAAAAAATATATATCTAGTTTAAAAATCTATTAAAAGTATCTGAAAAAAATTAAAGAAACAAATTACTATAAAGTATCCGAAAGTATCAGAAAGTATTCGGATAATCTTTTTTATATGAAATATTCAGAGTAATCCAAAATATTCAAAATTTTTTATCTTAGTTATCTTAGTTATTCTATATTTTACCCAAAATATTTGATATTTAAGTCAAATTACAGAACTAGAACCAGAACTAAATGAGAATCAATTTCAGGATATTTTTGGCTTCTAATTTTACTATCCGAACCAAACCAAACTAAAAGTAGACTACCCTATATAGTGTCCAGGTTCTTAGCAAGAAGTAATAAGTTGTAACTTGGTTGTACTTTAGTTATTAAAAAAAAAGTTGACAAAAAAAAGCTGCACAAAATTCTAGATGTTGTCAATATTTCAACTTAAAATAAATTGCACAAGATCCAAAATACAAGAGAAGAGAACCCTATTATTGGGTTTATCAGAGACCATATATCAAACCTTATCCAGCTGGATCTCTTAAATTATTGAACATAAGGATAAACAAACTTAACATAGTTTCTCAAGCAGATTTACTTGAACTGACATTAACAACCTTTATATCTTTGATTAGTTGTCTTGGGGCTCTGCGTCATCCGCCGCTTTCACTGACTTGGACACGTATGTAACCGGTTTTTTTTGGTTCTCATTTACTGTCAAGTTAAATATCTCTGGCCTTGAGTAATGTCCGACCACATCGAAGTATAACTTGGCACGTGCGATATCACCAAGATCTAGATGAGAAAAAGAAACAGGGTTTATAGAAATGATTAAGTAAAAAAAGTTTTCATAAATTATCTGTACTGAAGCCTCTAATTAAGATGAAGATCAAATACCAAGATCAGCAGTGATGAGACCCTCTGATTCAAAGTTTGGTCCGGCGAGTATCTTTCCCAATGGTGAAATAATGACACTACCGCCCTGGGAGACAATAGTGTCTTGGTGTTCACCGTCGTACATGCCGGAGCTTGGGTCGGTGAACAAGTAATCAGCATGGTCAGGGAAATCTTTACGCACAGAGAACTGGCAAGCCGACAATACGAAACATCCACCCTCTATGGCAATGTGCATCATCGACGATTGCCAATTCTTGGTACCGTCAGCAGTAGGTGCACAGTATAATTCAATTCCTGCAGCAGCAGCCCAAAAATTAAACTGTTAAAAGGAACCTTGCATTAAAAGTCAAGAAAGGGCAATGATACTAGGAGTCTTACCTTTCCCGTACAAGGCAGTTCTGAAGAGAGGCATCCTATTTTCCCAGCAAATAGCAGCACCGAGTTTGCCAAGGGGGGTGTCGTAGACAGGGATGGTTGATCCATCCCCGCAACCCCATATGCAACGTTCCAGAGATGTGGGCATGACTTTACGGTGCTTGCCCAAGAAGCGACCTTCGGAACTGAAGAAAAGGGCTGTGCAGTAGAGTGTATACCCATCCTTCTCTATCGCTCCCATCACCAGGTACACTTTGTGTTTCCTTGCCATCTCCGCCAGCTTGTCTACCTCAGGGCCTTTAGATTCATTTCAAAACCAAACACATGTGCAAAAAAGAGTTATTGACAACCCAACCATGTTCTCAGTTTGAACTATATGTCTCACTCCATTTACCACTTTTGCAAATAAAAGCTAACATTTGGTTTACTCATTTTTCACACCATCCACCATTAATTTAATCAGACACTTGTTCCAAAAAAATAAATCCAATTTTTTTATAAGCAGAAATATACTAATTATTTTTATACAATAATTAAAGATCTACCATATCAATTAATACTACTATTAAAAATTCGAGATTCAAATATTTAATTTTCAGGAACGTATCCGTAAGCATATAATACAAGGAACATGATGTAAACTTTGGAAAACTGAAAGAAATTATCATCCAAAGATTGGAACTTTACCGGGAACCGCGATGGCAGAAGCATGATATTTGCGGAAAGAGTCACCACCATCTTCGTTATGAACACCAACCGCTATGCCAAACCTATATCCACGAGGATAGCCACCGATATACCCCTCGGGGAACAGCACCAGCTGCGCTCCATCACTGGCCGCCTGTGCAATAAACTCCCCCGCCTTTTCTGCAAACTCAAGTAAACCATTTTGATATATAATCAGTTTAACAGATCCGCGGTGGGCTTGCAGGACACTCTCGGAGAAAGAAGAAAAGGTGAGTTACCTATAGTTTTGGGAGTATCATTGTAGACGGTGGAGGCCTGGACGATGGTAGCTCGAACGATGGTAGATGGCATGTCGCTAAAAGTAGGAGTAGTGCCTTTGAGAGCTTTTGACATATCTTCAGTACTAGACATATTTACTTGACTTCTGTTACTTTGTAGGTTGGTGATATGATTGAGTTGAGATAGGCCACACATTATATAGACTTTTTTGTGTTATCTTTTACCAAGTGGTCAAATATTAAAGATATGAAAGATTTACTCGATATAGCATATAGCACTCAGGAAGTCTCCTCCGCTGGACAGCCGTGCACGTAATTAATTTATTAAGAAATACAATGCAAATTGCTCAGCACATTATTTGCAAAGCTATCTTTTTTAACTTTGTTTTGTTTATGTGTTCTGCAAACATTTTCACTAAAAAGATAACATACCATACTAATAATTGTGATATGGTTTATGGTTAACTTTGATATATAAATTTTTATTTATGTAAATATCTATTTATGGTTAGAGTTTAGAAATATGATAATAACTCATATATCATAATTGCATTAATAAATCAAATATAGGACACCAAAAATAATGTAACTATTTCACAAGATGTTAAGAATACAATTTTAATTATATTCTTCATAACTTATGCATTTTCCTTAATTATATATTTCAAAACTTATGCATTTTCCTTAATTATGTATTTCAAAACTTGGTACCATCATTTTTTTGTCAGCCAGGGTACGATCCATTATTTTCTTTTATACATAAAATTTTCTTAATATTGTTCCAATTTAATTTTTATAGTTATACATTTTTGTAACCAATTTTTTTATTAATTTTATACAATTTTTTTTTATATATTTCAATCAAAACAAGACATGACATGAAGATAATCGTGATGAACATTACATTTATGTATTTGTATTTATGGTAAATTTTGAAATATCGTGATAATTCATATATCATCATTCTGAAAATATAATTTAGTTATAATTTTCCTAACTTTATGCAATTTTATATTTCTTAATTATATATTTTGAATTTTAATACAATTATACTTTTTAGTATATACAAATTTCCAGAATACTATTCCAATTTATTTTTTAATAATTATACATTTTGTAACCAAAATTATTCTTAATTTATACAACTTGGTTTAAGGGAGAATTTGTGAAATAACCAAAAATTTAGAATTTTAGAGAGAGGATAGAGAGAGATAGGAAGAGAGAGAGAGAAATGGGTTTTGGTTACTTTCTTAATTTAAGTTTCTTTTGTTTGGTTATAAAATGCAATTTCTCTTGATTTAATTTATTTCAACCAAAGTAACAAGATAAAGTTTTCTCCAAAATAATAGTTTATATATTAAATGTAAATAAAAAACTTCATACTTTAATTATTTGTGAAAATGTTCATCTAAAATAAGGTAAACATGATTAATGGTAGTAAAAGTGAGTTAAAAATAAAAAATTTCCTAATTGGTAAAATAAAAATTAAATTAAATTTTATCAAAGAAATAATAATTTCTAGTTTTATTTTTTAACTATAAAAATATTAATTTTATAAAATAAATATTTCTGTGAATAGTGCAATAAACCACCTACTGACTTATTATCTCCTTAAATAAATTGTTGATGAAACAACAGTTAGAAGAAAATGTTTAAATTATTTTGTGCTTCGTGTACAAAGATCCCACATTTGTGTTAGGTTTATGTAGGTCCAAATTGATTGGTCAGAAAGAATCTCAAAGAATAGAAAAATGAATGTATGGACTCAAATCCAAATAACAAAGTGTATAGAAGACTTTACACTTATATGTCAAATTTTAATTTCAAAATCTAATCCTAAAATACAAATATTTTTGAGCATAGGTTACTAAATTCTAATCAACAGATAATCATGACTTGCAATTGATATTCACTTACATCGACACAGAACTATATAATTCAACCCTTAAAATTTGATTAAAATATACATAAGTGTAACTCTATTATTTAAAATTTTGGTGTTACTGCTTGGACAGACAATGGAAATTAAATGCTATATTATTTTACATGCCAGAAATTTAAAACAAATTATAAAAATTTGATTACAATGATCAAGAAAACTCCAATCAAGACCAATTTTTATTAAGTGACTGCTAATGAGATTGCCAGAGACATTGCCAAGAGTATGCTGAGAGATGGTCGGTTTCAATCATACCTTTCCATGGGTGGTCCTGCTTGGCTTCATGATCTGATTGCAAGAGAAACAACGAGAAGCAATTATTGATTCTTACTTTTGAATGCTATTGTTTTGTTTTTCCCCTTATGCTATAAGGCTTTGTTACACCTGAAGTTCACTATTTCTTGATCAATTTAGACGTTAAAAAAACAATTTTTACAAATACTTGTTTTTGGTTGTTTTACTGCGTTTTGATTTTTTCAGACCATATTAATTTTTGTTTAAATAATAAAATAAATTTTTGATGTTAGGAAAACTGTTTGGTGATATTGATGTGATTATGATGTGTCTAATGAATTATTAAAATTATAAGTGATGTGAGTCATCGAAACTAGGAAACAAAATTGTAAAAACCATTATGTAACTAAAAAACTATTTATTATAAAAAAGTAAGACACTGTTATTAAACAAAGATACAAGTAGCACTTTCTATCAAGATTCATTAGTTTTGTACTTCCATCTTATAAAATTGCAATATTTTCATACCTTTTACGGTGGAAATTGAAGGTGTGATTAGTAGTTGATGTAGGTGATTTCTACGGTTCCATTTATTTCTAAAACAATAAAATTAGAGCAATCAAGTTTTAATTTATTTTCTAAATTATAGCTTTTTAAATAACCTACAGGTGTACAAGTGTTTTGAAGAGCCAAATATCTAAAACAATTTTTAGTGTTTTTCATAAAACTCTATACCAATAAAATCTAAAGTTACAGTAAAAAATCTACAGATTTTTTCTACAGCAATAATTTTAAGACTACATCAATTACCAATTGGACCTGAGTTTCATAAAAATAATTGGTGTGTAAGAGATAGTTGATCATATTTTTTTCTCCTTCTCGTCTTAACAGTGTTATTGTATTTTACATGGTATAATGCCTAGATTTGTTTAGTATAGTTGAAAGCTCGAATAATCAAGACAGTCAATTTACTATTTTTATTGTTTTGGTAGGTTTGGATTTTCTTTGTGATGTGCAATATTTGTTTTATTCCGACTATAAAATTTATAGATATTTTGTTACTCCAAATTCTACTCATTTCGATCTCTCTCATATTAAAGCTGAGAAGTGAGAATAGGAAATTGAGTTTCATAAAATAATTGATGAATAAGAGTAGTTGATCATATTTTTTTCTCCTTCTCATCTTAAAAGTGTTATTGTATTTTACATTGTATAATGCCTAGATTTGTTTAGTATAGTTGAAAGCTCCAATAATAAAGACAGTCTTGTTTTTTTGTGCAATCCAATAATCAAGCTCGAATAATCGAGCTCCGATAATCAGTTGAAAGCTCCAATAATCAAAGACAGTCGATTTACTAAGTAACTTTCTCCGTCTTTTAAATAGTAATTTTAGAAAAATCTATTTATTCTAAATTATATGACGTTTTCGATTTTCTATATAAAATTTATTAATAATTAATATTGTATGACCAATAATAATATATTTTGGTTACTTTATTTTTTTTGTTTTCTTTGTTTTCTATGTACTTGCTGTCAAAAATTAAAATTGGTATAAATTTTACATTTTGTCAAAAAAACATAAGTTATCAGGAAAATAAATAGTAATATATAATTTTATGTAGTTATTTTAATTTTGTAAAATAATTTAGATCATTTTTATCTATTTTCACTATTTAAATGTATGTTTTGGACAAGTAGATTCATTTATTGTAAATACACTTGATGAAATTTTATTATACTTGATATGCTAAATCTGTAATACTTGATCCATTACTTCTTTACTGTCGACCGCATATTTTATAGATGAACCATTAATACGTACATAATGATCCAGACTGGATCTTAGCCAAAACATTTCTGTTGACAATTATTTAAATGATTTGTAGGACCACTATGAAAATGATTTTCTTTGTTCTGTATTTTAACCAATAACTTTCAAATATTGAATTTATAAAATAATTAGTTTTGATAAAAGAGAGACGAAGTTATACGAAACTGACCCTCAATTTAGATAAAGAAGAATTTTTGTAATAACAAAAATGATAAAACTATAAAATTTAACCATAATCATTTAAAAAAACTAAAATTAAGAAATTAACAAAGTCTCCCTTCTGTCTTTTCCTTCATATATCTTTCTAGTATACGGTTAGTTTTTAAATTTAAGATTTTTTTGATTATTTCACCAATTCACTCATAAAACTTAGCATATCGTACATAGAAAAAAGTGATGTAAAGAAAGCACATAGAAAAAAATATAAATAATATAATATAAGTAAAAAACAACTAGATTTCAAAACTTAAACTAAACGTTACAGAATATTCGACAAAAGACAAAATAAACAAAAGGAGTGACTGAGAAGTCAATGTAAAAACACGTGAGCATTATTGCATAACACGCGTCGAATATATCCACGCAATTTCCCACCGCTGACACATGGACCACCACCATTAGGAATGATAATATAGGAGTTGGACCGCTGGCCTGGTTCGTAAAAACCTGCTGTAAAGTGGAATTGGGACGGTTTTAATAAGCCCAAAAAGGGGCTTTGCGGGATGGGACTGTGTGGGATTGGGCCGAATGCGGGATGTACCACATGTTGACTTGCGGAAAATTGAAGATCCGTAAGTATTCACCTGAAAAACGAAAGAGGGAGAGAGAGAGAGAGAGAGAGAGAGAGAAGGCGATTCGACCTTAGATGTTCGCTAACAACCTATGGAGGTTCGGTGGTGGCGATTTGAGGATCGATGATGCTTCCGGTCTCTCATGTGTCTTCTATCTCCAATGGAGCTTCTTTAAACCACCGAGAAAAATTTGGGAACTCACTTTCCACCACCGGCGATGGGTTCTTCAGCGTTGACTGCATGCATGTCACAGGGAAAAAAAAACAATCATGAGTTGTTGTCGAGTTATATTTTCTAAGGTCTAACACTCTAAATCATTATTTCAGGTGGGTTATCTTCTTCTTCTGGAACTTCTCTGCTTCGATACACCACCGGAGATTCTATTCTTTTTAGATTCACCACCTGAGCTTTTATTCTTCTAAGATCCATCGCTGAAGCTTCTCTTTTGCGACATGCATGGTCATCTTCTTCTCATTTTCTCCATTTCTCCTATTTAGTTGTTTGCTTTGTCTCTGATATAGTTTTATTGCTTGTGATTTTTGCTGTTTAGCTTAGTTTGATGTTATGTGAATATGTTATGTCTATGTCTCAGTTAGCTACTTAGCTTAGTTAGTTGTTGTTTGAAATTGTGAATGTATTCCTGCCTCTGTCTCAGTTAGTTTAGTTAATTTTTTTAAATTGTGAATGTGTCTATTGAACTCGCTACAAAATTTAGACAAGATTAGATCCATGTTAGATCTATGATTGTATGTGTGTTGATGTCACAAAATTGATGTCAGGTTCTAATTTCCCGACTTCAAACTTGTATTTCTATCAAGTTTGGAAGATGCATGAATGGCTTCAAATAAATGAGGACACCAAAGATGAGATTGTCAGAAAGAAGGTGTCACCGATAAAAGAGAAGTTCGATAAGTATTGGGATGAAGTAGTGGTGTTTCTGTAATGGCAGCAGTCTTTGATCTACGTTTTAAGCTTTCAACTTTCGAATGTTTTTTAGAGAAGCTTGACACACGTGATGTGAAGTTGAATAACTTGCGCCAAAAGCTGAGTATCCTGTTCTAGTCTTACAACAAAAAATCCAAGGCTAATTCACGTTCTACAGAGCCACGTGAGACGGTTCCACAAAACGTGTCTGCTGCAAGATAAATGGGAATTTTTGGGAACTACCAAGTTAGTCTTTTTGAATTTTTAACATTCTGTTTCCTTTTTAAATTATTTCTTTTTTTTTTTCTAAAACTCAATAGAATTTCTTTTGTATTTTGCAAAGTTAGTGTGGAAAGACAGCTCTAGAAGCTTATCTTGATGAATCTCCTTTGGACATTGATAATTTCAGGAGCTTGGACATTCCCCAATTCTGAAAAGATAATAATCATCGGTATAGTGATTCAGTTGACATTGCTTGTGATCTGCTTAGTATTTCTATCACAACAATGGTTTCGGAGTCCTCCTTTAGTATTGGGGCACATGTTCTTAACAAATATAGAAGCCGTCTATTTCCAAAAAATATGCAAGCTCTAATATGCATTAGGAATTAGATCAAGGGATGCGAAGCTTATGAACATGGTAAATAACTCACATTATAATTTATTGGGTAGTACCATTATCCTTAATCCTAATTAGTTTTTTTTTTAATTCACAAAAGATGAAATCGATCCTGAAGAGGAGACATTACTATCTTTTGAGTCCATTGCCAAAACGGAAGCTGAAGATGCAGAAGTTTGATATGTTTTCTTGATTTTGTGTTTTGACAAGCTGAGATTTTATGTTTAAGTTGCTTGGTTTTATTTTTGGTACTATGATTTGGTGTTTTCCTTTATTACAATTTGTGATTTCTTGATTATTTTTGTTTTCAGTACTATGTGACCCGTTAAACAACGAACCTGCTGCGACCCGTTAGAAGATAAACCCGCTGCGGTAAGAAATGAGACGGGTCGGCTGTTTGCCATTCCTAACTACCGTCCATAGACGAAGCAATTTAGCAAAAATCAAATCTAGGATAAGCAAAGCAGCTCTATTTTAATTTCTTTTTTATTACATTGTTGGTATCACTAATCGTGTTTACCTACCATCTTCAAAAAATATCTTTCCACTAAGGAGGCAAAATATTTTTAAACTTTTGCTTTATAGATATATAAATATAAATAATGATATAAAAATTATTATTTATAGTTTTCGAATTATAACTTTTCAAATTAAAAATTTTTGAATTAACTTTTACGCAGAAGTTTTTAGAAATTCGAAAAATTATTTTTGAAACTATTAATTTTTTATAGAAATTAAGTATTTATTTAATATATTTATTAAAATCCTAAATCTCACAATTTAAAACTTCAACCCTTAAATCTAAACCCTAAATTTAGATTAGTCAACCCTAGAATTATAAATATCTATTTATTTCTTAAAAATAAAGTTAAATGTATCCAAATTTAATATGAAAAACGGTATTAGAAATGCGGTATTTTTAGCAATTTTTTCTTCATTTTCTCCCAAAATCATTGGCTGCTTTCTCCCATTGAGATTTTAGCGAGGGCCTAGGAATCTCTGATTCATGACTCATACCATAACGAACAATTTTTTTTTGTTTTTTGAATGAATTACAAATTTATTCAACCAAAAAAAATCATGCTTCTGAAAATGCTTCAATTTTAAAAAAATCTTTATGATTTACATATGTAGATATAAAATTTGTGATCTTCATCTCCTAGTTGCTAGAAGCCAACCACACAGTGGCGGAACTACACCTAAGGTAGGAGGGGCAACTGCCCCACATGAATTTTCCAAATCAATGTATTTTTTACTGATTTTTATAATGCCCCGATTGATAATTCAAAATTATAGAAGTATTAAACTGTATTTTACATTTCTACTCCGGATAACAAATATCTCTAGTCCGCCACTGCAACCACATACTTGATGCATCATTGTATCTCTTATCCCCTGCTTCTTGAAAACAAACAGTTCGATTTCGAATGTTTCTGTTAATCATTTTTGCTAGAATGTGATGTAAAATTGCACGTTGCCCATATTTTTTTGCATTTCTGTTTCTCCAGAATGAATAGACAGTTCTCATGTTTATCAGGTTCCCCATGACGAACAATTTCCCAACGATTTATTAGGTTCCATAGTTCAATGGATAAAGTGAGACTGGTTTATATATAACCACGAAAAATTGTCGAGTGATGGCCTAATATAAAAATTCGAGTCGAAACGTTTTTTATAAGCGGACCAAGTTCTAATGGATAAAATAAAGATGGATAAAACATTAAAAATAGTTTGGCACAAATAAATGGTACATAAAATTGAATGGTGGATCAATGTTTGAAGTACTCTTCCTTGTAAGCTTGGTGGCAAGTTGAGACTGGTTTCAGGTCTTGGTCCTTTGTGTGCTTTATGTAGTGAGACATAAAATACATCATGAATCCAGGTACCCTCGGATAATGTAAGACAGATACGAAACTGTTCCCACTCGAGAGAGTACTTCAAATGGTCTGTAGAATTTTGGTGATCGTTTTGTAAATGCCCTTTTAGCTACACGTGAGCTGGCAGTTCAGTTGAATTTTTAACCATACACAATCCCCTTCTGCAAAATAAACTGCTCGATGGTGTTTATCATATATCGATTTCATTATTTGTTGTGGTTAAAGCAATCGCTCCCTTGCCATAGAAATAATTCATCTCTTTGTTCTAGTGCCGCATCGAGAGCGTCCACAATTGACCTACCTACTGTATAGTCCTTGGAGGTTTTCGTCCATACACCATTTTAAATGGTGTGGTCTTATAAACCGAGCTCGGTGGGACGTTGTTGCTTGGGTGATGGTTATGTTAGCCGTGTTGGTGTTTTGTCAAGTGTGAGGCCAAGGAAGACATCTTCTGTGCATTTTGCATGGTTCTGTCTTCATTGTGGTTGTCAGGCCTAGTTTACGTTATCATTCTCTCCCTAAATTTGTAATATGTAGTATATGTGTACTGAGTAAATGAACCTGAGAGAGAGAGATAAAACAGGTATATTTTCTATCTGTATAAATTCATTATCAACAAGATTGGTTTGAGGAGTCTCTGTATTTGCTTTCGTGATTTATCCTAACCGTATTGATTTCTATATCTCTAACTTAGAGACTCTAACTTTCTCAAGTGTTTGTTCTTGGAAGATAACAAACAAATCTTTGGGCTATATTGTAATCGCCAAATCTATTTTACTTCTAGAATGTGATACTTAAAACTACTATGATCATGTGTAAGCAACCGATCAAACCAAAAATAGGGGTGCTTGGGACAATTTAAAAGTTAAAGCTAAATTACTAATAGCTAATAAGTGATGGGGTCATTTTGGAAGAAGAAGAAGAAGAAATCTGGAAACACTATTCCTTTCAAGATTTTGCATTTCTCTCTTACTAATAACACGAAACTCATTCATTAGGGGAGTTTCCGATCCCGCCGTCAAAACACTTTATCTCGAGTAGCTTTCGAAAAGATCTAGATCAGTTTCACCATTTTACAGAAAGAAAAAAAAGCCTAGAGAGGTGGTCGATCATGAAGTGTGGTCAAATTCGATCTGTAAGTTGTAGAAAATAAATAAAGAAAATGGGAACTTTTGCCTTTTAGAGGTTTGATGCATTATCTTGGTAGGTTTGTCTTAATGGTGCTATTTGCTTGACTTTATCAGTTGCAGATTTATAAAATTAATTTCTTTTTGTGGATCCCAGCATATATTTCTTTTGATTCTGGCTAGGCTTGACATGAATGTTTAAGATTGTGTATATGATTTTATGGAACTGGCTGATTCCTTTGGAACAGGTGTTTTAAAAACAAGCGAATTAGCAATGTCCAAGCCCGTCATGCTCGTCTGTCTACTAGTTATACTTATAGTCACCTCTCAGTTTGAATGGAGACAACCACTCGTTGACCTTGATTCACCCACCACTATCTCTCAGAAACAGCAGCAATTTTCAGACAAGGAAGAAGCTGTCAAAGAGAAGGTAACTGATTCTTGTTCGTTTTCTTGTCGGCGAATATAGCTTTTGGTTATTATGGTATGTGCTGTTTCTGGTTCGGTTTTTTTTTTTTTTTTTGCATTGATTATCTTTTGTGAGGCTTTTCTTGTCGGCGAATATAGCTTTTGGTTATTATGGTATGTGCTGTTTCTGGTTCGGTTTTTTTTTTTTTTTTGCATTGATTATCTTTTGTGGGGCTTTTCTGCAATTTTAAAAGTTTCATTGGATTTGATTTGGTGTTCCCTGCATAAAGTAATTGATGGAAGTATAAATCCATAATAGACAACTCATGAGGATCCAACTGGATATTTGTTCCACATGAATGTTTTCTCTCCCAATTTTCTCTCTTAGTAATCTACATTTTCCTTTATCTTGAGAGTGTCTCTTGTTTCTGTGGATCAGGAGTGAGTAGCAACGCTAGGATCACACACACGTTTGATTTAGACTTCAGTGCACACTTGTAATAGGTCCGCATCCAAAACTTTGGATTAGGTAGCTTAACATGATATGATTTTCTGAGATTGTAGCCTTACTTATAATAACACACGTTGCAGAATGGTTACAGATAAAATGTTTTGTTTACTTCATTTGCGGGTAGGATAGTTCCCACTTTAGGTATCTCAGTCTTACTTTACCATTTACAATGTCTAGGGGAATATCGAATCTAACTGCAATATTCACCATTTTGTTGCAGATCATCATATCGCAAGAGAGACATATCCAGAAGCTAAATGAGCTTGTCAGGAGTCTTCAGTTGCAGTTGCTGCAATGCAAGGGAGATAATGGGACCCAAAATGCCACCAAAAGCTTTCATTCAGATAAACAATTCATTGAGGTCGAGAGGAAACAAATCTTTCAAGGCTAATCTCCCCTGCAAACAATGAAACGATACGTCAAAGATAACTCACTCTTTATAATGTACTTAGGTGTTGTATTGTGTTTATGTTGATGTTCATATTGAGAAGGCTTTCCCGATACATCATAACGAGGCTGAAAATTTTTAATACAAAATATCATAGCCTACTATGAACTATATTCATTGTTTGCATGAGTGGCTTGAGTGAAATGACCCATATCATTTTGGTGAACTTTCCACATTTTCCTCAACAAGACTATTTCGGCCCGGCTAGAACGATCGGAAAAGACTATTTCGGCCCGGCTTGAACGATCTGACACACACACGCACCCACGATCGGAAAAGCTTTCATTCCAAATTATGCAGATTATGGAAAAACAGGTTACAGGAGATCTTCAGCTTGGTGCAGGGCGTACCATCGAACATGAATGTTATAGGACGGCTCAGAATGGTGCAGTCAGGCGTGTATTCTCACATGGTGGTAGAATTATCGGCTGTAAAATCATCTTTGTAATATTCTCATCATTGTAATAGCATAATTAATCGATAATAATCGATCCAGACGTTAAAAAAAGAGTGAATTTGTGAAGTTCGTAGTCACATTTAGAATATACTAGATTTCGACCCGCGCTTTGAAAGCGCGGGAATGTTTTCAAATGATATATATTTGTAATTTTAATTGTGTATCTATATTTAAATGTTATACATAAAGTGTTATATTTAGTGTTCTGTAATCCGATATGGATCTGCGGTTAATCCGATAAAATCGATGACTCATTATGTAATCCGGTTATACTCGTTATTTAAAAATTCTATAAAACCCGCAAAAAACCGCTAAAAACCTGAGACTTGGCTACCAGTTGAACCTATGGGCGATCCATTATGTTATATAATTCGACTTAAAGTATCTGGATTCATGAATGTTTAGATGAATGGTAGATATATTATGAACGTGGTGCTCCAGTTTTACAAAAGTTAACCTTAGAAATTTTTAGTCAAACTAATTTATCATTTTGTTGTAAGCGTAATTGATCAATATCTGAGAGGATGCATACTAAAATAGAAATAGATTTGAACATTAATGATTCGTATATGTTTATTACAATTTATTTATTCAAGTTTGAAATAAATATAATTTTTATTTATCTATTTAGTTTATTTTTATTGTTCACATGTTATTAGAATTTTTCGATGTTTTTTTTGGTTTATTTTAAAATTTTAATTTAATTTCATTTTAGACGTTTTAATATTTCTTAATTTTTGTTTTGTTATATATTTTTATTATATATCTATTAATACTATTTATTATTAGATTTGATATGTGCTTTAAATCAAAAGATTATTTTTTATTCAAACACTTATTTACTCAAAATTCAAAATCTTATATATATATATATATATATATATATTTATATATAATTTTTTAAAGTATATATAATAAAATATAATAAAATTTTTCTTTTAATAGTATTGATAATTAGTATTTAATATAATTAAATTTAGTCGAAAAAGATTAATGATTTACTGTAAATTTATTATCGCATATATTTTCCCAGTACAAAAGTATGAATACTTATTATATAAATTGGAATTTTGTTTGTCTAAGAAGATACAACTATTTATATTGTGATTTCTGTTTATAGTCAAATTTAATTTTTATTGAAACATATTAATTTAATATAGCATTACAATTTGTATTATCATCAAGCTTAAAACTAAATTGGGCGGCCTGCATATATTGATATCTATTAATAATGGGTTTCTCTGTTATTTGAAATGCTTGTATACACTAATACGTGATGATTCAATTCCAAACAAAAAAAATGAAAAAGAACTACGCAATGTAATTGGAATATGTTTCACAGTCTTAATAACTTTCCTCTGTTTTAACATTATAAAATTCAGTGATTTGTTACCAACGAAAATTATAGTTGCCAAAGTTATTTGAAACTAATAAATATATAAGGAAGTTATGGAAGTTCCTATATTTTTGGTAAGAATTGTTACGATATCCAACTTTAAAGCATGACTTTTTTCTAAAATCAAATTGAATTATAGATGAGAAATTAAAATAAGGAAGTGGCATTCCCTTGTAAATAACTTCAAAACTAATGGCAGAATCCTAATAGGGATTCTGCTTTAATAGTATAGATCACCTATAACTGAAATGAATAATTAAATCACTGTTTTTTTAGTTTTTACCCTTTCCACTATAAACATGAAGCTTTTTTTTTGCAAGTTTATAAACATGAAGTTGCTATACCATTTGGTATTATGTTTTCTTAATAGTACATATTAATAAAATATTATACTATAAAATATATGAGCATATATTAATAGTTTTAAATAAAATTAAATTAGACTGAGCAATAAGTTCTGCAATTACCAACATATATTTGTATATTAAATTAGACTGAATAATAAGTTCTGCAATTAAACATTACATAGTTCTGCAATTACCAACATATATTTGTATATTAAGCTAATTTGGCCTAAATTGAATTTATGTGTAAAATAGACTTATAAATGATTGAATACATTCTAAATCTTCAGAATCTAATTTTCTATAAATAGTTTAGAACTGGAAATAAAAATAGTATAGACTTACGAAAGAAACATAAGGGAAAAATATATGATTGTTAAGAAAATATTTGCAGATAAAATTGAATGACAGTATGTTCTATATAGTAAGAAAAGTTTTTATAACTATTTATCTATATTTTTGAAAATATTATATGTATTAAAAGTATACTTTTCAGTTGATTTTCAAATTGATTTATTATGTAACTTAAAAACTATTTAAAAGAAAAAGAAAGTAAAAATGAAAATAAAAAATAAATAAGAAGGGTAATATGGTATATATTATAGAAATGAATGAGAAAATTTTTGTTTGGTTAGTTAGTGAATTATAATTTGTTTGATGTATATAAGATGCAATTTCTCTTGATTACCTAGGCATTTGGATTCTCACGTATGACACGAAAAAATAGAGAAATAATAACTGAAAATTACTATAAAATTAATAGTTTGCATATACTGTATTAAAAACATACTATGATATTTTGCCTCAACGCAAAAATATTAAAATATATTTTATCACTAAAATTATAATTTAAATTATTTATTTAATTATAAATAAATTGAAAATTAAAGGATGATTAGTTTTAATTTTTGATAAAGATAGAATTGCGCAAAACATCTTATACTGTAAAATAATTAAAGTTTCTTAAAATATTATACATATTGAAATTGTGGAAATATTAAATTTGTATCATATATGCATTATTGTGTGATTATTAATCTCAATAAATTTAAACTAATAATAATTTAGTTAAATCAACTATTAAAACATATAATTTACTGTTATTAAATAATATAAAATTTTATAGATAAAACAAAAGCTTTCTCTTTATAAAATATATTTTTCTAAAAATAATTGTCTTGTAGAACAAAGATAGTATATTTCTTTTTTGAGAACTCAACAGCAAACAAGAAGACAAACTTGTGTTTGTCTAGTCAACACTTGTGTTGCCACAGCAGTCCAGACATCAGAAAAAAGAATCATGTATTTGATTTGATGATTAACCCCACTTCTAAAGTTAATAAATTGAATATTTTCCTTATCCAAGTGGGAAATGTGGGATTTGCGACACGATTTACATACGCAACATATTGGAGTTTGAATTCTTTCAAGCGTCCAGCAAGCTGAGTCTTGACTTTTTGCAGTCTATCCAATTAAATCAAATACTCAACTTGTTTTTTTTGTTTGACATCATACTCAACTTGTTCTGTTTGAAACATGTATTTTATAGAATAACTATAAAATATTTCTGTTGACAAAAAGAAAACTATAAAATAACTTCTAACCGATAATTTTACATATTCTTCGAAGATTTACGATTGCTAATACTAACTGTTCTAAAGTTCTTTAAAATAAATTTGAATACAATAATTTGTAAACAGCCGCATTTTTTAAAATCAAAACACAAAAGTCTAAATATAAAAGCGCTGATTAACCCACGAGTTCACTAAGCTAAAGACATTTGCACTAAGATTCTCCTTTTAGGGGTATAACTTATAAAAATGGAATTACCCAAATAATTTAGAAGTTTGTATCCGATCATCCCAAACTGTCGTCCTGGCCTAAAGATTCAGTAAATCCAATATCAATATCATCTGAACAAACATTGTTTATGAAATGTTTGCTACTAGGCATAGTGGCATACAGTGTATGTATTCAAATATAAGTCATGGCTAAATAATTCAATACATACATTAATGGAGTGTGTTACAAAAAAAAAAAAAAAAAAAACATACATTAATGGAGTACAAAAGAAGGACTTTCAATTAAAAAAAAAAAGGTAAAAAACAATTAATTTAAGTCGTGGCTCAATAATTGGACACAAAAGAGGGAAGGAGGCCAAGTTGGACCGAGTCAAGACACAGAGTTACGTTACTACTGGAATCTGAGTCCAACTTGACGCGTTTCACGTCTCCTTCCTCGCAACACCCTTCACTCTTTACACACAAATATATACTTACATCATAGACGCTTCCTTCAAATCAAATAATCAGAGACAAATACTCAGAATCTAGTTTTTAACAATATCCTTGAATAAGATGACGATCATCGATTTGGACACAACATATCCGAGAAACAAACCATCGGGCGCCATCACGATTCGCGAGGTTTGGGCGGAGAATCTCGAATCAGAGTTCGAGCTAATCAGCGGAATCGTGGACGACTATCCTTTCGTCTCGATGGACACGGAGTTCCCCGGCGTGATATTCAAATCGGATCTCCGCCGTGGAAACCCCGCCGATCTCTACAGCCTCCTCAAATCCAACGTCGACGCGCTGAGCCTCATCCAGGTCGGCCTCACCCTCTCCGACGCCGACGGAAACCTCCCCGATCTCCGCGGCGACGGCCGGCGGTTCATCTGGGAGTTCAACTTCAACGATTTCGACGTGGCGCGTGACGCGCACGCTCCGGACTCGATCGAGCTTCTCCGCCGGCAGGGGATCGATTTCGAGCGGAACCGCCGCGACGGCGTAGACTCCGGGAGGTTCGCGGAGCTGATGATGTCGTCGGGGCTCGTCTGCAACGAGGAGGTGAGCTGGGTGACGTTCCACAGCGCGTACGATTTTGGTTACCTGATGAAGATTCTCACGCGCCGGGAGCTTCCTCGCGCGCTGGGGGAGTTTCAGCGCGTGATGAGGGCGCTGTTCGGGGAGCGCGTGTACGACGTGAAACACATGATGGGGTTTTGCGAGAGGAGGTTGTACGGCGGTCTAGACCGGGTCGCGAGGACGCTCGAGGTTAGCCGGGAGGTTGGGAAATGTCACCAAGCCGGTTCGGATAGTTTGCTTACGTGGCACGCGTTTCAGAGGATGAGAGATTTGCATTTTCTCCAGGATGGGCCGGAGAAACACGCTGGTGTTTTGTACGGGCTTGAGGTTTTCTAAAGGATTTTATTATTTGTAATTTAAATTTAATTAATTAACTTAATTAATCCTGGTAGTAAATGTTATTATGGAAATAAAATTTATAAAAGGCAAGTTTCTAAGATTTGATCTTTGCGGAAACGCACTAGGCACTATATTTTTAATGCTTGTTCGAAATTGTTCACATATATATATCCGATATCATAAAAGTTTAAAACCAAAAGGTCCAAAACTATGATATCCGAACTTGTTCACATATATTTTGCACGAAACAGATTGAACTGGTTTAAGTTAGTAAATAAACTTATTTTTGTGTGCAAGATATCAGTTGCCAGACAATATCAAATGGCGCTACAAAAGAGACTTAGCATGTGTTATTAGATTGAAGAGTTTTAATGTAACTAAAATCGGAAATATTTTAATAGATTATAGCTAAATTGTGTCGATTTTAGTGGATTTTTTTTGTATTTCCTGATCAATAATATAAATAATTCAAATAATTTATTATTATGTACTTTTAGTAAAAATCATTATTGAGATTATTAACCAGTCCATGTTTGTTAGAATATTTTAAAATTTTAGGTAGTAATAAACTTAATTTATTTTTAAAAAAAATTGTTTAACTTTACTTATTTATGGTTTATTTTATTTTTCATTAATTTAGGATAATTTTGACTGCTTTGAAAAAAATAATTTTTGAGTATTTAATTTTTTTAAAAAATTATAACAAACTGATTAAATTTGAGTATAGCTTACTTGAAATCGAATCAAAAATCTTAGAATATTTATATGAATCCAAAACGGCTCTGTCCAGAAAACATGAACCCGAAGCCGATTCAAAAACTCTAAATGTAAATATGGAATAAAACTTTGATGATGTAGTCCATGAAAAAAACAAAAATAATTTAAAATTGTATACTATGAAATACTTCCAAGTCCATATGAAAACATTTGTATTCGTTTTGTTATTGTTCTAGATAAAAGAGTACATTAAAATCCATTATAACAGAAATCTTATAAAATCCAATAGACATCGAATAACATGATATTTTAATGTATTTCAAATTTTAACAAACAACTAATCCAATAACACTAGATTTGACTCTAAACTTAAATACTTTTAGATCCATTTAAAACATTCAGTTAGTTTAAAATTAACAAAAGCAATAAAAACTTGTTGCAGTTAGAGACTCTGGCTGGTAAACACTAATTAAATGCGTAATCGTGAAAAAATTAGTGACATAAAATCTACACACAAAAACTATGCAATGATTTTCTTGAATAAATTTTATGAGCTGGCAGAATACAAGTTATATAGATCAAAATATTCAATATACTAATTCATATATATAAAATAATAAATATTAATAATCAAAGTAAGTACTTCAATATACATATAAACAAATTAAATTTATTCAAAATATTTTCAATTATTATTATATTTTTTACTTATTTTTTTAAACATTTATTATAATGATTAAGATTTTATAATATTACAAAATTAAATTATAGTGTCGTTTTATTTTGTTGCATAACTATTTATCATTCAAAACTTCAGTAGTATTAATAAAATTAATAATATGAAATTGTTGGTTCTGAAAATAATAATTACTCATTTTCACTTAACAAAATTTTATTTATATTATTTTCAATGAAAATACAAACTTGCTTATTTTCTATTTTTTATATATTAATCTGCAAATTTTACTGACATGTAAAATACTTGTGGAATCACATTTTTAAACGAGGTTCCTTTATTATGGTTACCAATATGAATAGAGAGTAGATATGTTAAAGTAGACCGCAATCAGCAAATTATGTCTAAGTAGCTCGGTAGCAGGGTGGATCTAGACATACATATACAAACTGCAACCCGCTGCGGGTCGAGCCACATGGACCAAAATAAAATCGTATCCCGGGTTAGACTACTTGGATGCATGTTGGTCCGCCTAACATTTCTAAGACTAAGAATTTTTATGAAATATAAAAATGAATAACTTGGAATAAATATGTTTTCCTAAATATTTTATTATCTATAACAAAAAATTAACCATTTAAAATACGAATGAAGCGGAAAAAAAGAAAAAGAAAAAGTATGAATAAAACATCTAAAGAAAATCTCATTTCGTATTTGCACAAATAAATTAGTTTTTATGTTTCTTTTAGCAACTTTATAATCTAATTATTACAACGACACACAGAGAATTGAATCTTGTAATCAACTATCTCAGTAGATTAACTTCCACTTGCTTTCTATCAGCTGAAATAGTAGATTTATGGATAATCTTTGGTTTTTGTATCTCAATTCATTTATATTAATGAATTGGTTATTCTCAACTTTGTTAATTCATGGACACAAGTGTTGGATGATAATTAGAAAACAAACATCTTATATGTCAATAATTTAACTGATAAAAGTACTGTAAAATATATTTGTCTCTACTCTCTTGTTTTTCTATAATTCTCTTATAGTTTCATTTTGAAAATGAACAAATTTCAATCTAATGCACTAATGTATGTCATTTACAAAAGAAAATGTTTATAGTTTTTTTATGTCCCGTTCATTCTAAAATGATATCCATAACATAATCTTACGTAACATATTCAATATTGATATTCATAGTATGAAAACTACATAACATATTTTAAATTTGCGGGTAGCTCCGCAAAACCGCTTAGCTTGGAGGGGCGGACTTGGACGTATATGTTCAAAGTGCAATATGTGATGTCGATCCGCGCGGTCCGTAAAAAATTGAATCCACTATGAATTGGGTTATTTGGACGAGAATTGACCCGTCTGACATTTTACCAGAGAGTTGGTTAGTGCAAATTAGAATCATAATCTTTTTCCTTTAAGAATCTGCAAAATTAAAGTTTTGTTAAAGCTCAAAGGTAAAGAAAGCACTTTTTCTTATCTAGAAGAAAACAGCTTTCATTTGTATTCGCCTTCTCTTTTACCTTTTCCGCTGATTTTAATTCATTTTATTTAATTCAATTTACTGAAATGAAGCATAGATCTCAGGAAACTTTCAAACTAGAAAAAGGGGATAAATGTCATGCGTACTGCACCAGAAGGTGTGCAAATGTCACATACGTGACCACGATTTTCACCACTCACGTGTATTAAGTCATCAATATGCATAAAGCTCTCGAATCCATTTACGTACTTTAAAAATGTCAATCAAAGTACTATGCAAAAGTTATAAGATAAATGTTTCATGAACATGAACACTACAAGTTTCGATACAATACTGAACATGCCAAACTTATTTCTCTCCCTCTTTTGTCTCTATAAGCAAAAGTTTGTACAGATTGATTAAACAATAATCATACAGATTTAATCAATTTCAGAGCACAGGATTTAGAAAATATATTTACTTGGGAAATCAACGTTCATCTGGAAAAGAGAAAACAGACGTCTTTTAAGTTAGAAATTTAGTTGACCCAAGGCTGCTTACTTTTAGTACCAAGTGAATATCTATAATAGTGTTACTCTCCAAGAAACACGATCCAAAATTTATGCAAAGGTCACCTCTTCGTAATCGTATACAATTTTTATAAAATGAGAAAATGGTTAATTAATTTGTCGGTCACTGCAAGTAATTATGATCAGTAGATAGTCGAGATAAATAGAATTGTTTTCAGTAAAAAAATCTTTTCTTAACACATGTGCAAGAAATCTTGACTAAATCGTAGTTTGATTTGTCCTTGATATATCGGCATGTTGTACAGAAATATTTTGTATAATACAGAAATGATTTTTATAGCAAAAGAAAAAAGAAATGGAATTGCTTTATAAATCAAATAATTTCTTTTAAATAGTCAAAGCTTCAACGTAATATCGAATCATTTTAGGCGAATCATTTAAATTGACTAAGTTATTTTACATACGGTTTAAAAGATTCGAAGCTAAAAGCCGTAATATCTGCACTAATCTTTTACTCTTATTACATTTAGGATGTTCAAACCAATGCTCAAAACTACGTATGTGTGAGTCGGACGATTGGGTTGGGGCTAATGAGTTAACTAAAATCAGAGAGTAGGTGCAGATTAGTTTTGTGTATTTAAAAAAAAATCGAATCCATTTGTATATATTTAACAGTTTGGAAATATATATTCAATAGATTACAATGGTCTAGTGGTTTCAGAAATTGAATTAAAGATCATAACCTCAAGTTAGATGCCGAACCGGTCATTATTTACTTTCTCCTGCAACTCTTCTATGGCTGTCAATGGCTATTTTAGCCATAATTAATCTATCTTTCATGTTTTTTCTGTTGTTTTGAGATAAAGTGGTAGATCTATCATTTAACAATCGACTTTAACCATTTTTTTAATGAAAAAATTGAGGAATCCGATTTTGGGTAATTGGTTTTTCTAGCTGCATTTTCGAACAAGGGTTTAAACATTTTATTGGTGAATGCATATAATAGGGTTGGACATTTTATCTGTTAAATATGATTCGATTCATTATTCAGTTTGATTCGATCCGAAAAATCTGGATATCCGTAAATTGTCGAAACAAAAAGCAAATACTAAAAATAAATATCCGTTAAAAATAAAACAAATCACAAATACTAAAAAAATTTAGAGATGGATATTCGATCCGGTCCGACTTTTATACAAATAGATGTATATTTGCAATTAAATATAGAGTCTTAGATGTATAATATTATATAGTTTTTATTTAACATGAATTTGTTAAAATTTATTTTAGAAATCATGTATATACATATTAAATTAAAGAATATAAATATTTATACAAACTACAATTTTTCTAAAAACATTTTTATAGTAAAAATTATTAATTTTAAAAAATTATAAAACATTTTGTTTCATTAATTTTTTACTTTATATTTTTATTATATAAAGAATAATTCTAAAAGAATAAACTGATATTATTTTTTATAGATTTACTTGTATTGAACAAAATAGATGAATTATTCATAATTATCCATGAACATTCACAAATATAAAAAAAATATTGATATCCGGAAAATCAGATATCCATATCTTTACAAAGCAAAGCAGAAAATAAAATATCTGTCAAGTACGAACAAATGACAAATACTAAAAATATGGTATGCTCAGTCCTATCATATGAATAAATTTCTTGCAAGAGTTCATTTTCTGTTTTTTCAATGTATCCTTATTATAAGTTACAAAAACGTAGTATTATTATTTTACTATTATTGGTTATTGTTATCATTATTTATTTATTTCAGTTTGGAGTTTATTGTATTGAAATAAAAAGGAAAAGTTGTATGGACCTAGTTATTATTTGGTAAAAATAAATCTCCATCATAAAAACGCAGTACAAAACATTTATAAGCATTACAGTTAACTAAAGAAATAAAAGCACAGGAATCGTAGTCTAGACTCCAGTCTTTGTAAAGAATAATGATCATCCCTTTGCTTAAACGTCAACACCACATCGCTGGACAAGCTGGTACTTAACAGCTGGACCTTCACCGGAAAAATGACCGGCAAGAGTAATGTAAGCTGGACAATTGACATGTAGGCGGTACCTTCCGGAGATCCACGTTCCCACTTTCCATCGAACCCAACCGTCGATCTTGATGTTCAGAAGCACCATCCCTGCCATTAGATCTTGGCTTAAAGCAGGCGAAAAGAACGGTGCCACCGGCACGGATGTTCCGTAGAGAATCGGCGACCATAACGTCACATCAAGGTGACCTTGGTAAGTGGCCGGCAGTAAAGTTGCCAACGTCACCTATGCAAGAACTTAGACAACTTTTAGTCCCAAACTATTATTTAACATCATAAATATTATAAATTATAACTTCCTAAACTAACATGTAAAATCTTAGCCAATTCTCATTTTGTGTAATACATACACGTTGAGATCGGTCTATTAACAATTAAGATTCGTCGGTCCTTTCGTATATGTACATAACATGAATCTTTAGCGTATGAAAAATAAAATATATTACGAAGATTCCTCAGTACTCGTGTATTCTTAAAATATGCATTGATTTTAAAAAGAAAACTAAATCCCAAATTATGAAGTATAGCTAGACACTTTTTTTCGTTTGAGATCGGTCGTGTCACAACAAGGTTCGTGGGTCCATTAATTTTCTTGATAACATTTTTACTAGTACGATTTTTTTTGTTCTTTTGGTTTTGCTAAGGAAATGTTTTAGAGGGGATTGCATTGAAGAAACGCTATACAACTCAACATACCTGCTGGTTGCGGTAGGAGGCGTAAATGTCAAGGCGGTCATAGAAGATTCCGATCTTGTCATTAGGATTTCGAGAAGAGAGAGTGACCTGGAGATTGGAGGTCAGAAAATTGGGCTGAGAGATGTTAAACGCGTAAATGGTTGCGTCTTGAAGAACAAAACGCGGCCCGTGCGGGTGAAGAATGGCCCACACCAAGAAAACCACAAAAAGGCCAGCTGCAAGCAAGCCAAGCACCGCCGCTCCTATGCGTCTGCGCATGTTCTCATCCTCGTCGTGGTGATGTTCACATTCTTTCTCCGTCATTTTTGGCGGTTTCTTAGTGATGTGGTTTGAGAGGCAGAGAGCTAACCTTTTTGTTGTATTTCAAGAAAAGAATAACAGAGAGTTAGTGTCTTTTTTTTTTTTTTCACATCAAGAGACAGAGAGTTACTATGGAGTTAAATGGTGGTGATATATATACAACAAGCGGACCCTTTGCGATGATAAATTAATTCCCAATTAATTAATGTATATTCGAAACGATTATCATTGCAAAAGCGTAAGTTCATGTTCTGCTTATACAATTTGTTTTGTCAACCATCGTTATTTAACAAATATTCTTGAACTTTATTTTTCTCACTTTTTAACTTTAATCTTCTTTTTTTTGTGCAAACTTTTTAACTTTATCTATAATGCAGATTTCAGGAAGAATATGTTTTATTCCTATATAACTTTAGCAAACTTTTTTTTTGCTTAATAATTTTAGCAAACTTAACAAGGTCGTTTTGATTGGTATTTTTCTTTTTTGCTGCGTTTTATTTTTGGGTTAGAAGATAAGTTGTAGGCCAATAGAATACCAAGATTAATTTCTAACCCACAATCTAAAATTTTCATATTTAAGGCATCTGTGGTCTCCAAGGTAAAACCATAACGATTTTTCATTTTTTTTATCGTTTAAGACAGTTCCGAAACATCGTTTACAGACATCATTCGTAAATTTTTAAAAAGCTTCCCCACTGTAAAGTATTTTAGAGGTGGGTCAAGAATCTTCTTTCCATAGCAAGCGAATTTGTTCTGCGGTGGTAAATATAGGTATCTTTTTCTGTTACAGAGTATAAAGGCGTCGAAAACATCTAAACAGATCAAAATAAAAGTTCTAATACTGAACACTAAACAATTCACAAACAGTCCAGTAAAAATGTGCATAAACAATAAACTCTTAATTAGGCTTTCACATTTGGCTGTCATAAAATTTGGTAGTGTCAGCGTAAGGGGTAGCTTGACAATTAATTAATATCCTCCTGGAGGATATGATGATGACTTTATAAATAGGTAAAGTAGAGGTGGTTGAGACAAAAAAAGATTTATAGGTAAATTCAATTGTTTCGTTCCAAAGAAAAAGAATAAAATGGTAAATTCAATTGTTTGGTGATAAATTCAATATCATTTGGAAAGGTCCTACTTGGGTAACTCTATACCCAATTTCCTTATTGGAATAGAGATCTCTTTAGATACAACAAACCAAGAGATATTCTACGTCCAATATCTTCCCTTTTTTTGGTAAAATCCTGTATCTTCTGTTCGTTGGTTTTATCTAAAAATATGTGTGTGATTTAATTGGTGGAAAAATTGCCGAAACCAAACAAAAATCCAGCATATTCATATTTTTGGTATAAAACCATTTTTATCCATTTTGTCTTCTTTTTACCTTTTCTATTTTCTAAAATTTAATTAAAAATAGTTTATGAATCAAAAAAATTATAAAAATATAAATAATTAATAAAACACTCATATACACAAACTGATATTTTTTGTAGCGAAACTTGATAAACAAAATATTTAAATATTCTACTAAAAATGAACTTCGTCTTCTATAAAAAATGAGTTAGTAGAAAACAAATTTCAGATCAAACATATTCATTTACATTATTTAGAATGAACAATCGATTTCTTATTAAATTTTTAAATATGGGGAATGCATATTCTACTAATTGTAAAGATAGATATTTTTCTGTCGAATGCAGTTTCTATTTTTACAATGTATTCTAAAATTTCCGGAATGCAAAATCTAGAGTTACTCAAATGTCTACATGAGATAAAGTTCGTTTTCAAGATTTTTGTTAAGGTTCTATACAGTATAAAATGTGCCTTTTACGGATAATAAAACTTTTTACTTTTATGAAAAATTAAGGAAATTTCAGTTAATAAAATAATTTAAAATATTATAATTTCCTAAAACATGTTTTGACCGATTTGCCTTGTGAAAATATCTAAAAGAAAAACGATTTTACCTTTTCTTCTTCATCAATCTATGATTTCTCCATAGTTTCTCTTGTAATTTTTACAAATTTTTGTTCTATGATGTATATTTATACAACATGTGGTATTTGGGAATTAAGTGCAACTACGGAATGGGTTTCATTCACCTCATCAGTTTGTCCTAAATTATAAAAGTTGATATTAAACGACACAGAAACATGATGACTACACCTATCATCGGTGGCTGTACTTTGAAGATTTCGAAAATGATGTGTTCTTTGAAAAAAAAAGTATGGTTTTTAATGATTCTTTTTTTTTTAATAATAAAAGAAGGAATTATTGCTTTGTGCAAATTCAAACGTTACAGGAAAAAAAAAAGAGGGAACAGAAGAGAGTTTGGTTTGAAGAATGTGGGTGGTGGTATAATACAAATCGTTACCTTCAAGAACAATTCCTGGAACAGCCACTGTTGTTACTATTGATGTCATCGATCATCATTCCTTTTAAGCTCTTTGCCAACCAAATAGCAGTTTCTCTAGGCGAAACTTTGTTCTTCCCAAACGGCTGCAACACGATGGCCAGCTCTTCCAGCCTACTCTGCTCCAGCAAATCCGCTGACAGTTCCAAGAGACCTTCAAGCGCCTCTGCTCTCTGTCTGAACGACTTGATGTCCAACGTCTCTTTCACAGCTGGAACCGGAGTCGTTTCCTCTTCAGGCATGAACGAGTTTGGTCTTGTCTCGGGTGGTGAGAAATCAGAGCATGAGTTAAAGCTCTTGGTCTCTGAATAGTTAGTGATAGGGTCTGGTGGTCCTTCAGCATGAGGAGGAGGCTCCGAGGTTGTTGTATCAGAGGAGGGAGTGGCTACTACTTTCCTCACTTCGAGTTCATCTCTCACAACGTTTATGAGTTTCCCAACGTCCACGTTCTGGACACCGACCTCAACGCTTTCCATGACCGGCTGGTCACTCCCTACTCGGAAACTGCTGTGCCGGATCACGTGTATGACGTCATCAACCACCGAAGGACTGTTGCTCCTCTCAAGAGCTGAGTTCTGAGAGACAGCTGTTTTGTTATTATCCGAACTTGTATTCACTTGGTGGGAAGGAACGTATTCTTTGACTGTGAACTTATCATCATCATAACCTGAAGCGTTTGGCTCGTAGCTTTGTAACGTTAGAGGAGGGCTACCACTCTCTTTAGACGCAGGAAGAGAACTTCCTCCTGGCTGGTGGTTTTGAACATCAGGGACAGGAACAGGAGCAGTGTCAGCAAGCCGCATGCTGGTGCTGTGTTCTTCATCTCTGCGGATCATCATCTCTGACGAGTATTCACTATGACACGATCTTCTGCCGTCATCATGTTCATACGGTGTGGAAGCATCATCACAGAGCTCAAATGCTTGCATGGACAAAGAAGACGAGATAGAGTTGCTGCTTTCACTCTGCATCCCCCCTTTGGAAGATCCGACAGAGGTTCTCTTTGGCTGCTCCACCGCTTGGACACGAGGTTGTTGATGAGTAGTAGTATTGTTTTCGTGCTCTGGCGGCTGACATGGATACAACAGCTTCACGGTGTCTTTAGCCGCCATATTTGGAACATCTGCTCCTAATTGCCTCGAGGTCGTTCTTCTTGGTAAAGTAGTAGGAGGTGTCCTTTGTCTTCTCTTAGCTGACATTGCCTCTTCCGGCTCCTGTTTTGCAGCGGGAGCCAGAGGAATTCTGTCGTTCCTAGGCTTAAGTTTTGAAGAAGAGTCTATCACTGGCATCTGCAAGTTCAATTTTATCATATAATCTTTAGAATCAATACTATTGAAAGAAGAGAATAGGTGTGGTCCAATTATTTTAATACGATTATTAAAATATCTTATTAATTATTTAAAAGAAATATAATAAAAAAACACAAATATGATTAAAACAATAAATATAAAAATTAAATTTTTAATAATATATAAAATAAAAAATAAACCCGCCTTTAATCTAGTTATATACTAAACTTGGTAAAATAGAGAGAGTAAGTTACTTGATGATGCTTCGGCGGTGTAGTCTTTGCAGAATCAGAGGCAAGTTTTGAAAGTGTATTTACGTTGTTAGTCTTGGAGCTATGAGCAATGTCACCGAGTTTGGGGATCTTTGAAGGAGTTTCGTTATTGTTGTTCTTCTGTGTCGGAACACCAGACGATGTTGTTGTTCTCCCTCGGTTAACAACTCTCATGGGCGAACCGTTTTCTCTAGCCTTCTCTTCTTTCAAAACCATCATGATGTTCCTAATAGTTTTCGGGTGTCTCTGTTGAATAATCTCTGCCCGCTGGTCACTCTGTGAGGGCTTTAATATCCCATGGCTATCTGTTTTCGTCGCTGAAACGCTCTGTTCATTTTCATTTTCAGCTGGTGGTTGTTGTTGCTGTGTATGGTCGACGACGATGTCTTCTTCATCGACAGAAACTGAATCGGTCTCAGGGAGTTTATTACCGTTGCTTGGAGCCACATGTCGATTACTTTTGTCGCTGACGTAGAAGTTATCTCTCTCACTGGAGCTATTGCTGTTCTGGCTTTCAGCCATACTCCTCCGACCCTCACGAGAATTGAGAGGCTTCTCTGGAGTTATAGACGCTGCGTTAACGACTGGACGGTACTGCTCAACATATGGCTGCAAATAAGGATGCTTCAAAATTTCGGAGGCCTGAATAGATAGATAAAACAAGTATTTATATTATTAATCTCATTCCAAAAAAAGTGAGGGAAGGCCACAGCTTCAGGTTCTCTAGAAAGAAAACATACGCTTGGCCGATACTCTGGGTTCTTCCTTAGCATCCCCTTAATGAGTGCTTTTCTGCAATATTCAAAAACTTATATTAGACAGAGAACTGTTTATTAACCAGGAATTATTAAACTTAATAACATCAAAGCGTCAAATCAATAAATAGATTAGAAAATGAATCTTACAAAGATGGAGAATAGCATGAAGGCAACGGACCAATTGAGGAACGATTAACCTTGCTTATAAGTCCTGCCATATCCTGAAACCATACAATCTCAATTTCAGTTATACACGTAAGTCTAAATATAGGCTCCTTAGGATTTTATTCTCTGATAGAGACATAGCCTTCTCTGATCAGTTTACCCACCAAACCAGGAAACAATTAAAGAACGGAAACAAATACATATAATTACAGACGCAAAACACTTAGATTTATCTAAGTGAAATTCCTCACTTACAAAAGCTTTGAAAGCAGGTCGAAATGCAGCCATCTCATAGATACAACAGCCTGTTCAACAGCATACAATCTTGTCTTAGCCTCAGCCACAATAACAAGATTCTTAAGCGTTCATATGATTGTACATACCTAGGGACCAGATGTCTGATTTAAAACCATAAGGGATATCAGCGAGCAGTTCCGGGCACATGTAGTTTGGAGTTCCAACGACCTAAATTTAAAATGCCAATCCATGAGTCCAAAGTCTTTGTCACACTAGTATCAATTATGAAACTTTAGAATAATCATTAAGAAGGTTGTTATATTCCATCTCATAACCAATTGTCAATGGGAGGAGTGAGTACATAGAACACACGACTGTCATAACCTTTGTAAGATATCGTTATGTATAAAGCATAACTCATATCAAATCTGCTGATGAATTGCTAATGTGCGATAAATACAAGCTTTATGCACAACAATCATTTTAATGCAAGTAATTTACAGAGACTTTTTTGACATACCGAGGAAGTTAGGTCATCCGCCTTTAGAGTTTTAGCCAGACCAAAGTCTCCTGTATATATACAACACAAGGTAAGACACATATTTTAAAAATATCTGTAACATTTCTTTGTGGAGGTCAAATTGAAAATCTAAACTTACCAAGGCGAACGTCATCTTTAGTAAGGAAAATGTTGGAGCACTGGAAAGAGCAGGGGCGTCACAAATAAGTCCATAAGAAAATTAAAGCATGACAGAACACGATTCAGACAAGTAGCATTGCCGATTGGTTTTTTCTTACCTTGAGATCACGATGCAGAACATAGTTAGAATGAAGATACTCAACAGCTAACAAGAGTTGCGTAAACCACTTGCAGAGTTTCTGCAAACCAATAAAAAAAAAGAAAAAGAAAAATCACCATAGAGTACTACTAATCAATCACTAAATCATGTATCAGATGGAAAGTAAGCAAGTGAGTACCTCCTCAGGAAAGTACACACCGTTTGACTTTTTCATCAACTCAGCCCTGCCAAAAAAAAAAAAAACATTACAGCACCAAAAGATTTATTTTAACGAACTCTTTGACTTGTGTGAACGAACAAAACAACAAAAGAGGAAAATATTTACAGAAAGTAAAACTCACATGTCTCCTCCTTCACAATATCCAGTGACAATACAAACATAGCAACCCTGCATTTTTCAAATTAAACTCATATTTAAAAAAAGAAAGAAAAACAATAAAATCTAGTCGATGGAATCTATAAAAAATAAGTGAAGACATTACTTTCTCAACCCAAGCTTCTTTAAACTCGACGATGTAAGGATGCTGAACCCTCGCAATTAAAGCCATCTGGAAACAAAACAAAAAAAAAATCGTGTTGGAATCTGGAAATAAAAAAGGCGATTGGTGTTCAAATACTTACTTCTTGATGAGCAGATCTCCGGCAACGTTCCGTTTGTCGAGCTAATCTGATCTTCTTCAGAACATACCTAAATTTCAAAAACCACACAGCTTAGGCGAATATGGAGGGAGAAAATAAAGAGGAGAGGAGAAATGAATGAATACTTCTTTCTCTCGGCCTTGTGATGAACAAGAATGGCGGCGCCAAAGGCACCACGCCCGATCTGCTCCATGAGCTCGTACTGATCCATCCGCGACTCCATTTTTGCCTCCCCTCACCCCAAAAACTTAAGGGACAGCGATACTTGAGCCTTTTTTCTTTCTCTCAATAAAAGAGTCGAGTCCACTTGCTTGCTTCTCTTCAACGTAATAGTAGCAAAAAGCTACCTGACCTACACGCTTCCTCTTCCCCCAATGATTCACACTTCAGATCCAGACATTCTTTTTCGATTCTCTAGACTTTACCAAGATAACTGTAAATCGTTTCAGATTCACATGCGAAAGGGATTTGACAAAGAAGAAGAGTGAAAACTCTCTCTCTCTCTCTTATGTGTTTGAGTTCACTTGCACAGTACGAATCTAGACGGGGTAGAGCGGATCCGAGTTGGTTTCTGGTTTTGCGAGATTAGGCGACGTTTTAGTAATTTGTTTTTCTTTTTTCCTTTTGTCAATAGGTGAGCAGTTAAAGTAATTAACCAACTAATTTTTTTCTCGTCAACAATTAACCAACTAATATATTTGAACAAAAAAAGACCAACTAATATACATTCATTTATATTATATGTCAAAAGAGAAATACCAAAACAGACGGAGTTTAATTCTTATGTAAGGTTGAACTACTAGTCGAAAATAAGAAATTGTATTTATACATAAAAGACATTCTAAAAAAATGCTATATTTCTACAAAACCCTTTTCCCTAATAAACCCAGTTGTAAGAATATTTGAAATATAAGCAAGTCTTTTGTTGCATTGTGAAGGACTTCTCTAATTGTAATTGGAAGTCGATTTGATTTGACCGTCGAATTGCATAATGTTTTTAACTAATTTCTGTCAACTGTAATTGCATTATCTTTGGGTCATAAAACATTTAATGTGATTTTAAATATGGTATTGTTCAGACTTAAATTGCCGACAAATCCAGCTGTTTTAATGGAAACGATACCTGCTCATCTCCTTGTCTCTCTATACCACTGTTAAAAATAATGATTGGCTATTATTTTATTTCATAATAATGATGTGGCATATCCCTGAACGTGACAAAATCTCTTAGAAGTATTTAATATAGCTAAGAGCTAAAATTCTAAACCGAACGAAACCGAACTGAAAATTTTGGTTTTCGATTAGTTCGATTCGGTAAGAAAAAGCAAATTTGGGTTTCATTTCAGTTTGATTTGGTAATCTGTTAGTTTGGTTTTACAAAAAAAAATAAACAGTATTATATTAACTGAAATTCCGAACCAAACTAACCAAAATCAAAATCAAAATAACCAAACCGAACTAATCAAAATCAAAACCAAAATTAACCAATTTTCGAATTATATTCAGTTTAAACCGAAAATTTAACCAAACTAACCGCAAAATCGAAAACTATGAGAATTTTTTTTTCTGGAACCAAACTACCCTAGAACCAAATGGGACCAAATTTTTTTATGACTCAATTCAGTAAAATTTTACTTAAACTGAATTACCAAAAACCGACTACTCGAACATAACTAGACAACTACGTGAAAATGCATGCCTAGTACTGGTGCAGATAGAGTTGGGCTAAATTTTAAAACTCCATATTCAAACCGGAACCCAAAAATCTGAGCCATTATCTAATCCAGCATTTAAAACTATCTTAATGGATTTTGTAAGGTGGTACAAAACATATCAGAACCTATTGTTATTAACCAAATCTAAACTGATAACCAAATAAATCTAAAATTAATAGTTGACAATTTGATACAACTATTTGAAATATATATGATTATTTCAAATACTCAATTCAAGGTTTATTTTGATATGATATCTAAAATTATTATTAAAATATAACATTCCAATTTGTGATATATGAAAATACTTTTAAAACATTGATTTGGTTTACATAAATCATTGAAGTGCAAATACCTTTTCGGTTACACATATGTCTATAATTCCAAGATTAAGCATGTTAAAACTAGAGTTGTGGGATGATGGATGATTTACTTGTCAGTAAACAAGACTTTCTGAGTTTTTGAAAAATTAAACACGGCATGTCGCATGGAATGGGTCGAGTGAGTAGACCAATTACCGTGGATGGTCGGGACGTTACAAATGGTATCAGAATCGAGCCTAGACGAGTGTGGATCGAACGTAAGAAGTCTATTAGTCGTGGGCGGTCGAGGCATTACACAAAATTTAAATAAATACCTTAAGTACTCAATTAATTATAAATAAGTACTCCATAATTGCTCGTTGAGATAACAAATGTACTATATATCTATAAAGTAATGCATATTGTTTACAATCTATTTTGTTCCATGTTTGATTTAACATTTTATTGTTATTTTATCATTTTGATTTTTGATGTGTGTTGGATTAGTTTTTATTCGGTTTAAGTGTTTTTAATGTTTTTTCGCAATTTTGTCTTTTATTTCAGATTTATCCAAACCCAATTAGAATATTCTGAATCCGGGTGATATATAATTATTTTATGGGATTTACCGATGCAACGTAAATTTGAACCAATCCAAAGTTTTAACTATCTGAATCTAATACATACTAATAATATATGCAATGAGATTTGGAAATGTAAACCTGAAAACTTGAAATATCCAATCTAAATCCGAACGGATATTCGAATGTTCAAACTAGATGCATATATAAAAGTTGTAAAATAAGCATGAATTTTTTTATAAAAATACATGATTTAATCATTGATTTGAAATTTTATTATTTACACACAATATATAGATATACATATACTAAAAACAAAGCTAGAATTTTTTTTTAATGTTTATCTACTAACTGTTATACCACTGTCCTAAAATATGTAATTTGGTGTTTTTACACATAGTAGAAAAATATATTAAATTTTGCCTAGAAACATATCATTTTACATGATTAGTTATTTTTGATATTTTAAACCAGTAGAAATTCCATAAAAGACAATTTTCTTAGATATCACAAAAACTTGTAATAAAATGGTATACCAAAAAAAAAATCTACAAATAACGTTGATTAAAATGTGAAATGATTAAATTGCACCAAACTCTAAACCATTACCCAACTCCACCCACAAGATAATAAACTCCAATCTAATAGACTAACCCAACACAAATATAAAAAAAAAAAATATTTTAAATTTTTCAGTTATGCTATTTTTCTATTTTGCTATTTTTCAGTTATGCTATTTATATGTGTTGTTCTGGTGTTGAACTTGTTACTTGGTGGATTTTGAAGTTGTTATCCTGCATCGAGATCTAGAAATCGACCATGTTCTTATTTGTCGTCTGCTCTCAGTCTGTCAGTCACCAGTGGTCTACTCTCCATCACCAGTAGTCTGTTAACCGCTAGTCATAGGGTTTTATGGTGGCAAGGCATTCGTTCCTCTCTTTATGAGCTTCTCTTCTTATTTGGCGAGGTGGTCCATGATGCTTTTTATCATGTCCATCATGGATGCATCAGGCACGAGTTCACTTCCAGCGATTTCATTGTGATCTTTACTTTAAATTGTAAAAAAAAGATTGTTTAAAATGTTTTCAATGGTAATCTGAAGGTACGACCCTATTTGAAGACCAAGAGAAACGGAAAAACATACTAAAAGAAGAAAAGAAAAAAACATAGCGTACCTGATGACGTAGGCACAGGGGAAACATGGCGGGATCCTTCCGGCGTCCCATGGAGGAGCCGACGTCATATATGACGTTAGTCAACACGTTTACCACACAGTATTTTATTCCAATCTTAACCTAGAAGACTAATTTCAACATCGGTCTATAAATATACGAGACTGAATCTGTGAGAGAAAAACAATCGAACAAACATTATTCATCTGGAATCCTAATCGATAAAAATGGAAAGAACAGAACCCGAATCAGGAAATGGGCGGAGGGTGGTGGTTATCGGAGGCGGAATCGCCGGCTCGTTGGCCTCCAAATCCCTTCAGTTCGATTCCGACGTCACCCTTATCGATCCGTAAGTTATATCACCACCCGTTGACTTGTAACACATTAAATTAAAACATTTGATTTTGGGTTACTTTGTTATGTCTCTTTTTTAAGTCATTACTTTGTCGTAGATTGGAGATCTGATATTGTCTTTTTTTATTGTTGTTGTGTTTGCAATGTTAGCTGAGATTTTTGATTTGATATTCAGGAAGGAGTACTTTGAGATCACATGGGCTAGTCTGAGGTCCATGGTGGAGCCTTCTTTTGCGGAAAGAACGTTGATCAACCACAAAAAGTACCTTCAAAACGGCCGTGTTGTGACTTCTCCAGCTGTCAATATCACCAACTCTCAAGTAGTCACGGCCGATGGGCTTGTCTTTGCGTATGATTATCTCGTGATTGCTACAGGTCACAACGATGTGCTTCCCAAAACCAGACCAGAGAAGCTTTCCCAATACCAATCGGGTATGAATCTTCTTCTTTCCAAGCTTTAAAAAATATGAAGTAGACTAGTAGAGTACTCTTAGGCTTCGAATGTTTTCAACCGTCCCGCACCGCAGTTAACATGAACAAAAATCTTACATATATCATAGTTGAACCGCTTGTTCCGCACCGCTCAATTCGCAGTTACCATTCGGAGCATTAATACCACTAACACGAGTCTTGCTAGGATCTATTATTCTCAATCTGACCTGAACTAATTTGGTTGATTGCAGAATATGAGAAGATCAAGTCTTCTGAGTCAGTTCTGATTGTTGGTGGAGGACCCTCGGGCGTCGAGCTCGCCGCTGAGATCGCAGTCGATTTCCCGGAGAAGAAGGTTACTCTAGTACACAATGGACCGAGGTTATTGGAGTTTGTTGGTCAAAAAGCTGCAGACAAAGCATTCGACTGGCTGAAAACGAAGAAAGTTGAAGTGATACTGAATCAAAGGGTGGACCTGAGTTCAGCTTCAGACGGAGATAAAAACTACCGAACATCAGGAGGAGAAACGATACACGCGGATTGCTATTTCCTCTGCACCGGCAAGCCTTTGGCTTCGGAATGGCTGAAAGGAACTGTGCTGAAAGATGGTTTGGACGGTAAAGGAAGGCTGATGGTCGACGAGTACTTGAGGGTGAAGGGTCGCAAGAATGTATTCGCGATTGGAGATATCACTGACGTCCCTGAGATGAAACAAGGATACATCGCTGAGAAACATGCCTCTGTGGCTGCGAAGAACATAAAGCTGTTGATGTCCGGTGGGAACGAGAAGAAGCTGTCGAGCTACAAGCCAGGCTCCGATATTGCCATAATATCTTTGGGAAGAAAGGACTCGGTGGCTCAGTTCCCTTTCATGACAGTCTCGGGCTGCGTCCCTGGTTTGCTCAAATCTAAGGATCTGTTTGTGGGGAAGACGAGGAAGGCAAGAGGTCTGGATCCTAATATTGTGGATTGAAATATTTGTGTTTTTTATCAAGTTTGTTCATTGATGAGGATTCTTGTGCAGACGCATTTGGTCTTTTGATCAATTTCATGTTTGTTGTTTGTTGATTTGGTTTCGCTATGTGTTAATCAAAGATACTGTGGTTTGCCTTTGTTGCTTCAAAAAAGTGTTGGATTGAGAAAAACCCCTACTGTGAATGTTTAATCTCGTCATGCTACGAGGGATTTTTCCCCTAAAATAATTTACATTAACCAAAGAAATATACGATAGAAATTTAACAGCCGGATGGTATCAGAAAAAAAGCCCAAGAGTTACATGGAAATCAAAGCTTTAGAGTTTGAAGGGAAGCGAAAACCAATATGATTACGTATGAAAAAAATCAATAGGACAACTCTTTCAAAAGCTGCATTGACAAATGAGATAACAAAACAAAGAACCAAACAAGGCTTAAACACTTGGAGTGAAAAAACAATCTACTGCTAGTGAGTAGTGACAGGGGATTTGGAGATCCATTAGATTTCTTTTTATACACGTAATCATAAATTTCATACCCTATTTCTTTTTCTTTTTTTCTCAAAAAAAAGAAAATAAAGTGGAAGAATGGGCTTTCATTTTTTATATGTTACAGATATCTTATTTTCTTATATTTTATTTATTTTAAAAACTTTTATACAAATTTGGTTCGTTTATTAATATACTGAAAAAATTATATGAATATGTAAACTTAATTAGAAGATTAATTCCGGTTAATAATTAATCAAATAATAATTAATCAAATATATATTGGGACAAGCTTTATTATCATATGGATATTAGCACACAACAATTTTTCAATATGGTTTCCAATTTTTTTTTCATTTTTAAGAAAAACAAAAAAAATATGTAAGATAAAAAAATTATGTAATTCATAAGCCACAAGTGACTCTCTTTCAGTTAACCGTTGTAAAATTTATTAAAGGTATAAATGAAAATATTAATCATAAATTAGTTTTTACTTTTTAGTTTTGTGTTTGAGTTATATTGTGGTATATAATTTCTTCTTTGTAAAATCACTAAATCAAATGCTAAACCAACATCAAGGAAAAGTGGGTGTATTAGAACTTGAGTTAATGTTTTGGTGATTTTGTTATTTCCAAGTTTGTTTGTTTTTAACAATAAACAATGTTATCAACATTTTGAAACATGCATGGTAATAGTATTTTTTAATAGATATTATCAACAATTGTACACAACTATTTATTGTTAGTCTTTTTTAAAAGCAATCTTATTTCCATTTAAATTATTCAACAAAATTTATTTTTACTTTAAATTATTAATTATGTTTGGTAATTAAAATTTACAGACAAAAAGTTAGTAATTTTTATATAACAAAAAGGTTACCAATCAATTATATTATTAGTAACTATAATTTATTGAATATAATATATATATATATATATATTGTCAAAATTTTATTTATACAAATTAAAAAGAAAAATAGTTTTATTATCATTTATTTATCTTAAAATGAGATAATGTTTTATTTTTTAATAAATACTTCATTATTATAATTCATATTTTGATTGTTTTACAAAACTCGTTTTTCAATTTGTACATCAAAAAGTTACGATCATTAATTTTAACAATATAAAACTCTTATCTTTACTGCAAACCTACCATATAAATTTATTGTTTTTATTATATACTCTGCAAATTACATCAAATTACATGCTGCAAATCAATCTTAATTCTATATGTCACCACCAATCGGAGCATTGCCAGATCGTACAAAAGAACTCAGTGTGTTAACTAAGTTTTATGTTACGAAAAAAAAACGATATAAAATTCTTAAAATAATTACACCTACAAGTTTCAACGCACAGATTCCTCACATACCGGCATCACCATTATTTGTATATATAACATTACTTCTGCCTTAAGTGACAAAAAAAAAAAAAAAACATTACTTCTGCCTCGTCCATGGATAAAGCTTCATCTCAGGCTTGTAATAAACTCCATCTTTTCGAACTGAGTAACCACATACGTAGCTAGGGTAACAATAAGCAGATGTGTCCGGATTAATATTAATCTGAAAATTCACAAATCCAAATCTGGACCGGAGATGACAATGCGTGGAAGCTTGCCTCCTCTTACCGTCGTACTCGAATTGGACCACAACGTATTTGTCTCCTGGTTTGCTTTTCCTCCATACCTTACTACCGTTTGTGCATACAAAACCTGCATTTCCATTATTCTTTAAACCAAACAGATCATTGGAGATGACGATTCGTACAACCGCATTTGCCCGTACCCTAAACTCTGGTCTGTAGTATTGTTTGTGGTACGCTTCTAAGGAGTTTACAACTACTGATAAGTTTGAGATTTGTACAAGGAGAAGGATGAGAAGATTCGTGACAAGGGTTTGGGGATTCATCCTCATTGTAGATTTTTGAGTTATTGCGTCTTAACTCTTGATTGTGTTTTGTTTTCTCAAATCTTGTAACTTCTGGGTTTTATTAGTACAGATTTTTGTTAACGGTTTTACTCGTTAATTAATACACTTTGGTTAGTTTGTTGGTGCGATAAATAGAGGAAAACAACTGAAACGGGGGTGGTCGTTTGCTCACATCTATTTTCATTTGTTTTATTTGTTTGTGAACTTCTTCACCAGGCAATCGACTTAATATAGAAATATAGTTTGCATGGTGTTAGTTTCCGTTTTGTGCCTTTTCATAATATGAACGTATTTTTTATAGAAAGTTCGTTTCCGTTTGGACTTTTGTTTGGAGCTCTTTTCAACCAATTCTCTAACTAACCAAATTCATTATAACAAAACACTGCTACGGTTGCTTCATTTTAATATTAATTAATTTCCAGCTAATAGTCCCAAATTTTATATTTGTGTGGATAGTGGTCACTAAATTTTATATAATTAGAGTTTTTAATAATTCAAACCCCAACTATTTTTAGATCGGATGAAAAACTTCCAACTAAAATTTTATGTTTTTTAAAATTTTCAAGGCCTCAACTATTAATTATCGTTAATGAAGTTAACCTATTTTAACACTGCTTTTTCCACCATAATTTCACACAAAAATATTTTTTGTTAAAGGCATATATATGTTAATATCATGATTTGCTTTTTTCCTAAAACAATTCAAATATGTTAATATGAATTTCATAAAATGTATTTAATGTCGAAAAGTATCAAAATGGTTTTGTAGCAAATGTGTAATATATGCGATTAGTTGTCTCTTATCTTATTAGCAAAACTCTCTATTCTTAATGTGTACTAACATGCACAAAGGTTTCTAATACATACTTTAGTACAATTTAATTTACCATTAATAAAATTTGAGTATGGGCATATTATTCGAAATCGAGTTGTTGTAATTGTTAAATATATTTATTATATTTTTAGGAATCTCATTCTAAAATAAATAAATCTTACCTCAAAAATAAAATTTACTTTTATAAAAAGACATTCTTAGATTTTATTTGATAAATTGTATTTATTTCACTATATTAAATAAATTAAATAGATGTCTATGTCTTTATATTTTTAGTAAATTGTATGCTATTTTTATGATGAAAAAAATCAATGATATTTAAAATTATTCCTTTTAAAATTTTTTTTATTCAACTGATAAGTTCTCATTAACATATATATACATAAATAAATTATTACCATTTGTTTTCCTATGAACCATTTGAGTTTTTTTTTGGAACCATTTGAGTTTCTCTAGTATATATTCCCTATGTACCATTTTAAGTGATGTTTAAGGTTTTTACACAAAAATTAAGAAAATACAAATTTCTATGCAATTTATCTTGGTTACATAAAATTGTATTAAATAAAATCAGTCTGACCAATAAGAAAAACATGTAGTATTTTGTAATTGGTTGCAAATTTCAATTGATATTAAATTCTATCTAGAAATGTGAGAACATCACTTATTATGAAACAAAACAAAAATGTTTAAACATCACTTAAAGTAGTACGGAGGGAGTATAATTTAGGACTAATTTGTGAACTAGCCATATTTAAAGAAGCAATTAAGTAAATGGTATTGATTTTGACATAACGTGCAAACTAGCATTTAACACCTCTTTGACTCGATACCCCTAATAGTAATAAATAACATGTTACATATGGATAAAGTGGATGACGTCGATATATTTTTGTTTACCACGTACTTAATTATTATAGATAGTAAAAAGAATAAATAACATAGAAAACTCTTTAATAAAAAGTGTAATCCATATCAGCGAAATAGTATAGGACTCTAGCTTCATTCACAACCACAAAATACTAAACCTAACCCCAACATTTAAATACTAAACCATATCAACTAATCATTAAATCCTACATGGAATAAACCCTAATCCAATGTTAACCCTAATCTTCCGTAAACTAACCTCAAATTTTCAAATTCTAGTAAGATGTATTACCATTTTACATGAAGTATATATAATAGAAAATGTGAAAATGTAGTTGAAATCTAGATATCATCTTAACATATTTCTCAAATGTTGATATGGCTATGCCTTCATGGAAGGTGGTAATGCTTGCCCTAATGTCAACTCCAATCGTACATAAACTAAACCCTATTAATTAATCACTAAACCCTACTTGGAAATATAAACCTTAATCTAAGGTTAACCCCAATCTTTATAAACTAAACCCTAACCACTAATCACTAAACCATACATGTAAATATAAATCCTAATCCAATGTCAACTTCAATCTTTTATAAACTAAATACTCAAATTTCAAAATATCGGTAAATGCATTTCAATTCTACACATGCATATAGAATATAAAAGATGACAAATGATATATCACAAAATTCTATTCCATTTACGTTCAACGTATTATTTTTCTTTACAAAATCATATACACACTAATATAAACACATATATACACTGATACAAAACTCATATCAATAGAACATGAAACAACAAAGAACAAGATTGAACCTTCTTTTCAAGAATCGAATGAAATATAACATAGTAATAATACATTATATATTAATAAACATGGCAAATAAGAACATAGCCAAATTCGAAAGAAATACAATCTATTACATTTCACAAAATAGTACAGAAATATATCCATCGTTCATCTCCTTCGAAAACTTACGAGTTTTCACGTTTCGTCTTTGCTCAATAACAAATCTTGGATTGGGAAGATGGATGCACGGAGTCGCAACGCCGTCGGCCGGGGTGATGCTCATCTCCCGTGTGATGTGGAGGCGAATTGGTTTGGGTGTTGTTTCCGGCACCTTGCTGTAACTGCGGCAGAGAACTGGTTATTTTAGAAACAGAGAAAATTGGGATTTGAGAGAAGTTCTCCGATCACAAAATATTCTCAGAACTCAGACGGTAGTGATGATGTGGATCTAATCTGTGAATGAGTTTATGGCTTTCGTAAAAAGTTAAGAAGAGTTACAAAGGAGGAGGATATGAATGTTGAAGTGTTACAAATTATTTAACATAAAATAATTATTAATTTTTTTTATCTGCAGATTTCACTGGTCAAGAAAGAAAAAGGATATTATAGTATTAATATGTATATGTAACGGAGTGTATAGCTAGAAAATAGCTAGTAAGTGAATTATGTTTTTTTTCATGGCCATATGATCCAATTTCTCTATATGATAGTAGAGACGGCCCACGTGGATAAAGCCCACAACACAGAAGAGAATAAGGACGAAAGAGATAAACCAAAAACTTCCTTCCTTGTCTACACATCCTAGGCATCAAAATCCTCTGCAATCCACGAAACCAAAGATTCCTCCTTTTCTTCTCAGTTTTAAATCAAAAACAGTAACCCCCCATTGCTTGTTTCACTTTATGCCAAATCCTGTATTGGGTTCTCTTTATGTTTGAACTTTCTCTTAGGCCATCATCGCCATGGGAGCTCAGAAGAGCGTCCACGCTGGCAGAGGTCCATTCTTATGTTCTCCTTCTATCTGCCATCGATGTGATAATAATGTTGAAAAAAAAATGAGAAAGTCTGGAACTTGATTGTCAATTAACTAACACACAGCCCTGATTGTATTATAATTATGTATAGGTTGTTTGTAAATGAAAAACACTTTTTTTTAATTTCTTTTGTTTTTGTCTGTTTGATTTGCATTTCAGCCAAGATCGATGTGAATGTGGATTTCACTCACAAGCTTTATACTTCTTTAATTTTTCCTGCTTTCAGGTTTGCCTCTCCCTCCCCATCATCTCTATTCTTCAACTCAAACTCAAAAACATTGAAATCAATTCTTATGTAATTTCACAGGGACACTAGCAGTCCTCTTTCTCTAGTGATTGGCAGGCAAGTTATTTTTTGACTTTTTAATGATTAACTCTGAAGAACTGAAATGGTGTTTCAGTTGAGAAAATGGGTATCTGTCTGTCTGTGTTGGCAGCCTGTGTATCAAGCATCCGAATTTGTTTGGAGGAAGCGAGAAGCTTGATGTATCGTGGGATAAAGGGTTGTACGATTCCAATGTACTCGTAGCTTTCAGGAGACCTAGACCTGAGTGGCGTCCCCAACAGTGCTTCTTTATACAGGTTTCAACGAGAAAGAATGTGCATTTTATTATACTATGTTAATAGCTTCAATAAAAAAATTTATAAAAAAAATGTCACAGCATTCTCTGTCACCTGAGATTGGAGTCCACGGAACTCCATATGACAATTTCTCCCGGTCAGGAAGTGGAGGCGTAAATCTCTCTAAACTGGCAGTTGGTTTAGACTTGAGCGAGCCGGCTAGTTCAAAGTGGAGCAGCACAACCAGTGTGAAATTTGAGGTACCTTCAGCATTGTTGTTCTACTACTTCAGGGTAGAAGAGTAATATATTTTTTTCTTAAATTGGTGAAGCATGTGCGTCCTATGAACGATGAAGGACGTTTGATAACGAGAGACGTGGATGGATTTCCGGTAACCTGCAGGTGAGATATTAAACCTTAATTTTTTTTTGTTTTTGTTTCCTTGAGAGCACTAACTTAGCATAAGACACTGAATAATTTATTTGCTGTGCAGTGGAAATACTCATGACAGTATGGTCGTTTTGAAGCAAGAATCCCGGTTTGCAAAGGCTAACGACCAAGGTCTTTCTCACGTAAGATGCTCTTCAGTTTCTGTTTCAATATCCCAGCAAAACCCCTTTCCTCTCATACTAGTGTTTTTGCTTCTTCAGTTCAGCATGCAAATAGAACAAGGTATTCCGGTTGTGTCCAAGTGGCTTATCTTCAACCGTTTCAAATTTGTTGCATCAAAAGGTGTCAGGTTGGGACCTGCCTTTCTCTTAGCAAGGTACTGTCTGAATGAATCTTGCTTGACACAAGTTGAAGAGGCTTTTTTGGTGTGGATTCTGATTTCTGACCTCTTTTTTTGTGACAGCCTGACAGGTGGGTCGATTGTAGGAGACATGGCTCCTTATCAAGCATTTGCCATTGGTGGGCTAGGCAGTGTTCGTGGATATGGTGAGGGCGCTGTTGGATCCGGACGGTCTTGCCTCGTTGCTAATACAGAATTGGCATTGCCTTTGGTACTAATGAGGAAGCCTTGCTTTTATTGTGGCCCCCTCTGAACCATAAAAGTTTTTAAATTGAGCTTTGGTTCCTTTGTTTTTTTATTTTTGCAGAACAAGATGACAGAAGGAACAATCTTCTTGGATTGTGGAACGGACCTTGGTTCAAGCCGTCTTGTCCCCGGTAAAGCTCCTCTGAACCATAAAGAAGTTGTTGTTGTGTTTGAACACTAAAATTGATGCGATTGGAATTTGTTTTTTTAAGGAAACCCGTCGTTGAGACATGGGAAGCCAGGGTTTGGGTATGGATTCGGGTATGGAATACGGTTCAAGTCTCCGTTGGGTCACCTTCAGGTTGATTATGCCATAAATGCTTTCAACCAGAAGACTCTTTACTTTGGTGTCACCAACCTTGCCTCATCATCATAGCCCTAAATCAAGAGAAGCACATATGCAGTGTCTTGATTCACACGTATATATATACATTTGTGTATTGAGGTGAGACCAGAAACGCCACAAGACGAGGCTAACACTGCCACAGGATCAAAAAGTTATAGTGTGCAGCTGCCAGAGTTTTTGTCTGAATGCTGCTAATCAAACACACATTTGATTTTTGAATGCATCTCTTGCTTGCTTTTCCATATCTGAGTTGAGCTTTAGTTTGCAGTATGATTATTAAAGCTGAACCAAATCTAACCTGTGATCGAAATTGGATGGTTTACTGAAGTCTTTTGGTTTGGTTTTTTTGTAAGTGGATTCAATCCAAACAAGAAGAGGACATTACGGTTCATACGATAACCATACATCAAAGAAAAAAAAAGGGGGTTTAGAAGAAATTGTTGAACTGACTGGTAAGAGAGCTCTTGAGGTTAGAATAAAGACCGTAAAGAGAATACTGCTTCATGTTCTCGACTTCATACCACGAGTTAAGAACCGCCAAGTGTTTGTCAGTCCCGGAAAACGCAAGCTGGATACCGAGACTGCAGTCCACAGTGCCTCCTCGGCCTTTGCAGCTGGGCGTTCTGATAGCACAGTCTTGCTTGTTGAGGCACACAAAGTTCGAGTTCCCCTTGCAGGAAGCACACCCGTCTCTCTTCCAGAAGAGGTTTTGAAGCCTACCTTTCTGAAACTCCATCACCTTTTGCAAATACCAAAAGAGCCATGATTTTTACATAATCAGATTATTTGATACCAGGGAGGAGGGGGGGGATGGATATATACCAAAGTAAAACTGGTAACGGTGTAGGTGGAGTTAGCAATAAAAGCCGGAGGAGACCTAGCTGCGTATTTCCGACCAGCGAAAGCCACCATATATCCACCATAGTTGTCCTTACATTCAAAACAACATATTATAGCTGATTGCATTAACCAAATCAAGTACTTGTAAAGCCAATACGTACAGTATATTAAAACATGATGGACCCAGTGATGTCTGAACCTAGTCATGGGTTAATTTGAAATCACATAAAAACCAAATCTGATATTTTTTTCCTAATCAACCTCAAGTAATAGAGACATGAAGCAATCTAATTAGTGGAAATATTCAAGAAACCAAAGTCAATTAAATTCACTCAGATAAGCATTTTCCTAAACAGAATTAAAAAAAAAAAAATACAACTTTGAATTTCACTATCAATTCAAGAACATTGACTTAAAATAGAAACTATTAAGGACTTGTTACCTAAAGTGGAAAGACTCATGTTTGACTTGTCACTATAAAAAGAAAAAACAAATCTGATACTTATCAAATTCAAAATTGATTATTAGTAAACCAATTAATAAAAGTAGTACCGGGAAGAAAGAGGAGGTGTTGATGGAGAGGAGAGAGATCTCGTCGATCTTAGGACGGAAGACGGAGAGCTGAGAGTTCATGGCGGCAAGGGTTAGACGACGGTCGCACGGAGAGAGGAGAACGGTCTGGTTGAGGAAGAAAGACGCACGCGAGGAGAAGGCGATTCCGAATGTGAATCCGTCGGATCTCTGGATTCTGGTGTCGGAGCAAGGAGAGTAGACGCTGTTGGTGTTTCCTGCGACGGCGGCTCTGCTGAAACCTCCGGCGATGGTTAGAGCCACCACCACGAGGAGCGTTAGGGTTTGCATTTTCGAAATGTGTGTTTGGGAACTGTGAAGTGAGAAAGAGAATAGAGGGAAAGAGGGGGACGGTGGGAACGGGTGGGTGAGAGTCTGTTTGTGGCTTTCACGTTCGCACTTCGTCGTTTTCCCCAGCTTCATCACACTTCAGACTTTGCAAAATTCCAAAAGTTTTTTTTTACTTTTTTTTTTCTAAGGAAAAATATAGCTTTTTCGTACTTTTGAAAAATTAACTGTTTTAAAATTGTTTAAGAATATAGAAAAGTTTCACAGGCTTGTCTTTTATTTTAGAAGGTTTTTTAACAATACAATGTGGTTCTAATTACTAGTTCTAAATAATGGCTTTTTCTTAGTTATTTTGGGTTTCAGTGATCCGTTCTTGTTGGAGACTAAAACCGATATAAGTTATGAATATAGTAACTCCTAACCAGTAACCACTCTTCTATTATACCAAGGCGGAGAACTTTTTTTCGTTGGTGCGCCATAGTGGATCATCTCCAGTTAACAGTGGAAAGTTTGTATCTCACTGTTGTTTTATACAGTTATTATGTTATGGAGAGAAGAGAGAAAGACATATGTGGAGAAAACATACTTCAACAAAACTTGAATAGAAACAAAACAATACCACGAGAAATCAATGTAAATAAATCAAAACATTTTTGTATGGAGTATGTGTGAAACAGCTCTTGTGTTACATAGCAATCCTAACAACAACAGCTACGATAATAACGTGTCATCCTGACAATATAAAGAATAGATGCAACTTATGCTACTATTATAAGCAAATTGAATTTATGTATTTCATGTAAATCCTTCTTTCCAATTTCTTATATTTTATCTAAGAGCTTCTAACCAACTCTTAACATTTATACATAAAACATTTATTATATGTTTTCTTCAAAATCTACAAATCCCGCAATAATCACATAAAAACCATCCCCCACAAACAAACATGTGGTCCGAATGATTGAAAAGCTACTCATCAATATCTTTTTCACTTTTTCATAAACAATTCTCTGTTCTATACAAATGTCTATTCTATACAAATGTCTTTGTCACTTTTCCATAAACAATTATCCATTCTATACAAATGTTAACATCATCAGCAAGTACTGTTAACAAAAAAAGAAAATTATGCTACCATTAGAAAACCACAAATAATATTTTTCACACGTGATGTCCAAATCTTAATTTACAATGGAAACAACAAAATTTTCAAAAGTATATCAATCACTGTGATACACAATTAATTTACATCCTGTGCATAGTATGACAATCCACTAGTAATGTATAAAGTGAAAATTTAAAGTATAACTAATGAAATCTATAAAAATACTTACTGCGAACTAAAAATAAAGATTCCTCTTATCATTTTTAGAATGTTTGTTGGTATTCATTAATAATTGTTGACAAATAAATTACGAAATAAAAATACAAACTATATTATATCAATAGTGATGAACAAACACACAAGAATCATATTATATATAATTAAAAATATATATAAACACTAAATTTCAAATCATATATTCAATAATTTTGTCATATTTTAGTTCATATTATAAATATTTAAACAAACTAAATTTAAAATCAAAACTAAACTCATATTATAAAAGTTTAATATTATCCAAAATTTATTTACCTATAAAATTAAGTTTTAGTATGACAATCCACTAGTAATGTATAAAGTGAAAATTTAAAGTATAATTAATGAAATCTAAGTTATATATAAAAAACTAATGAAATCTATAAAAATACTTACTGCAAACTAAAATAAAGATTCATCTTATCATTTTAGAATGTTTGTTGGTATTCATTAATAATTGATGACAAATAAATTACAAATAAAAATACAAACCATATTATATTAATAATGACGAACAAAACAGATGAATCATATTATATATAATTACAAAATATATAAACACTAAATTTCAAATGATATATTCAATAATTTTGTCATATTATAATTCATATTATAAATATTTAAGACAAACTAGATTTAAAATTAAAACTAAAACTCATATTATAAAAGTTTAAGATTATTCAAGAAATGTTACCTATAAAATTAAGTTTTATTTAAAATGTATTATTAAAATGAATATACTTTAGGTATTAAAATGAGCATAATTCTAGTAAAATATATTGAAACAGACAAAATAAATAGTTTGAGTACTAATTCGAGTGGGAAAAAATTTGGGTATTAAAAAACTTTACCAAATTTAGTTGGAGTATTTTTATGATAAAATAAATTTTATGAAATTTTTCTAATTAATAATTATGCAAGTAATAAATTAATTTAAGAGAACCAATTTCTGTTGGATTCAATCATAAACAAGTGCCCGGCCCAACTGCAAGGCAACGTGTTACTCAGATGTTCCTTTCAAAGATTCCAAGTATTATAACAGCACTCAACAACTGCTGATTACTGATTAGATTTGATTAGACGCGTGGTGCACAACCAACCCACATTCACGGATCGGACAACAATTGAATAATTATATCTTTCGTATGCGTTGTAATCTTCTGCCATGTCTTTTAGATTCTTTCGGAGTTTTAAATTTTATATTTCCCTGATTTTCTTTAGAGTACTGATTTTCCAACAGGGAGAAGCTAAATATTTCATATTGCAGTTGTCAAGCCCTGTGTATAGATCATTCAAAAGGCGAAATTAAAGAGGTCAAAAAGAACCGGTAAAGTATGACTCTGAAGCTGATACTTTACTTCAAATGAGAACAAACAATCCCTGCTTATATATCTTCCTTAGTGCTACAATCCCAACGACTTTGGGGTTTATCTACAGTACTAGTTCCAAAGAAGCAAAAGCAAAGCAGCATTCTTCCATTTTACACCCAAAAAGAATTAAGAAAAGAAAACCCTACATCTTTGGTATCTCTAAGCCTTCTCGTGTGATAACATTTCAGAAGCGCATAAATTTTCTAAGCTAATCATCATCATCATCTGAAATACAAATTCCATTCCTCTCTCTCAATACTTTGTATTTTCCAGCCTCATGCGATGGTGATTGGCTTGCACATTGCCTTCATATGAAGAAACCATAATCTATGATTGACAACACCTCCATCCAATTGCTTGCAAAGGAGAAAATATCCAAATCTCCCCTGAAAGCGAGAGATGAAAAAATAAACTTTCTTCTCATTACTTCTAAATTAACAGTCCAAAACACAGTTTTACAGAGAAATAATATCAATTAACACCCTAAGGTAAAAAGTGAGAATGTTGTTGAGGTGGACTTACCAAGAAAAGAAAGCAAATTCTCAATCCCTAAAGATGACCGAATCCGCAATGGCCAGGAGAGGTTTCAAGCAAGCAGGCATAAACTTCCTAGCGAAAAAGTAGGAGCTCGAATGATTAGAAAGCCGGAGCCGGTGAATCAGGTCGGAAGAGACTTCCTCAGGCTTGTAAGTATAAGGATGACCCTTGACAGTAGCAGTCCAATTGACACGTGTAAGACTGTAACCAGTGCAACCCTCAGGATCCTTAATGTTCATCAACGTGGGGAAGTAATGCTCCTCGGGGAAACACTCGTAACAAGGGATCTTGAACTTCCTCCACAGGACACGGTCTCTGACGGTGAGGAGCGCGTGTCTCCTCGTCATGACGAAGAAGTGAGAGCCCACACGGAACTTCTCGAAGGGGACTTCGGGGAGCATGGCGTGTCTTCCCCGAGCGACGTAGCGTTTCCAGAGCCTCGGCTCGTCGGAGATGAGCTCGAGGAAGCTACGGTACGAGAGGCGGACGCCTCTGGAGGTGGTCGTCGGATCGTCCGGGGGGGATTCGAAGAGTGATCGGTAGACGAAGGGGAAGGAGCGGAGAGGGACGCAGTGCTGGGAGAGGACGGCGAAGTAGGCGTTGGCGGGGTCGTCGAGGAGGGCGGCGGCGAGGAGGCGGCGCGTGGCGGAGATCAGAGTGGGGGAGGCGCGTGAGGTGCGTTTGGCGGAGGGGATGAAGGCGTTGCGGAAGACGGAGGAGGGGGAGGAGGGAACGGTGACGTTGGAGAAGGGGTCGGCGTGGACGTAGACGTTGAAGAGGGAGGGAGGGTGGGGGGAGAAGAAGCGGTCCCAGAGTGGGGCGAAGTGGAGGTCGGAGTTGGTGAGGAAGAGGAAGGCGATTTTGAGCTTGGGGTGTGGGGTGCCGGAGGAGAGATGGGAGGAGGAGCCGGCGGAGGCGCGGCGGAAGAGGATCTGGTCGTCGATCTCGTCGGCGATGGGGATGGGGGATTCGCGAGGAGGAGGAAGGAAGACATGAGGGGCGAGGAGGAAGAAGAGGATGGGGAGACAGAGGAGGAGGGAGAAGGAGATTACGAACTGGTTCGACAACATTTTTGTCCTAGAGGAGGAATGTGCCTAGCTTAGCTTTCCCATGTACTTCACTTCACCCAAAAAAGAGGATTTGAAGCTTTGTAACTTTTGGCCTTTTAAGAGGATGTGAAGAGTGAGGAAGAGTTAAGGGATCTTAGGTCTCTCAGAGTGACTGATGACCATCTTATGAAGAGGATGATAAAAGGTGGTGACGGAAGATGATTGTGATTTTGTTTGATTGCGTCCGACGCCAGTTGAGGGTACTTGTGTCAATCCATGACCCCATACACCGTTCTATGTCGCTAACGGCGTCGTGTAACAATTGCGTTCCTTGCCTCTATTGATGACACTTGTGTTAACGCCGTTATCTTCGTCGGTGATAGTTTGATGATGTATTTATTTATTTATCTTTTTTGTTAAGTTTAGTTTTTAGGAAAATGATCAACGTCAACGTGTTTAATGTCTAGAGGACTAGAACTAGATCGATGTACATAAGGTGTGAAACTGAGTAATTTTTTTCTTTCAATCTATAGAGAAATGCACTACACTGCTTTTGTTTTACTTTTATTCTTATCTAGCGTGTGATTGGTTTAGTGAGAGTAAAGTAGAGTAAATAAAGATGTGAAAAACAAATGAAAATAAAATGGTTGAAAAGAAGAAATAGAGAAAAGAAAAATAGAGTAACTAGTGTTATTTTAGCAAAACATGGAGTAAAAATAAGTGTGTGTATATCTCTGTCAAAACAATAACTAGAGTAAAAACAAGAAAACAATATTTCACCTAATTGGTAATATTTGAGTGAAACTTAAAGTAACTTTAAAGTTGAAGTAAATAGTTATTCTATATTGACTATACAATCACACAATGATTCAGTTGAATATTTTGTTACTATTAATTTATTAATCGTCAGATGTGTCATCCTATCACACTTACATATTCTAAAGTATTGGAAGCACATACATTTAATCAAGTAGTTTAATTAAGTGTTCATCAGTTTTTTTTTTTGTCAAGAGGTCTAATTTTCAATTTTTGAAAAAGCACTTTACTCTATCTATTTCTTAAAGAATGTCGCTTTAGCATTTTTAATGTAAAAAATATTGTTTTAGAATTCTAATGCATTCTATACTTACTTTCAGTTGAATATTAATTATAAAATATATTGATGTAATAATTAAATTTATTTATCTAAAATACTGTCGATTAAACATATGTAACTAATAAAAATAAATGCATTTTCAGAAATTCTTATAAGACATGTAAAATTGTATCATATACGTAATCAATTTCATAATTATAGTATCATAATAAATCATCATTAAAAAGATGATTAAAGTATTTAACATACCATTTCATATTAAATATATAATACAAGATCATTCTATATAACTATTTTAAAATAACTTAATCATAATAACTAGTTATTAGTTTTCTTTCATTTTTTTTTTGACAACAGTTTTCTTTCATTTATTTATATATTTTATGACGATCATCATCATCTTAAAAATGGAGTAGCTTAAATGGTTATGAATGTGTTTTGGTTGATTAAGTCTCGACCAAGACATTTTTTCTAGCTGTCATGCTATCTTAAATAAACCTAGCTTTACTGAGTTTCTTGGTTCTACAACGAGTCATAGAACCTTCAGAAATGGCTTAGATATCTTCATCAGCTGGCTGGACCATGATCACATCATCTATTTGAAAGCTTGGTCTGTCGTCCTCAAAATAATCTAAGAGTATAACAAAGAACTGGTGGTTCTGAAACAGTACCCAAACCTTGGCACTGTGTCTCACCTCCTATATGAAACACGGCCGCTGCCACACCACTAGAACTGAGGAGCCCATCCTCATGGTCCACATGCGCGTGAAGCAGCAAGTTTGGACGCAAACAACCATGATCTGCACCTACAGATTTAGCGAAACCACAGTAACAGACTGTAAAACACTGTTACTCACCACCATCTAAATATTGCAATATAATGCATTAAATGAGCATTGATTCGCATATTCAGCCAGATGAATGATGAATCACCTGGGTGGCAAACAAAAACACCAGCAAACATATTCAAAATTTATTTATGAAAATACATTAGAATTAATAATATTGCGACTTTGTATTGAGATATATATTTACATAAAATTTCAAAATATTTTTTTATTATTTTACCGAATTGTATCATTTTTTTTTTGCATCGGTCCAATTAACGACTGCTAAAATGTTGTTAGTTTATCATATTTACTAATTTATGAAATTTCACTGTACATATGTATATACGCAAGTAATTACTAATGCAATTTAGCAACCACTACCTTGGGCTTACATTTGTTCCGGTCAGGCGCCGAAGGATTCTATATTTCTAATTTACAAAATGGCAGGGCTTATTCTCTTTTCTTGTTGGAAAAGAAATAATATTAAAATAAATAATTAGTAATAAAACATTCTAGAGAGTTCGACTGGGAGCTAGAGCAAAACGCATTTAAGCATAAGAAGTCATTCCTCCCAGAAGCCAATAAGCCGAGAAAACAAAAGAAGAAGAAAAAAACAAACCTGGTCTCCGTGAGAAAAGATGTTCGGGCGAGGAGCGACGAAGAAGAGCGACAACACAAAGTTCTACGAGATCTTAGGCGTACCCAAGACAGCATCTCCCGAAGATCTCAAGAAGGCTTACAAAAAAGCCGCAATCAAGAACCATCCCGACAAGGGTGGAGATCCTGAGAAGGTAAAAAAAGATCCCTTTCCACCTCGATTCGATCTGTTTTGCGTCTAGATCCGATCTGAGTTTGTCTTGTAATTGAGCAATTGGTCCGATTTTGTGGAATTGATTGATTGGGTTGCAGTTCAAAGAGCTAGCACAGGCGTATGAAGTTCTGAGCGACCCAGAGAAGAGAGAGATATACGATGAGTACGGAGAGGATGCACTCAAGGAAGGAATGGGTGGTGGAGGAGGAGGCGGGCATGACCCTTTTGATATCTTCTCATCCTTCTTTGGAGGTGGCAGCCCCTTTGGAGGTGGAGGTAGCAGCAGAGGAAGGAGGCAGAGGCGTGGTGAAGATGTTGTTCATCCTTTGAAAGTTTCCCTTGAGGATCTCTACCTTGGTACCACCAAGAAGCTCTCTCTTTCTAGAAACGCTCTCTGCTCTAAGTGCAACGGGTCTGTTGTCTTAACTTTCTTTTTCCAATGTTTCATCTGACATGATGATGATCCCAGATGCTAAAAGAAAGGCTTTGTTTTTATTGTTTTTGCAGAAAGGGTTCGAAATCTGGAGCCTCTATGAAATGCGGTGGGTGTCAGGGTACGGGTATGAAGGTGACAATCAGGCAGCTTGGACCTGGGATGATCCAGCAGATGCAGCATGCTTGTAACGAGTGCAAAGGCACGGGGGAGACCATCAACGATCGTGACAGGTGTCCTCAATGCAAAGGAGACAAAGTCGTCCCTGAGAAGAAAGTTCTTGAAGTGAATGTTGAGAAAGGGATGCAGCACAGTCAGAAGATCACTTTTGAAGGACAAGCAGATGAAGCGGTACATTTTTTTACTCTGCTTTTCTTTTTTAACCTTTTCTTTTTCCTTATTTATAACTTTGTTTTTTTGTTTGTGTTTGGAGCAGCCTGACACAGTCACTGGAGATATAGTGTTTGTCATTCAGCAGAAAGAGCACCCAAAGTTCAAGAGAAAAGGAGAAGACCTCTTTGTAGAACACACACTCTCTCTCACCGAAGCTCTATGCGGCTTCTCCTTCGTCCTCACCCACTTGGATGGCAGAAATCTTCTCATCAAATCTTATCCCGGGGATGTCGTTAAACCTGGTATGTGTATTCATTGCTTCTACTTTTAACCAAACGTGATGATTACTCAATCTTGATGTTGTGTTTTTGTGTAGATTCATACAAGGCAATAAGCGATGAAGGGATGCCGATATACCAGAGGCCATTCATGAAGGGTAAGCTCTACATCCACTTCACAGTGGATTTCCCGGACTCGCTAACCCCTGACCAGACCAAAGCATTTGAAGCTATTCTGCCCAAGCCTTCTACTACTCAGCTGAGCGACATGGAGATTGATGAGTGCGAGGAGACGACGCTGCACGATGTCGACATTGAGGATGAGATGAGAAGGAAAGCACAAGCTCAGAGAGAGGCTTATGATGATGACGAAGGCGATGATGACCATCCTGGAGGTGCGCAGAGGGTGCAATGTGCCCAGCAGTAAGTAAGTAACCCAATTTAGAGAAAGGACGTGATGAGGGGGATTTGGCTCCAACATTTGCCTCTTCCTTTTCTTTGATTTTCAGTGTATTTGGAAGTCTTATGGAGTTTGCTATGGTTTATGGACTTGGAAAACCAACTTGTTTCGTTCTCTCACTCTTAAATTAATGACAGTATTGAAATTTTGTCAACATTTCACTGGTTATCACCCAGTGGGCATAATTACATAGATCGTGTGTTAAAAATACAAAGAGGCCCAGAAAACAAAGATACAAATTTAATCAGATTTAGAACTTAAACTTTGAAGTCGACAAAGGGCATCTCATCACAACCACGTATGCAATTTTAAGTTCCCTTCGCAATACATATTTCTTCATGTGTCTCTCATACGGACGGAAGTAAGCCTTGCTGGTCAGTGGTCACTGTAGAAATTTCTCCGTCATAAACTAACACTACTAAACATATCGTTTCTTTGTAGTCTACTCCTTGGGATTTTCCACAAATTACTAGCATCTTATCTCTAGACTCTAGTCAGTGCCGAAACAAGAAACATTTTGTACTCCGATCAAAGAAAAAAATTTAGTGGGACAAAATTTCATTTTTAATAGGATCAGTACACTTTTTTATTAAACAAAAACAAATATTTTACCATTTTTCTCCATTTATTACACTTGCACAGATATAGGTTTTTTCACGAGCTGTAATTTTTAAAAATTCATTAAAACTTAATTGATGTGAATTTGGTGTTTTAAAAATAAATAATATTCTGGACGGCACCTACAGTCTTTACCAATCACACCCGTTTCTGAAAAAATTAGTTGAGATCAATCCAAAATACAAATATAAGATGCCTCATCTCTCGGCTCATAATAAATAAGAGTAAATATTAACATCTATAATCACAAATATAAAAGAATAATCGGAAGAAGAAAAATTCCGACATAAAAACTAAACGGGATTTAAATATCTTTTTGAAAGACGAACTCTGATTATTTATTAAAATCAAACTATCTTCAAAGATAAAAAGCTTGAAAATTGAAGAACAGATTCAAAATAGTTCGAAAAGACACGACAAAATCACCTAAACGAAAGTATAATCTGCAACCAGAAAAAGAGATCATTCTAATGATTGAATATCATAAAAATAAAAAGAAAATATTTATCCCTCTAAAAAATTATGATGTGATAAGAGAAAAAAGAGAAACTTTCTTTCTCTAATACAGGAGAGAGAAGTCCCTCACAAATTATAGTTTTATACTTAAAAGTTTTAAACTGTTATTATATATAACAATCTTTTTCTTGCAAAAATATATTATACTAAACTTTTTTCACAAAATAAAATATTATACTAAATTTGGAAATAATCACCTATTACAAATATTTTGGATTTTAATTACTACAATAAGTGTATTTAACTAAAAATTTGAAGTAATCTATATAAAATGGCAAATTAATTGTTATTCAAATATGAATTATAAATATTTAGTTTTATTGGATTTTTATTTGATAAACTTTTTTGAAATTCATTATTATTGAATATATTTAACTTATATATAATAAGATTTTTTTAGTCACTTATAGCGTTTGAATGAAAAAAATTTAGTTAAAAATAGAAATAGAAAATATTTGTACTTTTATATAAGCTTATAGAAAAAAACACTAAGTAAATTTTATTTCACCTAAAATCATCTATAAAATTACTAAAATTCAAATCATTTTAAATTGTTGATTAACCACGCTATACATTCATTATATTTATTTTTTTGCTTAACTAATATTTAATTATGCATTATTTTATTTCTTTATGTTAAACTTTTTATGATTGTAAATCTTATTTTTGAATAAGAACACAATGTTTATAAGAATAATCTTCTTTATTTTTAGATATGTGATTTTTAATGTTGGCCAATCTTTTCTTATATTAATTTATAATTATCTAGTCTAATAAATAAATCTAATTATTAATATTTTTGTGAATTATAGTGTAGATTAAAAATAAATTTAAAAATTATTTATTTTCAAATTCAAAAGTTCTTGAAACTATTTTAAATAGTTCTATTTGAAATTTTAAATATATTTTTTAAAATCCTAAACCCCTCTAAATCCAATATACTAGGCAAATCTAAACTATAAATTTAGATTAATTAATCCTAAGGAAAAATGTCTATTAATAAAAATAATTTGTTCATTTAATTTTTATGTACTATATTTGTGATAAAAATAATTTTTAGGATCGTCTTAGAGAATTTCTTATTTAGAAACTTCTTCGTTTATTTATTTGTTATATCTAAAAACCGGAAGCGTTGGATGGTAAGGAGTGAACATAAACCGTTAGATTCCATATTCATCGTTGTCAAACATACCAAACTCTTTCAACACCTGTAGATTAAAATCGGCTAAGCTTCATCAAATCAAATCCGAACTCATCCATGGCGATTTCTCAAGCTCAGCCTCTGCTTCTTCTACTCTTCTCGCTCTTCCTCTTACCTTCTTTGCGCGCCACTTCTTTCCACAACTGCGGTTTGTTCCTAAACCCTCTTCTTACACTCTCCTCGAGGACACCTGTTAGATTAGGGTTTTTTTTTGTCCGGATGGTTGCTTGTAATAGATGGCATAACCTTTAAATTTTGCATCTTTTACTCTGGATTTTGGTTATTTAAGACACTAATTTAAAGCATGCTCCATTTTTGCAGCTTTGAATTTGATTAATCTCGAGTGCTTTTAAATCTGTTTCGCATGTGAGATAAAATCAATTTCATGGAACCTAACTGTTAGGTTACTTACTCTCTGTACGTTTTGACTCTTTGTAGATAAGAGGCTCGATCCCGTTAAGGTCAAGGGTGTGGAGATCTCTCCTGACCCTGTTGTGAGTGGCGAAGCCGCTACATTTAAGATCACTGGTTCTACTGGTATGATGACCTTCTTAAAAAAAGTTTAGAAACATTACATAACATTTATTAAGTCTGTCAACATTTCTTTGGTGTGAATAGATGAAGACATCTCTGGAGGAAAAGTAGTGATCAGTGTTTCATATTTTGGAGTTCATGTCCATACCGAAACACACGATCTCTGCGATGAGTCTTCCTGCCCAATCGCACCTGGCAGCTTTGTCCTTTCTCATTCCCAAACACTTCCTTCTATTACACCCCCGTAAGTCATATTCTTGAAACTCTCAGTTTCCCACATCATTATCAAAACTGGTTGCTTGGCTGATCTCTCTTTGGAACAGGGTACTTATACGCTTAAGATGACGATAAACGACAAGGATGGCGGGCGACTGGCCTGCATCAGCTTCAAATTCAAGATCACATTGTTTTCCACGGTTTCTGCTAGTTAAGTTCTCCTGTGAAAATATGTTTGCCTCTTTTGTGAACCTCTCTCTGTCTCGTAGACTTTTGTGTGTTGTCCAAATAAAAATGCTCTTTTGAGGCTTGTGAACCTCTCTCTCTCTCTCGTAGACTTTGTGTTGTGTCCAAATAACATAATCCTTTGATCTACATCTCAATATTTTGTTTCTCTATATTCATTACGTTCTTTATGCTTCACCTGTTCTTCTGATAAGACCCTTGTTCAAAAACTCGGCTGCCGAGCTGTATAATCGGCCGGATAATCGTGAAACGGAAGGCTACCGTAGCGAGTTAGATCAATTCGGATTCATTCCACGCCGGCCCGAGTTTTGGCAAAAATCAGCAAAACTACTGTCTCCCACGTTTCGAACCCGAGTTAATCAAGCGAAAACAACAGACACAAGCCACTAGACCATATCAGACACACGTCCTTTTGATACTCATACTAGTTTATATATTAAACATATAATGAATACCCTAAAATTAATCTTCGATTAATCTTCAATTTATTTCCGATTTTTTCATTAATCGCTAGGCCCAATCCGAGTGCACACGTAGCGCCTATAGGGATGGCAATCAAGGACCTGGACCGCGGGTCTGTCCTGTAAAGACTTGCTGCAGGGCAGGATTGGGCCTCCATTTGATAGGCCCGCAAAATTGCGGGCCTCGCGGGATGAGCTCAAAGCGGGACGGGTTCAAAGCAGGATGGCTCAAAATAGGAGAGAGAGAGAGAGAGAGAGAGAGAGAGAGAGAGAGAGAGAGAGAGAGAGAGAGAGAGAGAGAGAGAGAGAGAGAGGAGAGAGAGAGAGAGAGAGAGAGAGAGAGAGAGAGAGAGAGAGAGAGAGAGAGAGAGAGAGAGAGAGAGAGAAGAGAGAGAGAGAGAGAGAGAGAGAGAGAGAGAGAGAGAGAGAGAGAGAGGAGAGAGAGAGAGAGAGAGAGAGAGAGGAGAGAGAGAGAGAGAGAGAGAGAGAGAGAGAGAGAGAGAGAGAGAGAGAGAGGAGAGAGAGAGAGACTATGTAACTCCATTGATGGTGGTTTCAGTGTCGATGATGCTTCCGGTCTCCCAAGAGCCTCTAATCTGCACTGGTAGAACTTCTTCAAACCATCATAAATGATAATAAATACATTTGTTTTGTATAAGTTTAATGTATTGATCTTGTAAGAGTATACTTGATCATGTGCAAGATGAAAATCAATTCATGTCTATGTTTGTTTGTGCATGTAGAAATAAGCAATGTAATATTCGATGTCCCGCGGGACGGCCCACGAAGGCTTGCATATTTCGCGGTACGGGATTGGGCAGCTAGTTTGAGGACCGCATCCCGCGCGGGATAGGCCCGCCATATACCGCCAGAAGTCGAACCCGCAGCAGTTCGGAACGGGACGGGACGGAAGAACCCAATTGCTATCTCTAAGCGCCTAGCAAGTTTCCGAACAAGGGATAAGACTTAAGCGTGTCAAAGTAAACGACTTGAGTTTCCAAGAGAAGTGATATACTTCCTTTCCTTGATTACGAAAACAGAAGAGTTTTTTATAGAGCTGATAGAAAGAAAAAAAGAGGAATGTATTTGAATTTCATACACAACACTAAGAATCCTGTACTTGCGAGTCAAGTACCACACCTCCTAATCAATGAGAATCATCTTCAAGCAACTTCGCGGCATCGTGAACCAACACAAAACACTGCCTATTTCTTCTTCTTCAACCTTGCCTGATAACAAACATTCTCCTCCGTTCTTCTCCTCCTTCGCTAGCTTCTTCAAAGCATGTTCGACTGTCTCCATTGTAGCCTTGTGACCTCTTCCGCTTTATGCTCTTCTGCATCTAGCTCTGCTCTTACAATCATCAACTCTTCTTTTCTCATATCTGACTCAAAGACAAGCTGGTGAATCTCCATTATCATGTTTTGTATTTCACACATCCCTACTTCTTCCATCTCTTCAAGACACTGCTTCTCCTGGATCCTAAGTTCCAGTTCCCTCTCTGATTCGGATCTTGCCTTCGATCTCTTCTCTATCTCTTTCTCCACGGTTTTGATATCTTTATCCAGCTTCAAGGACTTTCTGTTCATGTCTTCGATTTCTTTTCTTACCGAAGCCAGCTTCTCCCGCGAAAGCTGCATCTCTGAATGGAGCTTTGTTTTCTCTTCTTCGGATCTCAGCAGATCCGTGGCTTTCATTGAAAGCAGTGTGTTTCTCTGAGGAGTGTTGATCTTCTCAACGTTATCAATCGCACAGAGCACCTTCTCTTCCTCGTGTCTCCTGTTCTCTTCATCCACTTTTATCTTCAGCATTACAATGTTACTCTTCAGCTCTGCCTCAGATTGTTTGATCTTACCCATTGCCGCGTCGATTTCTCTTTTATTGGATTGGAGAACGCTGAGCTCTTCACTTTTCTGGTTTAGATGATCTGAAGATGCCTCCACACGCGCCCTTGCCCGTTCTTCTCGCTGTTGAATGTAAGCTGACGATGATACGAAGTTTGATAGCGAGCTTCTGAGAGCAGCCAGCTTTCTCTCCGCAACTTCTTTTCTTGCGTTAGTTCGATCAGAGACAGCTTCAACTAATCCTAACTCCTTCTGATGCTCCTTAACTTTGTTCTGACAGCTTCTGATTATCTCTTCAAGCGAAGTGAACAACGCTCCAATGGTTTTGGCAGAGACTGAAAGCTTTTCCTGCGCCAATTCGAGTTTCAGCCTCGCTGAGTTTAAATCTCCTGTGGACCTCCTTTCGGAAGAAACATTACACAACTCCATTTCAGTGTCACTGGCATCATCAGCTTCAATAAGCTTCTCTTGGGCAGCAGGAGCAGAGAGCAGTCTTTTGCATAATTCATCTTTTTCCTTCATTGCATTTTCATACAGACTCATCAGCTTCTCATTCTCCTCGTGCATCTCGCTAAGCTGATTCTCCAGATTTCCAATCATTTTCTTCAGTTCCTCTGCTGCGCTTCTCTCAACCTCCAGAGCACTGTTGATATGAGCTTCAGCATTATTATTACTTGATGAATCTGTCTCGGTATTCCCAAGGCTCTGGAGCTATTTTCTGCGGCTACTTGTTCATACAGCTCTATAAGTTTGTTGTTGTCCTCAATCAGGACCTTAATCTTCTGGCACAGTTCCTCATTTTCTTTCGACAACTTGACTGCTGTCTCGTGAGCTACAGCTTCTCTTTGACTAGCACATGCAATGGCTTGAACCATTGTTTCAACCTCGATCTGATCACCATCGCCAACCCTGCCTGAGGATCTTATTCCCTCAAGCTGCTTAGCTAAATTTTCCACAAGCCTGAAAGAGAGAAACCAAAGAGATGAGCTGAGGCTTAATAACTGAAATATATATACTGTATTTGCAGTATATTACTTTTCCAATCTCTCTTTCTCGTCGATGGAAAAACTTAATGATTTCTGAAGAGATTCCATTTCTGCTCGATTTTGAATAGCCTACAGACAGCAAAAACAAGCCATAAGTTAGAGACCTTAATGAATAAAGAGAGAGAGGAAAAATCGACTGTAGGCAATAATAACCTGCATCCGGAGGAATTCATTCTCATCTTGGATTAATGAAAGTTTCTTCGACTCCTGATTCTGCAACAACAACAAGTGTCAGAATATAATACTTTTGTGAGGTTACTTACCAGCACAGATGAAAGACTCCCATACCTGGTTAGAGTAGAACATGTTGCTGATGTCACCATCTTCTTTCACCGTGGAGTAATCTGATTCGTGCATTAGTTTCCAATCAAGAGCTTCTAGCAGCTGTACATTATAGATCCAAGTTACATGCTAATTCAAATCGTAAAAAAACTTCTAAGGTCTAAAGTGATGAGAATATTTTATTCACCTTAGCTTGTAACACTTGAATTTGTTGATTCAAGATATCCCGTTCACCTTCCTCACATTGTGATTTCAATCTGTGTAACAAGTAAAAGGTGAGTAAAAGTTAAATCTGAGGAAAAGATAGGGAAAAAATATCAAAGAGTCTTTGCCTTCGAATCTCTTCTTTCAACCGCAAATTCTCCGTGGCAAATTTGGTAACTTCGTGATTTCTATCAACTTGAGCACGTAGCACCTCAATTTCCTTCAAAAGGTCAGCCTTTTCTTTCTGCACATGTCCTTCAACAGAGATCTTTCCTGAAGCAACCCCTTGTAAACTCTTGATTGCTGAGTCTCTGAGCTTTAACATCATTTTCAGCCCTCGTATTTCATCCTCTCGTTTCTTTTCCTGTTTGGAGAAAATAAAATTATGAACTCGTCAATTTCATCATTCTTTCCTCATTTATCCCTGTAATGAATCCCAAACGAGGAGTATGTTGCGTACCAACTTCATGGAGGCCTCATTTTCAGCAGTCAAAGCTTGTAGTGCAGCGTCCTTTTCCCTCTCTCTCCTGAGAGCACCAACTAGTGCAACTTCGTAGTCTTTTGGCTACAAACCCATGCAAGAGAAATTGTTAAGAACAAGCCAAATGCTGAACATTGGAGATCATATTCTTAGGGAAAACTAATTTCAAACCTTAGACATCTTTTTGTGAGTTGTCAGAGGAGTGAACGATCCATTGAACCCATCCCACTTAAGGGACATTGGAGAAGGAGGGCAACTCATTGAGGCAGTGTCATTGTCCTGATCAGCGTTAACGATTCCTCTTAAGCGGGATACTTCTTTCTGTATATACAACACTTCAGAACAAATCCGTGGGAGAGAAAAGAAACAGTATTTGCTGAAAAATCTACCTTTAGCTGTTGGATTTGTAGCCGCATTGCAATAACATCTCCAGATGCATCTTCATTGACGATTGCCTGTTGAGTATAATATAATTAATATAACTAAACGTGTCTCTTATATCAGATCCATGACTTAACCAACAATACCAATGAATATTTCCATTACATTGTTCTTAATAAGTTTTGCACGCTGGGCAAACTTCAAGGTACTTAGGGTCTCCAACGAGCAACTGAATCAGGGAAAAAAGGACCATGAGATTCAGCCCGGTGAATATTTCAGGGAATGATAAACAGACGCAAGAGTAATATTTACCTGCTAGATGGGCTTATGTTAGCAATTATTATCGTCTTTGAATTCCCTCCAAGAGAATCCTGCAGGTAAGAATTGACCGCCAACGATCACTGTAATCAGATTACAGAACTATAAATGCAGACATCAACATTGAGGAAATATTTTACCTGGAGCAGAAATGTAAGCTTTGAATCTCTATAAGGAACGTGCACTGATTTTCCATTGGAAACACTAACAAGATTCATGATCACGAGCCTGAAAAGTGGTTATAGGCCGGCCAAATCATTAGAACTACATAATAACGACTAAACTAGAATAATTGACGCTTGAGAAAATATATATATTCTTACCCCAGTGTTGAAAGAGACTTGTTAATGTTGGTTGCTTCTTTGAGCCGTTCACCTTCAGCTCCTGAACTCTTTTGCCTGTATCCCACATGTATGTTAGTAGAATATCTTAAGCAAGCGAATATCTTAAGCAAGCAAGTTCACTTCAAGAATTTTTCAGCTGATATTACCTTTCAGATCCAGCTAAATCAACAAGATTAAGCCGCGCAAACCGATGATGAGTAACACCTTGAGATACCCACTAATAGAAAACACAGGACAGGTTAGTTTCATCCGAGAAAACTTATTAAGATATATGCATAGTAACATAGTATCAGTTTTAGAAATACAGAGCAAGAAGGTAAAATTGATTACCTTGCTTTCAATGATGCATGTAAATACACTGTGGGATCGACTACTTGCACGATTCATATTCGTTGCAGCTACTTTCCTGTTTGCAGCACCCTACGCAAAAACCCACATGTATCGTGTTAGTTGCATAAGAAACTAGTATGAGATTAAATGAGCAAGTTGTCAACTAATTATTGCACTATATTTCTGAATATGGAGAGAAAGAGCATCTAACATGCAAAGTAGTTCATAAAAGCGAATAAAAAGATGGTAGTTTAAATAAGTAGCGTCATCAAGGTTGCAACTTTCTAAAAGTAAAGAGTATATATTTCGTAAACTTGCTGAAAACTTCAACATAAACACTAGACAGGATAGAATTTTGGGAGAAATCAAATTTTAATAGTTCAGTACTGTATTGTACAAAAGCAGGTAACGATATAAGAAAAACGTAGGAACAAAGTGTGCAGTTTAAAAAAGAAAAGGGAAAATGAAGTACCTCCATTAGTTGTTGAATCACATCTCTGGCACTTGAAACTTCAATCTCCTTAAGATTTTCAACATGAATACCTTTCTTGTGGTCTTCCCTTAGCTGCAAAAGAGGAGGTTTAAAACAAAGCATGATTTATTTAGTTAATCCCTCAATACATTTACAAGACAGGGTTTGACAATGTGGTAAATGTATAGTACCTGTAAATTAGTAGAAGATGGATCTAACAAATCAAGAATTTGCTCGTTGTAAATCTCCAGAAATGAGCATCTACAAGTAAACTGCAGCTTCTCCTCTTTGCGGACCTCTTTTTCCTGGTACAGAAGCGTTTTAGAACAGAGACAAAAACATAAAAAAAAAAAGGTATGAGGGAAACAAAAAACCTTTTGGATCCTTGAGAACAAAAACTCAAAAACTCTAGGTGTCATCCCACAGTTGACACTATGTCTACGTGTTCCTCCCTCGATATCTCCAAGCATAGTGTGAGTTTTGCCACTCCCCGTCTGCAAAACAAGACTTGTTAATCATCAGACTGGATAAATAGTAAAAAATGAATGAAGCTCTCCCCTCTCTGACCTGGCCATAAGCAAACATGCAGCTGTTGTAGCCAGCCACAACATTCTCCACCATAGGTACTCCAGCTACTTTAAACATCTTCTCCTGTTTAAGTGAAAGAGATTATATGAGTTTAACTGTCAAAAAGGAATGTGTATTTATTTAATTTAAATAAAGAGCTTCAGCTTACCTGAGTGACATTCTCGTCAGCGACGAGATCAAAAGTGAAACGAGCTTCAGGATTCCCAATCCAAGTGATTGCCTGGCCATTGTCTTGCCTAACACATTTGTTGCTCCCTTGTGTTGAAATCTCTGAGCTGCTAAGTGGACGCGTTCTTATGATAACCTATATGATAAAAAAAATTTAGCAGTGAATCAATCCCTAACCGAATAATCTCTCAACGGAATCAAAAAAAAAAAATCTAGACGCACCTGGACATTGTGATCTTTCCAGAAGGCTGGATCTTCGTTGAACTCGAAGCTGTGAGACCTCGTTATCTGTGCAGATCCACCGCAAATCTCTGCTTCTTCGTCCAGATCGGGCATTCTTCGAACCATGGAGTGATGATGAGCGTGGTTCTCCCTCGATACGGCGGCGCTTGGATCCGGCGTACACGGCACAGCGCCTGACGATGCGGCGGCGGCGCGGTCGTTGAATCCGAACCGGCGCTTAATCGCAGTCGCAGTTTCGGATATGAACGGCATCTGATTGATTGAGAGTGATAAGAGAGAGAGAGAATCACTGAGTGAGTGACTTCGAGAGAGAGAGGATTTTGAAATGGGGTGTGAAGGGGGAAAGAGAACGAGATAGATATAATCGGAGGGTGGAGGGAGCGTTTTGATTAACGGATCAGATTCATTTCCGTTTTTTGAATTTCATCGGAACGTTGCTCTTTTTTTTTTTTTTGACATCGCTCTTTTTCTTATTTAATTGAATATTATTTCTTTCCAACATTGGTTACAGTTCCAATAAAATGCTAACGTTAACCAAATCGGGACCTTGACCAAAAATAAAAACCAAACCGGATATTATTGATTTTTCTCTCTTTTTTTCGAAATGAATGAAAAATTCTACTTTCTTTTCTAAAAAAGATTAAACCCGATCTATCGAAAACACATACTTAACCTAAAGGTGAGAGGTAAAACCCACAGATGAACATTCTCTCAGGTATTTAAATGGGTCGTAAACATAGATTCATATTTACATGACTACATATGAAGCTAATAATATCGCACCAGAGGGAAATTGAACTCTGGCCTGAACCAACAAGATACTCTTTTTCTAGGAGAGACCACTAGACCATCACGATCTGATTTGAAAAATTCTACTTAAACTAAACTTGTTTTAATTATTTATTTCTTGATTTTTTTTCAACTAAAATTATGGTTGTTTTAGCCATGAACCTTTTTACCTTACACAGAAATCTCTGCTTTAATCCGAACCAATTGTTTTAAATTCAATTCAAACGTTACATAAATAATATTCAAATGAAATTTAAGAACTTGGTACTTCGGGATTCATGTACAACTCGGATCGAACTAAAATCAGAAGTTAGTAAGTTTCGAAAATATTTAAAATTAGTTAAATAAGTTAATATTAGGATCTGGAAATATACAAATCAGTTAAATATTATAATGTTCATATATATATATATTCTATTAAAACAGTCATTATTTATTATTTATTATTCAGAAGTTGAAGTAGAACCATTTAGTTAGTTAATTAATATGACACATTCGAAGTATTTATTTATAAAATTTCATAAAATACTAAAATGATATATGCTAAAGTGTATTTATAAATACAATTTGGAAATATAAATTATCCTAAACAAATATTGTTTCTATAGTATAACTAAACAATTTTTTTAAAAAAATGTATTGTAAACAATAAAAATTAATAACAGAGTAAAATATATAAAAATCGCTAAATGTTCATAATTTAGAAAAAAACTTTATTATATATATCTATGTTTTTGTTACTATCAGAATTGCACTGTAGTTGTCATGCATGTTTCCATTTAGACCCTTAGTTTGCTCATATATAAAGTCATGCTTATAGTTATTACAAAAGACAACGGCTTTAAAGCAGGGGCAAAGCTAGAATAATTTTCTAGAGAGTGCAAAAATTTAATAAATGACAAAAGAGGATCGAAGTCAAGACATAGGGAGTGCACAACAACATTAAACCATTTCTCCTAGCTGATTTCCATGAATTTTTACATGTAAAATGGTTAATATCAATAAAACTATGGGTGCATGTGCCACCATAGTCACTGTTTTGGCTTCGTTCCTGCTTTAGAATATCTTGAATGGTTAACTTCGTTTTAAATTTTTAATGGTAAACATCATTTTTAATTTGTTCAAATTTTTTTTAAAAAAATTCAAAAAATGAAGCAACATATTTTCCTATGGTTTATTTCATTTTTTCTTCAAAAATTGAATATTGTAAATATATTATATCATCACTTGATAATAAATTATAAATATTCCGTTGTACTTTTTCAAATTTACTAATATAATCCACTATTTTAACAGTAATTCGAGATAATTATTATTTTTCATAAATATTATTATATGATACAATTATTACATATAACATAAATAAATAATCACAGAATATTAAATTTTATAAGAAACACCAAATATATATCTTAAGTGATCAATCAAAGTATTTCAAAACAAAAGGCTGGACTTATTTTATTTAATTTTTTCTAAATCGAACATACAATTCTTGAAAATTAAATTTTTCCATGTTCTATGTTATTGACATCTAATTAAATTAAAGTGAATGATTAGTTTGTAATAAAAAAGGTCCATCTTAAAAAAATGAAGAATAAAAAAATATACTGTCAACTTTTCAAAATTTGGAGAAATGAAAAAAGATTAATATTTTAAAGGTGACATTCTGCTATAAGCAAAAAAAAATATCTAGAGTGAAGAGTAAACATGACCCGATAAAAATCGTTTAAGCCTCATTCTGCTGTAAGCAGAAAAAATAATTTCTGAATTAATCCCCAACACATATTTTCATTAACTTTCTTGCATAATAGTTTTTTCTCAAAGGTAAAATATTATAACCTAGATCAAACGTTATTTTACAGAGATCCTACATTCCTGAAAACCTCAACACAAAAAGAATACATTTCAATACACAAAACATCAATGAGAAGGCTTGTACAAAAAATTACAACTCATAAAATACTAGGCAAAGGATCCCACTTCCTCATTAACAAAAAGCCTCTGAAGCCATCGCAGACGGCCAGCTGCAACATATGATTGCCCAAAAGGAGTAGTAGAGATCTTGGCAATGAAATAAGATCCTTTGTTAGTTTCCTTCATTTCCAACATGATTTTCCAATAAGGATATCCCTCAAAATATTAAGTAACATTGAACTTCAACCTTGAAAGAAGGCCGAGACAATCCTATACAGTCTACGATCCACTAGACTTTCGATAGCCCAAGAAATAACTTGCATTTTAGCATCTTTAAAAATTAAAGATACCTGTGGAAGATCTTCTGCTATGCCACTTCACTGCATTTTGGGGATCTCTAACAACCCAAGTGCAACCCACAATGCGAGTCTTTTTTCACCCAGTATATACCAACATTGCACTTCAACCACCCATGTGGTGGTTTTGACCATTTTCTTTGTCTTACACATCAGTGAGATTTCTTCCTTTGTCTTCCTCCTGCTGATCCAATAATTGAGCCATAAACCACACATTTTAAGCCATAAAAAACCATACATTGGTTTCTTTTTGAATTTTTGCCATGCAAGCAATTCCATCAAACTTCTTCCCTTAAAAAAGCTTATTTCTGTTTTTTTTTAATAAAACTGATGAGGATTTCTAAAAGAAAAGAATATTAATTATCATGTATTTAATTTTCTAGACAGTTAAGACTTAAGAAGGATTTGTAAAAGAAAATATATTAATATATTTATCTTTTACTTTTAGTTGTGATAACTTTTTTTTTAACATTCACCGCTGGAGTTGTTCTAACAAGTGAAAATTGAAAAACCGAGTATGACATTTTATCCAACGAATGGTCCGCACTACTGTATTATGAGTATAAACAAGTTAGAAACGGTTATCATATAGTCCAAAAAGAACCAATGTTGTAAACAATTTCATCGCAATTATAAATGATCTAATTATATTTATTTATAAACGGCGAGAGTATCCAGAACCTCCACATTTCTTGCAGAAAATTAAACCTACATTGGAGAAAGCAAAACCAATTCAGATGTTGTTAAGGAAGTAAGAAAGTGTTAAGCAGAAAAGGGATGGTTTAGTTAGGTACCTACCTGAACCTTTGCAGACTTTGCAGTCAACCATGCCAGAGTCCACCTTCATCTTACCTTCAAGGCAGAAGACACATTTGGTTCCGCCTTTTTTGAACACACAAAAGAAAAAGGAGAAAAACTTAAAAACATACTAATCTTTGGCAGTTTAAGAAGTCTAAACAATACTCAATTCTAACAAAACAAGTCATAAAATGAACTATCCTATATACATCATGCAGAACTTTCGACGCCGTCCACTTGAGTTTGATCATTTTTTGCATATATTAAAATGAAGGTAAAAGAGACAGAGAGCAAAAGTAAAAGAGAGTCACCGTTTCCACCACATCTCTCGCATGGAACTGGGTCTCCCTGCAAGAGTCAAAATTTTCAAGAATCTGTGACATGGATTAAAAGGGATATAGAGATTTGGATATGAACCTTGAAGCCGAGGAAGAGAGAGAGGGCAATGGCAACGACGAGACTGATGGTGACAATGAAGGTCTGTGTATCGACGAATCCACCGCCATCGAAGCTGCCTAATAAGAGAACGGAAGGGTGAGTGATGAGAGTAGCCGAGCAATGAACACCGCTTTTCCTTGATAATCTTTTGGGTTTAGCGAAATTGGGCAAGAAGAGAGATTGTGGGGTTGGGTTTAAGGAAGAAGATGAAAGAGAGGAAAGGAGTTGCAGAGAGATGAGAGGTCGAGTGGCCATGGATTGAGTGACGACGACGAGCTCAAAAAAAACATAAGAACTTGTGGAGACGAAACAAAGTTAATAGAATTTTTAACTCATTAATGGGCCTTAAAAAGCCCATTTGTTTGGTTGTACAAAAAAGCCTACTACTTACTTATCCCTCAGCAGAAAGAAATATTTTCTAGGGTTCACGCAGACGCCGCTTGTTCTTTCCTCTGTGAGCAACCGACGAAATGGGTCATGACAACGTGTGGAACTCTCATCCGAAGAAGTACGGTCCTGGATCACGCACCTGGTAATATCATCGTTTTACTTTGATTTGTTTGCATCCTAGAATTCAACTTTTTTTTTTATTGTTCAAACTGAATATGTTGTTAGATGGAGACAGTGAGATTTAATTCTATGATGAATTTGTGTATTGATGTCATATCTGTGAGAAGTTTCTGAAATTGTAATTTTACACACCACAAATTCTTGTCTGGTTAGCGTAGTTTAGTAATAGATTCTAACTATTGTTATTTTGCAGCCGTGTGTGTGGAAACTCCCATGGGCTGATCAGGAAGTATGGTCTGAACTGCTGCAGACAGTGTTTCCGCAGCAATGCCAAGGAGATTGGATTCATCAAGGTAAATAAATTCAATGATATGCATGCATCTCCATGATTTGATTTCTTTGCCTGATTTCCTTATTCTGTTTTTTTTTTTGGTTCTGTCGTCGCTGCAGTATCGTTAATGAAGCACTAGTTCTTGATTGATGCTTATTATACGCAAACATGATGGCGTCAATCAATTGGCTCTGAAGCTTTTTTAGTTTTTTCTTTTAATGCATTTCATTTTTTGTATCGAATAAGTTGGTGGACAAGACCTATGTATTTTGTCTTAAAAGCTTATGTTTCAATGGAACGACGCTCTATATGATCAAAATATCTATATGATTTTTGCAATTGAATGATCTAATCTTTGTTGTATTAGACATTAGACGCAACAAAAGCTGAAAAGTGTCAAAACAAAAGTTTGAAACATAAAAAGGTTTTCTCAACAATTTCCATTTTGAGCTTAATTACCCGTAACCTGAACCAAAATGGGTGGTTAGGAATGAAATCTATGTTAATTTTCGAAAGATAGTATCTATATCAAGTTGATTATTAGTCCAAACTTATCTATGAACTCACAAGTAGATAATTATGATATACTAACCTTCTACACCACACACTTGACAGCGATCAACTATTTGTTTAGATTATAATGTAATAATTAACATTTTTCATAGAAGCATAGATAATGATTTAATCATATATTTGAAAGTTTCATTTAAATTACATAGAAATTAACAACAAAACATTATTTCATATAGAACAAAAATAAAGTTAAAAATCTACTTGAAATAGTACGAATTTACCATTCCGGCTATTCATTCGTTCCACTTAATTATAACTAGATTTTAACCCGCACGTTCGTGCGGATATATTTATATTTTTTAAATATATTTTATATTATTAAAAATGTTTTAAATATATAATTTCTATTTTAGTGTTATATATTGTATTACTATATCATATTATTGTTTATATTTCTTATTCAGTATTATTAATATATAATGGTTTTTAAAAAAAAATTTACTTTGTTATTGATTTTTATTACTTACTAATATATTTTCGAGTTAGGTAAAATAAAATAAAAAATATGAAATACTCAAATAGAGAACCCCATTCAAATTATGTTGTTTTCTTTAATTTAAACATTTTGCATATAATACATTTTTAAATTTTATTTATTTATATTATAGAAAATAAATATGACTAAAATAATTATATTTACATGGTTTGTTTAAGAAAATATACTTTAACATATCTCATTTTAGTATTTTACGGGATTTATTTATTTTAAATAATATAATCCTATTGTTTTAGTAAACTTTATACATAGTAGTATCTATCATACTATTTTATTAAATTTATTATATAGGATATTTGTTTTGGATGTTATGATATTAAGTTCTATTTTTTTTAAATTAAGACGTCAAAACATTAGGTTACTTTAAATTTTTACAACATATATAGTTAGTTTTTTTCAGGTACATTTCAAAAAGTTAATCTTTATTATCCATGATTTTGTCTTTTGTAAAATTTGAAATATTATCATTTGAGTTTGAATATTTATTTTCAAAATAATATATTTTTTTCGAGACAACTTTGGAAAATTACACAACTATTTGAGTTTGGAATAATACATGAATTTTGAATTTGTTTTGGTACTACATTACTGTATCATTTTATAAAATATTTGAATTTTGGTGATATTTTTAATTCTTTTATCAACAAATTTTGTTACTATTAAAATAAAATAAAATTTATAATTAAAATTTGATTTTTGTCACTAATATTTTAAATGAATTACTGAAATTTCATATTTTACTAATAACATATTTTTAAATAGTATATGAACTAAAGGTTATTATATACTATTATATTTTTGTATATAAACATTTTTAAGCAATATATTGCTAATAGTTTCAAAATAAATAAAAAGATAATGTATGGCTGTAAATATAAAATTTTAACTTATGTTAATACATTTATTTTAATATAAAAGTATTATATAGTTTTCGAAGTTTAATCCATTATAATGATGATCAATAATTTATTTAAGTTAAAAAATAAAATAATTTTTTTTTGTTGATTTACATATTTAATATATTTTTAATATTTAATTCATATAGCACTTCTATTTATATATAATACGGAATATATCATAGAACCTATAAAAAAGAGAGTCACCGTTTCCACCACATCTCTCGCATGGAACTGGGTCTCCCTGCAAGAGTCAAAATTTTCAAGAATCTGTGACATGGATTAAAAGGGATATAGAGATTTGGATATGAACCTTGAAGCCGAGGAAGAGAGAGAGGGCAATGGCAACGACGAGACTGATGGTGACAATGAAGGTCTGTGTATCGACGAATCCACCGCCATCGAAGCTGCCTAATAAGAGAACGGAAGGGTGAGTGATGAGAGTAGCCGAGCAATGAACACCGCTTTTCCTTGATAATCTTTTGGGTTTAGCGAAATTGGGCAAGAAGAGAGATTGTGGGGTTGGGTTTAAGGAAGAAGATGAAAGAGAGGAAAGGAGTTGCAGAGAGATGAGAGGTCGAGTGGCCATGGATTGAGTGACGACGACGAGCTCAAAAAAAACATAAGAACTTGTGGAGACGAAACAAAGTTAATAGAATTTTTAACTCATTAATGGGCCTTAAAAAGCCCATTTGTTTGGTTGTACAAAAAAGCCTACTACTTACTTATCCCTCAGCAGAAAGAAATATTTTCTAGGGTTCACGCAGACGCCGCTTGTTCTTTCCTCTGTGAGCAACCGACGAAATGGGTCATGACAACGTGTGGAACTCTCATCCGAAGAAGTACGGTCCTGGATCACGCACCTGGTAATATCATCGTTTTACTTTGATTTGTTTGCATCCTAGAATTCAACTTTTTTTTTTATTGTTCAAACTGAATATGTTGTTAGATGGAGACAGTGAGATTTAATTCTATGATGAATTTGTGTATTGATGTCATATCTGTGAGAAGTTTCTGAAATTGTAATTTTACACACCACAAATTCTTGTCTGGTTAGCGTAGTTTAGTAATAGATTCTAACTATTGTTATTTTGCAGCCGTGTGTGTGGAAACTCCCATGGGCTGATCAGGAAGTATGGTCTGAACTGCTGCAGACAGTGTTTCCGCAGCAATGCCAAGGAGATTGGATTCATCAAGGTAAATAAATTCAATGATATGCATGCATCTCCATGATTTGATTTCTTTGCCTGATTTCCTTATTCTGTTTTTTTTTTTGGTTCTGTCGTCGCTGCAGTATCGTTAATGAAGCACTAGTTCTTGATTGATGCTTATTATACGCAAACATGATGGCGTCAATCAATTGGCTCTGAAGCTTTTTTAGTTTTTTCTTTTAATGCATTTCATTTTTTGTATCGAATAAGTTGGTGGACAAGACCTATGTATTTTGTCTTAAAAGCTTATGTTTCAATGGAACGACGCTCTATATGATCAAAATATCTATATGATTTTTGCAATTGAATGATCTAATCTTTGTTGTATTAGACATTAGACGCAACAAAAGCTGAAAAGTGTCAAAACAAAAGTTTGAAACATAAAAAGGTTTTCTCAACAATTTCCATTTTGAGCTTAATTACCCGTAACCTGAACCAAAATGGGTGGTTAGGAATGAAATCTATGTTAATTTTCGAAAGATAGTATCTATATCAAGTTGATTATTAGTCCAAACTTATCTATGAACTCACAAGTAGATAATTATGATATACTAACCTTCTACACCACACACTTGACAGCGATCAACTATTTGTTTAGATTATAATGTAATAATTAACATTTTTCATAGAAGCATAGATAATGATTTAATCATATATTTGAAAGTTTCATTTAAATTACATAGAAATTAACAACAAAACATTATTTCATATAGAACAAAAATAAAGTTAAAAATCTACTTGAAATAGTACGAATTTACCATTCCGGCTATTCATTCGTTCCACTTAATTATAACTAGATTTTAACCCGCACGTTCGTGCGGATATATTTATATTTTTTAAATATATTTTATATTATTAAAAATGTTTTAAATATATAATTTCTATTTTAGTGTTATATATTGTATTACTATATCATATTATTGTTTATATTTCTTATTCAGTATTATTAATATATAATGGTTTTTAAAAAAAAATTTACTTTGTTATTGATTTTTATTACTTACTAATATATTTTCGAGTTAGGTAAAATAAAATAAAAATATGAAATACTCAAATAGAGAACCCCATTCAAATTATGTTGTTTTCTTTAATTTAAACATTTTGCATATAATACATTTTTAAATTTTATTTATTTATATTATAGAAAATAAATATGACTAAAATAATTATATTTACATGGTTTGTTTAAGAAAATATACTTTAACATATCTCATTTTAGTATTTTACGGGATTTATTTATTTTAAATAATATAATCCTATTGTTTTAGTAAACTTTATACATAGTAGTATCTATCATACTATTTTATTAAATTTATTATATAGGATATTTGTTTTGGATGTTATGATATTAAGTTCTATTTTTTTTTAAATTAAGACGTCAAAACATTAGGTTACTTTAAATTTTTACAACATATATAGTTAGTTTTTTTCAGGTACATTTCAAAAAGTTAATCTTTATTATCCATGATTTTGTCTTTTGTAAAATTTGAAATATTATCATTTGAGTTTGAATATTTATTTTCAAAATAATATATTTTTTTCGAGACAACTTTGGAAAATTACACAACTATTTGAGTTTGGAATAATACATGAATTTTGAATTTGTTTTGGTACTACATTACTGTATCATTTTATAAAATATTTGAATTTTGGTGATATTTTTAATTCTTTTATCAACAAATTTTGTTACTATTAAAATAAAATAAAATTTATAATTAAAATTTGATTTTTGTCACTAATATTTTAAATGAATTACTGAAATTTCATATTTTACTAATAACATATTTTTAAATAGTATATGAACTAAAGGTTATTATATACTATTATATTTTTGTATATAAACATTTTTAAGCAATATATTGCTAATAGTTTCAAAATAAATAAAAAGATAATGTATGGCTGTAAATATAAAATTTTAACTTATGTTAATACATTTATTTTAATATAAAAGTATTATATAGTTTTCGAAGTTTAATCCATTATAATGATGATCAATAATTTATTTAAGTTAAAAAATAAAATAATTTTTTTTTGTTGATTTACATATTTAATATATTTTTAATATTTAATTCATATAGCACTTCTATTTATATATAATACGGAATATATCATAGAACCTATAAAAAAGTTAGTATAAAGAACTTTTTATTTTATTTTTATAATAAGTTTTAGTTAAATTTACTTATAATAATATTATATTACTAATTTCGAAATATATTAATGTGTTATTTATAAAAAAAAATATTTAAATTTTAAACTAAGATTTTGTTAGATTCTTTCTCAACAGATTTTATTATAATTAAAAAAATCAAATTTATAGTTGGTTTATTGTTAATATATTTATAGTTGGTTTATTGTTAATACAAATAATCAAATATGTCATATTGACTAATTCTTTAAGTGGTCCTACTATGACTTGTTAATAGTAGATAAAAATAGAACCCTAAATTAATAGATTAGATTTCAAATCATCAGGGCTTATTATTATGCCCATGCAATTTTATATTTTGGAGAAAACGGCTTTCCAAAAAGCAAACTATAAAGGCAAAAATAATGAAAATAGAGTCATATTGAATGGCCACATGCGTCTGAATATATATATTAGGTTAAGGACACCCTAAAATAATACTTTCCATGGAAGTGGTCTCATCATAGTTATGGCTCTAAGCCGTGGCGGCAAGCTTTGCAAGAAGACCCACGGCGATAGAGTTGATGTAAGTGCAAGGCTCCGTGTAAACGGATGTCCAACGAAAATCTTGGAATTTATCTTGACGGTCGGGTCCTCCCACGATGGCTCCGGTCAGCTCGTTAGCGTTAGGCTGGTTCTTGTTGAACCATTTCGTAAAGCTCAGTGGGCAGCTTAAAGGCGCATTGGCTTCAGCCAGTGGCACTGAGGCTCCTCTGTGGTGGGCTTGCTTTGGCGGGTTTGGTCCGAACCCAACCATGTAAGACCTTCCTTGTGGGTTATGCCCTAGTATGTAGTCAATCTGAAACGCGCATATGATAAGAAAATTAAGGCATTTTTCTATAGTCTCGTACGAAATACAATTCGTTTCTGACATTAAGATCTAATATATATATTTCTAACAAATTAAGAATCACTTCACAAATGAAAAGATTTTGAAATTTCCAATGTCAAAAAACAAACTTTTTTTTTTGTCTTTTACTGGTGCAAGATTCAAACTAGGCATGGTCCGTATGGTGGTCTTTCGTTTGTTTATATAAACCATGTTTGTTTTCTTGTGGGCAAGTAAAGGAAAATTAATGCAAGAGTTACGAATATTTTACTTGTTTTTTGGCGAAAGCCATGAGATGTGTTGAATCGAATTGCTTGCTTCCGCAATAGATCTTTTGGTTGTGTTTCTGGAGAAGATCGGCGTACGACGAGAACAAGAAAGCAGTTGCGGTGACATACTGAGTGTTGGCTCCATCCCTCAAGTGAATCATACCACCTATTATACACCAAGAATATAACGTTTAAAATCATATATAAATGTTTCTAAATATGTATGTTAGTATATGGAGATAGAACCTGGGGTATTGAAGACTTGGTGGTAATGACTACCAGGGAGATTCGAGCAGATGAAACTATCAGCCTGTTGTTTATATAGGTCAAGTCCTTTTATGCCTTCGAAGATCATCTACATTTACATATATAAACGAATTAATACATAAACCAAAGAAAAGCTATAACTTTGGGCATGTATTAGACCTTGACAATGAGCATCTGCGCACCGGCGTATTTGAGATCCCAGCTAAACTCAGCGACGTAGCCACTTATGGCTTCAAATTTAAGGTAGCTAAGGTACTCCTGTTTCCTTGTTGCCTTGTATAGCCATGTTGCCGCCCACAGCAACTCGTCCTTCACATTTGTGTCAAAATTGATATCAATTATTTTTAATTGATGTCAATTAAAATGTGAACAAAATCATATTTTTAAAAGATAGTAAAAAAACATTTGACATTTGGAATAGAAAATGCTTTAGAAGTTAGAGTTGAGATTACGTTGTAACCCGAGCAAGAACAATAGAAAGGGCATGCTCCATCATATGAACCCTTGTGGCTCTTGGCTAGCTTGAAGAGCTACATATTGAAATAATGATCAAATATTTAATCAGTTTAATAATAAAATCACTATCTAAATGTGTATACAAATATGTATATATTTATAAGCACACCAATTTGGCTTTGTTTAGGAGCCGGCGGGAGTATTTGTGGTCGATGCGGCGGAAAACGATCGAGGAAGCAGCCATTGCAGCGGCAGTCTCGGCCGCGATTTCTGTGCCAGGATCTTTATCACTTATCTGCAATACCGTCCTTGGAGTTTGCATGTTCTCAGGCCTCGCCCAGCACTTGTGGTCCAGGTTTGGATCACCAACCTATTTGATCGTATTAATAGTCAGAGTAATTTTAGTTAGGAAATAAGCACGTTCATCTTACTTGCATGATGTAAATTTATGAAAATTGTCTTTTTATTCCAAAAATAAGTAAGAAACAAGGTTTTTGATCTCTTTGACTCATATTTAGAAAGATCAAGTATTATGTTAAAATATGTATTAAAAGGTCGTTTAAATATATATATTTGGACCGGACCTGAACATAGAGGCGGTTCTTGCGAGAAGAACATTTGAGAAAATAATCAGTGCCCCAACGGATAGCGGCATGAGTGTTTTCGAGCTCTCCTGCGGCACGGAGTTCTTTACCGTAGGAAATGGCTGACCAAGCCAGCGTCGTGATCGTGAACGCCATTGGAAGACCATACTTCACATTGTCTCCTGCGTCATAGTACCCTCCCGCCAAATCAACCTATAAATATATAATCACATTATTAGTTGTTGTAAAGTGTTTCTGTTGGGCAGGAACCTAATAATTATTACAAGAACTTACATTTGCAAGTTTGCCATCATCAAGAGCAGAATCACCTCTCCACGGAACCCTATTGTTTGGAGGGAGTTTGCCTGATCTTTGAGCTTCCAAGAAGATTAGAGATTTGGTTAAGGCTTCTTTGTAATTTATGTTTGTACCATTAACACACACAATGCTTATGAGACCCAACAATATGGCCCTAATCACAACATTTCCTCTTCTTTTTTCTCCATGATTACCCATAATTCCAAAATTTACTTTTGTAATGAAAATGCAAACTCTTTATATAAGAAAAAATAGCAGGAAGAAAAAGTAACTGAATCTTATTGTTTGTTTTTTTTATGAATTTCTTTTTTTTTTTTGGTTTCAACAAAAAACGAAAAACAGTTGCATGCTTTTCGTCTTTTCTTCTTTTTAGTTTTTTCTTGGTGATTGTTTTTGATGTTTGTTTTTTTTTGTCTCCTCCTCTCTTACGTTTTATATCGGTTTAATATAGTGGAAGTGATTAATAAGGGGACTTATAATAGATTTGTCTTGGAAAGTTAAGTATAGGCTTACTAATCTTGACAGATTTTCATATCCACTGGTCACTATTTTTTGTCCTTTTTGTTCTGATTTTTAGTTCTAATTTTCATTATCCTAAATAAAGATTTTGGATTGTCTGTTTTTTGATTAATTTAGATCGTACATTGCTCCTCTTCGGATGGGTATCCGTTGGGTAAAATAATTAAAGCAAAAGAAGAAGACATGAATAAACTTGATATAACTAGAGAAAAGTACCCAAGAATAACTCATAAATAATAGTACATAAAAATATTATCTTTTACAAAAAAAAGTACCCAAACCATCTAACCCTTGTTTGTGGTGAAGAAGATATATATATTTGTGGTAAAGGATCTGAGTTAGATTCACACTAATCACTTAGCCACATTTTAAATGAAACTAGATTTTGATCCTCATAGTCGTGTGGATGATTATTTTGTTTTTACACACATAATTATTTTTTACATAATTAATTGTAATATTAATCATATTACTAATAACTTAATATAACATTTTAAAACACAATAATTTTATAGTTCACAGGTAATAACTTAATTTTTTGTTTTAAATTTTCAGTGACAACATATTTTAAATCATTTGATACATAATTCTAAACTGAAAAATCTTATTGGTTAAGAATAAAAAATTACTGAAAACATTATATTAAATTAATATCACAGTTTAATACAAAATTATACATGTGTTTAGTTATAATTACAAAATTAATTAGATATTTTAAATTTTTTTTAGTTAAAATGGAAAATAAATTTATTTTTAAAATAATCACATTAACTAAATATTTAAAAGTTTTTTAAGTGAAAAATTAAATATACATTGATTTTAAATAAACATGAAGTTACTTAAATATTTAAAAATGGTTTGGGCCGTGCTCAAAAGTATTTGATTTAGCCATCCCCTATATATATAAACTGATAAATAGTTTATTGCATCCACCACGCGCTCGAGGGAATCGAAGAAACAACGAATACCAGCGAACTAAATTAGAAGAAAAAAACAATGGCGGATCAGCTTACCGATGACCAGATCTCCGAGTTCAAGGAAGCCTTCAGCCTATTCGACAAGGACGGAGATGGTATTTTGTTCTCTCAGATCTATTGTTCCTTTTTGACGATCGTGTTTCGTCCTTATTTTATAATTCATCTCGTGCTTTATTCATGTGATTCGACGATTGATCTAGTTTTGATTCCATCATTATTTTGTTTGATTATGAACCCAATCCTCTGACAAATCATTGCCGATTTTGGGTACATCTGATGGTTTTTGCGAAACAGGCTGCATCACGACAAAGGAGCTGGGGACGGTGATGAGATCGCTTGGGCAAAACCCGACAGAAGCCGAGCTCCAAGACATGATCAACGAGGTTGACGCAGACGGGAACGGGACAATAGATTTCCCGGAGTTTCTGAACCTCATGGCCCGCAAGATGAAAGACACTGATTCGGAGGAAGAGCTTAAAGAAGCCTTCAGGGTTTTCGACAAGGACCAGAACGGTTTCATCTCCGCGGCCGAGCTCCGCCACGTCATGACAAATCTCGGGGAGAAGCTGACCGACGAGGAGGTGGATGAGATGATCCGTGAGGCTGACGTGGATGGTGATGGTCAGATCAACTATGATGAGTTCGTCAAAGTTATGATGGCAAAGTGAAAAAAAAGTACAGATTTGGTTTGTGACTTTTTATTATTTTGGTAACTCTGCTTCTCTAAATTGCTGTCTTTTGTCTTTGGTTCGTGACTTTTATTATTGGTAAAACTCTGCTTATCATTTTATTTCGTGCTTATCCTTCTTGCAATCTCCTTATGTGATTAGTCTTTGTATGACCTTGAATCCAACAATGTTGTAGAGCCATTAGTATTGCTTGTACTCCACTTTCCAAGCATTCTGAGTCTTTCTTCCTTCATCTTGAACTGATCCTTTGTAGATGCCATGATCATCTCGATTACATTTCACCCACCCCTCATTCGGCCTTTTTCCATCTTTGTGGACTTGATATTATTCTCTAATATTCAATCTCATTATTATTAGCAATCCGATTCATGATTTCCATTTTTTACCATTCTTTTGCATCATTCTTAGCATACTGTAAGATACTCTTCCATAATCTCCAGATTATCTATAAAGATAAGTCTTGTAAATGAACTAACCCAGACGAAGAACATGTTAAACATGCTTATATTTTTTCTTCTTCCTGAGATGTTGCGTAGCTATTAATGATCAAGTTAGAAATACATGAGCTTCCTTTTGCATAACCCAAAGAAAAGATGTTCCTCTGTTTCTTCACACATTCCACATCTTCTACATGTAGCATCATGATTCATGAGTAACACGTCTCCTCTTCAGATTATCACCTGTTGCCAAACTCCTAAATATATCTTCCTAAATAAGTGCTTAATCTTGGTGGACTTTTTGTTTTTCACACTTACGGTTTGAGAGCAGGATTACCATATGTTGGAAGAATATAGTTGATCTAGGAAGATGTGTAGCAAAACCCATAGTCGGATTTGACTGTATATAGTCCATTTTCATGTGTCATCCCATTAAATCTTGTGTTGCCTTAGGACTTATCTCGAGTGCCAAGGTCTTTTCAATATCTATCATTAACATTCCTTAACTTCTGGACATCCTAATCACTACTGTCCTTATTAAATAACAAATTGAGTTTATCATCTAGGTTATCTTCCATACGTGATCGCGGAGGCTGTGGTAAGTGATCCCGAATCCATGGGTCTGCCCACTAGGACTGGGCATCATTACTCAATACTCGCTTTATATTCGTGACTCAAGCCGTATTCGCTTTGAAAAACCGAGTACTTTCCGTTAGCAAGGCAAGTAACAAGTAAAAAAAAAATCGCTTACTCGTTCTATAAAATGTTCATTACTAGTTAAATAATACTTGCTACTACTTGCAAACAAGTTTTATCTTATCTTTTGTTTAGTAATGGTTAATTACAATATTATTTTGTTTAATAAACAATACAAACCATTATTAAATAATAAGATATTAAAGTCCACATTCAACAAATCAAAGCCACGTTTTGCCATTTATCTTGCCAACAAAGTATTTTTATTATCTTTTCTACCATACTATCCATACTCTCTTAAGGTTTCAAACGTCAGTTCCACAGTGTCACACGCCAAATCCTCTTGAATCCTTCGATTTAGTTACAAAAATGATGTTGAAACTTTTGTCTCTGCCACTCTTTCAATATTTTGAATGATTATTTTCATTTTTGTCTTCTTTTTTTTTTGAAAATTCATGTGATTTTTAGATATTAAAAATTTAGAATATGTCTTTTTAAGAAAAAAAAGATATTCAAGAGACAATTACTTGGTTTATCAAGTAAAAGACAAGACACGTTTTTGAAAAAAAAAAGAAAAAAAAAGACAAGATACGTTATTTGCAAATATCACTTTTCCAAGTACTTAATAAACAAGTACTTGTTTCAGACAAGTCAAATATCAAGTCGTAAAAAAATTACTTGGAGAAGCCAAGTCAAATAGCAAGTAACTAAAAATTGGCAAGTACTTGCCTCGTCCCCACTTGTCCACATTTAATCATGAAAACCATCTCCTACAACTTGTCTCATTCCTTTGTTAATCAAATATTTTCCATACAAAGTTGATTTACATGCGTATGAAGAAGCTTCTTTCTTTTGAACAGTCTCTTAAAAATCTAGAAAGTATGTTCTTTCTTTTAGTGCTATAAAAGATGAAGGATCTGTAAGATTTGCCATACTTTTTTTCTCAATAATGCTTGATTAAATGCTTCTAAATCTCTGAAACCACTTGTTACGGATTTATAATCTTTCACCTAGATTCAAGTTTAACTTCCGATCAATTTAATTGTTTCGTTCTTGATAAATTTTGTATACGATTCGCTTGTTTAGCGAAGTTGGTGTTTCAAAAAAAAAAAACACCTCCAATGGGTTTAAGAACCTTTGTCTATGGGATTCCAAAAAAATTGTGGACCCTACAAATACTTATACATATATATACATAATACATATTTTAAGAACTCGTGCTCTAATGTAATCAAACACACATATGTTTACTCGGACTTATATTCTATTGTCTCGAGAGAGATCCAAACTCCCAAACTTGCACTAGATTAATATGATTAATCTAGCTTACAATATACAACAGATTACACACCATTTACTTTGTTTTTAAGCTTGCTTAACACTGAAGCAAATTCCAAACATGGTGTATCTGAACCGCACCACCGGCGTCCAGAGTTTTGAGAGAAGATTATAGTGGTTCTTCTTGTCTATCCTCTCTCTTGTGTAACTCTCTCTTTCTATATCTCTTGTTCTATGTAACAGAAAAGTCTAGACCAGAAGGTGGTAGTCTATTGGTAGATGAACTTTCGGATTGTTAAGTAACCAGAGTTCAAAAGCATTTTTATTTTGTGGTCACGTGGATATGAGTCTATCTTACGATCCATTTGAAAATCTAGAGTAAGAGTTGTGGATTGCACTATGATTATCTCTCTTTATTTTGTGGTCATGTGGATATGAGTTTATCTTACGATCCATTTGAAAATCCAGAGTAAGGGTTTATCTGTGGACTGCACTATGACTATCTTTTTGAGAATTAGTCTTGATCTTTCTATGGATCCGATATATTCTAAGGTAATTAAAAAAAATGAAAAAAAAAGTCTAGCACACTTTTCTTATCTCTTCACGTTAAGAAGACAGTGTTGACTCCCAAAACGGCGGCGTCTTATCTTAGTGCGTTTAGGGCCCATATGCATAACTCTCCGAAGCCCAATACATTAGACACAAGCCTAATAGTCAGCTACAGAACTTAGCAATTTAGCTCGGCCCAGAAATGATTATTATACCGAAAGTAGAAACCCAACAACCCTAGCTCCGCATATAGAGACAAAACATAGTTTGTTTTGGTGGAAATTGAGTTTATGGATTGACAGGAGAAAGTTTGAAATTTTGGGCCATCGAGAGATAGAAAAAGAGGGAATTTGGAAACTTTGTGATCAGATCTGAATTATTTTAGTAGATGTGCAAAAGGAGACAATTTGAGAAAAAAATGTTTTGATATTTTGTATGGTCAATTTGCTTAATAGTCATAGCAGCATCATATATAAATAATATAGTTATGCATGAAAAATTGTGTCAATTTAGTATATAATTAGACAACGCTCTTCTTTCTTGCGCGTGAAAAATAATTAAAACAACGCTCAATATCATACTATACTATATTTGTCTAATATATAGTACAAAACAATTATTTTATAATAACAACCATTATGAAGTGTATGAAAAAAATAAAAAGGCTAAAAAAGATGAAAGGTTTGTAGAGAGTAAACTATACCCTAAACCCAAACTATATACTCTAAACCCAAACTCCAAACCCAAACCATATACACTAAACCCCAAACCCAAACCATATACACTAAACCCTAAACCCAAACCATATACCTTAAACCCAAACCCTAAACCCAAACCATATACCCAAACACTAAACCCTAAACCCAAACCATATACCCAAACACTAAACCTTAAACCCAAACCATATACCATAAACCCAAATCTTAAACCCTAAACCCAAATCATATATCCTACACTTAAACCCTAAACCATAAACCCAAACTTTCTCAACCCTAAACCTAAACCATATACTATAAACCAAAACCCTAAACCCAAATCATATACCCAAACCATATATCCTAAACCCAAACCCTAATCATAAACTCTAAACCCAAACTTTTATCCATTTCGTGACTATACTATACATATTATGGTATAGAATACTCGACACACCCACAAACTTTATATATATGAAATTCTCTAAAATTTCCTTAGATAGAGAGATGATGAGTGGCGACAATGTTGGAGAACAAAACAGTGTAACTGATCAAGTAATGAGTAAGAAGAATCATGAAGCAGAGAAGGAGATATAAATTAAAAAAGAAGAGAAAAAGAAATTTATCAAACTATACTGTAATTTAAAATAGTATGGATTCAAAATTGCGATCATGAAATATTATATAAAATTTATAAAATATATGTTTGTTTTGAAATTTTCAAAACATATTATGTGTAGAAAAAGACTTACTTTTATTATATAAACAACAAAATTGTACAATTGTTTTTACAGATATTGAAAGCAACTAAAAATTGAAGGGGAAACCATATTTATAAAAAAAAAGAAAAAAGAAAAAAAATCCATTCAAGGACAATATGGCAAATATTACACAAATATCATAGCCTTTGCTTTGCTATGTACATATGCTTCATTTAAATCCTACAATGTATATGTGATCAAATTTCCATATTTTGTAAAGAAAAAAGACGTGGCTAAAGCTATCCTTATTTTAAGGAGGGTGTGTGGTTAGAATTTTTTGAGGTGATATGTATTAAAATAATATATTTATTCTTATTTAAACATGAATTTTAATTTTTTTTAAAAACAAATTGATGTTACTCAAGTTGTTATATACTATAGTACTTTGAAATCTTTTGTTATTTAAAAATTTATTAGCTGTGAATTTAGGATGGTTTTAGTGGTTTTAGAGTATTTTAGTGAGTTTTTAGTTAAAATTTTGAAAAAAAAAATCTTATGGTTGTATATAAAAACTAGGTGTTTTCCTGCACCATGTGCAGTAAGAAATTTTTTAAATCTAACCTATATTTAAAAATAAATTTTATTAAATATTATAGATTTTACTATTTTCGTACTAATATTTAATATATATTTGATATATATTAAATCACTTTGTAAACTAATAAAATGATATAAAATTGTATAATTATATAAAAAATTAGTCTAAACAATGTTTATAAAATTTGTTGATATATAAGAAACTAATAATCTTACGATTAGATATTTATTTTTTAAATATTATGGAAAGTTTTGAAAGTTTTAGTAATACAAAAATTGTATAATTATATAAAAATAATAATATTTCGAATTTGAAATGGTATATATGTTTTTAAATCTAACTTATATTTATAAATAATTTTATTAAATATTATAGATTTTACTATTTTCTTACAAGTATTTAATATACATTTGATATATATTTGTATAAAACTAATAAATGATATAAAATTGTATAATTATAAAAAATTTAGCCTAAATAATATTTATTAAAAAATTTGATATATAAGAAACTAATAATCTTACGATTAGAAATTTTTGAAAGTTTTAGTAATACAAATTGTATAATTATACAAAAATAATAATATTTCGAAATTTGAAATGTTATATATGAATATATTTATTTTATAGATGATGTATGAGCTATTACCATATTTTAAAAAAATTTATCAAAAAACTATCAATATTAAATGTAATATATGAATTATTATCATATTTTAATAAGTTTGCCAAAAAAATATCAATATTAAATGTAATATATGAATTATTACCATATTCTAATAAGTTTGCCAAAAATATAAATCAACATTAAATGAAATTATCCATGTCATATTTTTCTGGAAGCCATGTCATCAATTCTATTAGCCATGTCATATTTATTTTATGAAACTGATTGTAGAGAGGACACGTGGCAAAATTACTTCGCAAATATAGTCTAGGGGATTAGAATAGTTCAATAAAAATCATAGTAAATTCTCAATTCACATAGCATCATCTAAGAACTTAATGAACTCAAATAATTTCAATAACTAGATTTTCATTTTTGCACAGTCAATAAAAAGATTAACTGCCCCCTAAAGTGGTATTTATCCACTTTACATACTGCATATTCTACTAAGTATATCATATGTAGGTCTTGGCACGGATCGGATATCCAAGTTTTTGATAGTATTTGTGATTTGTTTCGAATGTTACGGATATCTAATTTTCCGATTTGCTTTGCTTCGGAAAATACAGATATTGGAATAACGGATATTCGGAAAATAAATAGATATTTACGGATACTTACGGATATCTCATTTGTTTTGATTAATACAAATAATCTTAAAAATTCAATACAAATTTGTTTTATAAAATATTTTTTTGCATGATATAAAAGATAAAAATTAAAATATATAGTGAATATATATATATATATATATTGTAAATTTTTAAACTTAGTTAACAATTATAATAACACAAAACTTAAGAAAACAATATAATTGTCATAAATGCTTTTTCTTTCTTTTATGTAATACTTTTATATAAGTAATAATGTGAATAGAATCTGTCAAAATTATATGTTAGAATAATAATTATATAATTTTATACATTTAAAACTTTAAATATAATCAAAATATATATGTATTTATATATTGACATCTCGGATCGAATATTCACTTCCCAAAATTTTAATATTTGTGATTTGTTTCGATTTTAGTAAATATTAAATTTTAATATTTGTTTTGTTTCGAAAGCTTATGGATATCAGAAATTTTTGGATCGAATAACAACATATAACCAATGGAATCAAATTTAACATATAAAATGCCTAAGTCCTAATCATATGGGTGGGTAATCAAGGAAATGTAGTTTTTTATGATCGTATTTCCAAATTTCTCACTGATGTGACATGTGCGTTTAGACTTCGCCTCTTGGGAAAGAAAAGTAAGAGTAGCTCCAACAGAAAGGTTTTAACAAAAATATCTTTTAAATAAAATGATATAAAAATGAATGGTATCATTTTATACACGGTATTACAAAACTTTCATAAACACCAAATAATCCAAGAATAAAGGTCTCTAGCTTCGTATTCTTCCACTTTCTTAGTTGTGTATTTGTTTTTTTTATAACTCAGTATCCGACCACTAAGCGTGATCGACTAGCCCACCGGACTTATGTCCATGCCATTACAGGAATTTTTAAGCCTCCACTTAAGAGCCTCTAATTACGCGAAGTAGTCTGGAGGGCGAGAAAAGCCCATGTAAATCCTCTCGTGGCCAACGCGGATTGAACCCAAGGCAGACACTCCAGCCGGAGTTCTTTTACCACTAGACCAACACGATTGGTTTTAGTTAGTTTAGTTAGTTGTGTATTTGGCCCATGCATTCGTCCATATTCATGAAGTCCACACAGCGAACACTTGGATATATATAATTCTACCAATGAAATATGGTTGGTGGGTAAAGCCAGATCTGAACATGTGACGAAACCCACTTGGCAAAAAATAATATATTAAAAAACTCAAAATAATTATACTTGACCTAGACATTTGTAACAAACAACAAATATTAAAATCTAACTAATGCTTTTGCTGCATGTAGGCCTCGACAAAAAGACCGGAACCAAAAAACCGAACCGGAACCGAATCAAAATATCCGAACCCGAACCAAACCAAAGACCTTCAAATACTCGTATGGTTTCTATATTTCTATATCCTAAATAACCGAACCGAAGCCCAACGGGTACCCGAATATATAAAAATATTAATTATATATACATATAACATAACTAAATATATATTTATAACTAAATTTTTTTTAAAAGAATCTAAAAATATTTGAAAATAACTACATTATTATAAAATATCTGAATTACCCAAATTATCCTAAAGCATCCGAATAATTTTATCCGAAATATCCAAAATAATCCAAAATATTCAAACTTTTTATCTAAATCATCATAATTATTTGATATTTTATCCGAACTATTTGAAATATCCGAACTATCCGAAACCGAACCGGAACCAAATGAGAACCGAAATTATTTCGAGTATTTTCCGGTTCCTAGTTTTACTATCCGAACCGAACCGAAACCGAAACTATCCGAACCGAACCGAACCGAAAATAAGTCAAGTACTCAGTGGATCCTCTAACCCCATTTTCAAACTACCCTAAACCCGGAATATCCGAACCGAACCGAACCGAACCGATATGCTCAGACCTAGCTGCATGTTTCTATTTCAAAATTTTATTATCATTTTTGTCTTGTTTGCTTTACTTTTAAAGTTTTTGGTAGTATTAAAGGCATTTCCAATTCCATTCCATTTTTACTTTAAAATGGAGTAAAATGGATTATTTAGTAAAAAATACTTCAATTCAATTTCATATCTCATTCTATTATAAAATTTATTCTAGAAATAAAATAATCTATTTTTTGTTTGTTCATTATTCTATATGGAGTGAGATACGAAATTGAGTTAGAGTAATTTTACCATATTTTATCTTTTATTCCATTTTGTTGAAAAATTTAAATTTTATATTGGATATGCTCTGATGAAAGATTAAAGTCGCATTCTTTTTCATATATGATAATTGATTAAGCTTCTCTTGGTCCTCTATTATGTTTTCGGTGCAAGTGGTCCAAAGAGTCTTGAGTTTCACCAAAAAGAGTTGGAGTCCCACTAGCGAGTCTTGCTCGTGATTTAACCAATGTTTTTTTTTTTGGATTATGCGAGGTATCTTGACCTTATAGAAGTGAATCCAGATTAATCACGTGTTTGAAGCCTAGATTTTTAGCCCACGTGTCGTTCCATCGCTCTACCAATTTAGAACTCTTTAGAGCTGCCTAGGACTAACCAAACCTTATTATTCCACAGATAAATGGTCCATAATTGTTTTTTAAAGATTTCAATCTGATTTTTTGGGTTAAAAGTTATATATTTTACAGAATTAGTATAAATCTAGTATTTACTATTTCTGTAAAATATATATCTTTTTTGTCAAACGCCCCCTCTATAAGTAAACCCATCGAATAACTTTCTCCACTGACTTCATAAAGAAAGAAAAAAATATCAGACCAAAAAATGTCAGAAGAAAAAGTGGTCGTGTTGAACTTCTGGCCAAGCATGTTCGGAGCAAGAGTGATCATGGCGTTAGAGGAAAAAGAGATCAAATTCGAGTACAAGGAAGAAGATGTATTTGGTGACAAGACCGATTTATTGCTCCAATCCAACCCGGTTCACAAGAAAATTCCGGTACTCATCCACAACGGTAAACCGGTATGCGAGTCCAATATCATACTCGAATATATCGACGAGGTCTGGAATGACGACAAGACTCTTCGTCTACTACCTTCTGATCCTTTTGAGAAGGCAGAGTGTAGATTTTGGGCTGATCTAATTGATAAAAAGGTACTATTATCCTATTTTAATTATTTGAGTGTTATTATTTAGTAGGTGTACCAGTAATACTATTGTATTTATCATTTGGATTCAAATTTGTAGAAACAGGGGTGAAACGAATTTGAATATATGCTTTTTTTTTTTGAAACTTAACGAATTTGAATACTGAGAGTTCAAAAATAAATGTCCTCAGTATAAACGGTATAATAGCATCTTATATGAAAATTATTAAAACAAACTTTTGTAAAAGAAAATTATTAAATTTACATATAAGAAATAATGAATTTTGAGGTATAAATAATAATAAAAAATTATTTACACAAAAACTAGATTTTCTATTAATAGGCAATTTAACAAAATAGAAAAGGGAGTTTTAAGATATATATTTTACATATATATTGCCGTTGATAAAAAACAACTTTTTGAAGAAAAAAAATTACAAGATAATACTACAAAATATTTCAATATTTCTAGAGAACTTTTTTAATATAGAAAAATATAGGTTTTTGACGCAGGAAGAAGAACATGGACGAAGAAAGGCAAAGAACAAGAAGAAGCAAAACGAGAGTTTATAGAGACATTGAAAGTATTAGAAACAGAGCTTGGGGAAAAGGTTTACTTCGGAGGAAACGAAACTGTTTCAGTGGTCGACTTGGTCCTCATCTCTTATTACCCTTGGTTCCACACTTGGGAGACAATAGGTGAATTTAGCCTGGAGGACCATACTCCCAAGCTAATGGATTGGGTCCGTAGATGTTTAGCCCGACCAGCTATCTCAAAATCTCTACCCGACCGGCTTAAGATCCTTGGTCGAGTGTCTCAGATCATAAAGGTCCATGAGTTCTTCTATGGTTATTGATATATCAATATTTCTAGCTTTTAAATAAAATAATGATGTGAATCATAACGAGTGAGTGTAATGGACCGATTTTCATTCGTGGTGCTCGTATGAAAAATAATGTGTTTTTTGTTGCTAAGTTTGAAAAGAAAAATGTTATGTTTGCTATTTTAATTGAAATAAGTTTATTGTTCTTCGGACTAGTACTTTGCCCAAGACACATTATATCTGAACTCCCTATGCTGAAGAAGAGTTTACATTTTTTTCCTTTTTTTTATTATACAGAGGTATTCTTTTCGATGCCAAAATGTTAAATTTTCAGTAGTCGAAATTCGAACTCAGATGACAGAATTCATAACTGTGAACCCTTTATCACCAGAATTAGAAGCCTCGATTTACTTATTGTTTTCTTTTAACACTCTGGAGAAAAGTTTTTACATTATTAAATATATAATAAAGAGTTTTCACGTTATTTGATAATATGAGATGTTGATTTGTGATGTTGTACTAATTTTTTATATCAAAAACCCATTTTATTATTCAAACTGAATAATCAGACAGGAATATACAATGAATAAAATTCAAATGCATATAAAATGCTTTTAGCTAAATAAAATACAGATGCATATAAAATGCTTTTTAGCGCCAAATTATTATAGTAAAGACAAAATAGTTTTTTTTGTTTTTGTCATCTAGTATTTTATTAAAAGTCCAAATCCAACAAAACCCAACATTTACAGCAAACGCAAAGGCTTAACAAAGCTCAAAACATCAAATACATTAGTCTTAACTAGGTTTAAGGCTTAACAAAGCCCAACATCAACCACCACGAGACCATCAAACTGCAAGTGCTTCCTCCGGAGCCTGAAATCATGCACGCCGGAACTCCGCCAACGGAAGCCAGTAGCTTAACAAAACGGTTTTTATCAAGTACTATTTTTTTCTAGTCGTACTTTCGCAGTAGATGTAGGTTCAATGATTACCAGGCCGTCTCAGACATAAAATGGGCTCTGGGCTAAAAAGATTTGAGACCCACAATTTCTTTTTTAAACTGAGCTTTTGTTTAAGCTAGAAAAAGTCAAAAAAATGCAATGGGCCATGTGCAAATGCACAGATAACTCATGTACATGTATGAGCTGGAGGACTTTTGTACTATGTGGCATTATATACGAGGAGAATATGAGAGTGCAGGGAGGATTTATTACGTATATACTTGTTACACTACATACAGAATTATATAGTTATATATACTTTTTTTTTGAACAACAAGATGCATTTTATAAAGGGAAGGTTCAGCTTACAACAATTGGATTGCTGATTAAATGAGCCGCTAAATAACATTTGGCTAGCTCATCAGCAGATTCATTAAGGGAATGGGAAATGAAAAGAAAACGACAGGAGAGAAACGGTGAAGAAGATGAAAAGACAAGGTCGTCGATATCGACGAAAACTCCGAAAAGCTTAGTTGATCGTCGGTGGAAGTTGATCGTATTAACGAGCACTTGAGAGTCTGATTTGATACAGATATGATGGTAGTTGTTTGAGGCCGCTTGAAGGAGTGCTTCGCGGATGGCTAAAGCTTCAGCCATGCAAGGCGAGGAGACGAAGTTTTGGACGGTTGATCCTCGAAGGATTTCTCGTGAATTAGGGTCTGTGAAGATCCAGGCTAGACCCGCTGCACGGATTCCCCCCCTTCCATGAGGCATCGGTGTTACAAATTATCTCTGACGAGGTTTCTACGAGGGTCCGATTGCAAGATACAGCTTTGGGGACCAGAGTCGATTTGAGAGGCTGTGCTGCTTCCCACTCCTTGAGAGAGACTATGGCTCTGCCAAAGACCTCTGTTGCTGAGGAGTGTCGGTGCTCGAAGAGGAGATGGTTTCGTGAGGTCCATAAGTTCCAACAGATCCATGGGAATGCGTTCCATGTAAACCCATACGGTGGGAGAGAAGTTTGAAGAGTGAAGAACTAGAGTTTGTCAAAGAAAGCAGTTTGTAGGGAATTATCTAGCTGTGCTCTCCACGGTCCCATCTCCCAGACCTCCTTCACAAAAGGACAATGGAAGAGAATGTGGGAGATAGATTCAGCATCTCCACATCGGATGCAGCGAGTGTTTGCTAGCATTCCTCGAGATCGTAGCTTTTCACCCGTTGGGAGAGCGTTTACTCCCACTTTCCAGAGGAAGAACTTCAGTTTCGGTGATAGCGGTGGGCTCCATATCAATTTGTTCCACAGGTGGGTTTCTTCTACCAAGAATGTATTTGTCGATTGGTATTTGATAGCTTGTAATGCGTTGTAACCCGTCTTGACTGAGTATTCACCTGATTTCTATAAAGGCCAAATGAAAGAGCCATGTGATCCAAGAAGACTTGGCCTCAGTCCTAGGATGTGATCTTTGAGTTCAGGTAGTAGATTTTCCACTTTTGCGATGTTCCACTCCCTTGTTTCTCTTGTGAGGAGGTCTGATACCATAAGGTCTTTGTCTTGTAGGGATATGGGACCAAAAGGTTTGAGATTCTCCTCCTTATACGAAGAGAATGTGGATATACTAGTTATATATTGTCAATGCATCATTTCTATGTGTGGTGCATTAGTTTGCATGTTTTCTCCTAAATTATTGGGTCAGACTTCAGAGTGCTATGTATGAGTCTTTCGATTTGCAGGTTTGGTTTAGCATCTCACTTACACTTCAATAAAATCATCTCCAGTAATGTACTCTATTTTTATTCTAAAATATAGTAACTTTATAATACAATTAGAGTTTATTTCAATGATATTCTATTTTAAAGTAAAAAAATAGAATGATGAACAAAAAATACATAAATTATTCTATATTTGTTCTATTATAGAGTGATAAATAAAATATTATTAGATCATTTTTGTTCTACACTCTATTAAAATGAAAAATAGCGCGAGATTTGAGAAGCCTTAAGTGACCTCCCTATTATTCACTTATCTTTTTTTTACAAGTGAGCATATGATTCGATTTGCAGGTTGCACATCTTTTGATGCTTTGGTATCTTTCGTTAAACATGTTTCTTATATTTTTTATCGACTTTTTGATTCGATGTATTTGTTTATTGAATTTTAAAAGTGTTTTTCTTTTGCTTTAAAGAGTTATAGTATTTTATCCAGTTTATGCTTTGATATAATTTGATTAGGTTACTGAAAAACGAAGGATTAAATGAAAAGAATCAATATTAAATAATTTAATAATTGTAAATGTAAAAATAACTGAGATATACATTAGCATAATATATGCAGTGAAAGTAAAAGTAACTAGGAAGCCCTTTTTCAAAGAAAAAAAAGTAACCAGGTGTTTCACTTACAAATACGGACATAGTCATTTTTAGTTACTTATTAATATATTATAATTCAAAGACCATCATGATAAACTATATTTATGATCTCAAGAAAATTAATTATACATCAAATTATTTATATATGACAAAGTTTTGTTCGTTATCTTGCGGATATAAATATTTTACATTTATTTATTAATACATATGCATTACTAATTCAAATATTATTATGATAATTTATAGTTTTTATTCTAATAAATAAAATAAAAATTAAATTATTTATCTATAGTAAAGTTATTCACCAAGATATACATGCTTGTTATTGCGCCTATTTTTTTCTGAAAATTCTCACATATTATAGATATTTTAAAATTATTTTATACATTTTATCTATTATTAATAAGTAAATCTGTGAAATCCCTCAATATTTTTGTCGACTATATAAAATTAAGATATTTACTTAACTAATATTTAAGTATACATTTTCTGTTTCTTAATTTTAATTTTAAAATTAAAAGATATTTTTTGAATAAAAATATTATAAATATAAAAAATATATTTTATTTTTAAATAAAATTGAAAGATATTCTTTTCGAATAACAACATAATATATATGGATTATCTTTTTATTTTACCCTTTTCACAATATTATATTTTGGATAATTATATCAGTTCTTAATGAATTATCTATTTTAATAAATTTAAAATTTTATTTTAGATAATGTTTACTATACTAATTTATCTTCAAAATTTTAATCTAACAAATAATGTATATCTATACTATTAAAGCAGGATCTTATTGGTTTTTTTACTAAAAATACCCCTTTCTTTAATAACATTGCATATTTCATTAAGAGCAATCAAGTAATATTAATAACACATCTATATTGGGTCACTTTTTTAAAAATCAAGCCCATTGCTCACATCATCTCTTTTGGGCCGATTAACAAATCAGATTCAATTTTCATTTTTTTCGGATCGGGTTCGAGTCGGATCTTTCCGGATCCGGGTGGGTTCGGTTCTCATGCATAAGAACCTGAAAAATAACCAAATAACCAAAATATCTAAAACGGGTTCGGTTATTTATACTCAGAGTAACCAAAATATCCAATTCGGTTCAAATTTTTGTATCCAAATTACTCAAAAGTAACCAAAAGGAACCAAAAATATCCATTCTATACAGTATTTTTGGGTAAACTTTTATCCAAACTATCATATTTTATCCAAAAATACTCAAAAGTACTAAAAATGACTACTATAGTTAACTTATGATATTAATTTAAAATATTAAAATAATTATAAATATAATTATAAATATATTTTTATATATATATATTCACATTTTGGGTATCTTCGGGTACTCATTTGGTTTTCGGTTCGGATCGGGTTCGGATCGGTTCTTCGGATATAGCAATTTAGAATTCATTCGGATATTTACCCCAGGTCTGATCGGGTTCGGGACCCTGATTTTTGGGTCGGTTTTGGGTTGGTTCTTCGGATCGGATATTGTGATCAGGCCTATACTCATTTAAAATGAAACACGATAAAAAAAGATAAAAAGCTTAAGTCTTTTATAAAAAACAAATATATGAAAATATGACATTTATTAAATATTTGTCAATTTAAAAAAAGATAAAAGAAAATAAACCCGCGCTTTAAAAGCGCGGATCAAAATCTAGTATATATACTATTAAAGCAAAATACCTAATAGGTTTTTGCCATTGGTTTTTCAACTTATTTACAAGCTCATGCCATTATCTTTAAAAAAAATTAATTGTTTCACCAATTAATCAACCAGGCGAAAATTAGATTTGTTTAGATATTCTACCATAATTATTACATAATTCAATATATTCAAGATTTTCTACTTACCATAACTGATTTGATCTCGAAAATATAAGAAATCAACAAATAATAATATAGTTAATCAATACTATTAAATCAGGAACCCTTTTATGGATTTACCCTTAGATTTCCTTGAAATATTACTTTTTGTGCCATCAGTTTTACTCTAAAAACCAAAATTCATTAAGGATAGTTTAGGAAATGAAAAGTAGACCATCTAAACTATAATTAAGGATAATCTCAAAACTATATTTCCTATTAATATTTTAATCGCCTATTATTGTTTATTTATTATTATGATACCTAAGATATTAATCTCCTTCTATTCGAATTGATCTTCAACACCGTATACTTGTGATACATTAATATAAACCGTATATTAAATTATGAAGTCTCTATTATTTTCAATGACTCCTAACAGTTATTGACAATGTCTCTATCGACAATTACAAAACATGCAGAAATGATATTTAGTTTTGTTGATGTTAATAAACTTTGCAGAGGAACATTAATATATTATTTACTATGTCTAAACAAATGAATATTTTTGAAACTACATCAGACATGATGATCTATCAGTCAGAAAATTAGAAAAGTTTACCATATAAAATTTATTCTTGAGTTTGTGAATATTTATTATTTCATTTGGTGTTGGTTGACAAATATATAATATGTCTTATGTGGACTACAGAGAAAAATCGAACTAATATTCGTAAATGATATATTTAAAATAATTTAGCTTTGGTCTAAATTCAAGTTCTACCAACAGATTATCTATTCATCCAAAAAGCAAAAAGCCATACTGTTAGGAGATATTCTCTAACTAAACAAACTCAAGATATCAATGTAGAAGATCCCTCGGTTGACTCAAAACCAGTATTGCGACCGAATTTTTAGCTTCATATATAAAACACGATGGGCCACGAGATTTGCAATCTCTATTCAGACTTTAATACTGTAACTAAATTATCCTCAAAACTGAAACTACAACCAGCTTTGTAACATAATATATAGAAAAGTTAGATGATCGGCTAAAACATGTTAAAGACTAAAAACATTAACCGAATACAACATTCATTAACTCATTTTGTTACATTCAATTTATCTTAATTAGAATAAACAAAATTTTGATGTATTGGATTCCTATTTACACAAAATGCTTAAATTATGTAAGAAAAAGGAAAACAAACACAATAGTAAATAGTCATGCGAAAGACTTGCAAAAAAATATATTTTGAAACACATTTTTAGAACATTTTAGTCTTGCTTCATCTACATATTTCACTGTTAATGCAGCCCGATATCTATACTATTAAAGTAGATGACGGTTTATGAATCTGTTCTTGAAATTTAATAAAATTATAAAAAATATTTTGAAATGCACAAATGAATTTTTCAATACAAGAGTATTGAAAATATAAAATATTTTATTTAAATTAAAAAAAAATCAGTGTAAAATAATATTAACTTCGGTTTAAATAAATAAAATCATATTACGGGTTAGAATTATTTAGAGTCTTCTAAAATTTAGTCATATTGAAAGTAACAAAAATAAGTCATATAAGTAAATTTAAGATAAACTTCATAAAATGTTAAAATATATAATTTATCAAAAATCATAAATTTTATTACGTAAAATAATTTTCCAACAAAAAATATACCCGCCCTTAAAGGGCGGGTCAAAATCTAGTATACTATTAAAGTAGGATCCTATTGCAAAAATTTAGGATTCTACCTCTGCATTTCAATATATTTACAAATCTTCCAATTGACATTTAATTTAAACTAAAAATAGAATATTCTCTATAACTATAGTAATTAATACTTTCCATTTTTGTGAATGATAATAATTTTAATTTTTATGCAGTATATACTTTCCATTTAATTTGAATATCATTTTTTATCTATAATATTATTTAAAGATCGAATATGAATATATACATTCAAATTAAAAAAAAATTATTATGCCATTTTTACATAATAATGATATGCCAATTTTGAGTGTTCAATTTTTTTAAACTTATCTTAAAATTAAGTTTTAGATCTAAACATAAATAAAAATACAAACTTATCATAGTAACCAAAAAAAGAAAATAATATTTTCATATGAATAATAAAGTTTCCAATTACCATTGTTTCATTTTCTTCAAGTGATATAACACAAATCTCATTAAAGTCTAAATAGTTACTTTTTCAAATTTATATAATATCAAGAAGTATGAATTATTTAATAAACATTTCAAAAATATTATTTACTTTTTTTTGGTTTTCAGCGGGTCATATCATATCGGATCTTAGGTTAATAGCGTATTTTTAGATCTTTACCAGGTTTTCTAAGATTTAATTACAATTCTTTTTATTAAATTAAACTGAATTATACACATATCACTGGATTTATCGGTTCAATGATAGGTTTGGGTTTGATATGAAAACACTGCTTGAAAATCAATTATTATAATAGAACAATTTTTCTGAAACACAAATAGAAAAATTTAAAATTATTTATTCTCTAATCAAAATTACAAATTCAATTTAATTTATTAAAATAAAAATATATCCGCGCTTTTAAAGTGCGGATCAAAATCTAGAATTCATTAAGGGTAATAACAAGTTTAACCAATGTAACTTTTAGTGTAACAGTTCATAATCAAAAATTCACTTCGTAAATAGTAGTATTATATTTTATTTATTATTTCTAAAAAATAATAATAATTTAGTTAAAAATAAATAATTTTTTTGTTTCCATACCAATCAGACATGGACAAAGAAAGATGTTCTTTGGAAAATTGGTTCTTTTGACTTGATCTAGTGTAAATGGATAGCAGAAAAAAAAGTTAACCCAAAAATAATATAAACTGACCTCAAATAGCCTCAAAACTATTCTTTTTGTTCTAAATCTTTCTATTAATGGTCAAAATAACCAAATTATGTTTTATTAACGAACTTGACAAAAAAGTTTTATTAACGAACTAAAAGATAACAGTACTCCTTTTATAGATATATTAAATATGTAAATATTTAACTAAATAGTTTTAAAAATCAAAATTATTCTGGGGCAATCTCCTAAATAGTTTTATTCACTAAGATAGCCATCAAATATCAAATTACCAAATTTGGTTTTTCTTTTTGTCAGCAAGTTAAACAGATTCATATACGTACTCTGTAAATCAAATTGGAAACTCTACATCTATATAGACGACAAATGACGGTTGCTTTGCTGCACTATGTACGAAACTGTATGCTCTTGAATTATGCTTTATTAGTATATGAATGAGCTCTAAACTGTGGAAATTTCTTTTTAGATCTTTTATATCTTCCACATAACTTGCAAATGCTAGTCATTCATCTAATTCTGAAACCATCTTCACAAACCGAGAACAATATATTGCAAATATAACATTAAATTGTATTAAATTTCTCATACATTTCATTTCCCAAATAAGAGTCTCTATCTCCGAATGGACTGGTGACTTTCTAGATCTTGTTTTTCTTGCTCCCATCAAACTATAAATCATGCCAGTGTACTATACCAACATTGTCTTTAATAGTTGTCCTGGTTTTTCCATGATCCATCCATGAAACACTATCAACTGTGATTGCGATAACTTTAGATTTTAAATTCATTTTTTCATATTATACATAATTGAAATATATTATTAAATATACATATACTTCAAATTCAGTAAGATATTCACAAATATATATATTCATGAAAGTCTTCCTAAATATGCATTTAAGAATGTATTTTAAACAAACATTTATGAAAGTTTTCCTAAATTTTATGAATACATTATACATATATATATATATCAATATCTTCTAAAACTTTAAGAAAATATTATATTTATTCAGTAATGTTTTCCTAAATATGTATTCAACTCAAATTCAGAAAATATATTATATATTCAGGAAGGTCTTCATATTTTTTTCAGAAAAATCGTGTCCTTAAAAAGAATTCTGGAAAATAAAAATTTGAAAAAAACAAATTTTGAAAAAAAATAAAAAAATATTTCAGTTTTTATTTATATATTTATTTGTTTAATATATATGTAAAAAGGAATAATTATCATTTACCATTTAGTAAAATATATTTGGGTCTCTTTAACCCATGTGTGTTAGTTTTTAGGCACAATAACATGCTTTGAGTCTGTTTGAGGTCATTTCTCCTTTTCAAAAGTTTTTTTTTATTTTGCAAATGTTTTCTCCAAAAAAATATTTTGGAATTTTTTAAGAAACTATATAAAAAATAATTTTATTTTTAAGAAGTATTTGAAAACATTCACAAACGTGTATTTTTTAAATTTTGAGTTTAGTAATACCTTCCTCAATAAGTATAATATCATCCTAAAATTTAGGAGGATATTGATAATGTATATAATATCTCCATAAAATATAAGATTTTTATTATAAATGTATATGTAGAAGTACATTCTTAAATGTCTATTTAAGAAGACTTTCATGATAATATATTTATGAATACATTGCAGATTTTGAATTATATCTATATTTTGTAAGATATTCTTAAATATGTAAGAACATTTTTTGTTTGGAAGATTTTTTGAATTTTATATCTAAATTTATAAAATGTTATACATATTTAAAAAATGTTCTGTAATTTTTTGACAGATGTTATATATTGAGTAATATTTTTCTAAATAATAAATCAAATTCATGGAATAGCTTAGAAATACTTACAAGTTACATTCAAAAAGTATTGTTGCATGTTTATGAAGGCATTCCTGAATTGGGGAAAAATATTCACAATTTCAGATGATTTCATACACGTTCATGTCATGTATCCTATATTTATTTAAGAATAATCGTTTTCCAAAAAAACTTTGAAAACAAAATTAGACCCAAAAATATTTTGGGAAAATAGTTTTGGCTAAAAAAAATATTTTGGTTTTATTATTTTAAAATTTTTAGTATTTACTTGGTTGTATATTTTGACAAATATTTAATAAAAATATAAATGAAGATATAATTGTCATTTACCTCTTTAATGAATTGGCTTCAGGGAAAAAGAAACTAAAAAAAAAACTATTTAGAAGATTTGCCAAAATAATATAAATAGTTAATGAATAATGAAAAGAAAAAAGAAAAATTGGTAAAAGAAATCAATAAAAAATGAGAGATCATTAAACATAAAAAGAAGAAAATGTAATCAAGTATGGATGTGCAGTAAGATTGTAATATATGCAATTTGTGGAAAAAAAAATTAACAATTTTTTTTAATGATTTTGGTATTTTGATGCCCTCAAAAAAGATCCGACTAACGTCTAATGATTGTCTACCGGAGCCAAGTTGGAGTGCCCTCCGAAGACATCCAGGGGAGTTACTTTTTTCACCCAATTTTAATATACGGTGTCCGAGACTCGAACATAGGTAGTAGAATTCATTGTCGTGAACTCTTTACCACCAAACTACAAAACACACGATTAGATGATGTCAACTATATTTAACACGAGTTAGATCCACATCAGCTATGTTTAATATAAATGAAGACAATGCTAGTGTTTAATTAAATATGTGGTTAAACTGAAAATGAAAATTTTCATACAAAAAGTTCCTATGAGAAAACAGGTTATATTGGTTTACAAAACATTTGCCATTTTTTTGATAATCCAAAAGTTATTCAAAAATCAGAAACTCAATCATAAGATCTTTTACTTTATAGAGAAATTTTTATCCTTTAGAATCTCTCCTAGTTGAGAAATTTTATTTTTCATTCTGTTCTCATTTGCAGATTTCTTACTGCAACAGGAAGAGACTACCAACCAATCAGAGCACTTGGCAAATCGTGATAAGCATGTTACCATATGTGCATATTTTTTTAATTTTTTGGGCATCTCTTTTAGACTTTTACCACTTATAGAGACGTAAACAAGTCTCCCCAAAATCTATGTACAACAAGTCACGAGACTCAATTTAGGGGTTGGGGAGATTTATAGCCGTACAATAACATCACTTTTATAATCAGAATACGTGTGCATTTGCATACAACAAGTGATTAGAGATAGAGAGTGAGAGAAGATGAGCTTGGTTTTCGCCATTAATGGACAAAGGTTCGAGCTTGACCTTTCCTCCGTCGACCCTTCAACAACTTTGTTAGAGTTCCTCCGTTACCAGACTCCTTTCAAGAGCGTCAAGCTCAGTTGCGGCGAAGGTGAATGATTATTACTTGCTTACTCTTTTCTTCTTCTTCGTTTGTCTGATAGTTAATGTTCTCGTTTGTGGATTTTAGGAGGATGTGGTGCTTGTGTTGTTCTCGTCTCAAAATACGACCCTGTTCTACAAACCGTCGAAGACTTCACAGTCGCCTCTTGCCTCACGCTCCTCTGCAGCATAAACCACCGCAGCATCACAACGTCAGAAGGACTCGGGAACAGCAGAGACGGTTTCCACACCATCCACAACCGATTCTCCGGCTTCCACGCCTCTCAGTGCGGTTTCTGCACACCGGGGATGTCTGTTTCTCTCTTCTCCGCTCTCCTAGACTCCAAATCCTCCTCTGAGTTCACGGTTCTTGAAGCAGAAAAAGCCGTCTCCGGGAACTTATGTCGGTGTACCGGATACCGTCCCATCGTCGACGCTTGCAAGAGCTTCGCTGCTGATGTCGACATCGAGGATCTTGGATTCAACTCTTTCTGCAAGAAGACTAGTTTGCCTCCGTTCGATAGTAGCGATGTCTGTTCGTTCCCAGAGTTTCTCAAGGATGAGGTTAATAAGTCTATAGACTCGGGATTGCATCGCTGGTGTAGCCCGGGGAGTGTTGAGGAGCTTCAAAGATTATTGGGAGCATGTAACAGCGATGGACTTTCTGTGAAACTGGTTGCTGGTAATACTAGCACAGGATACTATAAGGACGAAAGAGAGCGGAGTTACGGAAAATACGTGGATCTTACTCGAATAGCCGAGATGAGAGAGATAAGAGAGAGTCGCAATGGTGTTGAGATAGGAGCTGCGGTGACGATATCTAAAGTGATCGCTGCTCTGAAAGAGATTCGAGTCGAAAAAATGTTCGGGAAACTTGCCGCTCATATGGAGAAGATCGCCGCGAGGTTTATAAGGAACTTTGGTAGCATTGGTGGAAACCTCGTGATGGCTCAGAGGAAACAGTTTCCTTCCGACATGGCTACGATACTTCTTGCAGCTGGTGCGTCGGTTAAGATAATGAGCTTATTGTCGAGAGAAGTACAAAAGGTAACGCTTGAAGACTTTCTTCAGGAACCTCCTCTTGGAGTCTATGATCTGGTTTTCACTATCGAAATACCGTTTCAATCATCCTCCGAGCTGTTCTTCGAAACCTACCGAGCTGCGCCTCGTCCTAACGGAAGCGCTCTGGCTTACCTGAACGCTGCTTTCTTGGCTCAAATGAAGGAGGATAGAACGGTGGTTAACTGTAGATTGGCTTTCGGGGCTTACGGGACAAAACACGCCATTAGGTGTAAGGAAGTTGAGGAGTTCCTCTCGGGGAAAGTAATCACCGACAGTGTTCTGTCTGAAGCTATTACTTTACTTGGGAAGTTCGTTGTGCCACAAGAGGGTACAAGCGATCTTGCTTACAGGTCAAGCTTGGCGCCAGGCTTCCTTTTCAACTTCTTTCACTCCTTAACCGAGAAACCTTCTTCAAATGGTTACCACCACCACTTGGATCAGCCGAAACAGTTGTCTTCTTCACAGCATGTTCCTATAAACGACGAATATTTTCCGGTGGGTGAGCCTGTTGCTAAATCTGGAGCTTCCCTTCAAGCTTCCGGTGAGGCTGTTTACGTGGATGACATTCCAGCTCCCGCGAACTGCCTCTACGGTGCTTTCATCTATAGCACAAAGCCATCCGCAAAGGTAAAAGGTATTCGTTTCAAGGAAAACTCGGCACCTGATGGAGTTGTTTCAGTCATTTCTTGCAAGGATGTTCCTAAAGGTGGACAGAATATTGGTATGAAGTTTTCGTTTGGCACTGAGCCCTTATTTGCAGAGGATTTCGCCCTTCATGTAGGCCAATGCATTGCACTCGTGGTATGTCTATTGTCAATGATTTTGAGTTGTTGTTGTCTTCACTAGCAGTTTTTAGCAGAATCCGTGCTGGGTCAAACCTGACGAAACATTCGCATTAAACCCCAATTTTTAAAAAAATTATATATACATAAACTTTCAAATTTGCAAAAATTTAAATAAAATAGGCTTCAAAACAATTAATTTTTTTATTAAAGTCATCTATAACCCCAAAATCCATGGTCCGGCTTTGAGCAATACATTAAAAAAAACTTTTGCAGGTTGCAGATACACAGAGACATGCGGATACTGCAGCTAATCTTGCAGTAGTTGAATACGAAACAGAGGATTTGGAACCACCAATTTTATCAGTGGAAGATGCTGTCAAGAAATCGAGCCTGTTCGAGATTTATCCTTTCTTATACCCACAAAAAGTTGGAGACACGTCAAAAGGAATGTCTGAAGCTCATCATCGTATTCTCAGCTCGGAAGTATGTATATTGTGTTGTAGTCTCTCTATCTCCTTGTATATGTTCCATCTCTTAATATTAACTTTTTGATGTGAAAACAGATTAGACTTGGATCGCAATACTTCTTCTACATGGAGACACAAACAGCTCTTGCAGTCCCAGACGAAGACAACTCCATCGTAGTCTACAGTTCATGTCAGACACCACAGTACGTACATTCCACGGTCGCTTCTTGCCTAGGCATCCCTGAAAACAAGGTCCGCATCATAACCAGACGTGTCGGTGGAGGCTTCGGAGGAAAAGCTGTCAAAGCGATGCCTGTTGCAACGGCATGCGCAGTTGCTGCTAACAAACTGCAGCGTCCCGTGAGAACCTACGTGAACCGTAAGACCGATATGATCATGACCGGTGGGAGGCATCCGATGAAAATAACCTACAGCGTCGGATTCAAATCAACAGGGAAGATCACAGCGTTGGAGCTAGAGATACTAATCGATGCAGGAGCCACTCTAGGGTTAAGCATGATTCTGCCGTCGAATATAATAGGGGCGCTGAAGAAGTACAACTGGGGAGCCTTGTCTTTTGACATCAAGCTTTGCAAAACGAATCTTCTGAGCAAAGCGATCATGAGAGCGCCGGGTGACGTGCAGGGCACGTATATCGCCGAAGCGGTTATCGAAAACGTAGCGTCTAGCCTCTCATTGGAGGCTGATACCGTAAGAAAGATTAATCTCCATACGTACGAGAGCTTAGCTCTCTTCTACAAGGCCGGTGCTGGTGAGCCTCACGAGTATACTTTGTCTTCCATGTGGGATAAGCTTGGTGTGTCTTCGAGGTTTGAAGAGCGGGTTTCGATCGTCAGAGAGTTCAACGAGTCTAACATATGGAGGAAACGAGGGATATCTCGAGTGCCAATCATTTATCCGGTATCCATGTTCTCAACTCCGGGGAGAGTGAGTGTTCTGAGCGACGGCACGATTGTCGTCGAGGTTGGTGGGATCGAGCTAGGACAAGGGCTTTGGACGAAGGTGAAGCAGATGGCTGGTTATGCTCTTGGTTTGCTGCAATGCGATGGGACTGAAGAGCTTGTGGAGAAGATACGAGTTGTGCAATCGGATACGTTGAGCATGGTCCAAGGGAACTTCACGGGAGGTAGCACAACATCCGAGGGAAGCTGCGCAGCTGTTCGTCTCTGCTGTGAAACCTTAGTCAAAAGATTGAAACCTTTAATGGATAAATCGGGTGGTGGTGGTCCCATCAGTTGGAATAAGTTGATTTCTCAGGTTTTAAACCTCTCACTTCCTTCTGATTTGATTGAGCTTCTTGATTTTAATTATTTGTTATTATTATAATGTCCAAACGCTAGGCATATGCTCAGTCTGTGAACTTATCAGCTAGTGACTTGTATACTCCAGAAGAAACTCCAACACAGTACCTGAACTATGGTGTTGCAGTTAGCGAGGTAAGCTCTTTGTGTCTTCTCTCAAATATCTGAACTGGAAAACATATATATATATGTATAAATTGAAGTAACTTTGGTGTGTTAATATATAGGTTGAGGTAGACCTTGTGACCGGACAGACCACGGTTCTACAGACAGATATCTTATATGACTCTGGAAAAAGCCTTAATCCCGCTGTCGATTTAGGACAGGTAAATAATAATAGAGAGCAAACAAACACACTTACAGTTGTGATGGTGTTTTTATTTCTTCTTTTCAGATAGAAGGAGCTTTTGTGCAAGGACTTGGATTTTTCATGCTTGAAGAGTACATAACAGATTCAGAAGGGCTTGTTCTGACGGACAGCACATGGACATACAAGATCCCGACCGTAGACACCATCCCAAGACAGTTCAACGTTGAGATACTAAACAGTGGACGCCACGAAAAGCGCGTCCTCTCTTCTAAAGGTTAGTTTTAGTTTGTGCACACAAAGCATTTAAAGATAATCTGGAATCAACTTTTTTTGATCGATCATATTGTTTTCAATGTAAAATAATGCAGCTTCAGGAGAGCCTCCGTTGCTACTGGCAGCTTCGGTGCACTGCGCTACAAGAGAGGCGGTTAAAGAAGCGCGGAAACAGATAAGGATGTGGAAGGGTGTGGATGATGATTCGGGATTAATGTTTCAGTTGCCGGTTCCAGCTACTATGCCCGTTGTGAAGGAGCTTTGTGGTCTAGATATCGTTGAGAGCTATTTGGAATGGAAATCCCGAGTTAACTCAAGATTATGAGTTAGCAAAAAAAATTATCAGTTTTTATATTTACTATCTATTCTCGTCTTAAATTTGGAGATCTACATCACCTTTTCCCCTGTTTTTAAGTTATACATTTTCAATTGGCTAAAAAAAGTTTATAAAATGAAATCAACCTTAATTACAAATACAAGATTATCTTCAAAAGTTATACAAAGATGAATGTGAAAGAAATAATAAAGAAGTTGTTCTGGAGAAAGGAAATGAGGACTTCACAAACTACTTATGGAGAAGATAGCAAATCATCAAGAAAATCTTAAAACATTTGTGTTGGGAAGGAGACAAGTAGGGCTCCTTAAAGCTATTTAAATTGACAACTACGTGTTAAAGGGTTACACAATTTTTTTAATCAATTCATACATTTAAATATATTTTGTCTTAAATTTGAAGATTAACATCTACATAATTTTTTTTACACTGTCGACCATAAAAATATAAACTAGTTATAAATGTTTAGAAAAACATATTATAACAAAGGGAAATCTGAACCAAAACTTTTAAGATAAAACTATTTGAAATTAACAATGTCTTTAAAATTTGTAGAATAATTTCTTACTTTTTCCCTGTTTTCAATAACCTAATTTTGATTGGTTGATTAAGAAAAATAATCTGGTGTTAAAAAAAAGATTAAGAAAAATAATCAATATTAAAAATAAAATCATGACTGATAACAAAATAAAAAAGGATCCCCAAAATTTGAAATTAAACAAAAAGAAAAATACAGATAAAACAAAGAAATATCTTTATGAGTTGACATGGGGAAAGGAAATGAGGACCGACTAAACAGCTTGTGTTTGGTGAGGAGAACAAAACATAACGCTGACCCCAAAACTTGAATCAAATACTAGACGCCTATGGAAACTAAGCTTAACCTGTGATCCCTAATAAAAGACCATCAAGCATAACCAATTTCGAGCTAGGTCGTCGATGACCAGATCTATTGACACTACCAACGACCATAGTCCCCTTGAAACTCGTCATTGTGGTGGGCTGAACCATACCTCGACGGTGCAGGTGCATATCTATGATTATGCTGATGATGACGGGAAGTAGGATAATAAGGCTGCTGCCACCTTGAAGGTGGATGACTCGAGACACGCCCACTAGATGAGTTTCTACCATATGGTGTGGTCGGGAAATTACCACCGGAATGGAATGTTGGTGATCTTTGCTTATGACCACCCATATATGTAGTATGGTGGTTATGACCCGATGGTGTAACAGGAGACCTCAGCCTCCTCATCTTTCCTCTCTGGAAAGAATCTTCCTCTGGATCCTCTGTGATCCAACCCCCTCTCTGTTTTGATTTCTGTGGTGTAGAATGGGCCTCTTCTCCTTTATGTATTTTCTTCTTATTCCTCATCTTCCCGTTAGACTCTAGGGGAGTAGAATAATGTTCTTTACTCTTCTTCTCCTTCTTCTTCTTCCCATTGGATTCATGGGGAGTAGAATCGTGTTCTGAGTTTTCTTTACTCCTCTTCTTCTTCTTCGTCTTCTTCCCATTGGATTCATACGGAGTAGAATTGTATTCCGGAGTTTCTTTGACTTTCTTGTGAGATTTCCTCGACGGTGTAGATGTCTCACGGTTCCTCTTAGAAACCTACATGTATAATAAGAGAAGAAAGGGAGCGCTGAGTCACATAACATGAGAGAGAAAGGGAGAAGAAATAGCTTAAAAGCACCCAAAAGGAGAGAGTGAAATAGAGCCACTACCTGGGGGGAATTGGGACATTCGCGAGCAAAATGTCCTGCTCCATTACATCTGTAGCACAAACTAGGCGAGTCTCTTCCATATGGAGTGGTGCTTATGCTCGACGAGTTGGGGCATTCACGTGAGAAATGCCCTTCTTCCCCACACCTAAAGCATGAGCTGGCAGATTCTTTTTCTGTGCTTTCCTCATGGTATCTACCACATGCCTATACAGAGAAAACTATTCTAGTCAAATTATCAACAGCAGACTCGTGTGGATGATTCAAAATAAGAATCTAAACAACTTACCAATCCAATGTGACCCAGTTGACCACATCTGTAGCAAGACACAGCCCACGAAGGTGAGTTACCAGGTTCAACACAGCACAGATGGCCAAAGCTTTTACAGACATAGCATTGTATATCCTGGTCAAAGTAAAAAAAAAAACAGCTGTATCATTTGTCTGATCTACGATCTAAGCCCAATTAAGCAATCAGAAAACAACAGTAGGTGTGACCCATAAGCAAGTCTCATAAAAACAAAAGTTACCTTTAAGTCATCTCGAGAGTACTCATACTTGCACAATATCATGTCATGTCCAAAGTCTCCACATCTTAAACAAACAGCTTTTTTAGACCCGCTCTTGTACTTATCCGGACAATCTCTTGCTCGGTGGCCACCTTTTTTGCAAATATAACAATCGTGTCCCTGTACAAAACAAGGAACAACCCTAGACAATAAGGCTTAAAAAAGAGTATACATATTGGAACAATAAAAGGTGGTCAGAGCAAAGACCGCACCTTTGTACACTGCTTTGCACCATGTTCCAAACTGCCGCATATAAAGCAAGGCTTCTTACGCGTAGTTGGAGTAGGACAGTTAATAGTGGCGTGACCAGGCTCCCCACAACTATAGCAAGTCAAACCAGCATCAGGAGGGTCAAAATACCTCGCTCCACGCTAATTGTCATCATCACAACAACAATCGTCATCACAAAAGAGATATCTTGTTAAAATTAAAAAAAAAAAAGGATAGATTTGAGAACTCACAAGAAGCTTTTTCAAAACCATATTGCTAGATTTTGGTTCAGCAGGTTTCTCATCTTCCTCTTTTAGTATATTTTTAACTTCGTCTTTCCAGATGATGGGCTGTTACAATACAGAAGCATTAAACACAAAGTATCAAACTTTCCTTATTACAAGTTGAAAGTAATAAGACAGCCGGTTTAAAGCAAGCAACGTTGTAATGAGAAGAGACAAAAGGAAGAGAATCGTTCATACTGACAGTTTCGAGGGCATCTTCTTCTTCTAGACTGGTTGTCTTCTTCGTCTTCGTCTTCTTCTTATGACTCTTTGAAGAATCTCGGCCGTTCACCATCGCGGTGCTTACTACACCAGACCCGGAGGGATCAGACAAAGTTGTCTCCTTTGGATCATCTAACTCACGCCTCGATAACGCTTTCTCCAATATCTTTAAGGTGAGATCTTCATTAGCTTCGTCTTCGTCTTCTTCGTCCGAGACATCTCTAATGGCTACTGGATCTTCTTCTTCCCTGTCCTCGTTTTCATCACTGCGCCTCGGCATGGTTTTTTCGATTTTGGTTCAGGCAGGAACTGGATTCGCTCTGTGTCTGGTTTTTGTGTTTACGGCGGTGGACGGAGATTAGTCTTAGGGTTTGTATTCTACGGTTTTACGATTTTACCCCTTAATAAGGTGCACTGTACCTATACAAAATTTTAATATCTTTTTCCTCCAAAAAATCAGGAAAATTTTGGAAAAATATGTTCGAATGAGATTATGTTTTTAAAAATACATCAATTTAATTATTTTTGAAACTACACTTACTTATAAATAAAAAAAGGACTAAAATAACTGTTTCTTCACTCAAAACTGATTTTTGAACAACTCTCATCTATGCACTTTATCATCTCCACTGATTCTCTTTACCAACATCTAACCAGTGGTTCTTTTCCCTTTTAAAAATTCTTCTACAAACATATAATCCACATTAAAGTTTCACAAAACAAACACATGGATATGTGTTCCTATACAATATATTCTTCTGTCTATCATAGTGAAATTGTAGAAGATTATATCAGATTTTTCCCAGCATTTTTTTGTTGAGTTTTGTCAAATCTAACATGTACTCTAAGGTTTGTGTCACCCGTCAACACGCTGATGACTATTAGATGTCTAAAACAAAACTTGTTAGTTTTATTATAGAATCAACGTTCACCAAAAAAATGGCCATAGATTCAAAAAATGGAAGAAGATTTAGAGACTGGAGAAGAAAACTGATGTTGTCGAAAGAAAAGAATTTCAGAATATATATTTTGATATAATATATTTGGTATCAAAATATTTCATGAAAATATGAGAGGAGATAGCAATACATCGAAGATATAATTTCTTTGATGTACTGTAGCTTTTTTCTAGTTTGCTCTCTATGCTCCCAAAAATGGAACTGGGAAAGCAGATGCATTTTGCAATGAAACTTCCAAATTACAAGATTTTTGCAGCTGGACAAACCTTCTTCCATGGAGAATCAGAGAATATATGACCTATCTATGTCATTTATCGAAATATACACATAAATATTTTATTTCAAATACCATGAACCATGTATATACATACATATTTGACCATTTCTTTAACAATACACCACGAACCTGGCTCAATTCTCAAACCTTGTAAACCAATCGACGATTGTCCTTGAAAGAACACGGGTGTCCCTCAGAGGTATTGTCTTCAGCGCCTGAGCCACAGCGTCTGCTGGCGTGTAGACAAACCCAATTTGCCACTTCGGGTCCTGGAGACAACAACACACTGTTAACAGATCGAACAAGAAACAGAGCAATGATAATATTTACTTACTACCCTCTAAGCCTAAACTTGCTTCTGTTTTTATACCTGTACGCAAGGTGTGAGATGGTTTCCGTCCAGCCGAACCTTTTCAAGTGAACCACCAAAAGATTCTATCCGAGGCCTTAGGGTTTCTTCCAGTAAATCAGTCTCGTCGATTGCATCAGAGTTGAATTGTACCTGAGAGAGACCACACAGAGACTTCATTTCTACTCAAGATCAATTGCAAGGAAACGAACAAACAAAAATATCTCTGTCTGTGTGAATTATTACCAGTAAAGTGTGTGGAACGCTGTAGGAGCATTTGAAGCAAGTACGATTCTCAAGTGGTGATGGTCTGAATTCCGACACCCCTTGTCCAACCTTTTGATAGAACAACAAGACAAAAAGAGCATTCAACCTTTCTCTTTATGGCTTGGTCAATTATATAAATCATTCTCACAACCTTGGATACTAGAGTAGGGTAAAGAAATACCTCACCAAATACTGAGGGCAACTGATCCACCAAATTAGTAAACGACTTAAGAGCTTCTTGATCATTGTTCAGAATCGTTGTCCCAGCGGCATCCAGTAGTACTTTCAACACATCACCTGAAACTCAAAGGGTGATAATAAACAAGCCTCATCTCAACATGAAAATCACATCCTTTGCTAAGATTCAATAGGCAAGAAAGACTGAAAACATTGTTTCTACTAATAAATGGGTTAAACTGAGATAACGTTTGATAGTAACAACACCTGAAGCATTTCGAGCTATTTCATATAACGGAGAAGCTTCCACGACTGGCATCATCTGCTGGATGAGAGGACCAAGCTGCAGCAAAGGCAACATAGGCAATCTAAGTAATTAAAGCTTAGAAAGCTAATCACAAGGTAACAACCAATGAGTTAAATTACCTGCTCAAAATATGGAACTGCCTCTGTGGCTGATTTGTTGTTGAATGAAATGATGGCATTAACCTGTAACAAGACAGATCACTTTTTCTTTTCTCACTCACATTTGCTTAGTTAGAAATAAAGACAAAAGCATTTTATTGATGTTAGTTCACTAGGACCCAACCTTTGGTATCTTGTCCGAAAAATAACTTCCGGTCAAAACTTGGAGCAGCGCACCATTACTGTCAAACAGCAATTCAGAGCACAGTAAGATTGAGAAACAAAACATAAGGATGAAGAAAGAGAAAAAGAGTAGCCGAACCTGTGACCAACAGAGAAAACAGGAAGGTTGGCTAGATCTCGAGGGTTAAAATCGGCATTTGGAACTCCAGATAAGACAATGGTGTCCAAGCAGGAGTTGAACCTCTGGTAAACCTGCTTGGCAGCTCGTTCGTGATCAAAAGTGACGTTGTACGGCACAGATACAATCAAATACCCTTCTTTAGCCAGTAGCTCCTTTAGGTAACTACAAAAATAAAAATAAACATCTTCAAGAAATCTAATTACCAAATTATTTATCCATCATCCATCAACGCAAAAAAAGGAGAACCTGTAGGTGAGTTCAGGGACAGCTCCGACGAAGGCGCCTCCCAAGAACTTGATGATGGCACGCGGTTTCTTGAAAATGGGGGGAGGAGGAATCACGAGACAAGAGTCGAGTCTCGTGTAAATCTTAGTAGTGCTACTTGCCGTGACGGTGAGAGACGCTCCTCGAGCTCGTCTGCAAAACAGAGTGGCGGGAATCATCACTTGGGTACCCATGAAACTCGATGTCGCTAAGGCAGACTCCATTCTCCTGTGGAGAAGAAACAACCAACGTGTTCCTATTCCAAAATCACTCACTCGGGAACTGGTACAATTAAGTAAAATAAAGCTTCTCAAACCCAATTGAGAGGCTTTTTTTTTCAAAACTGATATGTACAATTCTTGGGCTTTTTCTTTTGATCAAACATTATTTTTTGGGTTTGTAATTTTAATTTTAGAGACCTAGAAAAAAAAAGGTTGAATTTGCGAGATGACCAAATTCATAACGAAAATTAAGTAGATGACAGTGATGTTGACATAATAAAGAAAATATCATTTGTACTCCAATTTATCCGGTTGTACCCTCTTCAACTACAAGTCATCGGTAAAAATGGAAAAAGAGATGACATCAACACTTTAAGATGTGGATACTTTTAATAGACAGTTGTTTAGAATGTGAGACATAGAAGGTATCCACGTAACTTGTGTTTCACACCTCTAATTAATAAATCTATATTCTACTCAGATTATAAATCAAATATAATGTGTAATTGTTTTACTATATTACACCATATCCATCCACTTAAATATTCCTAACCCGGATATGTCAATCTACATCCAAAATATAAACAATTTCTCATGTTTTCAAATATCAAGTGTACCAGTATCATCTCACTATACTATATGGTGGATATAGTATAGCACGTTTACATTATATTGTGAAGTAATAGAATTCTTTTTATTGGTGATAGTATAGTATAGTACATATTGGTGAACTAAATAGAATACTTTTTATTAATCATCAAATAGAACGATACATGATAAGATTTCTAAACTCAAACCTCAACCCCACCTTCTAAATATTAAAATTTAAATCCTAATCACTAAACCCTAAACTCAAATAGAATGGAACAATATATATATAGTATGGTACATATTGGTGAACAAAATAGAACATTCTTTACTAAACCCAAAATCTTAATCACTAAACCCTAAACCCAAGTATAAAACCTAAACCCAAATAGAATGAAACAAACTAAACTCAAATCTCAACCCCCACCTTCCAAATACTAAACCCTAAATCTTAATCACTAAACCTTAAACCCAAGTATAAACTCTAAACCCAAATAGAATGGAACAAACTAAACCCAAATAGAATGGAACAAACTAAACCCAAACCTGAACTTCCACCTTCCAAATACTAAACCCTAAATCTCAATCACTAAACCCTAAATCCAAGTATAAACCCTAAACCCAAATAAATGGAAAAAAACTAAACCCAAACCTTAACCTCCATCTTCTAAAGACTAAATCTTAAATCTTAATCACTAAAACCATGTATAAACCCTAAACCCAAATAGAATGGAACAAAATGCATAGTATAAAACAAAAATAATACATTTTTTATTAATTGTTAAATGGGACGATATATGATAAAATGTATAGTAACAAACTATTTTGCATTACATAACATGAATATAACATTCATAATACATATTGTTTTACTATTCTATTCTATATGCATATAATAGAATAGAACACAATATTACAAAAACTGTTCATCTTCTCCATCAATTCTGGATAATTTACAGCGATAAAAATAATTGTAACAAGCGACATCTGTGGGATTAGTAGATGTAACCGCCTAGTAAACCGAAGAGATTAGGGCGATGGAAGGAAGAGCTGACACACCTCACGGCGGCGCCGTACGTTGTCGGCGACTCCATAGATTTCAGACGCGCTGAGCTTCCTGTCTGTAGCCAAGCGACCCGTTGCAGATGGATCTGTTACTTTCTCGTCTCTTCTGTAAATTTTGAAAGCAGTGAACCAACAACTAAGACAACTGAATTCTCTTTGCAAACGCCTTTTGTTAGTCGAGCTAGTGTCAAGATTGTAATTAGAGAACGCAGTGGAAACAATCTGAGAAGAAACTACTCAAAAGATTGTGATTCTGGAAGGAACACGTTCTATTTTTCCAGAATACTAATTATTAATTTAATTTTTCTTTTGTAGCAGGTTTCTCCGGTTTCAAGCAGGGACAATACAGCAATATTATATAAAAGACATGTGGAACAGTGAAAAGTTAGGGTAATTAGCTACTCAATGAATTATTTACTTTTTCTTCTCAGGATTTAGAATTTACAAAATTATGGTCTATTTTGTTTTTTTTTCTTGTGCGTAACTTACAGGAGCGGACCCACTTGAAAGGTTATGGGGTCAATTGACACCACAAAAATACTATAACTTTCAGTTTGTAAGATGATGTTTGTTAAGAAACTATGGCTCAGTGGTTGGAAATGGCACTTTTGAACCCACAGATATTAGGTTCGAGTCCACCAAATAAAACTTTAATAATTTTTTTTTATATTATGAACCCACAAAAATATTTTGCTGGGACCGCCACTGGTAACTTATGTCATATTTTCCTCGTATTATTCTGAACTAGTGGTTTGTCCGCGCTTCGCGCGGAATGTTTCTCAATTTTATGACATAATATTTAACATATGTTATAAATTCTAAATGTATATATTGTAAATAAACACTTGAGCGGATGGGCTAACAAAAGACTTCATTTCAAGTATTTCAATTCGTCTAACATTGTTATTTGTCAAAGATTACCTTCAATTGCATAAATTATCTATGTCTTTATAGTTTATCTATATTTATAGATTATTTGGATTTTTAAATTGTATATCACATATTTGTTATATTTTTAATGCAATTCCTAAATAATTCTTTGAAAGCAGGAAAATAATATACCAAAAACTCTATAAATTAATAATATTGTAACTATAATATTTTATTAATTTATAGAGTTCTTAATTTATAAAGTTTCAGTTTTAGGTTTTTGTGTACTAAACTATATTTTCTTTTGTAAAAATTAAAAAAGTAGATATTTTTACAATTTGTTTATTAATTAATTTTTATAAGTTGATTTGGATTATTTTTATTCCGTTATTTAGTTTATATTAGATATGTGTCTATCACATAGTATAAATCACAACATTGTTTTAGCTAATCTAGATTTTTTTTTACTTCCCAAGCTGTACTTGTTTAGTATTAATCGGTAAAACTTATATGCATATATTACAAAATAAATATTTGTAATAATTTTAGTTTGTTATCACACGTAAAATTAGAACTGAAATCCTAAACCAAAATCCAATTAATCCTAAAACACACCTGACACTATCTATGTAAAGCAAAAAAAAAAATGTCTTCCGAGCTTTAAATTTTGAGGCTATAGAGTTTTCCAGCTTACCTTGTACAAAACTAAACCATTCTAAAAGTAATTATTCGTATTTTTTTTTTGAAAAAATGCATTCAAATCGTTCATTTTTTTCATTATCCTAAAATCGTTATCTATATTTTCATTGACATTCTTACATAACAATATTTGTTTTTTTTAAACACCACATAACAATATTTGTTAAAGTTTGACTTAGCTATATATATAGCTTAAAATCTTAGAAGATATTCTAATATTTACTTTACTATCTGGGTTTATAGTGTTTTTTATTATTTTGTTATTTGGTATAAAGTTTTTGGATTTTTTTTTCAAAATGTTGCTTCTAAATTAATTTTAATTTGATTATTACATATTAACATATTTAATTTTGATTTAATTTGATAATTATTCTGTTTGGCTATCGAATATAAAATTCTGATTTTTTATTGAAAGGGTTATACCAAGCTTAATTAACACTTGCACTCTAATTATATACATATTTAGGCATTTTATTTTTATTTTGGTACACATACAATTTTTCTTTTCCAACAGTATACATACAATTTTAAATAAATTTATTGATGGTTAAATAATTTGAAATCTTGTGGACCTATTATTCAGAAATAACATAGTTTATTTCTTCTTAAATGTGAATCAATACAAAACGCTGTTGATGTTATTCTTTTAGTTGACACATAACTTGTCACCATTTATGATTTACTTGGTTGGTTCCTAATGATTATGAAGTGATTCATTTTATAAGAAAGACCATGTCAACGCTTCATTCATATTAAAATGGTTGAGTCTGCTTCATTCCTATTGAGACACCAAGTCTGTCATAAGTGAACGATGTGGCGTGAACATATAATGGCTGTCCAAATTCCGTCTTCCACCTTTGGAAACAGAGGAACAATGTGCTCCATAACAATTGCGCCATCACACCAGCAGGAATTGCGAAGATGATATACAGAGATGTGAAGTGCACCTATCTTCTCAAGGAGGAATCTTGCTCTATCTTGTTTTCCTTTATTTTTTCCTTGAAAGAGTAGTTCTAGATTGCACATGTTGTAAATCTAAACATCATTTTTATGATATTAGCATTTTAGCGAAAATAAAAGTATAATGATATTATGGTTCTGTACGTTTTTAATTAGATAATTTTTCTGTTTAGTTTGTAAACTCACTGTTTTGATAATTTTTACTGTCTATTCCATTAACTAAATTAATGTACGGAGAAAATTGTTATACACGAACTTAACTTAACTATCTGTAATATACTAACATGTCTTTTTATGGTTGTTCTGTGTGCTTTTCATGGTGGCGATAGAGATGCATTTCTCTTTGGATTAAAATGTTTGAGAGGTAGCAACTGATGTATATCAACGAAGCGGACACTCTTATTTGTATGTCTAGATTCTCAAAGACAGAGTGAGGAGGGGTTGTCAAACAGTATCATGTTGATTGATCAGAAACACTATCATGTTTATAAATTAAAAAAACACTATCCTACGCATCTTGTCTCGTAAACAAACTAAGATTCTCATGTGCAGGAGATAATTTAAGACAACTCTGGACCTGAAATAAAAATTAAAGTCCATATCAAATCTAGTGTCAAAAATGCAAGGCTAACCGAGACACCAAACCAAAACACATCATTTAATTAGGAATGTCATATGTCTTTATTCCCTCCAATAAAAAAAAAGCCAACTTTATTTATAAAGATTGATAAGTCAACAAAAATTCCTTAAAATTTGGTGATAAATGTTGGCACTATGGTGAAGTCAAGAATGATGAGTAATTTCACATTGTATTCGTTCAATATCGTGCAAGAGCTCATTTTATAAAAAGAAATATCATTTTTATATAATTGGTTTTAAGAAAATACATATATTACACAATTATCTTGCATGCAGTTATATTTTGTTTATAAATTAGTTGTAATAAAATTACATATATGTTAATACCAATTAGTAAAGACACACACATTAAAGTTTTATGCATGTTTTAAATTATTATTTTGAACTTATTTTGTAAACAAATATATGCCACTTTGTAGAATTTATACTTTTATATGAAGCATCTTATTTGCTATCAAAGAAGTTCATGTATCAAAAAAATAAACTAAAATGGGGAGAAAAATACATATCCTTTAATTTTTCATTAACTTTAAAAATGTATAATATAAGTAAAATGAGAAATAACCACAAACTATATCAATAAAAATATTATTAATGTAAAATACGCATAATTACATATATCATATATTGTTTCACTGAAAATATTTGTTAAATAACTTATTAGTGACAATATTTTGTTTGTTTCAATAATTTTTATATCAGCCAAATTAGAACTAAAGTTATATGAATTTATTTTTTATATTAAAATAATTTCTTGAGAAACAAAATTTTCACTCAAAAGTGACATTAGCATTTTCTTCAGTCTCATTGCCAATGTTATTTTCATGTTATACAATGTTTAATATCATAATTATCTTTAGAAATATAATTATCATTTTATGTATTCAGAATAACTTAAAATATGTTCAGCTAATTTGGTTCGTAATTCATGTAGATTCTTTGAAACAGCTTTATTAACATCATAAGGACAATTTATATGAACTATCATCAAAAATCAACTCTACTCAATACCTATAAATAATCAATTATATAAATAATAAAATTTAATCTTGATGATTAAAATATGATTTACAAATTATTTAGATATATATTTATACAAACCATATTTTTCGGTTATATTTTTATCAGAATAAATATTGCTTACAATTGCATCTCCATCTTTAAAAGTTTCTTCTCACAATTTTTAAATGATATTTTAGCTCCAACCACTTTTTGAACAAATTTCAATTATTTTGGCATGACATTTAATATTTTTTTCTATTTAAGAGACAATATTAGAATTATTAGTTTGTACTCTTTTAAACAATACTATTTCTATGTTGGCAAGAAATATTTATTATTTTATACATTTATTTACCTGGTTTATTTCTTTACAAAAAAATATTAAGGAGATTGGATATCATGATAAATATATATTGACTTATGTTGATATTAATTTTTTATTTATAATATTGTCTTGAATTTCTGGGAGAGTTCTTATAAAACACCACTTATTATATTAAACTAACACAATAATTAAATAAAATCAACTAAATTGATCAATTATGGATTTAGTTTTTTTCAATCATGATGACTTTTGATGGATCAATAAATAGTATTTTTGAAGTCGAGATGGTATTGAGATATAAGTATTTTAGAATTCTATCGGTTTCTCAATATCAAATTCATAGCTTAGATAATTTTAACAAAATAACTATACAAGAATTAATAAAAACAGCTTTCATGTTCTTATGTGTTGTTTATTCAAAGATCTTTAGAAAACATTTATCTATCTTTTCTACTCTATTTGTGACTGTTGTAATTTTTTGTTGTGATTGTCAATTCTCACAACTATTTATATAGATGCCTAAAGATTGCAATTGTTGATAACCAAACATTGCAGTAGCTAACTAATGGTTGCGATGGTTAACACCAGAAATTACAATGATTTATCACCGGATACTACAATCACTAACAATTGCAATGATTCATTACCAAATATTGCATTGGTTCTTCACTAAAAAATTATATTCACCAACAGTTACAGCATATATCTTTTGACATTTTGACCACTTTTTAACAACTACAATTTTTAGGATGAAAAGTAACAATGTAAAGATGAAAAGATACATACTTATATATTTTAACTACAATTTTTTAAAGAATACAACTTTAAGATGAATAGACACATTGTTAGGATGAAAAATTTACAAACTTTGACATTAATTTGGGGAAAAATACATATTTAGATATTTTGACAACTTTGTTTTTAACAAATGCAAATTTTTAGGATGAAAAGACATATTCTTATATTTTAGAAACTTCTTTTAAACCAATGTAATTATTAAAATGAATAGAGACACATTGTTAAAATGAAACATTACATACTTATATATGTGACAACCTTTTTAAAATAGTGTCATTTTAAGGTGAAAAGACACTTGTCACGATGAAAATTACAACATTTGATATTTCTTTGGAGAAAATATAAACTTTTACACATTTTGACATCTATATGCATTTTACAAACTTATCTTAAACCAATTAAATTATTTTTAAAATACACACTGTTAAGATGAAAATATAGTTACTTATATATTTTGAGAACATTTTTTAAAGCAATGCCATTTTTAAGATGAAAATACACTTTGTAGGATGATAAGTTACAACCTTTAACATTTATTTGAAGAAAATACATATCTTTAGACATTTTGACAACTTATTTTTAACAAATGCAATTTTTAAGAAGAAAAGACACATCCTAGTATATTATCACAACTTCTTTTATACCAATGCATTCTTAAAATTAAAATACACATTATAAGATGAACAATTGCATACTTATATATTCTGGCAACATTTTTAAAAGCAATGTCACTTTAAAAATAAAAAGACACTTTGTTACGATGAAAAAGTTACAACCTTTGATATTTATTTGGATAAAACATACATCTTTAAATATTTTGACAATTTTTTAACAATCCAATTTTTAGGATGAAAAAAGATACATCCTTATACATTTTCAAAAAAAAAAACATCCTTATACATTTTAACAACCTTTTTTAAAAACCAATGCAGTTCTTAAAATGAAAAAGCACATTGTTAAGATGAAAAGATACATACTTATATTTTTGATGATATTCTTTTAAAATAAGTGCTATTTTTAAGATGAGAATATACATAATTATAGAGAGTAGTTATTGAGATATTTTAACATTTTTTTAAATGTATTTTATAATGAGAAAACACTATTTTAAAATTGATAATTGTATAAAGGCACTTATTGAGAGATTTTAACTAATTTTTAAACTAACAATTTTTATTATGAAAAGACACAACTCTTAAACTAATAAAGTTTAGTTTTTTATATCAAAATACACACTTTTTAATATTGAAAAGACACAATTCTTACAACAGAATGACATAAATTTTTACAGTAATTGAGATTTCAAATTTATTCAAACCTATATATGAATAATCATGACTTCCAGATTATATTTAGTTATTTCAAAATGATATTTTATAATATATTTTGAAGAGACACAACTTTACAAAAAAACACTAATTATAGAAAAACACTTATAACACATATTAGCGATTCCTTTAAAAAAAACTAATATGTCTTTTACAATAAAAAGTACAATATATTTTGAAGGGACACATCATTACCAAAACACTAATTATATAAATACACTATATATTATCAAATTTTAAAAGAAAACAAATATGTTTTTTACAATGAAAATACATGCCTCTTTACATTAATTGAGATTTCAAATTTTTTTAAGATGGGAAGACATATTCAAACAGTTTTAAGATGAGAAAACATATCTAAACATTTTTTCTCAACCATTTTCAATACTCAAAATGTTTAAAAAGACACAACCTTTTATCACTAATTTTTTCAATAGTTACATAATTAAAAAGAAATTAAACCTATATGAATTGTGATCTTGGAAATTCTGGTTTACAGATCTGTCAACCAGCAAATGGAAAATTTGAATGTGTTATAAGATAATTAAAATTAAATTAATTATGTCAGCAAAGTATATTGGAAAAAAGTTTCAAAAATGAACTGTTATTTTTATAATATATGAAAAGACACAAGTGTTAAAATAGGCTACTTTGATAAATAAGTGGTTATTAACAAAAATAGAGATGCAATAACTTTTTAAAAGAAATGAAATTGTAAGATGTTTTTTTTACTTTTGTTACATACAAATTTCATTAAGAATTGAACATATATAAACCCTAGGTTTTTACATCATTTTTATTTGTCTCTAACCAACAATTGGATATGTTTCCGTGAGATAAGATATAAATAAAATTTATAATGAGTTTTATAACCTTTCTCTAGTTCGAAGCTCATCTCCAAAACCCGGCAGTTGAAAACAATGTACATTCACAATTTTAGTTGAACAACAATAATGTCTTGGGGATTTCTGAGTTTAAAACGTGACACCGATGCTGATCGTAAATATTCCAGTGGAAACCATCGCCCTAGAAAGGAAACCAGTGATGATCATTATCAAGAATAACACTTTAGTTGAGAGACACAACGACAACGTCTAATTAACCCATGACCAGAACTGCCCATGACTATAATAAGTCAAACTTGGATGATTTCATCACTGACATGTTTTCATCTCCAATATAAATTTAAAATAAGTTTGTGTGTTTACTGCATTAGTTTTCCTCATTTTTTTTTTTTTTTTTTTTTTTTGATATCTTTGGTGTCTGGGCAGCCACTTTCCCAAATATCCTCCGAAGGGGTCCAGCGCCCCAGCAGTAAGGATGTTAAATCGCTGTGGCCGGGTTTCGAAGCTGGGTGGCGGGCACCTCAGCCGAGGTTCCATTACCACCAGGCTACGAAGCCCGGTTAACGTAAAATATTAGTTAATAACCATTTATATATCTCTGGTGTCTGGGCAGCCACTTTCTCAAATATCCCTCGAAGGGGTCCAGCGCCCCAGCAGTAAGGATGTTAAATCGCTGTGGCCGGGTTTCGAAGCTGGGTGGCGGGCACCTCAGCCGAGGTTCCATTACCACCAGGCTACGAAGCCCGGTTGTTTTCCTCATTTCTTTTCTCAAAAATAATATTCTATTATTAATATTAAAATTGCATTCTAATGGAATGAACCTGGCACCTCTGACATGCATCCTGACGTTCTTATTACCAGTAGAACTAGATAAAGCTTATTAATTTTGAATTAATTAAGTGTTGATCTATGTATTTGCATAGCTGATATACATGTACTGATCGAGACTGCTAGACTCTGTTGACATAAGAATTGGCGGATTTCTCTGTTTTTCTCTCTTGCACCTGTGGTTTGATCTCACGTCCTACTATGAACGTCCTACTGTGAAGTTAGTGGGGCAACTAGGCCGGTCTGCTGTGGATCAATAGATCGACAAAAAAATATAATTTAGCTAATTGGTATTCTTTTCACATACAAAATCGCAAATTTTGTAACACGTGTTGGAAGAAGAGTGGTTTTAACCCCGAGGGACAAAGAAGGAGATAAGAGGATCATGCAAAAACTTAGAAATGTCAAAAACTTAAAAAAATATTATTAATACTTATTTCAATGATGTTTAATATTTTAAAACTTAGAAATGTCAATGTATGTAAAAATCATATTTTGCTAGTTCTGGAATTTGAATTAATTAAGTGTTGATCTATGTATTTGCATAGCTGATATACATGTACTGATCGAGACTGCTAGACTCTGTTGACATAAGAATTGGCGGATTTCTCTGTTTTTCTCTCTGGCACCTGTGGTTTGATCTCACGTCCTACTATGAACGTCCTACTGTGAAGTTAGTGGGGCAACTAGGCCGGTCTGCTGTGGATCAATAGATCGACAAAAAAATATAATTTAGCTAATTGGTATTCTTTTCACATACAAAATCGCAAAATTTTGTAACACGTGTTGGAAGAAGAGTGGTTTTAACCCCGAGGGACAAAGAAGGAGATAAGAGGATCATGCATGCAAATGGCGAAAGCACTGAGTAAACTACTTTGCATTTTTGCATGGAAAGTGATCGCACGCACATGATGCTAGCAAAAAAGGATTCAAAGTTATAAAACGCGTTTTGCTTTCTCTTTAATTTATTTTAATTGTCCAGAAAGTTAATATACCTAATTTCACACAACTAATTAGATAGTGACTGGAATCCAATTTCAAAATCGTTGCGGACATAACCTTAGGTTTGGAATTTGGAGCCAAAATAATGTTGAGTTGAAGTTAATATTCAAATATATCGTAGATTGTATTTTTAAACGCTACGTATCTTAGAGCATGATTATTGGTAGGACTAATTTTTAAGTCCTTAGGTTTATTTATTAGTATTTTGATGTTAAGAGACAAATGCAAGGACTTATAAATTAGTGTAGATTATTGGTAGGACTTGTTTTGAGTCCTTAGATTATTTTTTTAGAAGTTGAATGATTGGATACAGAACACACACAATACACACAAAATACACACAATACACAATACACAATACGACAAGATGAACATGTATACACACAATACACAAAGGGATCACATTACAGTGCAGTCTAGCAAAACTAAATTAAACAGGATGACTACCACTACAAAGCAACGTTCTGATCTGAGTAGTAGCCTCAATCAACAGGTCCTTCTTGTCACAAGCTTCACCTGCAAAAACTGAAGCAGAAACGTGGTGACTGTGAGTCACAAGCAATAAGAAGGAAGAGCAGTAATAAGACAAGCAACAATGCACACTCCCACATTGCAGCTTTTTCTCTGCCTTGGTTTGCAGTGGATGGTGAAGTTTATGAGTACAAGCTCCATGATCGCAATAGAGCAACAGAACAGTATTCAGCAAACATATTCTGATCTATCACAACTATGCAGTTAAAGTAGTTGGAGAACGGAAAATAAACCGCAGTTAACTAAAGATGCAATGAATTAAGATCGCGAAACTGCCTTGTCGTAAATGCATTAATTAGACTCAGTTTTTTACTAGTTTCCACCTTAATTCTTTCAATATGGGGCGTTCTGTTTTTGAGAAAAAAAAATTAAGATCATTACCTTTGTTTAAGTCATCAAAGGCTCGATGTTGATGTTATCGAAAAGGAACCTCATCAGTGGGACAAAATTAAGTCTTTAGGATATTTTAAAAACCCACAAGAAATTAAACAAAAGAAACAAAACAGAATCAATTAACAGATAAGTGATTGTTTTAATCAATTGACAGAAATTGCTTTGATCAATTGACAAAATCAATTGACAGATTCATATATAATCAGAGGAAGAGAAGCTTACGTTTTGAGAAGACGCCATAGGAGGACTGGGGAAGCTAGATGGGTCGAAGAAGAGAGTGGAAGAAGCAAGCTTTGGAGGAATTCATGGAGAGGATGAGCAGAGCCAAGGAGAGATCGTCGAAGGAGAGAGGCAGAGTTGATTTCTGGAGAGAGAGAAAGAGACGTGAATGGGCAACACGTGTCCTTAAGGACGTCTAAGAAAACTTCTAAGCTAAGGACGTCCTTCAGTTAATTGCACATTTTTGATTTATTTTTGGGCCCATTATTACTAAGGACTTTGTTAAGAAGTCCCGATAATGATGGTCTTAGAAACGATCTAAAATTGACAACTAATAAGACGGCATGCATTGGACAACACGATAAAATGACCAAACGATTGGAGTTTTCGGGACCTACCAAGGTGAGTAACACAAAAACAAATGAAATGAAATTATAAGAGTGAGGCACCGACACATGAGACTCCACAACTCTTCTTTGAATTTCAACCCGACACTACCGCTTTCTTTTATCTATTTACAAAAAGACAATACCATTTTCTTCTTATGATCGAGATCGCTGACATTAGTATTTGGAAGCTTTAATATCTGTTTTTTTTTCCTAAAAAGCTTTAATATTTGTTGAGAAAATATTTATGGAACATCTAAACGAACAAATAATGAAGTCTTTTTTGTAACTTGATTAATGAAGTCTTTCTACGATGATTTTACACGTCTCCTCAAAATAGAGATATGGATTGTAGGTTAGTTGTAGAACACGTTTTTTAGAGTACTTTTAATTTTGAAAAATAGATCATTAATCCCCAATTTGGCTGGTCTTTGGGAGTTGTAAACCGGAGTGTGGACGTTGAAATTTAAAGCCTTTTACAAAAACAAAAAAAGATCATGAGAAGGTATAATTCTATAAAAACACATTCTTAAAAATGTGTCAGGTCTTATAGTGAACATATTAAATACATTTAGAATGAGCTGAAGTGACAATAAAACGTTCATGCATATATGAAATTAGGAAGAGACTGCAAAGCAATATATTTAAGAGCCAACTCTTAACTTTTTTATATTCCGTTAAGAACCCCATCATAAGAATCCTCCAATGGTCATGCTCCAAGGCTATTAGGAAAATGTGGGTTTCAACTAAATAAAGCTCGACTAGCTACAGATTATACGAAAGGAAGGTTGAGTTTGCGGAAATCAGATAAGAAAAGTATCTTAGAGATAGGTCAGATAATTGATGGTGATATTTGATCAAGCTAAATAAGAAAATTGACATTATGTCTTTTCTTTGTGAGTAAGCTTGATAAAGAAAATCCCTTTTGCATTCACACTTTTTCATGTTCGGCCAATGATAGTATCTTTTCACATCTCTAACATCTTAGTCCGATTAAGATGAATTGACAATTTGGATTCGTGAGTTTTTTTCAGGATTTCATCAATAAGTTCTCAGATATCTAGTACAGTGACTTTGGCCTTCATTACAATCTTCCCATTGCCAATGAATTGGTACTCAGTCTTAATATTATGTACCATCAGATTTAGTAACTCATCGCCCCTCTGAGCATGTTCTATTATGGCCACTAGGTCCACATAATCTACTGCCTCTAACCCCAACGACTTTTGGTCGATGGTAAGAACATTCAGGTCCAAGGTTCCTAGAATCCGGTCGAGACTCTTCTCTTCATGTTCTATGGCAAAGTCAGTGAGTCTCTGGATTAGTGCATGCACGGCCAGATCCTTACCGGTATGGTAAGCTATAACCACGTAGTAATCAGTCACAAACTCAATCCATCATCTTTGCCTTAGATTTAGGTCTGGCTGAGTGAAAACATATTTCAAACTCTTATGGTTTGTATACATTTCCACTTTAGCTTCATAGAGGTAACACCATAACATATATGTATATTTCAAACTCTTATGGTTTGTGTTAATTTGAGCCTTAGTACTTGTTTGATTGTTACACGGTCAATCAAGTTAATTCTAACCAGAACGTAGGTGTTACCTTCAGGTATATCACAAACTCGAGTTGTTTGGGAATCCAAAGAAGCTCAGGGAATTAGACCAACAAATTTTAAGAATTTGGACGAATATTATTAGGGAAGGGAGAATGTAATGACATGTACATAGAAATGAGACGTGGCAACGTGAAGACCATTTTGACCAGTAACAATCAATAAATTTTGAAGGAGATCACAAGCGTTTAATGAGTACATTAAGATTATAAATGGCTTAAACAAAGTTTATATGGACTAAGCATGATGGTAGTGTTGATAAGAATCATACGCTGTCGACGTGAGTTGTTCGTTGTCCATCAAAGCGACAAAGCACCCGAGAATGGTCAAAGTGCATCTAGATCTGTTAGACTTGATTGATTTGATTTGGGAAACCTTAGGGAAACCAAACTATAAGGCATGATGAGAATAAATGAAAGAATTGTTGAAAGCAATTATGCCACAAAGCTGTAGTATGTGCAAATAGTCTATCAAAAAGTTCATTGCATTTCAAAAAGAGTAGGAATGACCTACTAAGGTCAACCAATATTTATTACGTGAAAGCATGTATTATAGTTGAAGAAGCTAATGTGACCGTGAGAAGTAAGTTTGGATCAAAAGGAAGATAGTTGGTATTTGCAGAATACTAGATAAGTCGTTTGGAGCATATGTCAGTAACTATTCAAATAAAGACCATTCGACTATGTTAATTCTGAATGTGAGAATCATACTGAACCTCAGAAGAGAAAATGAAATGGGGAAGTTAAGGTTTTGATGTGGGAACTCTTGGTAGGTTGATCAGAACTTTCAGTTAGACATTTCAGTTTATCAGTTAATTAGACAAGGTTGACTTGGTTAGTGGCTTTCCTACTTTAGCATCTTGTCCTACTTCACCCATTTGCTTGTATGCTTCACCTTCATGTATTATTCACCTTCTTGAATGGCATGTCACCTCATGTACTGTTTCACCAGCTTTGTAAGCTGCTTGCTTTAGCTGATGACGCGAAACCGAGTGTAGACATTTTTACTTTCTAATGTGAGTTGATGGCAGAGCAGGTGAGTCAGGATGACCCTATCTTTTATTAGAAATATGATATCTCTGTTTCATCATGAAACCAGAATCACATACTTAACCAATGTACAGAACGTACAAACATCTATCTTGCTATAGAAGTCCTCTAAGAGGAATTCCCGAGCAGATTAGGCCGGAAAGTATTTGGGTAAGTTATTTTGAATTTATCTTTCCATTCCGACTTAGTTTTTCGTCATAAATCAAAATATGAGGTCAGTTTTTCTAATTATTGTTGGTCCATCCTAGAACTCAGATTTTGTCTACGAAATTAGTGAGGCGGTGCCTAGGCGCCCGCTTAGTCAGCAAATCGGATAGACAAAACGATCTTTTCAAACCTATTTACTAAAAATCAGCCTATTCGTTTAAAAAAGTGGCATAGACATCCGCATAAACAATAATCTTCTATAAGCTGTCTAACCACAGACTAGCGATTTTTAGAAAATTTAGTAGCTATAATTAGTGGAGGAAATTTTCCTTTTGCACCTTGATCTTTCTAAGGCTATTTTTGCTAAGCCGAATCTGTGGACTGAGTGGCTAACTATTTTAGGAGTATGGTTCTTCTTTGCATAAAATTTTCTTTTTGTTAACAGTTCAAACTCCTTGACACTATCCCCTGAATAAAGGGCTGGGGGAGGTTTGACACCCTCCCAGATCACTTGAGCACAGAGCTTTAAAAGGAGCAATAGTGGTCCTGCTAACGAGGTATTATATCCGGTTAGTGGACTTTACTTACCAGAGTGGCAACACAGAGGTTCAGTCAGAAAGGGTATTAGTTTCTTAGTTAGCCAGTCAAAGTGTCAAACGAGCAAAGTACAGACTAGGTCAAGGCAAATAAAAAGGGATTTCTTTCTCGTAAAGCATTCTTGCTATCATTTCTCGCCTTACTACCAAGCATAATAGCTAATGAGCAAGGTTTTGAAACCGGACCGGACCGGCCGGTCGAACCAGTTCGACCTGACTCATTTTGTAGGCCGAGTCCGGTTCAGTTCAAAACCCGGATTTCATAAAACTCGGACAATTCGGTTCAAAACCGGTGAAACCGGTGACCCGGTTCGACGTTAAAACCCTGTTTTTTAATTTGTCACATTTTAAATTGTAATTAGGGTTTTATATTAAGGGATAATAATTAATAATAAGTTAATAATACTTACAGCCGTCTTTTCTTATCTTTTGTTAATAATTTCTCGAGAAAAAAAAAGAAACCGAAATGTAAGTCTTCTCGTCTTCTCGTCGTCTCGTACACTATTCTCCATCTGAATTTTCCATTATCACAAGATTTGGAACTGCACTTGTAAGAAGAAGTAAGTAACGTGATTTTCTTTAACAGTTTAATCACAAGGTTTAATATAACATACTAATATATTATTCTTTTGCTATTGTTACTAGTTAATGGAGGGGAATTGTTTAGTGAATGAACCAGATTCAGGCGTACCTTCTTCTCAACCTTCAGTTCGTAGTAAAGATGACATAGCTTGGAGATATATAACAGAGCGAACTCAGCAGATTGGGAAGAAATTTTGATTTTTATATATGATTAATTATAAATATATAAGTGTATATGTATATATGTGTGTATATATATTAAAATATATAATAAATAAAAAATCCGGTTCGACCGGTTGAACCGGTCCGACCAATAAACCAGTAAATACGCCGAGTCGATGTCCGGTCCGGTTTTTAAAACATTGCTAATGAGCATAGACATCCACCTAAACAGTAATCTTTTAATAAGCTATCTAACCACAAACTAGCGGTTTTTAGAAGATTTGGTACCTATCATTAGTGGAGGAAATTTTTCTTCTGCACCTTGGTCTTTCTAAGACTATTTCTGCTAAACTTTCTTTACCAAAGTGGCAACACAGAGATTTAGTTAGAAAAAGTATTAGTTTTTTGGTTAACCAGTCGAAATGTCAGATGAGCAAAGTAAGGACTGGATCAAGGTCAAGTAAAGGGATTTCTTTCTCGTAAAGCATTCTTGCCATCATTTCTCACCTTAATACCAAGTGTAATAGCTAATAAGCTTAGAGTGTTAGCATCATTTCTCGCCTTACTACCAACCTTAGTGTATCAGTAGTTGTGATTTTCATTCATAATTTAACCATTTTATGCATTTTCAGTGTTTTTCTTTCTTCCTTTACGCTTGTTGAAGTTTAAATCGAAGGTTTCTTTTTCATCCTGACGAACTTTTTCTAAGTTCTCTGCCAACTAATGCTAAGAAACAATCCTAACAAAAAACACACACAAATCTTTTGTTTGATCAAAAGAACATAGCTGCAATTTCACTACTTTTTAGGTAACATTTAATAAAAAAATAAGTGACATATTTAAGTGAATTTAAAGTATAATTTTGTATTTAATATGAAGTTTTAATGTAAATTTTTGCCAAATTCTCAACAAAAGAAAAAAACAATATGATATAGTTTTTCCATTTTATTTTACTTGTCGTTCTAAATTTCGACATACAAATTAATAAAACATTTAAGTTTATATATTTACTAGATAAAAATATCATTATCAATATACCTAACCAGATTTCAACCAATAGAAAAATAGACTAGAATAAAAAATCAATAAATTTTGCATTGAAATTATAAAACGATACTTATTTTGAAAAGAAAATTTTGTTCTGAAACGACATCTAATTCGAAATAGAGGAAGTAGTTCGCAAAAACTTTTTCCGGTGGAAACTAAGTATATCTTGAATAATTTAAGGAACCATCAAGATTAATGCGACTGCAGACGGGAGAATAGTTTGAGAGGACACGTAGATGAGATCACGTACGAAGATTGCCGCCAAGATTATTTGGATCACATCACGTGTTCTTCATTAAGTTCATTAATCACAATTATATCTTCAATGCACCGCCTTGGGTAAAGGCTGGTCCCACTTGTCCATTTTCTTAGCGCCAACCCATCTGGTTCATGCTTCAGCTCAAGAGAGTACGAGTCTTAGATTCGCAGTGTTATATATTAGAAATTTTTACAAGTAGATATACTTTTCCATGTTTCAATTGCACTACAAGACACATTTTTTTTTGTCAAAAGGACTCTTATGATTTTAAAGTAAAGAGAAAGAAGTGAACATAAAAAAAAGTGAACATGATTCATTATCTCATTATTTTTATTTTTTCATTTATTTTTAACACAGATTCTAAAATATACTAAATAAAAATAATTATCATAATAAATTTTATATAAAATTTTATATCTTATTTATTTTCATGTATATATATACACTTTATATTAACGTGTAAACAAAACTAAATGTGAACGGTAATAGAAATATAAACTATTTGTGAATATTGATAACTTAACACGAAGATATCTAACTCATACTTTTAAGAATTTGTTTTTTCGCCATAGTTTTCGGAAAAAAGAAACCTACTAACTATGTTTCTACAATTATTTCCACCATCAGCAATACCAATGCCACCACCACGATCGAGTTCTTTTCTAACTAGTTCAATGTCTCTTTTTTCAAACTGATGTACATCAATCGGGGGTAAACTTCTTCGTAACCACATCCAATCAAATGCAACAAGTTTTTGATATCGAAACTACTTAATTATTAGAACTCGATTATAGCTGTCTTATCGAAAATCGAGAACGAGTTACGTTGAACTGGATGTGATAACGGAAAAAGTATTCAGCAGATTGGTGTACAACAGATTAGAAAGATAAGACTTTTAATGAGTTGGAACTGGTACTCAATCATGGTGGTGGCGTCGGCCGTGCCGATGATGGTGGAAGTAATTGTGAAAACATGGTTAGTGGATTTCTCTTTTCCAGAGACTGGCCAAAAACATATTTTTAAAAATATCAGCCAACTATCTATATGTTAAGATGTTCATGTCCACAACTAATCTGTAATTTTACTATCCACGTCCACACTTAATTATGTTTATATATATATGAAAATAGTTATTTTTATGATAACAACACGATATATTTAATAATTATTTTTTGTTCTAAAATTTAGTTTTAATTTTTGGATAATTCTTATTATTGTTATTATTAATTTTAGTCTTTTATCTAATCAAAAGAATTTAAATTCTTTTTTTTCTTTTTTCGTCAATTTATATATTTTATTCATTAAGGTATATCGATATTAACCGTTTTAATTTTTAATATAAAGAATTCGGATGTAAAAATTACTTCGTAAATAATAATATGTTTAATGGATGAGTTGTGTATGTCAAAAATACTAATATTCCAACACTATTATCAAATTAGTTTAATTTTACTCTATAAACATTTGTCCACCAAATCAAGAACTGAAATTTTGACAAGACAGATGAGTCTATATTAAAACTATCCAAAACAAATTATAATGTATATTAGTTTTTTAATTATATATATTATGTTTATAAAAACAAAATACACTGTAGCATAAACGGATTACATTCATTTAATAAATCAGTGTAATTGCATTGTATGGTGTATATATATATATGATATAAGTCTAACAATTAGTCATATGATTTATTGATTATGTACTCAAAATTTTAAATAGATTATTATATATTTAAACTGATTGAAATATTTTTTTCTAAAGTTCATGTACATTTTAGAGGATTTCAAGGATATTTAAAACAAATAACTAAGATAGCTAACTAAATATAAGATAAATATTTAGTATTTTTATTCTAATTTTAAATAATAAATTGCTAAATAAAATTTTATTCTAATTTTTATATATATAATAAATGGTTAAAACCAGTAAACCACAATAAAATTTAAAAGAGGTAAAATAATTTACAAAAAAAAAAATTTACTTTCAGATTATATTCATGTTAAATAAATAATATATAGATCTTTAGTTTTCAAATATGTTTGATATCTTTAGTTTACCAGTATCTCGAAAAAATCTTCTTTTTATGTAGGTCTAATTTAGTTTGATTTCTATATATTTCAAATTTAGAAATAAAAAAATCATGTAACTAATATTGTTACATAATAATGTTTTGAAAATAAATTTTGGCACAAAAATATATTGAACTTTATTATAGTAATATTATAAGCCACATAAACTTAAGTATTATAGAGTTAGATAATACATAACACTAATTTATATTAATTTATTTGTTATATAATCTAACATGTTTTGGTATAAAAAAACCATACAATGTGTGGTTCAAGATCTGTTAATGTTAAAATGCTATTATAAAATTAAAAACGAAAATTTAACATTTAGATGTTATGTTCTCTTAGTTGAGAATATTAAATATAAAACCAACAACGTCTTGATACAATTTTTTTGGTCGTCTTAATAGAATATCTAAATGTTATATTACTTTTTTGACCTTAATCCTTACCGGTGGTATAAATGCAAGTGTAGGTCGCCATCCTTTCTTGCCTAGCCAAGTACCTCATATTTCTCCTTCTTTCTTTCGTAAATAAAATCACACATCACTCACCTCTACTCCTCAATCAGTATCTTCAAAATATAGAGAGACACATTTTGTTTCATCTTTACGATTTCACGAGAGATGATAAAGTTTCAAGGACTCGTTCCATCGACCTTTGTCCTCTTACTGACACTCTCTCTGTGTTCTGCCGAAAATGATGTTTTTTCTTCCACAGGGTATGCCCAAATTGAGTGCTTGAGAGTACCGCCGTTGGAGTTCGCCGGAGCGGCAAAAACCGCCGTCGACTTAGTCAGGAAAGCCGGAGCTTTAGTGTCGAAATTCGACAAGAAATTTGGGAACTCACGTGTGGGCCATGCCATTCTTGATTGCCTTGATCTTCTTGATTCTGTCTCTGAAGAGCTTTCTTGGATCATATCTGCCTCTCAGAACCCCAACGGTATCAAACTTTTACACCTTTTCTTTTTCTTTTTTTTTGAAGTCTTACACCTTTTCTTTTTCTTCTCCATTTTTCCATGCAAAATCGTTTTTTTAAATAGTCATCTCTAAAGTAATCTAAACCACTAGCTAGTAACTTAATTTTTTTTTGCATAAACTAGTAACTTAAATTGAGGTTATACAATGTAAACATGATCACCAGCTTTTAATTTCAAAACAAGATTAAAAAGTTACCAAGTAAACAACAGTTCACGTGGATCGTATATATAATTTTTGCAACCGCATTATTACTTGATAACATATATATGTAATTTTAAGTTAGTTTGCAACCGAATTATTGCTTATATCATATTAGTGGAACCTGTTAAATTCTAGTGCTATTATGTACACTTTGTCCAGCAATTGACAAAACAAAAAGAAAAAACAACTGAGCGCAAAGCATTACCAAACATTACTCTAATAACTCTATTATTTACTTTATTTCTTTACTTGCTTTTCAAAAGATTTTTTTTTTTGAAAAACCCTCAAAAAATTATTATTTACTGTAATCTTACTATTGTTTTTGTTATTGAATTTTTCTGACTCTGCGACAAAGTAGAAAATAGTATTTTAGCAAAAAAAAAAGACAAAGTAACCGACGGAAAAGAGCATTATAGAAGTCATCGTATCGAGCATCACTCAACACGTCGACCTATTTTTCTTTATGTTTTCACGCGGAATTCTATTTTTGTTAATTATATATGATAATTTAAAACTTTTCATTGCTGAATCGCATTCTCAAACCTTTTTCAAAAAGAAAAAGTGAGTTGGTGTATTATATCGTCGGTGATTAATCTTCGACGTGGGGATAGAATATTTTGTTCATAACTTTTGCATTTATGTGGATCTTGTATATCATATGAATGCTGCAACATCTGTAACTAATTACAATGTCTTTTTTTAATTGTCGTTCTTTAAATATGGAGTAGTTTATAAGCCCAAATCACATGTTAGTGTTACGTTGTCCAATTAACTGGAGATTAGGGGAAAGGAAAAAGACTGCACATGCAATATATCAAAGTTAGGTCTGCCGAAAGGCTCGAAACACAGATCAAAGTTAACCAAAAATAAAAGTTCAATCGAGTATATTGAATGTATATATCGAGTATACATATATCAGCAATTCAGCATCATGATAAATTTTGATCGTTTTTATACTTCTTTGATCTTTTTATCGGTTTCATGTTTTATTAGACATCTCAAATAATCCATTATATTTTTTTTGTTCAAATAGAATAAATCTATAATAGAGTCAAATTCTACTTCAAAAATATTTTATTTTACAATAAAAAATAGATTGAACAACAAAAAGTAAATAAATTATTTTATTTGTAATAAAAACTCATTTTCATTTAATACAGAATTAAAATAAAATACTGTTATAAAAAATTGTTCCAAAGTAGAAAGTAGGATAGAGCTGACGATTCTAGAGTCCAAAATGTCAATTCTCTTTTTCTATTATTTATTTCTTCTACCTTGATCAGTTTTTTACTAGTAGTAAATTCTATTTTAGCCGAAACAACAATAGAAAGTTCTGTTTAAAAAAAACAATAGAAAATTATGTTTTAACTGAAAACTGGGAAATGCATGCATATGGTGGAAATATCTGCCGATTAAATGTTTGTGAACGAGAAAAAGTCAATTAAATTTTTGTTTGAAGTATTAATAATCACAAATTATTCTCTATAAATATGTCTTAACCTAGACACAAAACAATGTCTAGCGCATTCTCATACCGTCATACATTGTTTTTTTTATCGGATACAAAGGAACCAGACGTTACAAAACAATTTATTCTGCTGCGAACCAAAGTTCTAGTGAAACGGCGAAAACATTCTCTATGTACACAAAGGAACAGGCCGTTCTTAAGAAAAAAAATATTATTTTGTGCAAACTATAATTCTAGTGAATGTGTATTCAATACTTACATTAGTCTGCCACTGTCAGGTAAGGACAATAGTACAGGAGACGTGGCTTCGGATCTAAGGACGTGGATAAGCGCCGCCCTTTCTAACCAGGACACCTGTCTAGACGGCTTCGAGGGCACTAATGGAATTGTCAAAAAAGTTGTGGCCGGTGGTCTAAGCCAGGTCGGTAAAACCATTCAAAACCTACTAACAATGGTCCACTTTTCCTCCAAACCCAAACCTATGCCCAATAGAGCCCACAAGACAACCACCGGTCATAGCGGCTTCAGTAAGTTTCCCACGTGGGTTAGACCCGGTGATCGAAAGTTGCTACAGATTGATGGCTTATCAACAGCGGCCGATGCAGTTGTAGCAGCAGACGGTACAGGGAACTTCACGACAATAAGCGAGGCGGTGCTGGCCGCACCGGACTACAGTACAAAAAGATATGTGATACATGTGAAAAGAGGTATATATGTCGAGAATGTAGAGATTAAGAAGAAGAAATGGAACATTATGATGGTCGGCGACGGCATTGATGCCACCGTGATCACCGGTAACCGAAGTTTCATCGACGGTTGGACTACATTCCGTTCTGCTACTTTTGGTATGCGACATACTAGACCTTTTTATTCAACTTAGGATTCTATTTTTGTTAACATTTTCTTTATTACTAATTAAGATTTCCATTTGGTAATAAAAACATTTGGCAGCTGTGAGCGGGAGAGGATTTCTCGCACGGGACATAACGTTTCAAAACACAGCAGGACCGGAAAAACATCAAGCAGTTGCAATCCGGTCAGACTCGGATCTCGGAGTTTTTTACCGATGTGCGATGAGAGGTTATCAAGATACTCTCTACGCCCACACAATGCGTCAATTCTTTAGAGAATGCATTATAACGGGCACCGTGGATTTCATGTTTGGAGACGCTACAGCTGTATTTCAAGACTGCCAAATCAAAGCAAAACAAGGCCTACCAAACCAGAAGAACAGCATCACGGCTCAAGGACGTAAAGATCCTAACCAGCCAACCGGATTCATGATCCAATTTAGTAACATAACGGCTGACACAGACCTACTTCCAAACTTAAATACCACTGCTACTTACCTGGGTCGGCCATGGAAACTATATTCTAGAACAGTGTTCATGCAAAACTACATGAGTGATGTGCTCAAGCCCGAAGGATGGCTCGAATGGAACGGCAATTTTGCGTTGGACACGTTGTACTATGCCGAATATATGAACAACGGACCGGGGGCTAGCCTTGACCGTCGTGTTAAGTGGCCAGGGTACCATCTGTTGAATAATTCGGCAGAAGCTATTAACTTTACGGTGGCACAGTTCATAAAAGGGAACTTATGGCTGCCTGCAACAGGTATCAAATACATTGCTGGTCTATCTTCGTAAATTAATCAAGTTGGATATAACCCCTTTCATATAGATGTCTATGTTTTCTTTCTCATTTTACTGTATTTATTATATACGGTTTCTGTAAAAGTTGAACTACTCTATAAGTTTAACTAGATTTTGACCCGCGCACCTGTACGGATTTATATTTCTAAAATATATTACTATTTATTTTTCATGTTAATATCAAAGTTAGATAAAAAAATTCAAATCTGAAGAACCGAATTGATTACGATCCGAAAGAGTAATACCAAATCCGAACTAAAATTGATTAAATATCCAAATTATTGAAAATTTTGATATTTAGACAACCGAAATCATAACCAATTCGAACCAAGGTATTTTGGATATCAAAATGTATCCATCAAATTAAATAATTATATATATTAACTATTTTAGTTTTAATGTATATAAAACATCCATAATGTATATGATATTTTTAGGTTGGTTTAAATACTTGAAAATATATAAAAATAGTCAAATATAAATATCTAACATAGTGGAAATACACTCAAAACACCAAAAATATTTAAAATAATTTTTGATTTTTGATCCAAAATTTAAACCAAATCAATTTATATGTTAAGTTTAGATATTAAGAAATTCAAAATATATAATGAATTTAAAAAATAATTTAAATGGGTTATCCAAACCCAAACTGAACCCGCAAAGATCTGAATATAATTCGAACTGAAATTTAGAAATATCTTAATGGGGCTGAAATCTTTGACCTCATAAACCCAAAATCCAAACAGATCCGAAACGAACCCGAATGGATACCTGAGCGCCCATCCCTAGTCATAATTCAAACTGAATTTTAGAAATATATGAATGTGGCTGAAATCTTTGACCCCTAAAACCCGAAACCCAAACGGATCTGAAACAAACCAGAATGGATACCTGAGCGCACAGCGCTAGTCACTATTATGTATCATATATATGTCATCGTATAATTAATTGTATTGGTCCATCATATAAATAATCATATAATTAATAGTATTTTTATATGTACCATTTTATAAATAATCACATATATTATATTCTTAAAGTTTAATATGAAATATAAAAACTATAATTTAAGTTGGTATATGAAATTAATCTTTTGTTGTATTTTTCTTATGTATATTGAAAACATTTTTAATAATATTTATTGGAAAATATTTTAGTAAATTTTTTTTTGAATATATGCATATTTTAAATCAATTTTTGATATAAATCAACTTTAAATTATTATTTTGATTTGAAATATATATATATATATATATATATATATATATTTAAATTTTATTTTATGATTATTTTAGACAAAACAATGTTTTTAGATAATTAGATTAATCCATTTTGTATATTTTAAAACTGATATAATGGATTTCCAATTTTTGTTAATAACATAAGCCATTAATTTTTTCTTCTTACTTTTATCCATGTTTCAAAATTTTAATTTTTGCATTAGTTTTCTATGAATTATTATTAATTTTATGATATTTATTTTTTGAAAATTGAATTCTTGAAATTTTTATATTTGACTAAACTAAATAAGGTAGTAATACTGTTTTTAAAAATTGTTTTATATAATAAATGTAGTAGGAATATTTAAAGCGTAATTATGAAAACAATATTTAGATGAATCACATTTCCTTGATAGAGATAATCTTCAGGTTACAAAAATATGGATAATGATAAGCTTATGTCTTCTGTTGACCGAGTTGGTTTATATTTTAGACGGAAACAGCTTGTTTTACACGACGATTGAAGCACAAAATTACAGGTTGATATTCCAAATTAAACCGAGGTTAGATTTGGTAAGGGAAGGTTAAATTCTCGTATTATTATGTCAATTGATTTATGACTGTTTAGTAATGTAGTTAAATGACAAAAAGCCCAGTGGCATTATGTTGTAATTATTAAGGAAAATTCAGGGTTAATTTTCAATTGTACTTCAGTTTTAATATATTAGATAGGTTATCCAAACCCAAACAAAACCCGCAAAGATCTGAATCAAACTCAAACAAAAATTTAGAAACATCCTAATAGGACTGAAATCTTTGACCTCGAAAACCCGAAACGCAAACCGATCAGAACCAAACCCGTATGGATGTCTGAAAACCCATCCTTAGTCATTATTATATCGTATAATTTCATCATATAATTAATCGTATTTTATATGTACCATCATATAAGTAATCATATAATTAATAGTATTTAATATGTATCATCAGATAAATAATTACATATATTATATTTTAAAAACTTAATATGAAATATAAAAACCATAATTTGAGTTGGTATTTTAAACTGGGCTTTGTATTGTATTCTTCTTATATATATTGACAACATTCTTTTATAATGTACTTAATAACTTAAGCCCATTACTTTTTCTGTTTAATATTACTATCTTTGTTTTCAAACAAATTTTTTTTTTTAAAGACTACAATCCATGTTTCCAAACACACCAAATTTTTTTAATACTCAAATCCAAGTATCCAAATACACCGAAATTGTACTTCAGCTTTAATAAGATAGATACTCCCTTTGTTTTAATATAGTGGTTTTCAGATTTTTTTGCACATAGATTAAGAAAATATAATTTTTTATAAAATTTATCATAAAATTTAAATGATATTAAATTTAATCTAGAATAACGAGAATATCAATGATTTTGAAATAATTTTTTTCTCTAAATACCATTTAAAATGATACGGAAATAGTATATATTTAAAGAGTCATGTTTTAACACACTAGTAAACTATATTGAACATAACAGTAACAACTACTTATAACAGTAACACTACTGATTAAAAAGATGAGGCAATTTAAGCCGAAGAAAGAGACGAACATTTTTTGGAGACATAACCCGACATAATCAAAAGATTCTCCGGAACCGAACTAAAACCTATCAAATATCACTTAGTTCTAGAGTTCATAAAAAACAGAATTTACATCAATTAGTATTTGACCGTATATCCGGATATTATTTTTATTTTTGATTAAATATTTATTTTTTATGATTAGTGATAAATATTTTTTATTTATAGTATAACTAACTGTATATTATTATATTTTTGAAAAGATATATATATATATATATATATATATATAATATATATGGTGTGAATATACTGATTTAATTTATTGTTCCAAACTATCATTTATATTGTGTCTTCTTTATAATATATAATTTTATTAGTTTTGAGTTAAGAGTATTTATCGGAAAATATATTAGTAAACTAATAAGATGAAGAAGGATATTAATATATTGTTTTAGATAATATGTTATATCTAAGAAGATGAATATTGGTATTTATATATTGTATTTCACAAAAAAAAGTTATTTCCTAACATATGTGAAACAATATATTTTATCACTAATTAGATAGAAACAATTAAAAGATGCTGTATGCTTGTTTTAAATGACAAAAGATAATTAATGCTGATATTAAATAATATCTAAAATTTCAGTGGCATAATCTGTAATGTCTAAGTTGAATGAAATGTTAAGAGTTTGACTGTTTGTAGATTCTACTTTTTAGTTTTTGGTTTTTCAAAATCTAGTTTTCATCCAATAAAGATTTAGGTAAAGTAGATATCCTATTTTCAAGGGAAACTAGATTTTCAACTCTATAATTATTTTGTACATAAAAACCACAATCCACAATTTTCGGGTTTTCTCTAGTACTAAGACTGTTTTCATCTTTTTACAATACATTGATTATTTTATATCTGAATCACATCTACAATTAAAAACTTGCATCAACAAATGGCTTACAAATAATAGTCTCTACAACTCAAAAATTAGAACTTTTTGGTAAGTTAAATCCATGATGTAATAATTAATATTTTGTACCACAAAACTTATAGAAAGGTTAATTAAATTGGCTGGTTATAAGTATTTTTATATTTACTACAAAGAAATTAATTTTATTTTAATAATCTATATATTATTTTATTTTATGATATTATAATTATATAAATTTTATACACTTCTAAAAATTATACCTAAAATCTGTTTAGTTTATTTTTTAAAAGGTAACTATTATATGTGGTAATATTTAGTACTATTTGTAATTCATAGTAAATATATGTTATTATTAATAAATTTTTAAATTTTAAATTTTGCAAGAACGATTAGATATAGAAAATCCTCTACTTTATATAAGTAAGCATCAATTCCATATTAATGCTGATCAAGACTACAATTAAATTTACTAAACCTAATACAATATGTGAATGACAACAATTTACCTAATGATAAATTAATAATTATATTTTTTTTGCTTTACTATAGTGAACTACAAAATAATTCATAAAAATTTAAGTATATCGATAAAATAAGTTTTACTAATTAAAATTTAACTATTGAAATAATATGTATATATTGCTGTTGATAATAAGTTTTAGTTAGGGAAATTAGTTTTCATCATTTTACTATTTAATGCCAACAAACTGTAAGACCTACCAATATAATATTTTTTTAATTTTGAAAATAATTATTTTATTATTAATATTTTTATTAGTTAAAAAACAAAATTTAAAATACACCCAATTAATTTTTTTAAAGAATCTTTAAAATACAGAAAATAAGGTTAAGTAAAAATAATTTGTTTAACATATATAATATGAACATATCATATAAGAACATTTTTAAAAAACTTGTAAATAAAAAAATTAATTATTTTAAAATAGTTTAATGTAAAGTTTACATATTTTTAAGAGATCTATTGGTATTATTTATTAAAAATGCTATTTATTTTAGTAATACTAGCTTTTTTAAAAAAAGAAATTAACTTATAAGTGAAGTTTTTAAAATAATAAATAACTTTAATTTTTAAATAAATTACTAATCAAACTTTAGAGAAAACAAAATATATAAACAATTCAATATTTTTTTAAAAATCAAAAAGCCAAAAACCAAAAACCAAAAATTAGAATCTAGAATAACCATTCAAGTTTTTTTGAGAAGCTAAAATCTACAGCAAACTTAAAAACCCAAAATTAAAAACCAAAATCTAAAATCTAAAAACCAAAATCCAAAAATCATGTAAACAATCATCACCTAATTTTATATTTGTACTTCAATTTTAATATAATAGATACCATTTACATGTGATGCAAGATCTTTTTGCTTGTAGAACAACTTCACTATCTAATGGCACAACCTTTCAAATGGAACAAACCAAGAATCATGCAATTGAGGTTTACATGCAACCAAAAGATTTTCAAGCCTGACATGTACACCTACTACTCTGGTATGTATAAACTCACTCTCCCATAATCTAAAGTTTGGTTCTGTATAATTCACTTGTTGTTTGTTTTGTCACAAAAGTAGGAGGTTGTGATTCTCCAGGCATGGACGTTATGATAATCAAAGTAGTATCAAGTGGCTGTTCAGTTTTGCCGATGATGTTGACGACTTCTGTTGCGTACATTTTAAAGAAGAAGAAGATAGCACAGAGAGAAGCAAGAGAGCATAATATAGATAGAGCATTCAACTGGATACTTCCACTGGATACTTCCGGATAGAAATGCTGGAAGCTATGAGTGATATGATATGATTTGCTTGTAATCAGTTATTGAGGAACAAAGTTTCCAACAATAAAATCTATATGGAGTTTCTTAAGGCTTACAATCTTCATGAATCAGTATTTTTGAGTATTTCATTGTATAATAAGAAAAAATGAATTTTTTTCTTCATTACATTTTATTAAAAAAATATGGGAAACTAAAGAAAAATAAGAGAAAAATAAGGAAAAATATGGAAAACAAGAGAAAAAATCATTTGGCAATATGTTCACAATCAAATCTTTATGTTTTTTAATCTATTATTAGTGTCAACCCGCTAATTTTATAGATCTTTATCAGTAATTTTACTTGAAAAGGCATGTAAAAAATCTTAAAAGTATTATTAATGTTAAACCGTGTATATATTTTAATATGGTAATATATATTTTATTGGTTAGATGATAGGTTAAATCAGTCTATTATATTATTGTAGGTATGAAAAAAATTAGTAACAATACATGAATTATAAAAAAACAGAACTCGCACATGAACAAATGCATCCAATGAAGAAGTTAAGTATTTTTGGATATTTTTTTTAGTTTATTTTGACAACAATAGTATTCAAATAAAAAAAAAACTAAAACAGATCTTATTAAAGGGTAAAATATATATATTTATATCTTTACTAATCTAAATCTTAAATTTAAGATTTAGAATTAAGGGGTAGTTTTGGGAATGAAGTTTCAAATTTCAAAAAAAAAAAGATATTTAAATAAAAAGTTATTTGGGTCATTTTAATTTTTGAGAACTATTTTGAGACAAAAACTTAAACACACCATTTGAGAAAATTGTCATTTATTTTTCTGTGTATTTTTATTTTATTTTAAATTGTGTATTCCATAGTATTATGTTTTCTATTTTTGTAACTGGTCGGGTGATTTTTAGTAAATATTAGGGGGTATCATTTAAGAGTTTGTATTTAGAGAGCACGAATTTAGATCACATGATGTTGTTTAGTTTTCTGCTTGTGTGAGTGAATGATGAAGCGAAAGCTTTAATTATTGGAGGGTTAAAACCACGTGAAAAAATACAAAAAAAAAAGAAGACAAAACTGTATCGGCTTGAGGAGGAATTAACCTGAATTGTCATTAGAATTATCGCGTGCCTAATTGATTAATTCGAGTCTTTGATTTATTTTTTGTTGTTTAATTGTGCGTTTTGATTCTGGGAGAAACAGAAACACTGTATACTAACTAATAGCTCTTTAAAAACATCTAATTTTTTTTCTCTTTAATAAATATTGTTCTTGAGGATTTCTAACTATGTTCTGTGTGTGTGATCTTACTTACTAATCATCAAGTAGCTTCCTTTTTGACGGTCAATAATATAATCCTTTGGTTGAATATGTGATGGGCCTCTTTTGTTTAGAGGTTTTCTTTATTCCAAATAAAAATCATCTCTGCCTTCTTCTTCTTTTCTAGGTCTCCTCGATTTCTCCCTTCTTCCTCCTTACAACAAATTAGGGTTTATCCGTTCAATTTCTTTAGGATCTCGATTCGGGTTTGATTTCATTTTTATTCCGACAGAAAGTTTGGGGTAATGCTTTGAATGATATGATGTTTAATTCTCAAACCCGTTGTAATGTTTTGGCTCTTGTCTCCGGAGAGCTTTCCGACAACCCAAAACCTGAAGCTCATCATCAGCTCAGATACCCTTTTCCGGATCTCTCTTCCTCTGGCCGACTTAAGGTAAAACAGAGCTAATTTGCTTGAAAATTTCAAACTTTTTTTGCTTTATGGTTTTGTCTGTCAATCTTATTAGTTTCAGGTATTGAATGAGCCTACTACAGAGGAGTTCCAGGTCGCGGTTAGCTCTTCAGCTCCCGATATTGTCTACTTGCAAGGGGAGCAGAGGGGAGACAGTGATGAAGTTGGTCCGTTAGTGTTTGGATATGCTGATTTTTCTACTCCTGATTCCTTGTTTACTCTTTTTGGTTCCTCTATTCCAACTACGGTCAGTTACTTACATTCTTCGTTTTTTACATTGCTCAGTTTGTAGATTTGAAGCTAAGGATCTTTGTTTGTTTGCAATGGTCCTTCCAGGGGATATTAATAGGCTTTGATTTCGTATTGTTGTCTCAGGTTTACCTTGAGGTCCCCAATGGTGAAGAGTTAGCTCAAGCACTCTACTCTAAGGTAAGGCCATTCTTGATATGCATCTAGCTCTGTTTTACTTCTCCTTTCCTATTTATGACACCTCTTTGTCGCTATCCATTTAACCCAATGGTTATGAAAAGAATGATTAAAATGTAAAGGACCTTTTTGCATGACAGTTTTGAACTTTGGAACTGATGGTTTTGTATTGCTGTCTTTCTTTTTATCAGTTTCTCCATTGATGTTATGCCTTTTTTTTTACAGGGAGTTCAATACGTGATTTATTGGAAAAATATGTTCTCCAAATACGCAGCCTGTCATTTCCGCCATGCTCTGTTTTCAATCTTACAAAGGTAATTTTTTTCACTCAAACATCAGAATATGAAACGAGCCTTCGCTTTAGTCTAAGTTATATTTGTCCCCATAGTCTATAAATTTAGCTGTCAATGATGTGTGTTTCGGCAATGCAGTTCCTGCAGCGATACATGGGATGCGTTCCAGGTTGCAGAAGCATCTTTCCGGCTCTATTGTACGAGTAACACTGACGTCCTTTCTTCTGACAGCAACCGTAAAATTAACTATGAGATGGGACCCTGTCCCTGCCTGCTTGGAGACCCTCCAAAAATTGATGTGGTTTCACCGGGAGCCGATGAACTAGAAGAGGAAAGTTCACAAGAGAGTCTCCCATCGATAAATATATATGATGAAGATGTAACCGTGAGATTTCTTTTGTGTGGGCCACCGTGCACTGTGGTGGGTGTTGTTGACCTTCTCGCATATTTTATGATACTTGTTTATTTGAGCAAATCTAAGTACTTATTTATGATATCCTCAGTCCCAAAGCTTTTTGCTATTTCAGGATACATTCTTATTGGGATCTTTGGTGGATGGACTCAATGCTCTCTTGAGAATAGAAGTGAGTGTAGGCTCTTTTGTTTATAGTTTTCCTTCTTAGTCATCAGTGGGCATCTACTAAAATGTGTGCATGTACATGTATTTAGTCCTTTTCAAAATTTAACTTCGATTACTTCATTGTTGCAGATGCGAGGAAGTAAGCTTCATAACCGTTCTAGGTATGTGTTTATTTGGCCTAGCAACCGCTCTGTGAATTTGTGCCTCTAAGGATTTAGTCAAAGACATACTTTGTTATTTTCATATTCTTGCTTATCTGGATTAAAACTGCAGTGCTCCAGCACCTCCTCTTCAAGCAGGGACATTTACTCGTGGTGTAGTCACCATGCGTTGTGATATCTCGACCTGTTCCTCAGCACACATATCAATGTTGGTGTCTGGAAATGCGCAGACATGTTTCAGTGATCAGGCAAGGGATTATTATATCTATTAAAAGCTGAGTTCTTCTCTGCATTGCAATGGGATTTATTATTTTTTTTTTTTTTTTTAAATCTTAGCTTTTGGAAAATCACATAAAACATGAGATGGTTGAGAAGATTCAACTAGTCCACTCAGTGGTGAACTCAGAGGAAACAAAGCAGGTTTTCTCTGAGCCTCGGAAATCTGCATCAATAGCTTGTGGGGCAAGTGTGTATGAAGTTTCGATGCAAGTTCCAACATGGGCTCTGCAGGTTAGTAATCTCTTTTTTTTTGGTTGGCCTTAGATAATGTCATTATCTGATTCACCATTCTTGCCAAATTCCTCAACAATATTTAGTCTGTTAGATTAGTGACAATTCAACTTTCCGAACTTTTACTCAAGTTTTGGGATATCTTAGGACCATTTTACCTAACGTTATTGCTTTCATCTATATATATATAATGATTTCACATTTAGAGTGACTCGCATTCTCTGCGGCTTCTGAGGAACTTGTGGGTTTCATGTGTGTCTTTTTATTTGGTGATGGATAGCTAAGAAAACGTTAGCTTTGCTTTTCGGCAGGTATTAAGACAGCTGGCGCCTGATGTGTCATACCGCAGTTTGGCTGTCCTTGGAGTAGCCAGCATTCAGGGTTTGTCTGTTGCTTCCTTTGAAAAAGATGATGCACAACGTCTACTTTTCTTCTGCGGAAAACAGATCAGTGATACATCAGATCAAGATGCTCTTCTATCCCAAATCCCTCACTGGTTAACGCCTCCTTTGCCAAGCAGAAAAAGATCCGAGCCATGCAGAGAAAATAAGGTACTGTTTAGGATGTCGCAGGTTGAAACTTTAATGTTCTTTGTGTGTTTACGAGCTAGATTCGTTGATATGAACTCTAATTTGAGTGAAGTTTTGTGGCCATTTTCTTGGAACGTATATATATGTAAGAAGAAGTTATATCTTACTGATTGCATCCTTTTGACAAAAAAATAAAAAATTACATCCAGGAAATGGAAAATGGACGAGCTACATCGAAGAAAATCAACGTGGCTGCTCTGAGACCAATACCTCACACCCGTCGACATAAGATGATACCTTTCTCTGGTTACTCTGAAATTGGGAGGTTTGATGGTGACCACACCAAAGGAAGCTTGCCTATGCTTCCAAAGCATGGTGCATCAGGTGGTACTCCGGTAACTCACCGTAAAGCTTTTTCTGGTTCATACCAGAGGAAGCAAATCATCTCACTGAACCCTCTGCCTCTCAAGAAACACGACTGTGGAAGAGCGCATATTCAGATTTGCTCAGAGGTTTGCATCATTCTTTTTTCGTGTGATTTTAACTTTTAAGCCACTTGATATGTTTATTTCCTTGGGGCTTATATGGGTTCTGTCTGTATCTGATCAGGAGGAATTTCTAAGAGATGTGATGCAGTTTCTGGTAATACGAGGACATACCCGGCTTGTTCCTCCCGGGGGTCTAGCAGAGTTTCCAGATGCTGTTCTCAACTCCAAACGGCTTGATCTGTTTAACTTGTACCGAGAGGTAGTTTACACTATGATTTTGGTTTTCATCAAACCCAGACAGCATTGTAGATTTGGTGAGGTAATTGGATTTTTTATTCTTTTTTTTGGCAGGTTGTATCACGTGGAGGGTTCCACGTAGGGAATGGGATCAACTGGAAGGGACAAGTTTTCTCAAAGATGCGGAACCACACACTCACAAACAGAATGACTGTAAATGATTTGATTTCTAATCTCATCACTTGATTTATTCTTAAAAATCATGAATTTGGTCTTAGAGATTTATTATGGCAGGGTGTTGGCAATACGCTGAAAAGACACTATGAGACGTATCTACTGGAGTATGAGTATGCTCATGATGATGTAGATGGAGAGTGTTGTTTAATATGTCGAAGGTACATTTAAAAACCAACCCTCTTTCTCTCTCTCTCTCTCTCTCATACACCAGGAGGATTACATGTTAACAATTTCTTCTTGCTTTTGGTTGAAACAGTAGCACTGCAGGTGACTGGGTGAACTGTGGATCGTGTGGAGAGTGGGCTCACTTCGGATGTGACAGAAGGCCAGGCCTCGGTGCCTTCAAGGTAACCCAAACAAACACCCATGCACTCGTGACTTATTAGCATTAATGGCTTGAGTGTGTATGCATACTGAGTGATGCTCATACTGATATGATATGACAGGATTATGCAAAAACGGATGGGTTGGAATATGTATGCCCAAACTGTAGCGTCTCTAATTACAGGAAGAAGTCTCAGAAGTCCTCTAATGGCTTACCTGTCTCTTAGCTTCACGTTTCTTTATTTGTTTGTACTTTTAATTGCTTTGGAAACCCAAATGATTGATTCCTCCTTTGATATTTCACGTGTTTTGCAATGAAGTCTTTTACATTCTACTATCAAGCCTGGGCATTCAATATTTGAAAAATCGATCTAAATGCTGCATCTATAATATCTAGAAATTTGAGATGCTAAAAAATAGAATTTGGAAGCTAAAAAATAGAATTTGGATGCTATATTTGCATTTCAAAATCTAAAAGACCTAACTACCCTTTATGCAAATATAAAATTTAATTTAATTAGTTATTATAACTATTATATAATATTTTAAATCAAAAATGTATTTTCTTGCCGAACACAGGAAAAATGTGTTTTCTTTTTAAAACAGGAAAAGGTATTTTCCCACTAAAATCCAAAAAACATTTCTCCATAAAAATCAAAAAATTGTATTTTTTGCCAAATTCGAAAAATGTGTTTTCTGCTAAAATACGAAAAATATAATTTTCTGCCAAAACTAAATAGTTTTACTGCCGTAATGCGAAAAACTCGTATTTTCACCGAAATCCAGAAAACGCGTTTTTCTCACTAACACCGCAATTGTATGTTTTCTTCAAAATCACAAAATTAATTTTTCATCAAATCTGCAAAATTATGTTTTATACAAAATAATTTATTTGTATATAATAATCAGTTCATTATTAAAAAAAATCATACACATTTGGTCATTTTAAATACTAGTATTCAAATGCTACTATAAAATCAAAAGCAAACAACTTAACATCTATATGTTGCATCTAAATGTAAATCTAAATGTAACTGACTATCAAAACAAACAACATCTAGATGCAACACAATATCTAGATATTGCATTCAATTGCTACATCTAGATGTTGCACCAAATACAGAAACGAACAGAGCCTTAGTGTTTTAGATTTAACTTATTCTTCCGTTTTTTTCAATGAAACATAGTTTTCTCTTTTCAATCACACAATCTCCACTCATCATTTAATCACTAGAGAGTTGTTGAATCATAGACCTTAGAACTAAGTGATACCATGATAGTTTGGCAATAAAACAATCTATCACTCTGATTCCTTGATAGAGATAGAAGGGAAAAAAAAACTGATTTGTTGAATGGAGATAAGCCAATTTTAACATATAATATCTTACTCTTCATTTTTGAGAAAAAAAGCAATGGAGAGTAGAAGAAACAAATTATCAGAAAAATGCAAAGACTGATTTGACAATTACCAGTCGGTATGAGTCATTAGCACTAATACAAGTTGATTAGTTATAAAGGATAAAAGGGAACAATTTTATATGATACTTGTTATTTACTCTTCCGTTTCCACTGAATCTCCAGCTGCAAAACAACCAACCAAATAATCCTGTAAGACCTTCTCGACTCTACTCTCTCCAAAATAATTTGAGATTGCATTCAAGATTCATTTTCATTTTCGGATCAACATGTGTTTTTTATTGTTGTAAAAGTTCTAGCTAAAAAGTAACGTTAGGCCGAGGCTAAGATGCTTTTTTTGTCGATATTTTGATTTTCAAAGAAAGAATCTGCAAAAGTAGTATAAGGAAGAAAGGTGGGGATATTTAGAAAAGGAGGAAGAAGAAAAGCTTATTACCTGAGGTGTCATCTTTAGGATGATTCTCAATGCAGTTAAGTAAGTACTTGAAAGTCTCGACCTCGCAAGGTATGGTTAAGGCGCCGCTATGATCAAATCCGTATTCTTCCTCAGCTTTCTCGAGCAAAACCTTGAACAGAGAGTGGCTTAGAAAGTTTGTAGGAATTATAAATCTCCGGAGCTCGGGTCCTACATAGACCGCCAAATACCCTTGGGGGACATCAAACGGTGGCTCAGGACTTTGGCTAGTTTCCTCATCCGAATCACATGTCTTCATATCCAATAGCCTCTGGTTGATAACCGGTGAAATGATGGCTGTGTGCTTTCTTGCTCCCAACTCGGTATCATCTGACTTTGAACCTATTGTGACAGTTTGCCATTTTTGCAGAATCTCCTTTAGCCTCACAATCTGCCTGATCCCGGTTAACTTTCCTGCGTTGTTTTCATCCATTTTTCTCCTTGTTAAGGATATATAAGATCTTCCCAAAGCTGCAATTTAGAATCCCGCAAACAATTTAAAAAAATGAAAAAAAAATGCATATTTCATCGTTTTGCTTCATATTGCATTGCTTAAGATCAACCAAGTCAGTGTTTTCTAAATCAATCCGGCGGTAAAATCAATCAAATAACGAGATATTGTAAATAACCTAGTAACATGCTATTTGTTTATAGGACACCCAAAATATGCTATTTGCAAACATTAACGCAAGTTTCCAAAACAATGTAGGATTGCTTTTCGTGAATCAATGCGTAAGATGTATCATGTTTACATAAACAAATTGTGCGTTATTCGATCTGATCTCAATAAACATGAACTCTGGAACACAAAGGCCCAAAAAAATTAGTACAAAATTTATTTGATCCTACATAAATTTGTAACCTTAGATCAATCTCTTAAAACATCAACCCCCCCCTTATATGTTTCCTTGTATATTTTTCTGTAGCTTTCCTGCAATTCCAGCATTCTAACCATATATAAGCAGGGAACCAAAAGCGCATCAATCGCATGGAAACAATAGGAATACATCACGCAAAATCGTTAACAAGAATCAAAATAAGTCACCGGGAATTTTCAATAACTATTCATGCTAGTTACGTAAGAATGTACATATTACCAGAAGAGGAAATGGAAATGAAGCACTCTTAGACACAAAGAGGAAACGCCATACAAACGGATTTAGCAGCTCTGGAAGATTTTATTATTTTTCGATGACTTTTTGTTTTGTTTTAGATGATAGCGAGAGAGATTTCAAGTAACGGATTTACGAAATTTACAATTTAATTTCTAATTTTTTTTAAAAAAATTCTTATTTTAGATTTTATAATTTCACTGATTTTCTTTGCAAAACAAAGATCTTTCTTGGCCTTTCCGTTACTTTCGCCATTATATGTTTTTTTCTTCTATTTTGCATTGAACTATTGATGATATAAATAGAAGAGAAAAACTAACGATATCTCTAATTTTCAAAAAAAAAAAATACTAACGATATCTCAAAAATTACAGGGTCCTTTTTTGTTTGAGCAAAATTACAGGGTTCTATTCTTGAATTTTCGAATAACCTTGAATTTTCGAAGCATATTACAGAAAACACCATTATGTTTTTAATAATTCTTAACAATTCATTAAGACATTTTTATCCAACCAAAAAAATTAAAAAATATTTTAAAATAAAATAACTAAAAATATTCATAGAGATTTTTTTGAAGATTGTAATCTAAAAAAAAATATTTCAAATAAAAGTGATAAACCATTGTAATACATATTAAACTTACAAAAATTATTTTTAAAAGAAACTATTAATATAATTTTTTCCATTTCATAGATTATAGTATATGATGTTTTAGAAAGTTTTTGATATTTTAAAATATGAGATATTGAGATTTATATCTTAATTATAATTTTACTTAAATGGATATTATAATATATGATGTGCATTTTGAAGTTTTTTATTATTGGATAATTAATTATTAATGATTTTTACATGAAATTGAGTTTTTTTTTATATTTGTGATTTAGCCATAAAATTGAAAATCTATTAACATCTTATATTATGAGACAGATTTTACAGTCTTTTGACAAAAAGAAATAGGAAATATAAAAGAAGAAACAAAAAAAAAAGAGAAAATCTATGAAACAAAAAAAGAAGAAAAATATGGTTTTATCTTCGTCTCTTCCTAAATGAACACGGAAATGTGATTTTTTTCGGTTACCACTTAGCATCTGCCCTCCTATGTAACATTCATTTCCTGTTATGTTTGTTTATCTACAGATTCCAAAGGCTTTTTCCTTTCTCTCTCTCTCTCTCTCTCTCAAAACCTTGTCAAATCCTTATTCGTTCTATCCTTGAAACAGTTTCCTTCATGCTTTCTCTGTCATCTGGATTACTTGCAATACAAGAAGCCCCGATCCGCAGCAATTCCACCATAAGTTGCAACGAATCAGTATTACTCGCAATCTCCGGATCAATAAGTTCTTCTTCTTTATGCTGCTCAACTGAAGATTGCACCCATTCAACGATATCTGTCCCGCCTTTACCATTGTTCAGGTACTGCGAAGGGAACTTCCCCGTCATGACCTCTAGAAGGATAATCCCGAGGCAATATACGTCTGATTTTGGTGAAACCTGCTGGTTTTGAGCGAACTCTGGTGATTTAAAAGCGAACAAAGACTGCGAGGCGTTGTTGGGCTGGAGAAACGGGAGGAATGCGTAATCACTGATCAGTGGCTCGTAGGTTTCACTTAACAAAACGTTACTGGATTTAAGGTTTCCATGTGGAAGGTCGTAGGACGCAAACTCTTCGTGCAAGAACTGCATCCCACGTGCCACCCCTTGTATGATCTTCAACCTTGTTGGCCAAGTTAGCTCCGAATGATAAATCCCTCGATCCCCTGAAATTAATATTATAATAAAAAAAAAGAAAAAGGACATTTTATCAAAAAAAAAAAAAAAAAAAAGACATTCGAAATTTTGTTGTGCTTATGTGTACGTAACATGAGACTAAACCATGCATATGTATGTGTACCATGCAAAACGTAGAGTAGGCTGCTTTTAGGCATGTACTCCGAGACGACAAGCTTTTCTTCCCGACGATAGTGATAAGCCAAAGGGGTAAGAACGTTAGGATGTCGTAGTTTCCCAAACCGTTGCAGCTCCACATCAAATGCGTCACGTGCGAGTTTGTTCATATCCCTAATCCTCTTTACAACCACGGATAACCCGTTAGCCATAACGGCCTTATAGGCCGATCCAAGACTGCCATTCCCCAGCACCTCGGCTGCAGCCTTCATGAGATCAGGTAAACCGAAGGAGCCTTTCTCGCTGTTCACCATTATAATGTCTCCCATGCCGCCTCCTCCTCCTGCTCCTCCAGGACCACCTTTATTTGAACCTTTCTTTGAGGAACCTTCGGCGGAGGTGCTACTCCGCTTCTTGGTTGACTCAACAGGCTTCTTTACCGACTCTGGCAGACGGGCTTCCACGTTTTCACGGTCGTTTAGATGGTCCTTGCCAAGCATCCGGAACTCGGACTGCCTCTTCTTCCTCCATCTTGTTATAATCGCCACCAAGATCAAGAACAACAAAAGAAAAAATATGACCGTGAAGACTGCTTTCCCCGTGACCTCGTTTGGGTCTTTCTCTGGCGATGAAGACGACGGCTGATCATCGCATTCGATACTCAGCGGCGGTCCACAAAGCTTCTGGTTCCCTTGGAAGTTCATCTGTAGATTCTTTCTCTCCGCGATGCTCTTTGGGATCTCTCCCTCCAGGTTATTGTTGGAGAGGTCGAGGGATTTCAAGACCGTGTTGCCATCCGCAAGCAAAGGTATCTCGCCAGAGAACTGGTTGCCTTGCAAGTGAAGCTCCTCGAGGCCCGCGAGTTGCATCACGGACGCGGGAATTTTCCCAGTGAAACGGTTGTGATCTAGAAACACCCGCTTGAGCTGTAGCATATCCTTGAAGAAATCATCAGCGATCTCTTCGGAGAAGGTGTTGTTTGATAGCAAGAGGGATCTCAGGCCATGGAGCTTGAAGAAAGGAGGAAGCGGGCCGGAGAGAAGGTTGTTGTCGAGCCTGATTGTTCTTAGGTTTGGGAGATCTTTTAGGTCATCGATGTGGATTATGCCAGAGAGACCCAGCCTAGTGACGTGAATACCGGAGACTGTTTGACCTTTTTGGCAGTAGATACCAAACCATTTGCCATTGCAAGGATCGGTTCCTGTTCTCCATGAATTCAGGTCCCCTTTGGTTATATTGACTGAGCTTTTGAACCGCATGAGCGGCTCAGACTCGCTGACGTGTTGCAGACAAGGGGTGAAGGAGAAACAGAGGAGGAGGAGGAGGAGGTAGAGAAATTGAACAGCAGTCATGGGTTAAGGAAAAGAAAAATAGCTAGCTGCTGTTGTTGTTTTGTTCTTTATGAAGAATCTGATCACAAATATGATGTGTGGTGATGATGTCTCTTCTTCGTCTATGAATGTTTTGTTTCCTTGGATTGTGTTTATTGTTCAAAACTTTGGTCATTTTTTTTGAAGGTTCAAAAAGAAAGGGAGACATTTTTCCTTGTCCTTGAGGGGAGTTAGCTGGCAAAGTTTAGCCTTGCTCTTACCAAAAATAGGTTTTTATTATTTTCCTAAATTGAAGATTGCTTTTTCTTTTAATTGAAAAGAACTTGAGATCCCAGAGACTTTCTTGGAGAATTTCTTACGGCCATGGGTTTTAAAAGGTTTTGACCTTGTATCTACCACCAGTTCTCGGTGTCCTTTTTTGCAACATCTAACATATTTTTTTGTCAACTTTGTTTCTTCCATTTGTAAATTACCAAAATTATATATTCATTATTTATTTTGAGCTAACCTATTATATTTTCATGTGAGAAGCAATGCACACCGAAAAAGTAAACAAAATACATAGATATCTATGAAAACAACTGAAAGTAAAAATACAGAGAGATGGCAAAAAATATTTTTAAAAAATAATATTCAAAAATAAAAATAAAATACAATTTTAACACTAAAACTGTTAATCTCAAAATCATGCAAAGTTATTAAAATTTAATATGTTTTACCTTAGAAGTTCACTTCATTACTACCAATTACTAATATATACACAACGACACTTTATTGAAAAAACAAACACAAATTATATTAACATATCACCTATTCTTACATAACACAACAAAAACAAGAATATACTCTACCACATAATTACATCATCCAAAAAAATCATATTTAACAACAATAAAACACGTTCTTGATAATCAAAATAAGATAGACCATATAGTGAGTAAGTGATTGTATCTTGATATGTCAGGATAAAAACAAATAAATAAATCATATCATGAGTAGAATATACAAAAGAAAGTGTTGATTATGTATTCTATCCACACTGAAGATTGAGGTTAAACACACTGATTTTTTTTTTCAGACGATTTAGACAATCGTGATGAGTATTATAAGCCAACATAGGAAACTATTTTTAATATTGTTTCAGTATTTATTTTTGAAAAAATCATACAAATACTCTTACTTGTTTCTAACAATTTTCATATCTTTTTGTAATTTATAATCTCTATAAAAATATTTTACCATTTATAAAAGATAAATCAATCATATCCATTCATAATGGAACAATTAGATTTAAATATGTCATATACTTTGCCAATCATATCCATTGTCCAATAATTAATTAACGAGCTGGGCTTTTGGGGTTTGTCTACGATCCGACCCGAACCCAACTTTGACCAGAAAAAGCAAAAACTGACCAAAGACTTTTGTCAATAAGAAAGAAGATCGGGTCTGGTCTGCACAGTCCACGGCGTCTTCTCGATTTAATTTAAAAAAAAAAAAGGATCCAAACCAGAGAGAGAGAGATATGGAAGGAGGAGCTGGTGTCTACAATCCTCGCACTGTCGAAGAAGTTTTCAGGGATTTCAAAGGCCGTAGAGCCGCCATTGTCAAAGCTCTCACCTCCGGTACTCTCTCTCAATTTTTATCTGATTTTTTTTTTAAATATTTCTGGGTTTAATATCGTGTTTGGATCTGTTTGTATGATGTTTTCATCTCCGATCTAATTGATTCGCCTCTTTTGCAGATGTTGCAGAGTTTTACCAGCAATGCGATCCTGGTTAGGGTTTCTCGATTTTCTTCCCAATTTTGGTCTTAATTTGCTGACTCAGAATTATTTGTTTTTTTTTTTTTGTTTTTGTAGAGAAGGAGAATCTGTGCTTGTATGGGTTACCAAACGAACAATGGGAAGTGAACTTACCAGCAGAAGAAGTGCCTCCGGAGCTTCCAGAGCCAGCTCTAGGCATTAACTTTGCAAGAGATGGACTCTCTGAGAAGGAATGGCTTTCTCTTGTTGCTATCCACAGTGACACTTGGTTGCTCTCCGTCTCTTTTTACTTCGGCTCCAGATTCGCTTTCGACAAATATGAGAGGTACATAGATTGATTGATGGTTTTTAACACACACACACACATACATGTTTTATACTACTATTTTGCTTTAACTTGTATGACTTTTTCTAATTTAGGAAACGCTTGTTTGATATGATCAATGGGGTTCCTACCATATTTGAAGTAGTCACTGGAAATATGAAAAAGCAAACAAAGGATAAGTCCTCTGCTTCAAATCGAAATGGCAGTCTATCCAAGTCGGATTCCAAAGTGGTAAAGACTATTACTTTCTTTTTTTTTCTCTAGTTTTTGGGAGTTTCTTCTTAGGTTTTGAGCTGTAGGTTAATATATATTGTTTGTCTCGTAAATGCAGAGATCTTCAGATGGCAAAAGCTCAAAGGCCATGCAGGCAAACAATGAGGAAGATGGATCAGAGGAAGAGGATGAGGATGAACATGGGGAAACCCTTTGTGGTGCATGTGGAGACGGTGATGGTAATGGTACTGATGATTTCTGGATCTGCTGTGACGTTTGTGAGGTATGGTTCCACGGGAAGTGTGTGAAGATAACTCCAGCTAGAGCTGAGCATATCAAACAGTACAAGTGCCCTGCATGTAGCAACAAAAGAGCTCGATCTTAAATGTTCTATTTGTAGAGAGTGTAGCCTGTAGTAAGAAACTCTTACTACCCTCATCTTTATTTGGCTAGTTCTTAGCTCTTTCTATCCATAACAACTTAGTCCCTATTTCTCATTTGAATTTGCTGTATAATTAATTGGTTTGTTTCCAGAAACATATTCCAAGTCCATTAATCAAACTTGCTCATATGCAGTTAGCTTTTAAAACCATCAGGACAGACGGTTTTGAACACCCGTGTTCTATCTTAAAATGTCATGGTCTGAAAAAAATATATGTTGTGAAGACAATTTAAACATAAAGCTAAAACGATTATGTGTGTTCAGAACTGCAGAACTAGTGATTAGGTTATCAACTTCTTTTCTACAAATACATTCATCTTGTGTTTGCCGGTAACTGCAAGAGGCTTGCCAAGTTCCAGCTCACAATCCTCATGCCTATCTGAAACAATAATCACTGCTTCCACTTTATAAAACTTGTACTGTTTGCCTCCCTTCCATCTCCCTTAAATGCACCATCTGTCATAGTCTGAGCAACAAAATATCAAACTTGTGGAACCCTAGTGTGGGATTAAAACCTGCAATCAACAATTTAATAAAATAAAAGTTAGCTTTATGAAAACAGTGTGAAAGAGTCTCTTTGGGTAGATTTTGCTCGAACTAGACTTTAATATTGACAATGAATACGAAAGAACAATGCCGAAGATTATACAATTCGAAAAGAGTATTCTAAGTATCAAGTGAACAAGCCAGAAATCATATGTAAAATAGTGGTATTTGCTTATATATTATACTTCTTGACTAATAGGGCATAAGTGTCGTGCCTTACTCTGAGAATCTCGGATTGTTGAGTAAACATTTAACCGCAAGGTGACTGGGTATTGGTTGGTAGTATCACTCAGTCTGAGCTCACTACCTCCCTTTTGGACATAATAGTTGGGTTTTGCCGATGGAACATATACATGTTGTCAATTTAGTTCATCTCGATTGGTACCAGTTAGCTGATTTATGTGATCAATTCTGCTCAACACCTCTAGTGTCATTAGTGGTGATAAAAATAAAACCTTATGACACAGTAAGAACCATGTCCTGTCCTGTCCTGTGTTGGGGACTAAGAGCATGAGCTGAAAACTTTTCAAGATCATAAAGATACGACCATCATCGAACTGGACAATAAAGTTAACTTTGGGAAAACCCATGAACAAACTCGCGTACATGCTGACAGAGAAATAGATTTGAAAGTCATTTCCTTCTAACTGAACTCAGAGACTTTGGCAGAACCGCAGAAGCTGACGGTGCCAAACCAGAATCAAAAACATCCAAAAACTCAGAAAGCAACTTGTTGGTAAAAAAAAAAAGTTGATTTCATCATACTCTTGTTAAATTAAACAACCACCAACTAAAATCATTAAACAATTGATTTCAGGAACGGGTTTGAAGAAGGTCGTGCGTCTTGTTGATTCGCTTCCTTTCTCAGTCCCTTGCCCTTGTCTTCATTGTTAACACGGTTCACAGGATTCTTTATCAAGTTCAATTTATTTACCTCTCTTTTCTTCACATCGTCAGTTTCGTCTCTCTTTATTTGTTCTTTTCCCAGCTTGAGACCTTCGGAAACTTTTGCTTTCCTAACAACTGTAGTAGCAGAAGGTTTAGGTGCAGAAGCTTTTAGATTTGCCTCTGTGTTCTCTCTTGTCTGAACCGGAGCCGGAGAATTCTGGACCTCGGATTTAACAACTCCTCTGCTTGAATTTTGCGGATGATTTGCGTTCGCATCGTTAGCTTCTTCGAGCAACTTTTCCTGTTAGTGAAAAACCATAAGTTAGCATCATAAGAATGAGAATCTCTGGTTGAACTTTCTTTCTTTCTTTCTTTTTCTTGTGTGGCAGAATATAAGAATTTGCTAAAAGGTCTTTCAAAGGAGTACCTCGAGTATGCTACAGAATGTCTCTGCCAAGAATGGAAGCTTGAGTTTGGTAACCAGTGTTATTGCGGCTCTCATTGATTTTTCTAGAGATAGTAACCTCATAAGTTCACCGGCCTTTACAAACTTGTCACCTAAAAGAAAGTAAATAAAATTGTTGTCAAAATCTGGAAAATAACTTCACATGGACTTTAAAATGTTTTGCAGTCAAAATCTGTGAAAATAACTTCAAATCGAATTCGACATGTTTTAAGTATGTAAACTAAGCTCACACACGCGTGTGCGAACAACACATTGACTTACTGGTACAACACGAGCTGATGAGCCTTAGTATGCATTTATCTTGAGAAACTTCCAGGTCGAAAGCCTCATCTTCCAGTGCTGTCGTGTCCACCTCGGCAACAGCCATATCGTCCACCTTTCTCTGAGTCTGAGATCAGGAGGAATATATTAGAATTAGTTGAATATATATATAGATATTTGATACTATTCTACACAGATTTCGTAATGAGAATGTCACTATTTTGGTTATGGGTAACTAAATTTATACATATGAAAGTAGGGGAAGAAAGGTTTTGGAAGAACATGAATTCTCCTGGTGTATTCATCCCCTGTTTGAACAGGGAAGGGAGACATAATAGCAACTATAAATGGTGTAACAAGGAGAGAGGAAAACCTCGTATAAACGCAGCTGATTTAGAATGAACTCGTTTTCTAGAGATGCTGCTCCTAAATCTGAAGATGCGAGCGGGAGGGAGAAGTCCAGAATGCTAAGGATTGGTTTTGGTGTCACCTGAAATGGAAGGAAGAAGAATGGTGAGGCAACCTATGCTTTTGCAGATAGAGTAAGCACCATAGTCTCGGCAACTATAATATACATTACCTGTGGGAATAGTTCTGGGTGTTTACAAGCTATACAGCATAAACTGGTTTTGTTCAAACCAACCACCCAGTAGTTTTCTTCTTGTTTCTTCACTTTAGCAGTACTGAAAATGACAATGAATTCAGTACGTATAAATACCATTTGAGAAAAGGTATTAAAGAACTTGTCAGAAATTGCAGATAGCTACGTTAACAAACCTGAAGATTGGGATCCACGAGCCACCATATTGACTAGTAAAAACCCTCAGCACACCCTGCAATAAAAAATTTTGTTGTAATCCGTATTTTATGAAATGAGTAGCAAAGACAAGTCAGCCAAACAAACCTCAGAATCAAATGAGCTGAATGAACCTTCCTCACTGAATCCTATCCATGTTAAACGTGAGCCAGGGGTTAAGGCAACACGGCCGTTCAACTGTTGAGTCATTTTGGATATGTTGAAGACTCTAAATTCCATCACCTGCTTATTGTCAACACAAGGATGAGGCGAGGATGTAGGGTACATAACAACCTGAGTGTATGTTTGTTTGTCATATTGGTAGATATACATGAAATGTCCATCAAATAATTACTTCTTTTTTTTGGTCAAAGTTCAGAGTTTTTTTTAAAATCGAAGTTTCATACAATGAAACCACAGCAATAAGGTAAAGCTTAAGAAGTTGGATCAGTATACAAACATGGATGAAAATGTTCTATCACACTATTTACTCTTTAAATGGATATCAAGTGACTCCAGGGTTAATCCATAAGGAAAATAAAACAAGAAAAACAAAGCTGTGCCTACCTGTTCATTTGAAGGAAGACAGTCTGAAACATGAGTTACCACAGCAAGTTGATCCTTGCACCCTGTTGCAGTGACGACGGGGCCATCAAGGGAAATAACATGTTTCTGCAGGAAATGACCAGTTCTTATCAGATCATCTAATCGAAGTATTTCACTACTGGGGTACACATTACACACTAGCACCCCCTTAATTTAGTTAGAATCTGTGGAAGTCAAAATACAGACTATCAGCTTACGTCAATGGTGACACATAGAAAGCAAAAGAAGAGACCTGTAAACCACCCTCGCTAAATATGCGAAGCAAATTAAGGCTTGTAATCGCAGCTACCCAACCAGAACCGTTAGCGACAACCTTCACCTCTTCACCTTCAAACCTCATTGTCCACTTCATGTTCCAAACAAAAATAAACAAGCAAGTCAATTATTTTCTATGCTGGTATGTAAGTTGGGACGTAAGGATTCTAACCTCACTATTACTGGCCCAGCTTTTGAATGGTCGATACATAAGAACACTCATGTTCTTTTCTCCCTTGCTGGGGTTTGCAAAGACGCATCCATTTTCATTTATGGATGCCATAGTGAAGCCATAGATGTCGATCATTGATGAAACTCGTGGACCTCTTCCAGTATCATGAAAATCAGTCTGCATGAGTGACAAGAAGAAAAACATCCAAAAATTACACAGAAGAATCTTTTTCTTATTTTGGTCAAAGAAAAGACTTTTCTTAATGGAGAACTTATATAAGGTAGACATCAAAAAAATTAGAAGCATAACAAAGGTAAGCCTTTTCTCAAAAAAAAAAAAACAAACAAAGGTAAGCCTAAAGCACACCTCAATACGGTAGTTCCCCTCGTGTTCAATTGTAGTTATGCATCCCAACATACTGTAACACAAGAATGTCCTCTTTCCTTGTTCCGGGGGTGTTGCACCAGGTTGAAAAGGCTTTTGCATTTTGAACTTGGTTGATCGGGCAATGCTTCTAGTAGGAACCCCACTTCTCACACCGTGTGTTTTTTTCCTGTAGCCAGGTATGCTGCTACCCTCATCATAAAAATCCTCATCTGGATCAACATCAACATCATCATCATCAATAAAAGTTTTTCTCCTGATTCTTTTCCTCCTAGGCTGATGAGATTCTCCACCACCATCACCATCATCATCATCATCATTTAGACTCGGACATAGTTCTTCCTCCATTTCCTCATCAAAAGGAAGAATCTCATTCCTCCTCTTTGGCAATATGTCAGGGATACCAACAGTAGGACCAACCATCGACGATGGAACCAAAGATTCCCAAATCCCATATCTCCCCCTGACATCAATCACAGACAAAGCATTAGCATTAGGCTTCCACGACATACAACACACCCTCTCCTCGAACCTCTGCCTATCGATGTCTTGCCTCTTCTCAACATCCCAGAGAAGCACTTGCTTATCCATACCAGAAGTAGCTATATACTTCCCGTTAGGAGCCCACGTCACGTAGCAAACAGACTCAAGATGGTCCCCTCTCAGCGCGAAAAGCTTCTCCCCTGTGAACCTATCGTACATCACCACGTCGTTCCTCAGACCAGGCACCGCGAGGATCCGACCGTCGGGGCTCCATCTAAGAACATTCACAACGGAAGTGCTGAAACCAGTGTCGGGAGCAGCGCCCTTGAGAGTGTAGGAAACGGTTCCGCTCTGGAGCTCCCAGCAGAGGACAGTCCCGTTCGAGTCTAGCGAAGCCAAGAGCTCGCCGTTAGGGTTGAAATCAAGGCCGGTCACTGGTCCTTTGTGCCCTTTCAGAACTCGGACGATGGAGCCGTCGATCGTGTTGATTAGTTTGATTCCTTCGTCGTCTCCAGCAGCTGCTAATAAGCTCCCTGAGCCGTTGAAGGCAAGCACGCGAATCGGGAGCGTGAATCTTGTTATGTTCGTCTGAAACTCTCCACCTGAACTTGTTATAGATGAATTAACAAACTTGTAACAAACTAACAGACTTGTAACAAACTATATAGCCTAAAGCTATTATACCAGTTACGTTTATTTTATTTTAATTAATCAAATTAGCTAAAAAAAAATAAAAAATTACTTGGGAATCTGTAGAGCTTGACGCAGTGATCAATAGATCCAGAGGCGAGGAACGAGGAGTCCTGGCTAAGAGCCAAGGCGGTGACGCCGTCTTGGTGATGTCGGAGGATCGTCGGTGGGGAAGAGGAAGGGGAGAGTCCATCGTGGACGGAGATGGATGGATCCGAAGAAGAGGAAGTGACGAAGTGTTCGGCTTTGTGGTCCCAGAGGATCGAGCAAAACGCGGCGGCGCTTCCGCCGACTTTATGGGCTTCACGGAGTTTAAGCGTTCGTGACTTCATCGGTGGTTATGTTCGCGTCTGGTTGGTGTTTAGGGTTTTTGTTTTATCCCTCTTTTCATTTCGATTTGGCGCGAGTCTGAGAGTGTGATGCGCGGGAGATTTATTTCCCTTTTTCACTCTTTTTCGGATAAATTAAATTTTTAACAACAATTGTTGTATAACACGTAGATCCAAATAAGTTCAACAGATTAAAAAAAAATTGATTAATCATCTATATACCTTTGGATCCAAGTATGATTTAACTCTTTATAGAATTTTAGTTAAAATTGTCATAGATTTTTTTGTTAAAATACTTTATAATGAATTTTGATGAAAATATAAATAATTATATGAAATTTCTTACTTTTATCATAGTTTCATTTTAATAAAACTTTCTGTTCACATTTATATTATTTTAATAATAGTAATAATACAATTTACGTGGTCAGGTTATATAACTATCTTATTTTTGAAAAAAATGCCAAAAAACAAAATATTTATCCATTAAATTTGTATATGTCATAGTAAGAAGAAATATATATATTATCCTTTTAACTAAACCATGTTATTATTTTATTCAAAATGAATATAATAAAAACGCATAAGCAAAGATAGGCCTGGGCAAAAGGCCCGAACCCGATCACCCGAACCGAACCCGGTCCGTTTAAGGTGGTATGGGTCGGTACCGGATCTTTGATAAAAACCGAATGGGCCTGATTTATTGAGAATGTCGGGTGTCGGGTCGGAGCGGGTAAAACCCGAGAGACCGAATGGTTACACCCGAAACCCGAGCATTGTTAACCCTAACCCCTCTTTTCCCTATCGATACTCGAAAATCGATTTCTCTTGATCTTCAAGGAGAGAATCATGAAACTTTTCCTAAATCTCGATCTCCCAAGATATTCTCACCGAATTATTTCCTATCTCCGATTATCGTATCACATCTCCAACTGTTTTCTCACATCGTATCCGATTCTCTTCCTCGATTTGAAACCGAAACCCTTAGTCTAAGATACTATATATACTTCTGCTATCATCATCGTCTCCTCCATCACATAACTCGAGTAATCAAGCAAAGGTACTCCTCCTTTTACAGAGTACTCGATGCTTGTTTCAATTTTTTTTCTTGCTTTCGGGTTTTGCGTTTTCTTTGAAATGTTAAGATAGAAAGTTTTCTGTTTTGTTTCGTATTAATCAACCATTCACGAGTAATAGGTTCTGTTTTTATCTTGCTTTCTGTTTTGTTTCATGAACTTACGGTTTATGTTTTAACATCTAGTAATCAAGCATCAAGCTAGTTTTATCTTGCTTTCTGTTTTGTAGTAATCAAACATCAAGCATCATAAAACTTTTTATGAACTTACGGTTCTGTTTTGTTTTGTAGTAATCAAGCATCAAACATTTCTTTTGATGGCACTGATGGTTTTGTCTCATGTTTTGTTTCATTTGTTCATGATTCATGAACTTACGGTTTTGTCTCAAGAACAAACATCACTAGTAAAATATTTTTGTTTTACGGATATATATGTTTCTACATGTAGCAATGAGCTGTTTTGTTTTACGGATATTGTGTGTTTCTTTTGATGTCACTAATGGTAATTTTGTTTCTCATTCTCTTGAAGATGGTTTCCTCATCCTCCCGAATCCCACAGACTGTTGAGCAATCCATGGACGTTGATGTTCAAGTTCAAGGAGTCGAGAACCAACGAACTCAAGACCGAGGGAAGGCCATTGCTGTTGATGCAACTTCTGGTGTCTCTTCTCAGTCAAAGAAGGTGATGAAAGTCGTTGTGCCAAGGTCTGGTGTCTGGAAGCATTTCACCCGAACCAAGGAAGATCGGGACAGATGCATCTGCCACTATTGTCAGAAGATCTTCTCATGCGCTACCAAGTCAGGAACATCAAACCTCCAGAAGCATTTGTCCATCTGCAAAGAGTACCAAGCATGGATTACCAGTCAAGGCACGAGTAAGATGGAGATTAACACTGATGGCAATCTGAAGTCATCAAAAGTGGCAGAGGCTGTTTTCAGAGAGGCTTCAAATGAGTTGATTGTGCTAGGAGAACTTCCTCTTTCATTTATTGAAAGCTCAGCTTGGAAACACTTCTGCAGAAAGGTAATCAGTTTAAAATTTCCTTACCTTCTTTAATCTTATTTTTACATGAAAAGATACTAATATGTTTGTTATTTACACTTGCAAGGTGAACCTCTACAAGCCACACTCGAGGAGGACTGCAACCAGAGACATCGTTGAGATGTATGTGAAGAAGAAACAAGCGTTGGTAAACATGCTTCGCACAACCAAACAAAGAGTGTCACTTACCACTGACATATGGGTTTCACAAGTCACAGGTAACTTATTTTCAGCTTTTGTCCTTTGTTTTATTTATGCTATGCTTTGTTATATCATAGAAAGTTTTTATTTTTAAATTTCTGAAGTCTGATATATGCATATGATATTTTTATAAGATCACTTATAACTTCTATGCATCTGATACACTTTTAAAGATTTTTTTTTTAATTTATAAACTCTTACTTTGTTTCTTGTACTTGTAACAGGTGCAAGTTACATGGTGATAACAGCACACTTCGTGGACGCAACTTGGCAGCTGAAGAAGCTTATCATAGGCTTCAAGTATGTGATGGACCACAAGGGTCAGACCATCGCAACTGTGCTCTTGGAGTGTCTAGCTGAATGGGGCATCGAGAAGGTATTTTGTATTACAGTAGACAACGCTACTGCTAATACTTCTGCCATTAGGAGATTCCATAGGGAGTTTAGTGAGGTTTCCCCTGAGGCATTAGTTCTAGATGGTAATTTCTTGCATATGAGGTGTTGTGCTCACATCATTAATTTGATTGCTAAGGATGGGTTAACCGAAGTAGGAGAAAACGTGTTAGCCATTAGGAATGCTATCCAGTATGTTCGTTCTTCAACACCTAGGCTTAATGCATTTGATCTTAGAGTTACCACTGGGAGAATGAGTCGGGGTAGCTTGCCATTGGATATTAAGACTAGATGGAATTCAACATTCCTTATGCTGTCTAGGGCTCTTCAGTTTAGAGCAGCGTTTGATAGGATGGAGGCTGAAGATAGGTTATATAATGATTATTTCCTAGAGATGGAAAATGGAGTTAAGAGGTGTGGACCACCTTCTATGAGAGACTGGAGTGTTGTTGATAAGCTGAAAAGGTTTCTGATAATCTTTTACAACAGCACTCTAGTTGTTTCTGCCTCATCGAAGGTGAATTCTTACCAATGCTACGGTGAGATTGTGACGATAGAAAGAAACCTCACTGCACTGGCCAACAGCTTCGATCCAGAGTTGAAGGTGAAAGCGTCAGAGATGTTGCAGAAGTTCCACAAGTACTGGGATGGTATCAAGAGTGTCAACAAGATGCTGATCATTGCCACAGTTTTTGATCCAAGGAAGAAGATGCAATTCGCCAAGCTGTGCTTCGAGAAGCTCTATGAGAAGGACAGCTTGGAGTCTAATGCAATGCTGGAATCTGTTGGTGATCTTCTCAGGTATATGACCATTAATCCATCTATTATTACTTGTATAAATATTTAGTTTATTTTGTGCTTAAAATATTTTTTTTCTCAGGTCTATGTTCAAGGAGTACAACACAAGATACAGAGGGTCTGTTGCAGAAGCCTCGCAGTCAAATCACGCATCATCATCTCAGCCTCCTCCGGAGTCCCAAGATCAAGGCGCAGATAGAATGGAGCTGGTGGTTGAAGATTTTGGGCATGAGAGGATGGACTGTGTATACAAGGAGCTGGTTGCTGAGAAGGGAGAGGATACAAGAGATGAACTTGAAGTGTATTTGAAGGAGGCAGTTGAAACTCCTAAGCTCTTGCTTGGTGTTGAGTTCGACATTCTCTCTTGGTGGAAGGTGCACAAGATGAAGTATCCTGTGCTTGCTGAGATGGCAAGAGATCTCTTCGCCATGCAAGTTTCTTCAGTGGCATCCGAAAGTGCTTTTAGCACAAGTGGTAGGATCTTGGAGCCATATCGAAGCTGCTTGACTCATTACATGATCGAAGTTCTCATGTGCACCGAGCAATGGATGCATGCTGACATCAAGGTGAGTGATCAAGTGACTACAAATGAGCAAATGCTTGCTGATGTGGAGATGCTTGATCGACTTCAGAAAGGTCTGTATATCTCTTCCCTTAGTTTCTTTATACTCTGTCTTATGTAGTGTATTTGTTTAAGCTAAGCTCCTCTCTTATGATTTATTTTTATGTTGCAGAGTTTCAAGCACAGAGGCTTGATGATTGAAGCTTCAAGATCGAAGGAAGAAGTAGAAGCAGGCGGGTGAAGGACAATGGTGTTTGAAGTTTTCTTCATTTGATTTTTATTTCTTTGAAGTTTGAATAATGTTATGGCTTTGGTTTTGTTGGATTCTCGGAGTTTTATGGTTTTTACTCTGAAGTTTGAATAATGTAATGGCATTTCATTCTTTTTGAATAATGATATGGGTTTTTTTAGTTTACGTTGCTCTCTTTCTCTGTTTTGTGGTTAACTTGCCTTGCAAGAAACCAAAATATTTTGAATAGATCGGTTTAATTCGCTACAAATGGTTACTTTGAGAACCGAAGTACATATGTATATCCGATACCGAAAGTATTCCGGGTTCTACCGGATCCCTGGCAGTTAACCACCCCCGACCCGAACCGTATCGCCCCCGAACCGATACCGACCCGAGCTTCAATAATACCCGAATGGGGGTTGCTTTTGTTCACCAAGAAAACCCGAACTCGGTTAAGTAAGAACTGACACCCGATTGGTACACCGATTGCCCAGCCCTAAGCAAAGACTTAGAAAATCATTTCTCAAATAATGATTAAGGAATTTGACGCATAATGTTCTTCGAAAACATTTTATACTGCATTAATGGGGTCGAAATAAGATCTTGTTTTGGTGTCGAATTGGGTAATAATTTTCTGCATTTCTTTTTTGGAACAAGTCATAATTTTCTACATTTTTTATAAAATAAGTTAGCAAGAATAGACATGCCACTACAGTTTTTTTCTTCATATTTATTATATTTAAGCTGATGTTTGTTATCAAGATAATTTATTTTTATTTTGAATGATTTACAATTGTCTAAAATTTGCCGTTTAATCATATCATATGTAAAGATTTGGAGACTTCATTATTTCCTCACTCCTTCAATTTTTTCTTATGTTTAGGTACAATTGAGTTCGCAGTCTGCACGCGGTTAATGTTCTATGTTCTATCTTCACATGAATCGGGACGATGTCTCGAAGACCATGGCCATGTTGAAATTGTGATTAAATCTTTTTTTTATTTTTCGAGTTGGAATCTATACAAAGATGTTCTACATTAGTAATCTGGTGGAGTTACAATTGGATGATTAATAATTTTGCATATGGTTTTACCAAATCCTATTAGTACAAATATGTGGTTTTGATATGGAGCAAGTTAACAAAATAGCCATGGCTTAGGAATTGTGTTAGTCTATCACATAAATAGACATTAAATTATTATGGGGTGTGTTTATCGCACACACAACAAACAAATAATATGATATTTAAAATATAATGTAGAATATATCTTTTCAATCAAAAATAAAATTATGTAAAAAAGTAGTTGTCTTGGTATTATTTATTTTTACTGTACAATGTAATTTAAACAATATCTAGTATAAAATAGCATATTTATTCGGATGTAAGTTTAGATGTAAATTTTAGTATTTGAAAGAGCATATTTGGTTATTATAGTATAACGAATAACAACTTTACTATTTTATATTTGATGACCATATAGTATAGTTTGTGAAAGTATAGAAGAAAAATAGAGGAGTAAGAGAAAACTAGAAAACGAAGAAGACTATGATATAAAAGATAGTATATAGGAAAAAGAATAAGAGTGTAAACGTTGTTTAAAAGAAAACTATAACACACTTAAAAATATAGGAAGAGGAGTAGAATGATGAATAAAAAGAAGAATATGAAGAGAGAGAGAGAGGGAGAGAGAGAGAGAGACTATAATTGCAATTCTATTATAAGTTCTATAAATATAATAGAACATAAAATTATTATAACTGTTTATATTTAATTTTATAAATATATGTTAGTTTTATAAAATTCAAAACATGTCGTATACATTTTTTTGTCAACTACATGTCATATACATAAAAACAGTATTTTTATAGATATACTAAGTGTTTTGTCCGCACATGTAGATTTAATCATTTTATAAATATTTATTGATACATGCATTGTAAATTTAAAGACCACCATCCTAATTATTTTTCAAGTTTTAACCAAGTCATTAGTTTTCGTAAATATTTTAAGTGATATATTTGATGACTTTTATTGGATTCAGAATAATTAAAATAGATATTAACAATTCTAAAATAATATCATAATTAACTTTATTTGATAACTTTTCATTATATTTGGAATAACTAATAAACAAATATTAAAAACTATAGCGATAATATCATAATTCAATTGAAATTCTGAATATATATATATATATATATCATAAGTTTTCATAAATAATTTTGGTGATACATTTGACGATTTTTATTGTATTCAGAATAATTAATAAATGAATATTAACAATTCTAGCGATAATATCATAATTTATTTTATTTAATATTTTTTCATTAAATTTAGAATAATTATTAAATATATATTAACAAGTTTTGGTGATAATATCATAATTATCCTTGTCCTAGATCACTGAAGCATAACCTATCTCCTCAGGTTTGGTTTCTCTGGAATCACTAGAGGGAGAAGGAAACAGAGGAGGAAGAGTAGTGAGAGCAAAATAGAGCTTGCAAACAGAGTGGAAAGACCAGAGGCGAATTTTATCGCTCTGTTTCAGACCTCATCCTTCACCTTCGACCACTTGCTTCCACCTAATCAAATTGTAAACAAAAGTGTGGTTCCCTCGTTTGTTCTTCATCTTCCATCTCCTCAAGTTCACATCAAACTCCCTTAAAACATAAGAATCCGCAAGTTTAACCACGAGTTTCGCAACTCCAGTCATGTGGTTCTTCCCCTCATCATCTTCTATGATCCTTTGTTCCATGGGGCTAAAAAATTCCAAGTCAATGATGTTGCTGCAAGGCATTAAGAGAGTGACCTCGGCTAACATTGAATGCACTAAATTCCTTCTCTATGATATCTTCTTCAGCTCGGCTCTGTTCTTTTTGTCATCAACTTCAGTAACCACTCAGCCACTCAGGCGTCCATGAAGAAGACGCTCCCACTATCTTCTTGCGTTTTGCATTCTTAGTATCCATGGATGGTGGCTGTGACTGGCTGATCACAATTAGTATTGTGCAGCTTGTTCATCATCAGCCATTGTAATATGCTTTTGTTTTTTGATATGCCAAAGTAGACAACAAATATTTTTATATAGAGAGTGAGATGCATCAGATATATATATCAATTCATGTAATAATGTATATTATATACTATTTGAGAAGTTATTTTGCTTATTTTCATGTAATCCACGATTTTGATTCATAGGAGAGCTGGTATGTTTGTGATTTGTTGATGAAAGAATCAGAATTGTGCTTCAGTCCTATTAAACAAGCACAATTCTGATTCTTTCATCAACAAATCACAAACATACCAGCTCTCCTACAAATCAAAATCATGGATTCATGAAAATAAACAAAATAACTTCTCAAATAATATATAATTAGGTGATAATCCGCGTCCTGCGCGGAGTGAATTTATTCAATAGAGTTTATAACGTTTAACCTATATATGTTAAAAATGTAAAAGCCATTGTAACAAATATATACATGTTATAAAATTATTGATGTAAGGTTTGATATAGAGATCAATGTATAAATTCTATTTCGTCTTTTCAATTTACAGAGGTATTGCAGTTGATGGAAAAGAATTTGTCAACGACTAAAAGTAGTAGTTTTATTAATATTTTTATATGCAATAGTTTTATTAATTATTAATATTTTATATGTAATAGGATTCATAATGAAATATTCTCTAGGCTTACTAATTATTTTCCCTTTTAGAAATCTGTATATTGAGTCAAAGATACAAAAATTAGTATCGCTAAATTTGTGGTACACATTACATTAATATTTTCCTGAATACACACTATAATCAATGGTCACACACATATATATATGTAAAAGTAGTAGTTTTATTAATATTTTTATATGTAATAGTTTTGTTAATGGCGTAATGAAATATTCTCTAGGCTTACTAATTATTTTCCCTTTTAGAAATCTGTATATTGAGTCAAATATATAAAAATTAGTATTGCTAAATTAGTGATACATATTACATTAATACTTTCCTTAAGACACACTATAATCAATGGTCACATATGTATATAGAGTAATATCGCTATATTGAATCAAAGATGCACAAATTATTTTTGCTAAATTAGTGGTACATATTACATAAATACTTTATCTAACACACACTATATTCAGTACACGGGAATAATATTGTTATAATAAGTCTATGGCTATTATTAAGAAGATTGCATATATAACTACTTTTTGTAAATTTATATAATTACCTTTTATATATTCATTGATGCAGCATGTAAATAGATGGCAAGAAAATTTTGGGCTCTAACTGGTGATATAGAAAATCAAGGGGAATGATCTATTCCCACTCATTCCTTAAAAATTACATCATTTATAGGGAATTTTTGTTCCGTCTGATTTCTTGTCATTCTTTAAATTTTAAGGAATCATAGAATAAAAGTATTCCTTATCAAAATTGATATGGAACAAAAGGAATATTTAATGGTCACCAGTTGGTGTTTGGTAAATGTAAACCCTGTTTTTTGAAATAATTTGGTCATTGAATTATAATAAAAACTAGATCATGATCCGCGCGACCGTGCAGATTTTATTTTTTATTTTTAACATATAACATATATTCTATAATAGTTGATACAATTTGGAATTTGTCCTTTTCACATAATATGGTTTTATATAATTTTGAGTTTGTCTAAAACATATTGTTTAAGAACAATGTTAAAACTGTTTTTTCTATTACTAATTTTTCATTGGTGTATTAGAGATATACAGTGAAACCTCTATAAATTAATAATGTTGAGATTATACCAAAACTATAATTTTTTATTAATTTATAGAGATTATTAATTTATCGAGATACTAATTGAACCAAAAATTCAATTTGAGACTATGAAATTATACTAATTTATAGAGATATTAATTTATATATTATTAATTTAAAGATGTTATACTATAACTGTATAGTGAAAACACTAATATAATATCAACCAATACGATTTGGTTTTGACATTGTGCTTTTTGGGATTTTTTTCTAAAAGTTTTGTGAATGTGCAATGATGAATACGAAGACAAGTACTTGTACACACATTTTAGTGGGAGAAAATGAATATTTTCTAACCTATTAAGTCAGATATAATAAATACAAAATCTTTTGACATCGAGATTTTATGTATGGTAGAATAAACTTGGAGAAGAGGGTTTTCCATATTCATGATTTTTCAAATCTGACAATTTGATTGTGAATATTTGATTGTAACCGAGATTTTAGGCATAGTAGACTCAACTTGGTGAAAAGGTTTTCCAATAATCGTTTTTTTTAAGTATAAATTGATGTTTCTTTTATTGAAGTAAGAATATATGTTAGTATATTCTATTTAGTGTATATTCAAAACAAACCTCGATTATTTGAACATCTAAGAAAATATATTCTGATATCTTTATTATTGAGTTTCAAAAGTTCTGTATCAGGCTATTTAAAAATTTAAGATTCATCAGTATTTGATTCCAATTAATTGTTTTTTAATTAAAATGGATTTTGTGTTTAAGATAATTATAGTTTAATGATGGGAGGAAACGTGTTCTTAAGTTATTTGGTTAATTGAATCAATTGTTTAGGAAATAACCAGACCAAAATAGTCAAAATTGTATAATGACTGGCTAAGGATTCGTGTTAAAAAAAGGATTCATGTAATATTTTATCTTTTTGTCAACCTACTCAGTTTAAGTTTGTATAAGTTGATGACAAAAAAAAAGATTAGCGTAATATTTGTATTTTTTTGTCAACCTACTCGTGTAATATTTATATTTTTAATAACATGTGTAATATTTATTTTGTTTCTATCTATTTATATTTTTATTTTTAAGAACTTAGACTCGTGTTATATTTATATTGGAGACATTTATTGTATTCATTTGACTATAATAAAGGAGAGGAGTTATTATATTTTTACTATGATATAATATAAATATGATAATGTGAATATACTCTAACGAAAAGAACATATTTTTTGTTTAATAGATGCATAGACATAGATCTTATAGTGGAGTTAAATGATAGATAGTTGATATTAAACTCTTTAAAGAAATATTTAAATGAAAGGTTAGACTAAGAATGATAATATGATGTCCAATTTAAAAATCCACCTAGAAGAAGTTATAATGTTTCTGTTTTAATAAGATAGATGTAAGATGATGCCATAGAACTCAAAGAACAAAAATATGAACCCGGTAATATCTATATTATTAAAGTTGAAGTACTTTAAGGAGTTGTTTGGAAACTAGAATAGGAATTAAAAAATTTGGAGTGTTTGGCTATAGGATAGCATGAAAACATGGATAGCACTAAAAAATACAATTATGGTTTTTTAGCAATATAAAAAGAAAAATCGATTTGTAATCAATATCTCATCAAATATATTCAGTTACCATAACTCAAATACATGTAATAAATTCCATAGAAAATATCTTACTTTTAAATATGGAAACAATACAAGAATTATTAATAAATTTATTATGACAAATACATGATACATCTGCATTGTAAATATATAAAAAAATATAGACCACTTAAAACGGAAAACAAATAAAAATTTATAAAACAAAAAAAAATTAATATCACGATACAATTGCATTACAAAATGGTGAGACATCTAGAATATATAATATTCACACGAGAACTATAAATATTATAATTTTATTAGTATGAATAACATTAGGTAGATAAGTCTGAAATACCCATACCAAATATATACAAAATATATTTTTTAATGGTAACTGAATAAAAATTATTAGTACGAATAACATTAGGTAGATAAGTCTGAAATTATTAGTACGAATAACATTAGGTAAATAAGTCTGAAATACCCATACCAAATATATACAAAATATAAGTCAGACATATAATATCCGAATCTTATATAAGTACCTATTTAATATATATTTTGGACCCGTAGGTCTCTGTTTGTATAAAGTTTTCATTGGCCATATTAATTTTATTAGTACGAATAACATTAGGTAGATAAGTCATAGACACATACATAAAGATATGACTATTCTTATAACTACGTTGGGCCTAATCTACTTTCTAAAACAAATAACACATAGCTTCATATATTGTATAGAAAATAGTAATATTGAATAGTATTATACTTATACAATAATACTAAAAACAAACCAAACTGAAATATAATATATATCGAAAATGCTTTGAACCATTACACACAAAATATATTAGACTTTAGAGATAAATTTCACTTTGAAATTACGTAATAATTATTTTTAAAAATTAAATTTCGTAATGTATAAAAAACATAAGTTTTATATAAAATTTTGTGTTACAATAAAAAAAACACAATTCGCGCTTGCAAAGTGTTATTTTTACATACGAAAGACAGTTTTGATATTGTTCTTTAAACACAAAATTGAATTATACAAACTCGATACTACATAAAACTAAACAATATAGGATACATTTAAAAAAAAAACCCGTGCGGGTGTGCATATGTTTATATAATATATAAATATATTATGTTACACATATTTTCATATAAATAATACCCCAATGTAAGTTTTGTATAATAAATATTGAAAATACAAAATATATAGCACTATATATTTTAAATAATATAAAAATCTACTTTACGTTATCATAAAATTTAAAAATCAGATTTAGTAATTAAACACATTGCTTATTTAAACACATTAGTACACATTGTTATTAATCAAAATTTTATATTAATACACATTGCAATCATATATAATATTTAGTAAAAACGAAGATAAAAAAAAATTGACTCCCGCTCGGTCGAGCGGGTCATGATCTGGTGTTGTGTATTATTAATAACAGGGGTTGTTAGCAAGATAATTTTTTCACAATATTAGCAAAACTGTTATATATTATTTTACACGTTGGTTGTAGTCGTCATCCTCATATTGTATTTTTATTGTTTTGGTGAATGAGTAAGGTGTGGTCATTGAAATTGAAATGTCGAGTTTGTAACATAGTAATGTATATTATCTAATATAAATTTGGTCTAGTGTACGTGATGAATACGTTCTAAAAATTAATATATGACTCGACTATTATTTTAGAACACGGTTGTTAAACAGAAGATGAAGCTACATAAAATTCTGGATTTGGTTAAGACAAATAAATTGGTTATTTCGGGTTTAACTAATGGATTAGATTTTGATCCGCGCTTCGAAATTACGGGTATTATTATTCACTTTTGTGAAATATTATATTATTTGTTTGTAGCTATTGAATGTATTTATGTTAGTGAAACTTTTTTATAATAAATTCGACACATTCTAGAGTGTCTCTGGTAAACTATGTGTTTCTCTGAGTTTATTTTATTTATTCTCTAATCAACATATTTATTTGACTTGTTGTTAAAACAAATGATTTTTCGAACGCAACTGTACAAAACTTTTATATTAATATTTTATTTAAATAATATGACATATTTCTATATTAATTAAATATTTACATTGTAATTTAAAATAATTTTTGACCCGCATGCCCGTGCGGGTGTATATTTCAAAAATATATTGCTATTCATTTTTCATGTCAATATAAATAGTCATATAAATAATAGTATTTTATATGTACCATCTTATAAATAATCATATATATTATATTCTTAAAGTTTAATGTGAAATATAAAAACCTTAATTTAAGTTGGTATATAAAATTAATCTTTTTGTTGTATTTTCTTATATATTGAAAAGATTTTTAATAAAGGTTATTGGAAAATATTTTAGTAAAAATAAATTTTTGAATATATGCGTATTTTAATATGTATATAAAATTTAAAATTTATTTTATGATTATTTTAGACAAAAAAATGTTTTTAGGTAATTAGATTAGTCCATTTTGTATATTTTAAAAATGATATAATGGATTTCCAATTTTTATTAACAACATAAACCATTATTTTTTTCTTCTTGACATACTTTTATCCATGTTTCAAAGTTTTAATTTTTTGCATTAGTTTTCTATGAATTATTATTAGTTTTATGATATTTTTTTTGAAAATTGAACCCTTGAAATTTTTATATTTGACTAAACTAAATAAGGTAATAATACTGTTTTTAATTTTTTATATAATATACTATTTATATTTCAGTTTGTGTTTTTATTTTTACCATAAAGAATTGTAAATATAGTGACATAATTGTAAATAAAAAGAAATATAAAAAGAAGGTTGTTTAATTTATTATAAAAACAATGGCTAAATGTTTTAATAAAAAGAAGTATTAAATATGTTATTCATGTTTCTAAGCAATTCTCATTTGTTATTAATTTATTGAAAATACAATGGCTAAATGTGTAAATAAAGAAAGTACACATTTCTACTATCTATGTTGCCAAACATATCTCATTTATCCTACTATCCTTGTTTCCAAACATCTCCAATTTGTACTTCAACTTTAATAATATAGATATAGATGTAAGATATAATAATTTCGGTTTTATACAAAACATATTTTATAATTTTGGTCTAGTTATAATGAGTAATGATATTATATGTAATTAATCTAGGTAAAAGAGGACTCTTAATGTAAAGTTGTGAGAAGAACTCTAGTGATGACATCTAAATAATGATATTTTGGTTAATCACACAGGAAGGTAAGTTTATTTAATAAAAGTACTCTTCGAATAATATAAAAGGGATATACATCATTATCACATGAATTGATATATGTGATGCATCTTTCGATATATAAAAATATTTGTTGCCTACTTTGGCATATTAAGAAACAAAAACTTATCATGAGAAGAAATTCAATAGCGTCTTGAGTCATCAAGAGATAGATCGGCAATCATCTCTTATTTTTTCTTTTTTTTTCTTTACGGTTCTTTCGTGAATTTTGTCTCAAGTTAAGCTATTCGACTCTAAAATTGTATTCATATGTGTGCATGCAATGGTGAATGACAGAGTTAAACTTCACGTTGTTAAAAAAAATGGTACATTATCCTCAACTTTTTTGCATTTGGTTGGCTTATATTTTACTTATATATATATTTTACTTTTTGTTTGTTTTATTTTAACGAAAGAACTAGATCATGATCCGCGCACCTGCGCGGATTTATCTTTTGATTCACATATTTTATATACATGTTGTATATTATTTAAGATTTATAATATAAAAAAGTTAGAATAATCCGGAACCAAAAAAAAATCGATCCGGACAAAAAAAAACAAATACCTACTTAGATCCAAATGTTGAGAATTCGAAGAACTCATACTTAAAATGAACATATTTTTACCCGACCCAGTGAGATAAATTTCAAACATAATATATTTTGTTATATTTTTAATTCATTTTTTGGGTTGGTGAGATTTACTATTTATCCGAAGATTTTTGGCTAACTTAATGGTATATATTCATAGGTTTCTTTTTTTCTGAACAAGAAAAAAAAAGATTGGGTCTTGATTAAATTTATCTTATATAACAAATTGTTGTTATAAATAATATTTATAAAAACTAATTTGTAACAGTAATATCATTTTTATTATAAATTAGTATATCATGGTTTATAGGTTCAAAGTATATAGTTAGTCGTCTTCATAGTATTGCTAATATTGATAGATGCAAGTTAATGAATACAGGTAATATATTGTATTATTAGTAATCTGTCGTATAGTATTATATGTTAGTAGATATATTATTAATAATCTATTTTATAGTATAATATGCTAGTGGATGTATCTAGCTTATAGTAAAATATATGCAATATAAGGAAACAATGGATATAATAATAAGGTAAGAAGTGAAAAACTATGGTAATGGTTGATATTAATTATTTATAAAAATGTATGTCTAATAATAAGTAGATTAATATAGTATTAATTATATAAGGTCCAACATTAAAATCCACCTAGAAGAAGTTGTAATGTTTCTGTCTTAATAAGATAGATAAGATGTAATATGACAACAATGATGCTTTGTAGATTATAGTGTTTTGGTTTGTGTGTCTAACTATTGTGTCAATGCCGATCAAGACCACTCTTGCTTTCTCTTAATCTCTCCTAGTACCCTTATTTTTATGAGTAATTGATGACAATATTATTGATTTAGCTTTAGTTTGGTTTCATTATAGTTGTCCAAAAAAAAAAGTTGGGGTATTAACTTTCTAATTTGGATAAATGATCAGCCTATTCACCAATCATAAGCCTATTATCATATTAATTAATGATATTTATTAATTAATTTTAATAACTTAGGTAAAAATAACTACAAATATGATAATAATCAAAATATTAATTAAAATTATTGAAAGCATGACAGATGAACAAAATTATCAAAAACAATGGAAACAAAACAAAATAATCAAAACTACTAAGAATATGACAAATAAATAAAATTATCTAAAATAATGATAAATCTGATAAATAATCAAAATTAAGATCATTTTCAAATAATAGTATAGATTACCTAAGTTTATAAAAACACGACAAATAAGTAAAATCACTTCTCAAATAATATTAATAGATAAGAAATTCAGATAACTAATTTAAAATTTATAAATTAATTAAAAAGAGAGGTGAAAGTAAAGAAAGACTAAATAGTAAATATTATATAAATATCATAATTTATTGAATCTTATGAGTATATACTTAATTTTGTGATTTATTATGGTGATATTACCAAATTTCTCTAAATTTAACATTTCAAAAAAACTTTTTTTTAAAACGTTCGGCTTCTAAAGCACTTGCCAATTAATTTATAAACAAGGTAAATATATTTTAAAGTAACCAGGTTTTATTTTATTATATTTCAACAAACGGAAAAACATATTTTATCTCTTTTGTTTCTCTCTTTTTCTCTCTTTTTGTTACATATAGTTTAAGAACAATACATGTGGAGTACATAGCTCACTTTGTTGATTTGAACTCATGGAAAGTAGAACACAAGATATGTCTAGACAGTGTAGTGTTGTTGAATGGTATCAATGTCAAGCCCCTTCAGCTTTACTACAGATTCAACGTGGCCCTTTAGAGTGTGAAGCTCTCGCAGCCTAAACACCAAACACGAGGCCTTCTTGTTTAATAAATCCATCCATTTTATTTTCTAAGGAATTTGAGAATGAGAATTAAGTTGGTTACCTAGCCACTTCGGCACGCCTCTTCGCCTGCTCTGCTATTTCAGAGAGCTCATGGTTCTTGTCATGGAACATTGCTTCAGGTGGTGGTAGGCCATGGAGTGTGCGCTGAGCTGATGCCCATTGAGCTTCCCTCTCTCCTCTGCCATAATCTTTCTTTGTTGTAAAGGCGGTCTGCAAAATATTAAAACATCTATGAAGATCACAAGCTCCATGAATTAAAATAAAATTCTTTAATAAATTTGTTTATTGAAATTTCCTCACTTTTTGTTGGATCATATTATCCCAAGCCTTGCCAGTGAGAGCGTAACGGATAGTGAACTTGAGAATGTCAAGAGGAATGTAGGTAACGATACTGTATAACCATATGACTCCAGCCCATCCCCATCCACAACCTAGGATCCTTGCAAATCCCCAGTTTGCATACACAGCGATCAACGTAGCAACCTTTATTCGTTGGACAAGATCAACACAAGTTTTATGCTAGCAATAAAATTTAAATAAAAATGGTTAGGAATATGGTAACAAGACAATCTTCTCACCAGTTGTGCTATAACAAAGGCTATAAGGAGCAAAAACCCAGGACGTTCGACAAACGACCAACTCCTTGATCTGGTGACAAAGATAAGTGCTTGGCTTATGATGCTCACTTGAAGGTACAGAGCTGCCATAAGCTCTTCCTCATTCCCTTGAATGGACCTTACACCAAATGTTTTCTGAAATTTAATATTGAAAATAAGTGTATAGTAGCCGAATATTATTGATATCATAATATTGTATCCTACTTACACTGAAGAAATCAGTATCATGAGCTAGCCAGAAAAACAGAACTGTGGTAAGAGCCATGTAAGTTCCTAGCACAACACCCGTAGCAAAAATCTCATTGAGCTTCCATGAATCAGGCACAGGAGAAGGTTTAACTCTGTCCTTGGAGATAGTCATGATGGTTCCATCATTAAGGATAGCGATAATCAAAACCATGAAAGGTGCAAAATCGAATCGCCATATCAAAGCCACAAGCATGAATCCCAAAACAATACGAATAGTGATGGAGACAGCATAGATCGTGTAGTTCTTCATCCTCTGGAAGATTGCACGACTTGTAAGCACGGCACTCACTATCACGCTTAGTCCAGGTTCCGTTAGCACAATGTCAGAGGCGCTTCTAGCCGCATCAGTTGCATCAGCCACAGCGATTCCAATATCTGCTTTCTTCAAAGCTGGAGCGTCGTTTACACCATCTCCAGTCATCCCACAGATGTGCTTCCTCTCTTGAAGCTTCTTTACAATCTCATACTTGTGCTCTGTGTAAGTCAAATGAAAAAAAAAATTATATATATATATGTTCAATATTTGAATTTGCCTAGAACGTATAGTCTTATATTATGCGAGTGTTGTATACTAGTTTAAAAAACATTTGAATTTATATATATATATATATATATATATTACCAGGGAAGACTCCAGCAAATCCATCAGCTTTCTCAATGAGCTCATCGACAGGGATCCCAACTAATGATGGATCCTTTGAATTTCCAAGGAGTGAAGTGGATGGATACATGTTTGTTCCCATGCCAAGCCTACGGCCAGTCTCTATTCCAATGGCAAGTTGGTCACCGGTAATCATTTTAACGTTGACACCAAGCTCAAGGGCTCGTCTGATAGTTTCTGCACTATCATGTCTTGGGGGATCAAACAGTGGCAATAGACCAACAAACTCCCATGGACCACCATCGCTTTCCTTGCTCTTTTCAGGTACAGTCTACATTTGAATACAAAAAAATGTAAAAAGAAAAAATTACCATTGTAAAAAAAAAAGAAGATTTTTTTAGTGATGAGTGTTTCTGTTACATACTTGTTGAGCAACTCCAAGAGAACGAAGCCCACGTTCAGCAAAACCATCAATCACTTTGTGAGCTTTGTTTCTAGCCTCTCCTTGGAGATTGCATAGTTCAATGATCTTTTAAAAGAAAAAAAAGAAGGTGGTATTAGGTAAAAGAGAAACCATATAATAAGTTACACTGATATAGATCCATATTTACTTGCTCAGGAGCTCCTTTGCTGCTCCGATGCCATTCTCCACTTTCATCAATGTATGTAATGGCTGTACGTTTATCTACAGGGTTAAAGGGCAAGAAATGCACCTCTTTGATTCCTTCTCTCGCCTGTTGATCACATCGTGTGATTAGTTGCAACGTAAAGGATAAAAGAGTAAAACTAAAGCAAACCAAGTTTCACAAAAAAAAAAAAGAAGTACCTCTTTTGGATCACCCAACATGCCGACAATGGATGCATCAATGGCGTCTTGGTTTTCGATTCTGGACGCTCTTGCAGCCATCAATACAACTGCATCGGCATCCATGTTCGTTGGGAACACCTCGATCAGTGACTTGTCGACCGAGAGCTTGTTAAGAGTGAGAGTCCCTGTCTTATCACTGCAGAGAACATCCATTCCAGCCATTTCTTCAATGGCAGTCATCCTCTTGGTGATGGCACCTTGTTGAGAGAGTCTATGTGATCCAATAGCCATTGTCACCGACAAAACTGTTGGCATGGCGATTGGGATCCCTCCAATCAGAAGCACCAAAAGATTGTCGATACCGTCTCTATACGTGCGGTGTTGAATAGGGTACATTATTAAGATCTCAATCAACATCCCGATTCCAATTGAGCAAATACAGAAGTTACCAATCGCTGTCAAAACCTAAAACAAAATAAAATAATATGTTTGTGAGAGAATGTTTGTATGTTGCATCATCTAAACTGTTGTTCGTGTCTGAAATTACCTTTTGGAAGTGGCCAACGTTGTTGGTACTGTCGACAAGATGGGCAGCCTTACCAAAGAAAGTGTGGACACCAGTGGCGATCACAACGGCCTCAATCTCACCTTGTTTGCAAGTTGAACCCGAGAACACTTCATCCCCAGGGTTTTTGGTGACTGGAAGAGATTCACCGGTGAGAGCGGACTGGTCGATTTTCAGAGGATCTCCTTCGAGGAGACGAGCATCAGCAGGGACAATGTCACCCAATTTGACGCTTATTAAATCACCTGGAACTAGGATCGAAGCCTCTTGCTCTCCCCATTTTCCATCTCTCAACACCTACATCGCATTAAAGCTCTTTTCTTAAGACTATATATTATATAAATATTGAACTTTGTATTATTATTATGGATCAGTGCATTACCTTAGTTTTGGGTGCAAGATTAGCCATGAGAGCTGAAGCAGCATTGCCGGCATTGTTCTCTTCGATGAAACTAATGGTGGAATTGATAACAAGTAACACCATAATACCGATGAAATCTTGCCAGTCCGGCGGCTTTCCTCCACCGTTGGCTAAAACAATGGCCATAATTGCAGCAGACTCCATAACCCATGAGAGAGGATTCCACATAAACCCCAAGAATTTTAAAACCTTGTTTTCTGATTTCTCCTCAAGCTTGTTTGCCCCGAATATCTCAAGCCTCTTCCTACCTTCATCACTTGACAAACCTTCTTTTGTGCATTTTAGCTGCGTAAACACTTCTTCCACTGGGATCCGCTCCTGCAGTTGTCACATAATAATTCTAACATCACAAATTTTCACAAAAAAAATAAAAATTGCAAGATAAGTAAAGATATGTATAAAAATGAACTGTGTTAAAATAATTTTTACAAGATCCACGTTCTCATTCTTGATTTCGTCCCAAGAGATATCAGCAGTTGCCATTTTTTGTTCCTTGAAAAGAGATATGATCTAACAAAAGTAGATAAATAACAAAAGAAAGATATAAAAAGATATATATCCGATTGAAGAATCAAGTTCTTCCTTCTCTCCTCTCTCTAAAGCCTCTCTCTTAGACGGTCGATGAAGACAGTTTCAAGAGGAGGCCATTAGAGGGAAGGCAGAGAGAAGAAGAAGCTTGTATGAGAGAAACCTAGGGCAAAAAGAAATACAATACAAATAATACACTGACACAAATCTTTGTTGTGTTACATTTATAACTATAACCAGAGATCCAACTTTTTTCTCGGAACTATTTTTCCTCTTCCATTAATCAAATTGTATGTGGTTCACCTGAGTTCTTGCATAAGTTTTGCTGTCTATATTACCTAAATTTCAGTTATGTTTTCTAAAAATACTGCATCTAAAATTTTGGATCATCACTTTGATACAAAATGTTAAGTTGTATCCCAAAATAAACAATAGTTCGATCGAGACTCTAGAAATTCTTCAATACGAACGAACACCAAATTACTTTTAAGTAGTTAAACGTGCGTACGAGCCATTTTGTTTTCGTTGTGCGTTCCTAGACGAATACCATATTTAATACTACAAAGTTATGGTTGTATTAGAAATTGAATTTTAATACTTTTACTAGATTCTGACCCGCCCGATCGGGCGGGTTATATTCATTCAAAAGTAACTGTAATTGACATATAAAGAAATGAATTAGTCAGTGTAAATTTGCTTTTTTTGTCATAATCTTGTGTAAGCTTTTTGATACAATAGGCTGTGGTAAACGGGGGTTAGAATAAAAAAACTGATATTTCTATTATTTTTTATTACTATAACTCGGTACTCAGAGAAATATTATTCAAATAACTATAAATGGCATAAAACATTGAAGACGATATTTATTGTTGCAGTCGAGTTTTACTTCTTAGTTGGTGTATATCCATAATTACAGTTAATCATATCAATCTAAGATTTTTTTTTTCGAAAAAAGAAAATAATATCTTAGTTTTTTGCCTAAATATTTTCGGAAATATTTTTCCTTAGTTTTGTTTCTGTTTAGACTTGAATGTTAAGTGAGACAAAAGTAAATTTGTCGTTTAGCTTTTTTTTAATAACTTAAGTTTATAAATTATTTAAGATACCAACGAAAAAAGTATCTCCAAGTATTTATAAATATTGTAAAATTTCTTATAACTGAATTTGTATTATCATGTGATTTTATTTAGAAGTGATCATGAACTAATCTTTTAGTATAGATCCTTTTCATCATGGTATAATTTTTTTTGATTATTGATATCAGTGTTACCTATTACTTGTACATGTTCTTTTTTACTTGTACATGTTTTTCGTAATAAGACAGATTAGCAATATAATCTCTTATTAACTTGGTTTTAGAATATGTCATTTGTTTTTTTATACGTTAATAAATTTTATTTGAATTAATCCTTTAGATATGACTATATTAGAAACGTGTAAAAGACCTCATATGGGTGTGACAAAATTTTGATATTTTTCTTTGTTTGATAAAATTTTGAAGTTATATATGATATAAAGGTGATAAAATATGAAATAACTATAGTTTCAGTCTATAAACGCATGTGATATCTAAAATTCTAAAGATTAGTTCATCATGACAACTACAAAGCAATCTTTCAAATTTCTCTACAAATACGAACTAATTTGTATATGATAGATCAACTTGTAAATATGAGCGTATGATAACAAATAAGTACCTGTATGTTACAATCTATCAACCCACACTAATAGGGAAAACGTGCTATTTCCCCACGAGAAGTATCGCATCCTCCCAGATGTCTCCCAAACTATGACCTCATCTTATATGTTCACGAGATAAAAGTTCGAAATCTATTTCCCCATAGAATTTTAGAAAACCTCTTATATCTCTCCGACATATAAGTTGAAGATCTTTAACCCCATAAAATCAAATTTATCTGGTTAAACCTATAAACCAGAACTATTTTCGTTAATTAAACCCGATTAAAACATGATTTAGATCTGATTGCAGTAATTAAACAAGAAAAGAAAGATAAAGACCTGATTTGGATCTGGTTTAATTACTGCAATCAGATCTAAATCAGGTTTTAATCGGGTTTAATTAACGAAAATAGTTCTGGTTTATAGGTTTAACCAGATAAATTTGATTTTATGGGGTTAAGGATCTTCAACTTATATGTCGGAGAGATATAAGAGGTTTTCTAAAGTTCTATGGGGAAATAGATTTCGAACATTTATCTCGTGGACATATAAGATGAGGTCATAGTTTGGAAGACATCTGGGAGGATGCGATACTTCTCGTGGGGAAATAGCACGTTTTCCCACACTAATATCACTACAAGAAAACAGACGTATACCGACGGACAAAACCGTCGGAATGTCGTCGGAATAGGGCTATTCCGACGACATTCCGACGAAAGTGGTCGTCGGTTTCAGTTGGTCGGAAAAAAAAAGTTCGTCGGAAATCCATCAGACAGTCCGACGATTATCTGACGGATAGCGATGAACCCGATTCTGACGGAGTTCCGACGCCCTTCCGATAAGGAATTCCCTCGGAATCCGTCGGAGTATTCCGATCACTGTATTCATCGGAAACTCATGATTCCGACGACGACAAAATGCATCAGAATATTCCGACGAACATAGTCGTCGGAAATTCCGACGAAAAGAGTTGTCGGTATATTCCGACGATACATGTCGTCGGTATATTCCGACGAAAAACGTCGTCGGGATATTCCGACGAAAGGATCCGTCGGAATAATCCGACGACATGTTTCATCGGAATATACCGACGGAAAGGGTCGTCGGAATATACCGACGGACTAATTTCGTCGGAATTTCTGATATATATATTTTATTAATTAAATTTATTTTATTATTATTTTTTAATTTTTAAAAATATTAAAATTAATTTAAACAAAAACTGAAATTAAGAAACTAATAATAATATTATAGAAAATAAGTTTTAATACAATCTGAAAAAAAAAACATTTAGAAAGTTTTAAATTAAAAAACAAAAAAAACTACTGATCCGGGAACAAACGATCCAACTTCTGCATTATCTCGAGGTTGGACTTCTTCTGATCCGCCAACTCAGCAAGGATTGTAGCATTCTGCTCCTCCAATGCTCCAATCCGTTGATCCTTGTTCTGTAGCTGCTCTAGAATCAATGGATCGGCGTACGGGACTTGAGATGAAGAAGTCGGACACGAAGAAGCACGACGGGCCAATCCTACCAAACGACCCTTTTTTTTAGGGACCGCCTAGAAAAAATTTAAGTTAGTAAAATATAGTAATAGAAAAAAATATAAAATTAATAAATAAAGTATTAAAAACAAATATAAGAATAGAAAAAAAAAATTACCTTTTCAACCAGCTCGTTGATTTGCAGTCGGGACATGTTGTTCGAAGCACCCGTAGAATCGTCGTCAGAAAGAGGCTGCTGAGAAGCTAGAAAAGCTTCTTTTTGAGATTCCACCATCTCAATGACCTCTCTGATCACCGGATCCTGAATTTCACCCGTCCCTTTGTTGGTGTACGCCTCCTTAATGACGACGAGATGATCGACGGGATTACCATCGTTTTCTTGAATCTAAAAAAAAAAGTGTTAGGTAATGCATATAAAAAATTATTTAAGTAACTAGAAAGACAAATAAAAAAAAAAACTTACCAGTTGATCCTCCTTAGAGGACATACTGCAAGCGCCGAGGTTGTGCACGTAAATACCTTTCCCGCCACGATCGCTGTTCCGGTTGGCGGAGTTCTGTAGAGACTTCTCTATAGTCTCTTCCTTCTCCCAGTGCTGGATCAATTGGGTCCACACCGTCCCGCTAAGTAACCGGGGCTTCCTCTCATCCAGCCATACTTGCTTCCACTCGTAGATCTGCTTCGTGTAGACGGTCTGGGCTTTGCGGCTGAATGCCTGACGGACTGTTTCCGTCAGGCCGGAGTCCCAAGTAAATTCTTGCTACAAAAAACACACAATTTGATTAGTACATATAAAATATAAAAAAATTAAAAATGTTTTAAAAAAAAACTTAATAGTTACCGCGAACTGACGAAACCACAGCTCGCGTTCCGCGGAAGGGATCGAAGTCCACTTGTCATATCCCGTCTGGAGCATCGAATACATCATCTGGGTGATGCTCCCGCTAATCCCACTGGTCGACTTGTTGAACCTTTAAAAAAAAATGTTAGATTAAAAGGGAAAAAAATAATTGTACAAATGAAATAAAAATACTAACCAAGTCGAGTGTCCCATTCGTGGGTATTGTTCGAGAACCGGGAGATGCTCTCGACCTGGTTGTTGAACCAATATTTCAACTGGCATGACCCCCGGGTCATGTGGAGCGGCTGCAGGAGCTGGAGCGGGAGCCGGAGCGGGAGCCGGAGCGAAAGGAACCGAGTTTTGTTCGTGAGACGACGAACCCGATGCACGGGAACTGCTCACCGAACTAGCTCGGCCACGGGGTGCGGAACGACGAGGTCGGACACGCCGACGAACACTCGAATCATCAGACCTAGAAAATAAAATTAATATATTAGTCAAAACATATATATAAAAAATTAAAATTCTTTTTTATCTATAAAAAAATTAAAAATGGTTTTATAAATACATAAAAATAATTAAAAATCGTTTTTATCTATAAAAATATTAAAAATATTTTTATCTACACAAAATTAATTAAAAATCGTTTTTAGCTATATAAAAATATTAAAAATAGTTTTTATCTACATAAAATTAATTAAAAATCGTTTTTATATATATAAAATATCAAAAATAGTTTTATATACATAAAAATAATTAAAAATCGTTTTTATCTATATAAAATATTAAAAATCGTTTTTATCTATATAAAATATTAAAAGTTTTTTATCTTCATAAAAATATTTTATCTGCATAAAAACGTTTTTATAAACTTTTATAAATATAGAAAAAAGTTGTTAGAAATATTAAAAATAGGAAAAACGTTTTTAAAAAATCAACAAATCCAATATATAAACCAAAAGAAAAAACAACAAATCCTAAAATCAAACACCCTAAATCCTAAACTATCCATTCAATTTCGAACATGCAAATCAATCAAACCTCAAATCCTAAAATCTAACATCCTAAACTCAAAAAAAAATGAAAAAGATAGAGATTGAGATGATACTTACATGGTGGGATGGATTCACGGAGGTGGGGACGCCGGTGGGATGGATTCACGGAGGTGGGGACGCCGGATTCGCGGTGAGAATCGCCGGAGAAGAGAGAGAAAACGGAGAAGATTTAGAGAGAGAGAGGCGAAAATGGTGAAGAAGGAAGAAGGATTGGTTTTTATTTAAAGGAACCGACGGACCCGTGTCCGTCGGTATGTCGTCGGAAAAAGAATAAAATATTAAATGCGCGGTTTAATGAAATATTCACGCGGTCCACTCGAAATTTTCACGCGGTTTGTAATTTCGGGAAACTAACAAACCGACGGAATTCCGACGAACATAGATCCGTCGGAATGGGGCAGGTCGTCGGAATTCCATCGGTATATTCTGACCGAATTCCGACGACTTAGGGTTTAGGGTTTAAAAACAAGTTTCTTACTGATCAAATCCAAAACTTTGATAATAAATAGACTATTTAAAAAAGATTAACTATAATAAGGTTTTCAAATCCAATTTTTACACACAATTGTGTTTTGTAGTGTAAGTTTATATTAATATGAATGAAAGTATATGAGTATTAAGATGAGATGTTATGAAAACAATGATATAAATATATAATTATTTAAATAATTTGTAAAAATCGAACGGTTGATATGTAATATTATATTAAACATCTAATATGTGTTATTAAAGTAGTTTCGGTATCCAAATATAGATATATTATGATATAAAAATTTCAAATATTCAGGTCGTCGGAATTCCGTCAGAGTTTTCCGATGGAATTCCGACGAATTTTGTTAAATCCGTCGGAATTCCATCGGAATATTCTGACGGAATTCCGACGAATGGCTAAACCCTGAATTAACCACGAGTCGTCGGAATTTCATCGGAATATTCCGATGGAATACCGACGGATTTTGTTAATTAAAAAAAAAAAAAACTAATCATACAACTAAGAAAACATAAGTCCTAATCAGAATCTTCAGAATCTGTAGAATCTTCAGAATCTTCGTCAAACTCGCCAATCTCAGCTTCTGGCTCCGAGTGTACAACAGCATCAATTCCAAACTCGTTAAAATTCTCAACGAGTTCAACCTCTGCCAAATCTTCAACTGCACTCACGTTGCTGGTAGAGTTTGGTTGTAATGGATCATTATCAGAAGGTCCGTTTACTCGTCCTCTTGGGTTGATTTGCGCCACCGTGATCCATGGATCGTCTCGGTACGTAACCCGAGGGTAACTGATGTAGCACACCTATCAATTTTTCAAGGTATTAATAATAATATATAAACCGTTAAATATATTTTTGAATATTAAATTGACATACCTGATCAGCTTGCGAAGCAAGAATGAAAGGATCATAATATTGAAGTTTCCTCCGCGAATGAATCGAAGTAACACCAAACGCATCAGTCTTCACTCCTCGATCTGGGGTGGTGTCATACCAATCACAATAGAATACTACACACCGCAATCCAACCATACCAGGATACTGAATTTCCAATATTTCTTGTATGTTGCCGTAGTAGACATCGTCACCGGAAGAAGAGGAAACACCTCCATCATAAGTTGTCCTAGAATGACCTTTTTTTGCAAAGGCATATCCTCGTGTACAATATTTTGGATATGATTTGACCACATAGTTTGGTCCCCGCACAAACTCGCATATCCAATCATCGAACACAAAACCTCTGGCCAAACCATCAGTCACCTATAAAATAAAATATATATATGAGTGAAATGTTTATTATTTTATACTAAATATATATGAGTAAAATGTTAATTATTTCATATATGTTATGACTCACATAATTAAGAAGCCATGCAGCAAATCCGTTATGTCTGAGTTGTTGAAGCTCTTCTTCTGTGGCATGTCTGTAAGTCATACGCAACTCTGCCATATAAACACTATATAAAAAGATATTATTCATATGAAATAAAACTTATTGAAAATTAATATAACAATTTAAATGAAAAATATATTTTTACCTCTCATATTGTAGAACATCTTCACAGTTGGTAAGCAAATATGTTTGCAAATGAGCGTGCTCAATCTCCGTCAGTCTCCGCTTCGTGGGTTTTCCACTTAGTCGTCCTATTTCGCTGAACATGCTTGGGACAGTAACATGATACGTTGCTTTCTCTCCTCTGTCATCATGCCGAGCAGGTCTTCGGTTTTTTGTATGCACTTCTGATGGAAAGTAGTTTTCAGCAAAGTTTGAAGTTTCTTCATTGATCACCTGTGCAATTATAGATCCTTCCACCTTGCTTAAATTTTTGATCTTCTTCTTCAGATGATGCATATAACGCTCAAAAAGATACATCCATCGGTATTGCACAGGACCACCAAGCTCCAATTCTCTTGCGAGATGAATAGCAAGATGTTCCATTACATCAAAGAATGATGGAGGAAATATCTTCTCGAGGTTGCAAAGACTAACGGGTACGTTTTCCTTCAAAGTACTAATACCCTCCTCAGTCACTACTCTGGTGCATAAATCACGGAAGAAAACACTTATCCCTGCAACTGCTTCATGAACATTACGTGGTAATAGTGCGGAAAAAGCAAACGGAAGGAGCCGCTGCATAATCACATGACAATCGTGACTCTTCAAGCCAGTAAACTTTCCTTCGCTTCTGTCAACGCAATTACCCAAATTTGATGCATAACCGTCTGGAAATTTCACTTTATCTGTAATCCAATCAAAGAACGCTTCTTTGCCAGCACCATCCAGCCGATAAATGGGAAAAGGTGCCGTACCGTTCTCATCAACGTGAAGTTCAGAACGATCACAGATATCGACTAAATCCAACCTTGACTTCAGATTATCCTTCGTTTTACCTTGGATGTTGAGGATTGTGTTCATCAGATTGTCGAAAAAGTTCTTCTCAATATGCATGACATCTAAGTTGTGACGCAATAGATGACTCTCCCAATATGGCAGATCCCAGAAAATACTCTTTTTATGCCAGTTATGTAGCTCTCCAACAGCATCGACTGGAATGTTTTCATGTCCACCTACGTCTGGCGTCCTTTGTGCACCAAAATCCCTAAACTGTGTCGCCAAATCTTTCCCACTAACTTCCGTAGGTGGATCATCAAACACCTGCTTGTTCTTCGTAAACAAAGTCTTACTCCTACGGTATGGATGATCAGGTGGTAGAAATCTTCTGTGACAATCAAACCAACATGTTTTCCTTCCGTGCTTTAGTTGGAAAGCATCTGTGCTATCTTGACAATATGGACATGAAAGCCTGCCATGTGTTGTCCATCCGGATAACATACCATATGCTGGAAAGTCACTTATTGTCCACATAAGTACTGCCCGCATATGAAAGTTTTCTCTGCACGAAACATCGTATGTCTCAGCACCAACCGCCCATAGTTGTTGTAACTCATATATTAGTGGTTGAAGAAACACATCTAGTGATCTCTTAGGATGAGCTGGCCCGGGGACGAGAATGGAGAGGAACAAAAACTCTCGTCGCATGCACAAATTTGGCGGCAAGTTGTATGGTGTCACAATCACCGGCCATAGAGAATATTGTCTTCCATGCTTTCCAAATGGGCTGAAACCATCAGTGCATAATCCCAGATAAACATTTCTTCTCTGTTCAGCAAATTCTGGATATGTTGATTGGAAATGTTTCCAAGCCTTCGCATCTGAAGGATGTCTAATCTCACCATTTGTAGAATGCTCTGCATGCCATCTCATTGCCTTCGCCGTGCGCTCACACTGATACAACCTCTTCAATCTTTCCGTCAAAGGCAAATACCACATTCTTTTGAATGGTACCGTAACTCTTCCCCTCGTTTCCTGATGACGAGGTTTCCAACAAAATTTGCATTTATCCCGATCCTTATCCGCTCCCCAGTAGATCATGCAGTTGTCGATACATACATCTATCACTTCGTACGGTAATCGAAGACCCGCAACAAGTTTCTGAACCTCGTAGTATGAACCCGGTGCAAGATTATCCTCTGGCAGAACACCTTTAACATAATCAGCTATCGCATCTACGCATTCTTCCGCCAAATTATAATCTGTCTTAATACCCATCAATCTACTTGCAGATGATAAAGGTGAATGACCATCTCTACAACCTTTATACAAAGGTTGTTTTCCTGCATCCAACATGTCAAAATATCTCCCCGATTCGAGATTTGGTTCTTCCCCTCTATAATGATCATGTACCATCTGCTCAGTACCTACACCATAATCTACATCCATTCTCGGTTCTTCTAACCAACCATAAGACTGAGGTTGTTCGCTAACAGGCTGAGGTTCGCTACTACTACCATATTCAAAACCAGTTTCCCCATGAAGATACCAAACTTTATAATTCCGTGCAAACCCTTTTCTATACAAATGTTTCCAAACTTCCCATTCTTTTATAATTCTATTGTTATTACAAGTAGAGCAGGGACATCTTACCATACCAGTATTTGCATCCGGGTGCTGTTGAACAAGCTTCATGAATTCTCCAATACCTCGAACGTATTCTTCTGTAAGCAAATTGGTGTTGGGATCCAAATGAGGTCTATCCATCCACGAACGAAAATAATCTCCAGAAGACATGATTTTTTCGAATTTCTTATGATAAGAGAGAATGAAGAGAGAATGAGGAGTGAATGAGATGAATGAGGAGAGGTTGCATTTATAGGAAAATGCTTACGGCAATCCGACGCCATTCCGACGTAATTCCGACAAATTATAAAAAATCCGTCGGAATTCCGTCGGTTTTTTTAAAATGGCTAACGGCTATAAACGGGCATATTCTTTCTCGCCAACGGTCGAGAGCTTCCGTCGGAACGGCGTCGGTATATTCCGACGGAATTCCGACGACCGTAACGGTTATAATTTTTGTCGGGCTTTCGTCGGAATTGTCGTCGGAATATACCGACGACCGCCCTTCGTCGGAAGTTCGTCGGACTGTTCCGACGAAATACCGACGAACCCGTGTTTTTGGGTTTCGTCGGTATGTCGTCGGAATGTGGTCGGAATGGTCCGACGACTTCGCTTTCCGTCGGAGTGGTCGTCAGAATTTCCCTGTTTTTCTTGTAGTGTATGATCTTACCAAAAAAAAAAGATTGAATAACATGTATAGCATTTATAAATGTTACGAAGTTATAGTACACGATAAGAGAGGAGTTATAAAGTCATAACATTGGACCAGTTATTTCCAAAACCAATAGAAATATAAGGAAGGGTCTAATAATAGATTAATGTGGGTATAACTTTATAAGAAAGGAGTATATTTAATTTAAAATCTTACAAAATAATAGTTAGGTTCAAGGGAATGTTTCTGTTTTATAAGACCTTGAGAATAATTTTATGTTAGATATCATGGAAAATACAGCAACAACAGATAAGCAACAACAGATAGTCAGCTTCTGATGAATAACTGAAAATATTATTCTTGACAAAAAAATGAAAATATTATTTTGTTAATCTAAGGCAGTGCTATTTTCCGTATGGTTTCAATTACAAAAAGTTACTATATATAAATCAATTATCTAAAGAAAATTTATAATTTATGGGTTATCTTTCAACTTTGAGACAATCCTTTAGTCGTATGTAATCAAATGTGGAAATGTTTACATTGGGGAAGAGTTCATGCTATCATGTCGCTAAAAAGTGGGCTCGGGAAAAACTCATTTTTAATAGCTAAAATTGGAATAAAATAGGATATCAACTTTCCAATTTATCCTATTTGTTTTTCTTTAAATCACTATATTTACCAATCAAGATTTTTAACAAATAGTTTTCCCTAAAATTTAGAAAAAATATTTTAAATTTTTTGATCAATCTATGAAACTGTAAAATAAAAACAACTTTTGAAATTTTATAAAGAAAACCAATTTTTAAAAAACTTGATTGATAGTTAAATAAATAATATTTTCATTTAAAAATAAACTCTCTTAGAAGTTTTTATACAGAAGATATCATTTCAAAATAATCTGAAATTATTTATTTATGTTCAGTTATATAAAATAAATTTAGGTATTTTTTTGTTCAAAAATAAATTAGGTATTTATATATAATATTTATTAATAAAATTAGTTCTTACTTGAAACAAATAGTTAGATAAAGACCAATGGAACCAAAATTAGCTATCAACCAGGTACGACCCAAACAATAGGATGTGTATATATGGAAAACCTGATTTAGTCTGTTTTAATGTTTGAAGTATTACATTACATATAAATTCATTTTAAATAATATACCTTCATGTCTAATATATTTAAAACATTAAATAATTATTAATACGGTAAATATTACAATTAATTATATAAACAAATAATGGTTGGGGTTAAAAAGTAAAAATAACTAGATTTTGACCCGCCCTTAAAAGGGCGGGTATATTTTTTGTTTTAAATTTAATTTTTGATATTTGTTTTTCTCTCTGATTATATTTGTGTGTTAAAAAATCCTATTTGTGTATAAATTTAATCAAAATATATTTTATTAAATAATAGCAATTTAAAATTGATCTGGTATACTCACGGTTAAAGCTGGGTTGCGGGTCAAATTCACTCCGCTGACCCGCTGACCCACCAACCTGCCAACCCGCAGGTTTTCAATTTTGTTTTGATTAGAAAATAGGACCCGCCCTGGTATATTTTTAGTTCTATTTAAATCTGACACACCCTCGATATTTTTTGTTTTACATATTTTTTTAGAAATTTAATTTTCATATTTATGTCTTTTTTTTTGTAAACATATTTGTGTCTTTTTTTGTTAATGTGTAGATTTTTTATTAATTATTAATAAGAATTTCGATAATCATTAGAAGATAAAATTATGTGTTTCACGTATAGTTGATTTGAAATTTTTGAAATAGTAGAAATGAAAATAAAAATAATCTTGCAGTTATATAAATGATAGATACCCTTGCATGGATGGGGTTTCATTTGATTATATACAAACCTATTGACATCATTTACTTAGTTATATGCAAAAGTAACTCGTGTACATATTTATATTTTTTGTAAGCATATTTGTGTTTTTCTTTGTAAATGTGTAACTTTTTTTAATTATTAATAATAATCTCGATAATCATTAGAAGATAAAATTATGTGTTTCACGTATAGTTGATTTGAAAATTTTTGAAATAGTAGAAATGAAAATAAAAATAATCTTGCAGTTATATAAATGATAGATACCCTTGCATGGATGGGGTTTCATTTGATTATATACAAACCTATTGACATCATTTACTTAGTTATATTCACAAGTAACTCGTGTATATAAACCCATTTTAGTTACTTGTTCTTGAACTTAGGTTTGTAAAACAAATTACAGATATATAATTGGATAAATATATATGTTTTTGTTTTAGTTTTTTTATTTATGTTTAATATTAAATTTATCAATAGATCATGTTCCTCTTTTAAATAAATCAAATACATAAATTTTATCAATAGATCATATTCATGTTTTAATAGAATAAACTCAATGTTAAAAAAATATTTTCAGTGTTAAATTATTGCAGTAAGAATTCTAAAGTTATAAACAAAAATATTAAAAGACTGTTTGAAAAAGCTTTAAAAGTTTAAAATATATTTATTTATTTATTTTTTTAAAAAATCATTTTATTTTGATTTATTAAATATATTAATTAGATGGGTTAACAGAGTTATGTTTATTTTAAATAAACATATATTTAATAAATAGAACTTAATATAACTACCCTTTAAAAAATCAAATAACTAAATAGATATAAATAACTATTTATTAGTATCAAAAACCTTTAAAACAGATAAGAAAATATATAATTATATATTAGTCGACCATATATTATTCATCTATTTGTTTTCACACCTAAAATACATTCTGTAATAATCAACTAGTTATGTTTACGTGTATGAGAAAGTGGGTCTCACAAATGTTGAGTCCTTTTTGTCAACTGTTTTTATTAATGGACTTGAAACTGCTGATAATCAACAGTTATATAAAGCGTCCATTAAAACAGTTATATATAGCTTTCATTTTTTTTTAAATAGACACAACATTTATCAATTATACATGTTGAAGAATTAATAGAATAGATTATTTACACGGTTGTGCGGTTCAAGATATATTTTATTTTTTTTAAGCCAATTTGAGTTGCATAATGATTACGAAGATCAGTAATTAAGATAGATTTTGAGAGTTAGGATTCGTCGCCGAAGAGAAGTACTGAAAGAACTGAAGAAATTATCTATATGAATATAAATGAATGTGTATATACAAAGCGGCGTTATAAATGCTCGGTTTCCTCGGTTTTTTGGTACGGATCCTGAAACGATCCGTCCGTAGCCGAAATGTTTTGGCCATAGAATCCAATCGGTTATTTGCTTGGATCCGTTACCAATCTGGACCCTCGAGTTTGGGTTGGATTAGAGTGTGGGGTTCGGTTACAGTATAAATGGTCCAGGTCTAGTTTTTCCTCTATGAGGAAATTCTTCACGTGTTGTTGGCCACTACAACTACCTACTCACATTAACTATTTTGAGCATCTCAATTATCTCTTAGGAGAAAGTATTCAAATTTGATTTCGTCCTTTCTTTTGGTCAAGTTGTTTCTGACTTTCTGTCCTTTTAAGATAACAACTCTCTTTGATTAAATATTGTTTTTATTTGTACAAATGGTCAAGTAGATCAAAATAAAATATATACATAAACTTTGTTACTCTGATACTCTATTCAGAATGACGTCAAGTGGTAGTCGGACAGTAAGTACATGTCTAACAATTTAGCGGGAAGTACAAAAACCCTAATTTAATATATTGATAAGATGTTTAGCCAACAAACATGATAATAATTTTTTTATACATGCTTATATAACTTCTACATAAAAACGTAGATTTACCAATACATGATTTTGGCTTAATTTTATCTCGATCCCTTTTTATTTCGGTCGTAACTTTTTTAGAGTTTGTTTCATAAAAAATCATCTATAGAAGTTAGTTTTGGGCTAAACAAATATTAAGGTAAGTTACTTATGGGTTTTCGGTAATCTCAGCATTTATTTTGGGTTTTGATGGACAGTTATCAGTTCTTAATTTTTTTTATATTTTAAATCCATTAACCGAGTCAACTAGACAGCCGAATTTCAAATATACGAGGACAAAGCGAACGTTACTCTGTCCAGTGTCCACCAAATTGAGTCACTCGAATAGCACCTCCTCGCCACAGTCAAGTTCGAGTGCCACCAGCGACAGCCAACTTTATTAAAGCCTCCATTCAAATTAAAAATTTGAGTTTTTTTATAAGGTAAAAAATCTTAAGAAAATTTAGACTCTTTTTAAGCTAAAAAACCTCACAAAAATTTGGGGCCTAAATAGTTGCTTACTTTACCAATGCCATGGCCAAGTCTGAGTACCACCGCGGCTAGGTGTTCACATTTTTTAACAAGGATTTTTAACAAGGTTCTAATATCATATAAAAGTATATGATTAAATCTCAAAATCACTTACAATCACCGCATAACTTATTTTAGGTCCATACAACTTCAACATGGGATTAATATTAAACATCGTTTTAGATTGAGTACAGACAAAACTAAATTTCACAACCTTGAAGTTTCTTAAACAAGTTCATTCAGTGGGCAGTCAATGTTCACTCATAGCATTCCCTACAAACTGTTCCTTAATTAACAAATGAGTCATCTCTCCAAACTTTCTCATCAAGTATTCTCTCCCTGGCTTTATTTGCCTGCAAGAATTCCCAAATAAGTAGAAAAAATATCAGCTGGAATGTCTTAGAATATATAACAAGTTGATTACAAAAGTTGCGCAGTTTTAATCACCTCTTTTGTCCAATTGGTGAATCCAACAACAAGAAAGAGGATTAGAGTTTGTAGTGTTGATCCCGAGACTAAACCGGCCCAGAGTCCTTTCCCATTGAAGTGAAGATGAAAACACAATAGAAGTCCAATAGGAATACCAATGATATAATAAGAAGCTACGTTTACATAAGCCCCAATTTTCTGCCACCCTGTTCCTCTCACAATCCCTAAACATAACAGATTCGCTTGATGATCACAAAAAAAACTAAAATGACTTCTTGATCAGAAGAGGATGATAGTTAAGAAAGGCTAACCGGAGAGGACGATCACGAAGCTGTCCATGAGGATTGAAACGCAAAGAATGGGAGTCATCTTGGTGACATAGCGAGTTACTTCCTCCACATTGCTATAAGCATAAGGCCATACATTGCGAGATAAGAAGAGAGTAGAGCTCACAATGACTGATTCAACCGCTGCAATTATAACCGCGGCTGAAGCAGAATCATGAGCCCCTCGTGGATTCCCAGCTCCTAGCTCATTCGCCACGTTGGTACTAAACCAGTAACGAAAATATGAAACAATTAGCTATTCAAGAAATAAATTCAAGATTTGAGAATTAAAGTAAAAAAATAACAAACCTCGCTGCATCACCGATTCCATTTACCAAATTGTAGTGCAAAGTAGAGGTCGTTAGACTGTTCAAAATTTCAAATCCAAAACTCAAAGCTTAGAAAATGGAAAAAAAATGTAGGTAGAATAGTAAATAGTTATATATATGCCTAGGTATATATGTGATGCACTACCAAATCGAGATAACCGAAGTTTCGAGCTCTGGGTTGGGAAGAAGACCGGACAGCAAAGTTATCACCTCGAAAGCTAACCACTCAAGGCTGGCGAAGGAAACAAAAACACGTGTTAAATAAATACATAATAGGAATTGGAAAAGAAAAGATCCATTCGAATATACTGCTTTTAATAATCAAACAAACCCAAAACTCAAAACAACTCAGCCACTGATGACCACTAGATTTACCAGACTTACCAACACATCATTGCAGAAGGAACCGCAAACTCAAAGAAAATTTTCGTGTGAAGAAACGCATCCTTGGACATATAAATCCGCGTTTTGAAGCAGGTCTGAGAGCGTTTCATGTAAACCCAAAGGAAAACCGCGTTAAGCCAGTAGGAGATACCGATAGACACAGCCGCTCCTCTGACTCCAAACTCAAATCTGTGAACCATTAGCCAGCAGAGAGGAACATGGAAAGCGAGAGCAGCTAGAGAGCTCAGCACCATAGGAAATATCAAGCTCTGCGACTGGAAGTATCGAACCAGCGACTCGAGAACCGAATAACCGAATAATGCCGGTATGAGCCAGAGGCAATACACGGATGCTAGCTCGGCGACTTGAGGGTCTTGGTGAAGCAGAATCAAGATCTGGTTCATGAATATCCAAAGAATCGAAATCGGAAAAGCGATGATGAAGAGATAGACCATTGAAGTGAAAGTGTAGGATCCGAGCTTGTGATACTGTTCTGCTCCAAATGCTTGGCCACATAGCGTTTCTAACGCACCCGAAAGACCAAACTGTTGTATACAAAATGATTTAGAAAAATTACAATAAAAATAAAAATAAAAATGAAAATAAAGAATTGACTTACGAGGATACCAAAACCGGTGACGTTAGCAAATGAGCTTCCAAGAGCGATTCCGGCGAGGGAGAGTTCGTTGCGGTGACCGACGATCATAGTAGAAGTTGCTTGAAGAAGAAACTGAGACATGTTCACGGCGACCATCGGAGCAGCCATTGAAGAAACTTTCTTCATCTTCTCCCATCTTATCTTCTCTCTCTCTTCTTTTTCTGATTGTTGTTTGTTCTTCACCAATAATGGAGCAGCTTCAGTACTCTTCATTTTTTTTTCTGGTTAGAAAATATGGGAACTTGGGTCGAATTTATAAACAAATGCGATACAGTATTAAAAAAGACACGCTGTCCGAAATAATAAATAGACACGTTGCAAATTAATTGATTTATGCGCAGAACCAAAATCGTTTCGAACTTGTCGTCGCATTTAATGAAAGAGATGGGTACTAAATTAGTAAATTTACATCAACCAAGCACATGGATAAGGGATCTCCACATGGACAAAATACATCCCATCTATTGTGGCCCAGCTAAAAAGCTTAGCATGCATATCATGTGGAAACAATCATGTTGGCTCTTGAATCAAAACACTAAATTTTTTAGATCAAGTTTACTGCCGAAACCGTATAGAATTGATTTTTTTTTGGTATCAAATTGATTTTAAGTATTATTAGATAGATTTTGATCTGTAATTTGAAAGCACAAGTTTATTTTTTAAATAAAAGCGTTTAGTTTTCGGTTAAGTTCCAATTTTTTTTTATTTTCAGTTTAGTTCTAATTCGGTTGTGTTTTTGATTTTCGGTTTAAAATACATAAGAACGTTCGATTATTTATGGATTTGTTTTCTTTTGAATTTTCTGTTTTGCTAAGATAAAAATGTTAGGAACACGGAGAAATTGTGAGTTCGATTAGGTTTTGGTTTGATTTCCATTCTTAAGACAATTTGAATAATTTGGGTAAAAATCACATTTTGGAAATTTTTGATAAAATATCGGATAAAAAATTTAAATTTTTAGATTAAACAATATCTGCATTATATCGTTTCTATCAAGAATTGTAAATTTTTATAATTTTAATTCATTTTATCTATATTTAAAATTTTGTATCTATGAATAAAATGCTTAATAAATTTATTAACAATATTATGTTTGCTTATATATTAATTGAAAATCATTTAAAAATAGTAACCTTATAGTTTGTAATAATTACAAATTAAACTTTATGATGTGTTTTTTTGAAAGAATTTTAAATTTATTCACCTAAAAAAAACTTTTTGTACAGAGAAAACTGCTATACTAAGATTTACTCAGAGCTTAAACTTTATGATGAATCTAATTTTGCTGATGTGGCATGATTAGAATCAATTGGAAAAATAGTTAGTCCAATTCTAATTTGCTAGGGAATATCATACATACGAGTTAGGAAAATTTTGTTATATAGTACAAATCTTATGAACGAAGTCTTAAGAAATAATAACAAAGAAACGCATTACCGTTGGCGTGATTGGCAAGTGACATTGATCTTAGTAAAATGGAGTGAGTTTATGAACATAATTATTGGAGACGATTGATAAAAAAATTTATTGGAGACGAAGGACAATGTTGTTGATTTTTTTTTATAAAAAAAATTGTCGTTGATTTATGTATATTTGAAACTTCTATTGCGTAGCTTTAACACGGTAAAGAAACTTTTATTTAACATGATAACATGTTAAAGCTACATTAGTATAGTTGGTAAATCTCTCTCTCGACTCTAAACCTAATTCTGTTATAATATTTGGTAAAATGTTTTCACAAATACACGATATACAATAAACTGTATATTACACCAGTATATTTTTATATCAGTATCAAGATTCAAAAATGCAAAACATACTTGGTCCTTGCAAGGTTCTAAACCAGCATTTTCAAAAAAAAAAAAGGTTCTAAACCAGCACATTTCATAGTGGGTGATTGTTTGGACGGTAATAAGTGACTTTTACTTTTTATCTACAACCATAAAAATTATCAATCGTGATTTATATAGTTTTTAAAGCTAAAACCAAAATTTAAAGAAAGTGGTGTAGTTGCTTTTTTTCTAAAGCAAAAGATTATTGTTGTAGAAATCTCTTTTTTATTTATTTTTTTCATTAAAATTTTCACAACTACATTAATTATAGGTACATCAAAAATTTTTACAGACTAAATTTTACTATAAAATTTATACAATTACAGTCCAACTAATCACTCCCTATAATCACTACATCAAGGTTTTCACAAAATTCACCATATACATTATTTTTGGTGCTATGTTTCATTTGAATGCATAAATGCCATGCTGTTTTAATAGACTTTAATTAACGCCATATTGTTTTTCTGAATTTGTGTACTAAAATTAATTCCATGTTGTTTTCGTATACAATTTTGGTTTGAGCCAAGAATTTTTTTGCTCCATAAGCGTAATATGGGAAACAATGTATATGGATGTTTTGTTAGTAAGATTCATGCATTTAGAGCAAACATCTTTTTTTTTAAAAAAAGAGCAATCATCTTTTTATTATTCGCAAAAGCTAAATAAAGGAAGTTATTATAAATGTCAAACTTGAATCTCTTAGGTTTGATTGACAAGTCAAATTTTGCAATAATGATAAAAATATATGAAATTCAATGTAAATTTCGTTATGCAAATGAAAGTTTTGAATTTGATTTCTCTACTTATCTTGTATTATTAAAACTTAAATACAAATTATGTTTATTTGGAAACATAAATAACAGTAAAAAAAGTTTGCTTGAAACATAGATAGCATTTAAAAAAAAGATTTGTTTGGAAACATATATAACAATTTAAAAAGATATTAATTTGGAAACATAAATATTAGTATATTAACAATAAAAACTATAGATTTATGTTATTAAAAAAATTGTAAATTTATTATATTATGAAAAACTATTTATTTGGTCTAATTTTAAAATATAAGAAAACGAGCTAATTTAATTAGCTAAAAACATCTTTTATCTAAAATAATCATAAAAATTTTAAAATTTATATACATATTTCAAATCAAAATAATAATTCAAAATTTATTTATATCAAAAATTGATTAAAAATATACATATATTCAAAATTTTATTTTTACTAAAATATTTTCCAATAATCATTATTAAAAAATGTTTTCTATATATATCAGATAAATACAATACAAATTCCAATTTCATATACCAACCTAAATTATGGTTTTTATATTTCACATTAAGTTTTAAAAATATAATATAAGTGATTATTTATATGATGATACATATAAAATACTATTAATTATATAATTACTTATATGATGGTACATAAAATACGATTAATTATATGATTACACATATATAATACTCCCTCCGTTCCTGAAAGATCCATGTTTTAGAAAAAAATGTTTCAAAAAGATACATTTTCATATTTTTAATGTATAAATTAAATGTAAATTGTTCTCAGTTGGTGAAGATGGTTTCGGAACCAGAAGAATGACCTGCTTTTGCAACCTATTTAGCAGATATCGAGACTTTGAAATGAAACTTTCATAGTTCAGATATTATTTATGTATCTCGCACGAAGAATCAAAAGGCCGACAGCCTCGCCAGAAGTGCTAGGAATCAACCGACCTTTGTCGTGCATATGGATGCAGAGTTACCTGTTTGGTTTACAGAGTCGTTTTGAGTCTGTAAAAGTCGATGACAAAAAAAACTAAATGTAAATTGTAAACTTTAAAAACATAATTAAATCAAGTTGCACTCTTTTAAGAGACATAACTAGATTAGGACCCGCCCTAAAGGGCGGAAATTGATTTGTCAAATTTTAATTTTAATATATGTTATATATAATATGTGTATATAATTTAAACGTAGTTAAGATATGAGATAAGAATTTTTTTTTTTTTTTTTAAATATTTTTATTCAAGATACTTATAGCAGATTTGATCAGATCTAAATCTAATATTACGATGAATAGAATAATAGATATGGAATTTCCATATCGTTGGGAGTGTGGTAGATATCTAGGTCGGAACATAAGAAAATTTGTTGGAGAATGTTAATCTATTTTTCCAAAATAGATAGATTTAGTAAAAGTTTTAAAATATGTTATTCTTAGTGGATTTATGGTTTGCATTACACATAGTCTTGTAGAATGTAATATTTCCATCATAAAAAACGTATTTAAGCATATGTTATATGCCACCGTTATTAGATTTTTGGAAGATCAGTTTTTGTTCTTGTAAAAATTTTGTATGATGTGATATGAATCATATGATGCATGTGAAGAAAAACTAATTAACGACATTTTAGATGAACATATGTGATACCAATAAAAATTCTGACATAGTCTCCAATTGCCACTCTTATGTTTTGAATGATTTGGAATTTATTGATTTAAGAGTGGTTCAGTTTTGTGTGATCTAATTGTATTAAGAGATAACCAAAAATTTTAAAGATGGTATTGGTTAATTTAAATTGATCTACGTTTGTTAAGATTTGGTTTAATTTAAGTTGATAGGTTGCATTTCAAAAGAAGTTAATATGTTATTGTAACAATTATGAAAGAGCCCAAAATTTAAATGACAACCTCAAGTAGTAGATAAAAACCAATCCCTAAATTAATAGATTAGATATGGACACACACACCAAAGATGGACAATACTCAACTAAATCAGGTTACACTCTTTTAAGAGACATGAAAGTGCATAGCACATTGTAGTCTGATCCAGATACTAATAGACATTTGAACATGAAGACTTTTAAAAATATCTGAAAACTGAATGTTCCTCCTAAAATCAAACATTTTTGGTGGACAGCTTTTAGCAATGCCCTTCCTTTTGCTGGTAATCTCACAAAAGATGTGTCATCATGGAAGCAACATGCCAAAGATGTGAGGCCATCCAGAACTCTCAATCACATTTTCTTCCAATGTGATGTCAGCAGAGAAATCTGGAGCATGACGCCTATCCATCAAGTCTCAGTAGACAATCTCATTCAACATAGAACAAATGATAATATTAGCTACTTGTTTAATGTACCAAGAACCAAAGAAAGGATGTAAGTTACTTCCCGAAAATAAGAAATGATCTCATATTTCAAGGAAAAAGATGGTCTATACTATAAGTTATCAGTAAGTCTTTGGTGTCTCAGATGTATTAATCATGTTAACTCCTTCTGTTGCTTTGTTGCCAATTGATCCAATAGACTCTCATTGGAAGTTGAAAGTGAAACACCTCGATCAGCCATCATCCAACTAAAAAGATTAGGCTTCAACAAGGTCGCATTATGCGGAGACTCAATAATACTCTATGAGCAACTATCTAGAAAAAACCGAGAAAAAGTAAACTGAAAGCTCAATACAATCATCATCAGAACTATGTTGAAGACATCCTAAACTTTACAGAAAGGGCTTATTACGATTTTAACTTCTTAAAACTACCAAGGACTGTAAATAATGTAGCTGATAATCTAGCCAAAAAATGGTAGAATTGAAAACTCCAGTTATGTAATAAAATAGAACTCTTGTTAACTTATGTAACGAATCAAGTAAAATGCTGACCCAGAAAAAAATCATTTTAGTAACCTGGTAGTAAGAATGAATAATGAATCTGTTAATACTCAATTGTATTTTGATCAAAAAGGAGAAGAAAAAGAAGAATATGTTAAGTTGTCGGAAAAAAAAATTTCTGGTATACTTGTCCGCATATATATATATATACACACACATGTAATCGCGCGTGTAGTATCTATAATACCCTTCACTCCTTATCTCCGTACCTCTTAGGGTTTCTCTCAGAAAACATGGCGGACGAATCTCACTACTCCTCCTCCGACTCTTACTCCAACAACAAACGCAAGTACGATGACCAAACCGCTCCTCCTCCCCCTCCAACCCGAAGACCCACCGGCTTCTCCTCCGGCCCGATCCCATCTCTCTCTCCAGATCCCTCCGCCGCTCCTCCTCCCCCGTCTTCCTACAACAGCGTCCCCCCTCCCATGGACGAGATCCAGATCGCCAAGCAAAAAGCTCAGGAGATCGCCGCTCGTCTCCTCAACAGCGCCGAGGCCAAACGTCCTCGCCTCGTCGACAACAACGCCTCTTCTTACGATTACGCCGCCGGCGGCGATAACAAAGGCTTCACCTCTTACCCTCCTTCCGGTGAGTAGTAGTAAAGAGCTTCCTGTTTTGATGGAATTAGGGTTTTTGATTTTTGATTTGTGTGTGTGTTTGTTTGTTATTGATTGTTTAGAGGGTACGGCTCCGACTTCGATACCTGTTTCGTACGGGAGCTTCACTGGATCCACGAAGAAGATTGATATCCCGAATATGAGAGTTGGTGTTATCATTGGTAAAGGCGGAGAGACGATCAAGTCTCTTCAGCTTCAGTCTGGAGCCAAGATTCAGGTCACTAGGGATATGGATGCGGATCCTAATGCCGCCACGAGGACTGTTGACCTTACTGGCACGCCTGATCAGATCTCAAGAGCTGAGGAGCTGATCAATGAAGTCCTTCAAGATGTACGTACTTACTCCTCTTTATTATTATTTTCTCTTCGTTTACTTATGCTTAAATAATATCTAATGATTTTTTTTCGGTTTCAAGGCGGAGTCAGGAGGTACAGTTGGTTCTGGTGGTGGAGGAGGGTCTCGTAGGATGGGTGGACACCCAGGAGGTGATCAGTTTGTTATGAAAATCCCCAATAATAAGGTACTCTAGTGCTTTGCAGATTTGTGTAGTAGCTTCTGTCTTTTGTATGTAATCCACAAACTGCTCCTAGGTTGGTCTGGTGATTGGTAAAGGAGGTGAGACTATCAAATCTATGCAAGCCCAGACTGGAGCTCGAATTCAGGTTTTGTGAAACTAGCATCTGTTTTTTGTATTTTTGCATGTTCAATGTTTTTATTTAAACGTGTTTTTTAATTTTTTTTTTAATGCAGGTTATTCCTTTGCATTTACCCCCTGGAGATCCAACGCCTGAAAGAACTTTGCAGATTGATGGGACCACCGATCAGATTGAGCATGCTAAACAATTAGTTAATGAAATCATCAGTGGCGAGGTATGTTTGATTGTTGTGTTTGCTATTGGGTTGTGGCAGGTTTCTGCAGTGTCTATTTTTTCTACATGGAATTGATATTGTGCTGTGGTTATTTATTTGTCATCATCTTTAGGATTATTTATAGCCTATCTCTTAATATCTAGATGTTAAGTCACTGTTATGCAGAAATTCAGTTTTAATTTCATTCTTCTGACTTGATTATAGGCTATACTTGTTTCACGTAGCCAGTGATTATTCAGCTGCTAAAGCACTCATTGTGCTCATGACTAGCTATACGCTTCTTAGTTATCCCTTCATTTGATGATAATCATTTGGCTCCACGATTTGCATACATTGAGTGTATTGTTCTTCTCTTCCACTTATATTGGGGAAGGCTCTTTATTCTCTGATTTTCTTGACTTCTTACAAAAAGATATTACATTTTGATATTCCTTTGGCTCCCGCTTGTCATTAAAGTTGCAACCGATAATATGCGCCAACAATAATCTTTCTGTTAGATTGTGCGCCAACATTCATTTTTTTGTTGTCAAAATCACTTTGGTTCAGCTTTTGCTTCTAGTTTCAGTCATCAAGGTGTCGCCGAAGGTGGACTACTAACCTATTAACTCATCTCGTCAAATATTTTACTAGCCTAGTAACTGCTTATATTCTGCTTTTCTGCTTGCCTCAATTCTTTTTGGGTTCGTTTTTAGCTGAACCATTCAGCCATAATATACTGCAGGGAGGTCATATCCCAACTTGACTCTGCTATGTTCCTATGAATATTGGTATTTTTAAAACGGCATTCTTTAGTCTGTATTAGGTTACTTTGTTACGCAAACTTTGCCTTCAAGAATATAGGTTTCATATATATGTATGTTGCTTGTATCTGCAAAGTTTCTATAGTATTCGTGGTTTCTCTTGCACCTATTTTACCTGGGATAGGGAAAGGAATGGGCTTCTGCAGGAGTAACCAATAATTTCACCAGTCAGTACGGTATGTAGGCATCATCATACCCTTCTAGAATATGATATGATCTTGGTTGGTCCTGTATGGACAGATATTGGTAATTGACATCATCGTATATGCCTCTCATGATCTAATCTTCTTATCCGTTTTATGTCTCTGCCTCTGTGTGTGTTTTATGCTGTGGCTTACTTTTATTTCTGTTTTTTTTCCTAAGTTATCTATGCTTATATTATTGTAATTTTTGTTTTAATGCAGAACCGTATGAGAAACTCATCAATGGGTGGAGGCTATCCTCAACAAGGATACCAATCCCGCCCGCCTTCAAGCTGGGCACCATCTGGTGCTCCGCCACCACAACATCCTGGTTACGGTTACATGCAACCGGGAGCATATCCGGGTCCACCTCAGTACGGTCAATCGCCTTACGCAAGTTACCCTCAACAAACTTCAGCTGGCTACTCCTCTACCTGGGATCAATCCTCTGTGCCACCATCCCAGCTGGGCGCACAAGGTGAGTATGATTATTACGGTCAGCAACAGCCACAGGCCCCAAACAGTGGTGGAAGCTCAGCCCCACCGACAGACACCACAGCGTACAATTACTACCAGCATGGGTCTGGTTATGGCCAAGCTGGTCAGGGATACCAACAAGGTGGGTACGGAGCTTATAATGCCTCGCAACAATCTGGATATGGCCAAGCTGGGTATGACCAGCAACAGGGTGGTTATGGCAGCACAACTAACCCGGGTCAAGAGGAAGATACATCTCAAGGCGCTCCACAATCGTCGGCTCAGTCTGGACAAGCTGGTGAACAGCCTACTCCTCAAGGTAGTACTGGTCAAACGGGGTATGGAGCTACTCCAACTGCTCAGGCTGGTTACAGCAGCCAGCCTCCAACAGCTTACAGTTCTGGATATGGAGCACCACCACCTGCTGGAAAACCACCGGCTTATGCTCAGAGCCAGCAGTCTCCTGGCGCTCCTGGGAGCTATGGTGGTCAGTCTGGGTATGCGCAACCAGCTGGGTCGGGTTATGGACAGCCTCCAGCATATGGGTATGGTCAAGCACCTCAGGGGTATGGGTCATATGGAGGATACACACAAGCTCCTGCTGGTGGTGGTTACTCTTCTGATGGGTCTGCTGGAGCTGCTCCTGGTGGTGGTGGTAGTGGTACACCGGCCTCCCAGAGTGCTCCACCAGCTGGACCGCCTAAGGCATCCCCGAAGAGTTGATAACTTTTATGGAAAAGTTTCAGCTGTTATTAAAATACAGGCTTCCATGCTCTTTATTTGTTTTCCACATGATCTCTTTTAATGTTTGTGTTTTGACGTTTAGTTGTTTAACATTTTCACTTTTATTTGAGAAAATGCTTAATAAATATTCCCTCTGTTTCATACTCCCTCCATTTCATATTAAGTGTCGTTTTAGAAAATTTTTTTCGTTGCAAAATAAGTGTCGTTTTAGAGTTTTAATGCAAAATTTATTAACTTTATTCTTCATTCTATTTTTCTATTGGTTGAATTGTATCGGTAATGATGTTTTTATATTGAAAATATGTAAAATTAAATGCTTTTTTAATCCGTGTGCACAAGTCTAAAACGACACTTATAATGAAACAGAGGGAGTAATAAGTGTCAGTCTGAGCTCATTTTCTTGTTACACAAAGAGTGTCACTTTACAATTCCAATGTAAATTATATTAACTTTCAGCTGAAAATTAATTGCAAACTGCATTGATTTTATAAATAATTTTATTTATCTAAAATACTATTGGTCAAAGAGGTATAATTAATTACAACTTACATATATTTCAACAACTTTCTTAATCTGTGTGAAAAATGTCACAACGACACTCTTTAAGAAACGGAGGGAGTATTTTGTTTGGTTCGCTTTGCCTTCCATCCTGCTAGTCCTTATCACTTGATGTTAGTCCATTAACTTTGTTCAAAGTAGAATAAATTACTCACATTTCTCCTTTATTTATGGTCGGATCAATATGCATATTATGATTTATGTTCACTACTTTCGCACAAGTTTCAAGAATCCAATCCTTCTAAAGTTGGTTTCTGGAAGAATTCTATTTACAACCTCAAGAAGGCTCTGCCCTGCTAGTCCATTAATTTTGTTCAAAGTAGAATTAGTTACTCACATTTCTCCTTTATTTGTGGTCGGATCAATATGCATATTATGATTTATGTTCACTACTTTATTATTGCAAGTAATGTCATGTTTACTCTTCAAAAGTTCAAAACTATCTACACCAATGTTTTCACATGAAAAATCGTGGCAAATTAAAGTATTTTCTTGGTATTGAAGTAGAGCATAATAGAAAATAAAATTTCTGATTTCAGCGCAAGTATGCTCTTAATATCATTTAGTAGACCAGATTACTCAAATCTATACCCTCTTGGTTCTTGATCAAGCCACTGCATAAGCTTACACTTCCCTAGAGGCATATCATTGACTAGATGAGACCGATGAGCTTTTGGCAAATCTGGAAGAACAAATTTGGTGTGGTGATTGTTTTTCGGGAGTTTTGATTCGATAATGAATATAAAAAGCGTATTGATGTTTAAACGAGATAGTGTGTAGTACAAGATAGTCAAGTAGAGTGCCGTAAGCATCTAGGATTAAAAAGAGGACATAAGAAATTTTGAAAAGGGATGTATCTCCCGGAGTGGATTAGACTTAAGAACGATCGAAAGGGATATTCCAATACAATATTTTGATAAAAAGGATGATGACATTGATGAGCAAAAGAAAAATGTCGTGGTTGAGAAACATATATGAAGTGATTTTCATCCGATTAGTGTTTAGATATTAACTTGCGCGCTGAAGTTTGAAAGTTTTAATCAAGCCTGCCCTCTTAGCAAACCTCGTTGCTCTGATTTTGATATTATATCCTTTTTTATATCGGTTTGGAAAATCCTAAGTCCTGATCGAAAATATAACAAGTCCTTAGCTAAAAGAAGAGAGATTATATAAAAAAATTTAACAGCAAATTAAAGCCCAGATAAACAAAAAAAACCTTTTTTTTTTGTTGGCGTGATCCGTTGGACATAAATCCAACTTTTGACAGCTCCCACTCCCAGAACCCTTATTTTGTAGATGGAGCTGAGGATGATTCCGACATACGTTATAGTTGGCTTGACACCCCTGATATCACTCTAAACATTAAAGATTTTCTTTTAAAGTTGTTTTGTGTTTCTCGTGACATTTACTTTGACGTATGTAATTTCTCTAACATAAAATATTTAAAAACAGAACATCTGTAAATCAACAAATCTTTTACTGAACTTGCGTGTTTCCAGAGCCGTGCCTTACATGTTAGCAAAAAGGCATTGGCCACAGGCCCCACAAAACATATGAATTTTAAGGGCCCCTTAATTTTCAGTTTTGGTATTACATATTGATATTAGTGAGTGTTTATGTAATGATAAAGTTACATTTCTTTTTGATTTTTGACTAAAGAAATGAAAATCTAAAAATTTAAACATAAAAGAAAGTCTAGAATCCAGTTATCTGGATGTATATCTACATACATAAGTAAAAAAAAATCTCTTACATATGAACTCTTTCCAAAATAATTTTATATATTTTTTCTATGTGCTTCTCTTCTTTTTCGTTTGCTATATATCTTTTTCCTATCATGATTTTTTTTTTGTTATTCCATGGTGATATTTCCTTCCCATTCCTTATTTTTTTTTCTGTTTACATGCTATTTCATATTTTTTTTCTTAAATAAATTGGAAGGCCTCTATTTTTAGATTTGCCTTAGGCCCCTATATACCTAAGCACGGCACTGCGTGTTTCAGTAACCAAAGTAATGGGCAAACGTTATTTTGCAATCAAGAAAGATTCATTGAACATATATATTTATAAATAGCATTATCCCCGGTCTTATCCAAAGATTCTAAACCACGCCACACCACCTTACGCCTTCGAATAATTCAAAAACATGACTCCTGTCTCCTCCGTCGTTTCCTTTCTCGCCCTTTTCCTCTCGCTAGTCGTCGTCGTCGTTTCCGGTGACGTCATCAGACTACCTTCGCAAGCTTCTAAGTTCTTCCGTCCAACAGAAGACGACGGCGGTGATTCTTCCGCCGGTACTAAGTGGGCCGTTCTCGTCGCCGGCTCTAGAGGATACTGGAACTACAGGCATCAGGTATTAATCGCGATTCTCTCTTGATGATATTTTTGAAGCTTTCGGATCTTTTAATTAGGTTAGCTTTATGTGTACGTATACGTCTTCTTCTAACGTCAATCATTTCTTGATAATTCGATAGGAGAATGCACGAGGCACTCTTTTCTTGAAAATATTTTATTTCTTTACTATTTTTTTTTATAACAACTCGAACTTGCATGCATATAGTTTTGTGGTGTTAATGTGTCTTAGAACTTGCATGCATATAGTTTTGTTAAATGTTGCGAGTCTGTTTAGATACTATGATGCTTTAAGTAAGTTTTAGTTTAGTAGAGACTATAATGAGTTGTTACAAAAAAAATTTTCAGGCGGATGTTTGTCATGCTTACCAGCTTCTGAGGAAAGGTGGAGTGAAAGAAGAGAATATTGTGGTGTTCATGTATGATGACATCGCAAAGAACAAAGAGAACCCAAGACCTGGAATCATTATCAACAGTCCTAATGGAGATGATGTTTATAATGGAGTTCCCAAGGTATTTTTTTCCTGTTTCGATTTTTAAGATGTGTAGTTATTATTGTGGATTCATTGAGTTAATTGTTTTTGGATCTGCTTGTGGCAGGATTACACTGGACAGGATGTCAACGTTGATAATTTGTTTGCTGTAATTCTTGGGAATAAAACAGCACTTAAAGGAGGAAGTGGTAAGGTTGTAGATAGTGGTCCAAACGATCATATCTTCATATACTATAGTGATCATGGTGGCCCTGGAGTGCTTGGTGAGTTCTACCTTGTTTTTTTTTTTTTTGTTTCTCATGTGAAAACCCAAACGAAGTTAATGATTCAACTCTCCATAGGGATGCCAACTTCTCCGGCTCTATATGCAAACGATCTAAACGATGTACTGAAGAAAAAACATGCTTCTGGAACATACAAGAGCTTGGTACAATCTCAAGAATCTTCTGAAAATGCTTTATTATTATTTTATTTTTTTGGATTGACCTTTTCAATTTTTTGGTTTTGAAGGTGTTTTATCTAGAGGCATGTGAATCTGGAAGCATTTTCGAAGGTCTTTTACCAGAAGGTTTAAACGTTTACGCGACAACTGCAGCGAATGCAGAAGAAAGTAGTTGGGGTACTTATTGTCCTGGAGAGGATACTAGTGTACCGTCTGAGTTTGAGACCTGTTTAGGTGACTTATACAGTGTTGCTTGGATGGAAGATAGGTATATGCTTCAATCAAACCTTTATATTATTACTATGATGATGATCTTTTGTATAGGATTCTTATTCCTCTGTTATTCTTAATTTGTTTAGTGATAAACACAATTTAGGGACAGAGAGTTTGCACCAGCAATATGAACTGGTAAGTGGTCAGCTTTCATTGAGATGGTGAGTGAACAACAACATGCATCAGATAAAAATGGTTACAAATTCTTTCAGGTGAAGAAGAGGACTGCAGCTACTGCTTCGACTTCTGGTTCTCATGTGATGGAGTTTGGAGATATAGGACTAAGCAAGGAGAAGCTCGTCCTTTACTTGGGCACAAACCCAGACAACGAAAACGCCACCTTTGCCGATAAAAATTCACAACTCCCGCCACTTTCAATAGTCACAAACCAGCGTGATGCGGATCTTGTACATTTCTGGGAGAAGGTGTGGTGGTTCATCTTACTCTTCTCTCTTTTTCTCTCATAATAATAATAGTAATATCTGAATACTTAGAAAGGGTTAATTGTTCAAAAAAATGTAGTATAAAAAGGCACCAGAAGGTTCTTCAAGAAAAGCCGAAGCTCAGAAGCAACTCCTTGAAGCAATGTCTCACAGACTTCACGTGGATAGTAGCGTTCTATTAATTGGGAAACTCTTGTTTGGCATTTCAGAAGGTCCTACGGTGCTAAACAAAGTAAGGCCTAATGGAAAACCGCTTGTTGATGACTGGGACTGCCTTAAAACACTGGTATATATCCTTGTCATCACTACTGCATACTGTTTTCTTTTTGTTTGATTGATGTTTTAAGCTTTCATGCGGGTGTTGATAGGTGAGAGCTTTTGAGAAGCACTGTGGATCATTGTCTCAGTACGGACTCAAGCACATGAGGTCCATTGCAAACATATGCAACGCTGGGATTCAGATGGAACAGATGGAGGAGGCAGCCATCCAGGCTTGTCCCACTATCCCGACCGGTCCTTGGAGCTCCCTTCACCAAGGATTCAGTGCTTGATCCTCTCCCTTCTCCCCAGTATTGTTTGTTGTATGATAACATCTCCAAATGCATATGTTAATACAAGTTTCCTTTCCAGTCTCTACTTCCAAATATCACCCTTCAGTCTCAGATAAAAGTATAGTCCTAACCCTACCATCTTTATACCAAACGGATCGAATCTTATACAAAATAAAGTGAACAAAGCTGGGGCAAAATAGTCCTGATAAACGTATGTGTTCCAAATGGTTACAAGACTTTAATATAATAGACATCCAAGCTTTTCATACGTTAATATTATACAAATTTGGAGAGTAACATCTCTATCACAGTTTAAAATGCATTAACAACACAATTTTACTAAAAATAGGATAGAAGAAGAAAAGAGAGAGGCTTAAGGGTAGTCAGCGAAAGCGTCGTCATACTGTTTACGCTCTTCTTGTATTGACCTGAAAATTCTTGCAGCGTTCTCACTCGCCAGATTCGCGTTGTGAGGAACCACCTTGATCACTCTCGTCACTCCTGCTCCATCTCTTGTTGTCTGAGTAACAGTTGTTGTTGTGGTTGTGGTTGTCGTCATCATTTCCTCAGGTGCACTGTTGATCTTGTCCGCCGCTGAGAATGGTCGGAAGGAGTTCTTCTTACCAGAGATTATTCCCTCTGGACTACTTCCCGTGCTCCCTTGCCTGCTCTTTCTAGCCCGAGGATAAGATTTCGTTGGCTGTTGTTGTTGTTGTTGTGAAGCCGCTTCATTCACTGAGCTCTGTTGTTGGATGTTGTTGTTCATTTGCTCACTGGGTGGTTGTTGTTGTTGTTGTTGTCCGGAATAGTAAGGGTTCATCATGATACCATATGGAGGGAAGTAGCCATTATTACCATGAGATGGGAATCCCATGCCCGGGTGAAACGGAGGAGGCTGACCACCACCACCACCCATGAAACTACCCATGACCATCGGTGCAGGCATGAAATGACCATAATACCCTCCACAGACGGGCCCTGTGTGCCCCGGACCTGGGTGCGGCTTGTATATCAGCCCTTCCGAAGGAGACATTACAGGGATCAACCATTGCTGGTTTCCTCCAGAAGGAAGAGGCTGAGGCTGAGGCTGAGGCTGATGAGGAGGAGGATAGTAACATCCATTTGCAGCGGGTTGGTTGGTCGCAAAAGGCATGTAGTTGGAAGGTTGATGATGATGGTGATCACCTTGGTTTGACAGCCTCCCAACTACGTTCTCAGCTGAGCATTCCATTTTGTTTTGGTCAGTTTTCTCCGAGTCGCTGCTTCTGCGTTTGATAGCCTGTGGAAGAGGAGGCTTTACTATAAACCCTGATGGAAGGAGCTTCTTCACTGGAGCAGCAACTTTTCCAAGATAACTAATGTCATCCAGCAAAACATCCGGTGATGCAGCAATTAGTCTTTGAACCTGAATTATTAAAAGTAGAGCTGAATTACGTTTGTAAACCATTCATAGAAACATATGAACAAAAATTTCTGAATTTGAGTTTCTTTACCTTAATCAATCTGTGCAGCTCAAACAGTTGAACAGCAAATACTCTTTGTTGACTGTAAGGAGAAACAGAGTCAAAATCAACAAAAGATGATATAGTTTCTGTTTGAACAATCGAAAAATGAAAACAAAGATACAACAGAAGAAGAAGAAGAAGAAGAAGAAGAAGAAGCATGAATACACAGCTCTAATCAGCCGTCCAAAGATGCACATAAGAAGCATAAGTTATCATAAAAATGTTAACAAAGAAAGACAAGTTATGCAAGGGATGTGTTTACTGATATTACGATACCTTACTATGGCGATAAGAATACCTAGAAGAACCTTAAATCTCGAGTACGGAGGATCCTCTAAGCAACTACGATTCTACATTTTCCCGGGGATCCTCATAACTAGCTTTATGTATTGTTTAACTAAAAATTTAGATCCCGGGGATCCTCAGAAGCACGTTCCCCTACCTGGTTCAATCCCTTTGAGTGACAAGAAGGGGATATGCCCAAGAATAAAAAAGCAATACCAAACCGAGACAGGGACATGTTCCAACAAAGCAGAGAGACACAAGTACAAATCCATAAACTGTCTCGGCAGGCACCTTGCACTATGTACGTCAACACAGAATGTCCCCTCCCTGCTAACATGATCCAATGCGTTAAATATGTTACATAAAGTCTCTTTTAAACTACCATATAATCGGACCATTTTTGGGAGGAATCAGGGGGCCTCTCCATTACTTGGCAAAGTCAAAACCCGAAAAGAGCAGAGTATTGCAAGCAAACAAATGGTGGAATCAAAGAAAGAGCGGAGTGTAGTGTAGTGAACTTACTTGGCAATAGCTTTCCTTGCTCTCCAGAAACGTTTTTGACCCAACACTCCCACAACGTCATCGGGAGAGACATCGACGCTAGAAACAGAATCTACCATGGAATCATCAGAAACATCCTCACTTGCCTCTTCTTCATTTATCTGCTGCAGAGAGGTGTATCCTCCACTATGACCTTCTTCTTCTTCTTCTTCTTCTTCTTCTGATGCCATATGAGACTCAACTCCATTATTAACGCCCACCACTCGTGTCGTCGTTTCACAACCATCTACTCGGCCACTACTCGATGCCAAGCCACCTCGTTTTGAGGTGGTGTCTTTCTCCTTGTCAATGCCACTCTTGTTGCTGCTTCTGCCGGATCTTCTCGAGTTAACAAAAACAGGAACTGCGAAATCATCTTCCTCTCTGACTATTTTCCTCTGGTCACCACGCTGTTGTGATGAAGAAGTCCGCACATTTTCCATCAATGGCATTTGCGAGACAAAGTTGTCAGTTGCTCGGCCAGTTAAGTTCCTTTCCACGCCACAAGCCTGCAGACACACACACAAAAAAAAAGAAGTTATTATTATTATAAGGATCAACTCCAAAACACTCAAGAAGAAGAAGAAGGCAAATAAATACCTGGTTAGATGGTCCAGGAGAGACCAAAGTGGTGGACGTGTTACGGGGAAAGGAAGCACTAGTACGATCGTTGAACCTCTGAGAAGGGATGCTGAGTTGCTCATAGAGAGCCATCTTGTTTCTTGGAGGAGCTCTAGGCCCTCCTCCTTTGTCTGCATCGTTCACGTGAAGCCGTGGAAACATTGGTTCCAGTATCTTCTCTTCATCTTTCCCTCTCTTCATCACCCAAACCCCAAACCCCCTTTTGCTTCAAACCCTAACAAATCTCTCACTAAAAACCTAATTATCGCCAATGATTTGACCTAAAAATCGTAAGAAATGAAGATAACAGCCAACTAATCACACTTATTAACACACCACCACCGGCTACGATCAGATCTCGCCGAAAAGTTGAAATCGAAAAACACCGACTCAAGAGTAATCAGAACAAAAGGCCTAGAAACTAGCACACAGAGACAGATACAAAAACGAAAAGACCGAAGCTCTTTCGTGGGAAGATAGTTTCTCAAGTTGGAATTGAAGGAGAAGAGAGGACTTGGTGAGTTGTGAGCCAGAGAGAGGATAGGAGAAGAAAGGGTGAAAAGAGATAGAAGAGTGGGTCCCGGTTAGATAGAAAGGAGAAGATCGTTCGGGATAACATATCATCCATCCTCTAATAGACCAGACATTCATTAATCACAATTTTAATAAAATTTCATTTGTGCGTGACAACCCGGTTTTGTAATCTAATTATATAAAATACAGTTTAATCACTCCAGGTTGTGCCACGTAGGCATCCAGGTCAGAAACTCTATATCTGCCGTCTTGACACGTGTCCGCTTTGTGCTAAACGCACCGTTCCATTTATTCGCTATGTTTGTGGGCTTTCTGGTGTGCTGTATGTTTGAGTCTACTTATGCAATTTTTTGGGCCCGGGTAAATAGAAAAACATGTAAACGCAGCGTTTATACTTTAGTTGATTAGGGCTTCACTGATTTCCATCTTCCACATATGAACTTGCCGTCTCTTTTTTTTTTTAATCTACAGAGTTTATGTTCTCATCTCTTCACATTCCATGGAGTTCAATGTATTCTTAAATCCGGCAATAAATGATATACTCATTAAACTCTGTAACGTTCCAGACCTCTTCGTTCTTTGCCGTCAAATCTATAAATAGGGTATGCTTGCGATGTAGATGAACCTTCGCAATCACTTGCAGTCTTTTTCTTTTTTTTTTTGAGCGTAGAGAGATTCTGAGAAAATATCTTTTTCCAATCCTGTTGCTACACGATCGGCCTTGACGCTCTCCGACTAGGTAGATCTGGCCAGTTGATTGTCACTCGTCTGCTCTGTTTCTGGGACTCCAAAAACATCAAAGAAGCATGGTGAATTGATGGGCATCATCCTACTTCTTGATGATAAGGTATTGTAACAACAACCATCTTAATCTCGATGTAATTTTCACTCACCGCCCAATTATTTAAGTTTGATATTTATTCTGGTTTCCAGAATCCGTGATCCATGGCCTACTTGACTACTTCCGTTGTCTAAATCAATCCTCCGCTTAGCATCTAAGAATGGTCACAAGGAAGGCCGATTTAGTTATGGTGTTATCCTCATGGCCTTAGGCGTAACTGAGAAAGGTATGAAAATCATCAATAAACTGACTGATAAGGAAGGTCTTGCTATTGTGGACAGTTGCTGGGAGAACATCCAGATCTCACTAGAGCATATCAATCTCACCATGGAAAAGGTGTACGTGAAGTCCCTTGAGAAGATGAAACCGGATCTCAACTGCCATCCTGCTGAGATGAATACATCTTGCTCCAATGTTTCCACTTCTTCCTGATGAGTTCTTTGAGGTAGTGATGGACTCAGCCCCTGGTTTTATCTCTAGAACGAGCTTAATGGGAAGCGTTCATGACAATTAAGATTGCATGCTTTACCTTTTCTTCTTTTCCCTTTTTTTCATTTTAAAGTTAATAGTATGACATCGTTTCCTTATGTAAAGGGATCACTGCCACCAATTTCTATATTTTTCTTCTTGAGTTTGTAACTCTCAGCTTTGTTTCCTGTTTTCATTTTGAAAACAAACGCTAATAAAAAAAGCCAAAAAAAGAGGCAATTTTAATTGCCCAACAAAAAGTGATTGTTTTTCAATGATTATCAAGACATACATGTTCGACGAATGTTCCCCTCAACTATTTATGCTCCGAACGGTGAAAAACGAAACAATTTCACTACTTAAGTTATTAGAATCCCCGCTTACGTCCTCCACATGCAAATCCCGAATGTCAATGTAAGCTAGGAATCACAAGGAGAGGTATGCGGCTTAATTAAGGTAATCGAGGCAGCTAATATAAGATTAAAATATTCAATAAACACTCCATCTTATTATATATGTGATTTTCAAGTTTGAATTCACCAGACTCTTTTTTTTTTTGATCAAAGAATTCACCAGACTATTCATATTAATAATGCTATCAAGTTTCTACGTGTATAAAGGAAAGTAAATACTTAAGAATAAAATAAATCAGAATCCATCTTTTTACATGTAAGAATCATTTTATTTGCAAGGCAAGAATTGTTGAGGTCTTTAAGCAAAATGGTTGGTTCTATGTCTCATGCACTTGGTGCAGCAGGAAACTCCACACATTAGACCAATCTCTCTGTTGCAACCGATGTGTTAATCACAACACCACTGGTGTTGTAAAGTAAGAAGTTTTGATAGTTATACAAAATTAATTATTTATAATTAAACCCAAGCAATACATAGACCAGCATTCTTTGTTTTCTTTATAATAAAGCTAAACCAACATTATTGACAACGCAACTTCATAGAAAAAGAAAAACATAACTGCAACCCTAACAAAACCCAAATTATTGTAAGGATTATATTTTATAGGCTAGCCAGTAATATTTATTTCAAAAACTATTTAATTATTCTGGTAGCATTGGTTAACTTCGTTTTCATTTAAAGATTCTAACAAACAAGTATATGTATACCCTTTCTAAAAAAACATGTATGCATAAAGAGCAATGATAGTTTCATATCATCTATTTATCTATCTTAACATATTTTTAGTTATAATGAATGAGCTCTTTCTTTTACATCGTGAAATTATTAGTATTTTTCTATGTATAAACAAATGAAAAAATATTTTTATTCTTACGATTTTATAATAATTATACAAGTATATAATTTCTAAAATGAATTGATAAAACTGTTGTAAAAATTCACGAGCCTTAGTACTCTTTTTAGCTAAAAGTAAATTAAACAATTAAAATAATTTTATACTATTTTTATTGGCAGTTAAAATAAATAAACTAATTTATTTGATGTAATATGATTTTTTTGTAGTGTTATCATGCACATTTCTTATAAATGTAAATCTAAAACACAAATCATATAACAAATAATAATATAGATCACGAGTAAATAATATTCCGCCCGTAGGGCGGGCCGACCCTAGTAAAAAATAAAAAGAACCTAGAAAGTTAAGAAATCTTGAAAGGCTCATCTACCATTAAACATTACTTTTTTCTTTTCTTTTTCTTCTGCTTTTTGTCCGTACGTTATCGTCGTCCGTTTAAAACTTTTTAATCTTATCCCTAAACTTTATCATCGTAAGCAAATCTAGTTTTGGGTTCGAGATATGGTTCTGCAACCATCCATAATCACCTGCCCGTGATCGCCACCAAATCTTATACTTTTACTTGTTGCAGTGAAAAAAAAATGTTGTTATTTCAATAAACACGGAAATGGGCCATATGCTTAATGGACTTTAGTCCACAACTTGATCTCTCATGACCCATAATAAAAACAAGTCCAATGATTTAAAATAGAAAGAAAAAAAAAAGATCGAATAGAAGAACAAAAAGAGACGACTCTGACTCAGAAGTCAGATCGTAGGATATCGTATGATTGACTAAGAATAGATGATCTCTTGTTCATAGAGTTGTAAAGCTTCTGTCTTGCTGTAAAACTTTGAGTCTCAATATCGAGTATACAAATCCTTTTTTAACCTCACAATACAAATCATTTTTTTGATTACTCTTTAGATCGTGAAATATCCATTATGATTGCAATCGTTAAACTGAAGTTTGGAAAAGGTCTATCAATTTTTAGACAAAGAAAGATAAATTCTTTATGTATTCAAGTTGTTTGAGTTCTGCTTGACAATGAGCTAATGGAGCCATCTCAGGGGAGATTTGAAAATGGATATTTTATATTGAAAAAGAGATTTTGATATGTGAAAGACTGAAAGTATAAACTACTGAGATAATTTGAGATACAAGGACTTGTCCACCAGTGTGAGAGTTCGAACGTTCTAAAAATTAATTTTTAATTTTACATGATTATCCAAAATGACGTAATTTTGATAAATTCAGATGATTAATATCTTTGACGGTCATTATACATAAGAGAGTTTGAGAGTTCATATAGTATTTTAAAATTTTAATTTTACAGAATTTATCAAAAACAATGTCGTTTTGATAAATTGATAGTTGACTAACATTTTTGACAGTCAATATATAAATACGATTTTGAGAGTTCATGTAGTATTTTGAATTTCTGTTTAGTTCAGTATGGAATATGAACTCGTACTTAAGTTCTTGAATAAAAAGACACAATCGTAAAGTTTATATAGTATTTTTGAAATTTTATTTAGTTCAATATGGAATACGCACTAGTACGAAACTCAAAATTAATAGGCACGACGAGTAAACTTCAGATTGAAATATACCCTTTTCTGTTCAAACTCCGTTGTACTTGATACTTAGTAGGAAAATCTCTGAAGCTACAAAGTTATCCAACCGTAAACACAAGTCAAAACAAACAAACAATAATTGGTGCCTACCACAGAACTAAAATATAATCATTGCTAGAACATATGCTACCAAACTCTAAATCAAGGACAATCATTGTTTACAATTTATATTCACTTATTTATGTTGAGAAATATTCAGTTTAATAACTCCAAATTTAAATCTCTTGGAATTGTCTAACTTTACATGGTTTCCATTTATTTTCCATCAAAATATTTATTATATAAATTTATAAATTAATTTTAAGATCAAATACATGAAAATACTTCACAAAACTATAGTCGAAAAAGTGTTTACATAATTTTTGTTTAGTCATAAGAGGTTAGTTGTAACTTCATTGCCTTCTTACATTACTTTTGTATTTAATTGAATCTGTGGTATAAATTTACATTCAAATTAAAATTCTAAGTCATTTTTGGCAAAAAACCTTTTAATCCAAACTATTATTAAAAACTATTTTATACATATATTGTGACTGTTATTAGTTTTGGCTCATATATTTTTATTTTGTTGATATTTTATAATATTTAACTGTTTTGAAGTCATAAAAATTTGTTTCTCATCTCAATATTATCACCGGAAAATCACATAATTTATAAATAACAGTATAGTAGATATTCTAATTATTTTTTCAAAAGTATATTTTTAAACAGGAAGAGGAAAAGTTGGTGCAATAAAAAGGAAAAGGTAATTTTGAATCGGTAATCCTCTAGTCATTATTTAAGAATTGAAATCCTTTAGTCATTATTTAAGAAGTGATTTGTCACATATACAGTACTTTCTACATTCACTTTCATAAGAAAATTTGACATAACAACTAAAATTGATAATATGGATTATGGTTAAATATGACATATATATTTACATTAATTTTTTATTTATATTTTTGGTAAACCTTTTAAAATATGACAATATACTCATACAGTACATTTAATATTGATTTATATTTTGTAAACTTTTTAGAATATGGTAATAACTCATATATCATCATTAAAATAAATAGATCCAAGTATGTAAAATTTCAAAATATTTTTTTATAATTATGAAATTTTTATTACTAAAGTTTTCTACAATATATTCAGTAATAAAAATTAGTTTATTAGTAGAAAACTTTATGCAAGTTAATTTAATATATTTAACTTAAAGAAATAGATTAAAAATAAGATTATAATTTTAAATATAATATACATATATATATACTGGTAAAAATAATAAAATCTATAATATTAATAAATTTTTATTGTTAAAAATATTTTAAATTTAGAAAATTCATTAATGTATATGGTATAGAAAAACACCTAGTAGTATATATAACCATATACTCAAATTAAAAATAAATAAAAATTGGTTAATCATCCTTGCGAGTTCTTCAATTTTTCTCCCCCTAACCCGATAATGTCTCCTCCTCTGATGAAAGTCAGGAAACTATCTTCATTCATCGCTGGCAAGAGACCACGAGAAGATGCTAATGATCCGTCGTCACCCTCACTTTATTGGTTGCCCGACGAAATCGTTTTGCAGTGCTTACTCCACGTCCCAAAAAGCTATGACCTAAACCTATCTTACGTTTCCAAAACCCTAAGGTCTCTTGTTCGCTCTCCTGAGCTCCACCGTTTGCGGTCTTTACTCCCTAGAAACTCCATCTACCTCTCCTTCCATGCTCTTCACAAGACCGACCAATATTGGTTCACTCTCCGTCCGATTCAGAGATCGAAACCGGAGATTAAGTACCGATTGATCCCGGTTAACTTACCTTCTCATCCTTTTATGTACCATTCTTCAGCTGTAGCGGTTGGCTCAAAGATCTTCTTCGTTGGTGGATCATCCGAACCTTCTTCTGATCTTTGGATTCTTGATACTCGTTCTGGAGAGTTAGCACAAGGACCAAGCATGAAGGTGGCTCGAACTTGTCTCTCCCTTGTCGTCGGAGTGATCAACGGGAAGATATACGTGATCGGAGGGTGCCTAAACAAGATCCAAGTCGAGGTTTATGATCCAAAAGCGCGAAGTTGGAAAGTCGGGGAGAGTCCTGACGAGAGGTTTCAACTCGGACTAATGAAGCAGTTAAGTGCGTCACTTGATTGGAACGTTTATTCTGCTCAGACTGGGAAAATCAATGTGTACAATGCGAGACATGGTAGAAGATTGGAGACAGTGAAGATGCCAAGTGATGTTGTCTGGTGCATGTGTGTAGTCGCTGATTTGCTTTATGCTTACTATTTTCGTGATGGGTTGATGTGGCTTGATGCAAAGCGTAAGATATGGAAAAGAGTTGTTGGTGGTTGTTGTGATGATTTGAAGACACTTGGTGTTGAGTTTCATGAAGCTGTAATGGAGGAATATAATGGAAAGCTGGCGATTTTTTGGCCCGGTCCTTTGGTTGAGAGGAAGATAAAGATTAAGTGTGCGTTGATCGCTTTGGATTGGGTTGGTGATGGAATGCGTGGGAAGATGGAGTGGTCTGGCACTGTAGCTAAAATGCCACATGACTATTGTTTTCATAATTCTTTTGTTGTTTCTGGGTGAGGTCCATTTATTGTTTAGTGACTTCCCCGCTATTTGTAAAATATGGTTTGTATCCTGTAACATGGCTACATGAGCTCTGCCTGAGTTTTTATGCCTTTTTTTTTGAGAAACAATTACTGTTGAAGTTCTTTGCAATCTTTAGACAAGTTGTGTTTGCATGTCTCTGCGATCTCTTGTCTTTTTTTTGGTCGAATGCGATCTCTCGTCTTTAAGGTTGTTTTATATTGGAAACTACATGGGGTGCAGTGTCGATAACTTTCATTCAAATTCATGTTTCTTGATAAATGACGAGTCAATAACTTTCACTGAAAATACTAGTATGCTTGGAGAAACTAAACACGAATCTTACGAAATCTAAAAATGAAATCTGAATTTTTTCAAGATCTGTTTCGTGAAAAAAACTTCTAGAGAAGTTTTTTCGTTGATGCATATGTTAAGTCTTTTGGTCAATGCATATATTAGTTTAGTAATTGATTATTTTATATGTGTTTCATATAAGATTTCTAGTAGTATAAAAATTGAGTAAACTTATAGAAAAGTCTTCATTAATAAAATGTTAATTTTAAATTTTGCTGAAATTTGAGTTTTCCAAAGAATCAAAAAGAAAAGTCTTCTTAAGTCTGACAAGAAGTTATTTTTGCAATTTAAAATAAAAATATTAACATTTAATTATTTACAATACTTCTTCAGAAGTTTTTAGGCGGAAAACTTCTCAAAAAGTTTTCTTTAATTTTATTCAAAGACTAATTAAAAATTTGGTTTTTAAAACAGACTTATTTAGAAGTATTTTCTTGAAAAGTTAAATATAGTCAATTGTAAACTAACCCACTCAAACTTCTTGAGATACCTCGAGGAGTTCATGCGACGATACAAAGACTTTTATAAAAGTCTACTCTGAGAATTTTCAGGAAGTCTTGTTTGGAAAAAAAATATTTGGAAAATTTCGATCAATTGCAAAACTAATTTGTTTGTAAACTTCTAGAAAAAATTTCTCTAGTATAATTGATTTTTTTAAAAAATATGAAAGTAAGCTAAAATTTATAGACGAAGACTTCTCAAGATTCTGATATCAGTAAACTTTCATTTACTCGAACATAAAAACTTTTAATATTTTTTTATTAATTTATGTGTATTAGTCAATATTGAAATGTTAATTCATAACTTAATTGGTTCTAATAGAATGACGGCTATAAATGATTTATTCTCGGACGACTTGAACTTTTTCGGAATACTCTGACGAGTGTCGGCTTATTTTTACATTTTGTTCAATATTGAAACGTTTTCCTCATCGGATCAAGGGAAAACATGTTATTTTCCCACGAAAAGTATCGAATTGTTTCATATGTCTCTCAAACTATGATCTCATCTTAGATGTTTCCAAAATAAAAGTTTGAAACCTATTTCTCTATTAAACTATAATGTAACTTTTATATCTCTCCGAAATAAAAGTTCGAAAGTCATAATCCCATAAAATTAAACTATTCGGACTATGGCTTTTGAAATTTTATTTAGGAGAGATATAAGAGTTATGATATAGTTTCATGGAGAAATAAGTTTCAAATTTTTATTTTGGGGACATTTTGAATGAAGTCATAGTTTGGGAGACATATGAGAGGATATGATACTTCTAGAAATAGCACATTTTCCCTCCGCTCAATAAAATGTGTTTGAAATAACCAATCACTAGGTAGTAATCCGCGCCTTGCGCGGGATGAGATGGTTAGATCAGCAATTTTTCAAAAATATTAGAAAATATATATATATATATAGTTTGGAATTTGGGTTTTGTGTGTTTATCTTACTCTCGAACTCATTTTGTTTATCTCTCTAGCGCTCTCTCTCTCTCTCTCTCTCTCTATGGCTCTCTCTCTCTCTCTCTCTCTCTCTCTCTCTCTCTCTCTCTCTCTCTCTCTCTCTCTCTCTCTCTCTCTCTCTCTCTCAGATTTTATCAGTATTGATGAGTGTTTAAAAAAATAAGATTAAGATTTTAACATATTTTTATTTTAAACATACGAATCGTATTAATGCCCGCACACGGCGGACCAAATTGTATTTTAAACATATTGGATGAGATGGTTAGATCAGCAATTTTTCAAAAATATTAGAAAGTATATATATATATAGTTTGGAATTTGGGTTTTGTGTGTTTATCTTACTCTCGAACTCATTTTGTTTATCTCTCTATGGCTCTCTCTCTCTCTCTCTCTCTCTCTCTCTCTCTCTCTCTCTCTCTCTCTCTCTCTCTCTCTCTCAGATTTTATCAGTATTGATGAGTGTTTAAAAAAATAAGATTAAGATTTAACATATTTTTATTTTAATCATACGAATCGTATTAATGCCCGCACACGGGCATTAATAAGATTCTTATGTTTTATGTATAAATATTATTAATATCTAATCAAATGTTTTATGTATTATTAAAACTAAATTTGTTCTTCAGATGTTTTATGTATTATTAATATAAATATGTATTATTCAAATACGATTCATATGTTTTATGTATTACTAAAACTAAATTTGTTCTCCATTCAGTCTGTGGTTCAAAACTATAAGCATTTTAGACATTACTTAATTCAATATACTTTGAGGTTTAAATTATTATCATATCCTTTGAAATATGAAATAATAAATCATGCATGTGCGGGCATCGATATGATTTATATATTGCATGTATAGCTATTATTATTAGTGCATAAGTGGATCGTAATTATATTTCACTATCGTTGTATATTTGTATCTTACTCATTTAGGTTTATCCACATATAAGTCTCTCTCTCTCATAATAAACATTTAAGTTTTTTGAAAAGGATAAAAAGGTAATTACGATCATATCATGCGTGCGGGCATTCATATGATTCATATATTACCCGTCTAGCTATTAGTATAAATATAAGTAGATTGTAATTCTTTCTCAATCTCTATGTATCATTATGTCTAATTCATATACTACATGTTATGTTATTATTATAAGTGCATAAGTGGATCGTAGTTATCTCTCTCTCTCTCTCTCTCTCTCTCTCTCTCTCTCTCTCTTGGTATCCCCTCATCGTAAACCTTTTTTTTTGAGAAATATAAAAATGTTAACATTCTTTTAATTCATCGATTATCTTTTAACTACCACAATTTTGTTTTATATGGGAATGTTTCCTAGTTTAATATTTTATCATGAATTTTTCTTGGGTGAATTACCAACTAATCATAGTTTGCCAATTAATGTACAGTTTTATAAAATATAATAAATAAAATAATAATAATTTATGTTAAGTTTTAAAATAAATGAAAAATATTAGTAGCTGCCAAAAGATGAATTTTTTTAACAATTTTAAAATCGTCACAAAAGAGTAAATCATAAACATTAAACAATATACCCTAAACCCTTGGACAAAACTTAACCCTTGGGTAAAAATCCAAACACTAAACCCTAAATTCTTGGATATACCCTAAATCCTTGGGTAAATCCTAAACACTAAACTGTAAACTCTTGGGTATACCCTAAACACAAATCTCTCTCTCTCTCTCTCTCTCTCTCTCGGTATCCCCTTCATCGTAACCTTTTTTTTTTGAGAAAAATAAAAATGTAAACATTCTTTTAATTCATTGACTATCTTTTAGCTACCACAATTTTGATTTATATGGGATCTAGTTTAATATTTTATCATGAATTTTTCTTGGTGAATTACCAACTAATCATAGTTTGCCAATTAATGTACAGTTTTTTTTAAATATAATAAAATAATAATAATTTGTGAAGTTTTTAAAATAAATGGAAAATATTAGTAGCTGCCAAAAGATGAAATTTTTTAACAATTTTAAAACCGTCAGAAAAAATTAAATCATAAACACTAAACACTATACCCTAAACCTTTCGACAAAGCTTAACCCTTGGTAAAAATCCAAACACTAAAACCTAAATTCTTGGATATACCCTAAACCTTGGGTAAATCCTAAACACTAAACTGTAAACCTTTGGGTATACCCTAAACACCGAATCTCTCTCTCTCTCTCTCTCTCTCTCTCTCCTCTCTCTCTTCTCTCTTCTCTCTCTCTCTCTTCTCTCTCTTCTCTCTCTCTCTCTTGGTATCTCCTTCATCGTAAACCTTTTTTTTTGAGAAAAATAAAAATGTAAACATTCTTTTAATTCATTGATTATCTTTTAGCTACCACAATTTTGATTTATATGGGATCTAGTTTAATATTTTATCATGAATTTTTCTTGGGTGAATTACCAACTAATCATAGTTTGCCAATTAATGTACAGTTTTTTAATATAATAAATAAAATAATAATAATTTGTGAAGTTTTTAAAATAAATGAAAAATATTAGTAGCTGCCAAAAGATGAAATTTTTTTAACAGTTTTAAAACCGTCAGAAAAAATTAAATCATAAACACTAAACACTATACCTTAAACCTTTCGACAAAGCTTAAACCCTTGGGTAAAAATCCAAACACTAAAACTTAAATTCTTGGATATACCCTAAACCCTTGGGTAAATCCTAAACACTAAACTGTAAACCTTTGGGTATACCCTAAACACCGAATCTCTCTCTCTCTCTCTCTCTCTCTCTCTCTCTCTCTCTCTCTCTTGATATCCCCTTAATCGTAAACCTTTTTTTTTGAAAAATATAAAAATGTAAACATTCTTTTAATTCTTCGATTATCTTTTAACTACCACAATTTTTATTTATATGGAAATATTTCCTAGTTTAATATTTTATCATGAATTTTTCTTGGGTGAAGTACCAACTAATTATAGTTTGCCAATTAATGTACAATTTTTTAAAATATAATAAATAAAATAATAATAATTTGTGTTAAGTTTTTAAAATACAAGAAAAATATTATTAGCTGCAAAAAGATGATTTTTTTTTAACAATTTTAAAACCGTCACAAACAATTAAATCATAAACACTAAACACTATACCCTAAATCCATGGACAAAGTTTAAACCCATGGGTAAAAATCCAAACACTAAACCCTAAATTCTTGGATATACCCTAAACTCTCTCTCTCTCTCTATAATGTTTATTTGTGTTTTTAATAAAGTAATTATAGTGTTTTAGTTTATATAGTTGCAATATTATTGCTAATAAGAAAGGCAATACGAAAGTAAATGCAAAATTAGATTATGTTAAATAGATATCTTATAAGTTTGAAGTTTAGATATTTAACATTTTTTTTACTGATTTGAGACTTTGTAAGCAAGAAAAATATTTAGTAGGTAAATATGGTAAGCAAGAAAAAAATTTATAATTTTTTAACTGATTCAATTAAATGCAAAAAACTTAACATGCACAACGTCCTCGTATGTATTAAACAAAACATATGTGTTTTACAGAATCTGATCGATATTATTATCATGCAATGTTATCTAAGCCAATGAAGTAGTTAAACAAATGTGTTTTCTTGCACTGTACGTCTATTTAGTTTCTTTCTATAACCTTACTTGACAAAAAAGAGAAGAGAACCCTTTTATTAGTTGAAGCTGTTGTTTCGGTTATTAAACTTCCGCGAAGAAGACACACATAGTTCTTTTTTTTTGCTTCAAATAATTCATACAACATATAACTTACATACATGAAACATCAGTGTGCACAAATAACCAAACTATAGCATACAAAAAAATACATGACAGTCTATCAAACTTGACTATAATGTTACTGGTTCGTTCAATCCAATTTTGGCTATGCAGAGAAGCAAATGACTCCGAATATTACTTAAATAAAAACTATGGTTATACCATAGCAACAAATATTTGATCACAATGCAAGACTTCCTTTGAATAGCAGCAAATCACCATAGAAGCAATTGTTTCACCCACTTGCCTTGTCAAAATACACGACTTACTAACGTAATGCTTGCGATCCACGAGCAGCTCGGTTCTACAAAAACATGAAAATTGTAGATAACTATGGTCGACCTATAAAACAACAAAAAATCAGTGCAGAGACTATGAAAAACAGAAAGTTTATTCTTCGTAAACGTATCAAATCTTTTCCTTCTCTCTCTCAATCTTCCATAGTTACTCGGGACTGAAGTTTGCTCGTCCCTTAGCTCGCCCTTAGCTCTCCGTGTTTGCTCGTCCCTTAGCTCTCCCTGTTTGCAAACGGCAAACTCATCCGATTTGGCCTTTGCAACTGAAGTTCAAACTCATCCGTTTTGGCCTTCGTCCCTTAGCTCTCCCTAACTTTTGTCCTCCTCGTCTACGCTAAGGGCTGGCTCATCGATCTCGGGGTCAAGAACCCGCGACAGAAGACAGCAAGACTCGAAGGGAGAGAACGATGACGTGATGTTTCAAAGTGTTTCTGCTTCGTGGTGGTGAGTTTTGTACGCTCTTTATTAACATGCTGAGATGGGGATTCAAACCATAAGTTGGAAATGTAGTTGTTTCTACACGTTTAACGTCAACGCAGTTCGCGCATGAATGAAAAAAAAAACTGGATTCGTTTCTTGTAATGGAAGCAAATAAGGAAACAAAGCAAAGAATTAAATGCTCCGTTTCTTAAACTCGCTCACAGAGTGACACGTGGATCCGAGCCTTCTCATGCATTCTCACAAAAATCGTTTAAGGAAAGTCTTAAAAATGCTTCTCCTTTAATATATAGGGGATAGAGTTCTGTTCTCTTTATTCAAGTCGAGTTTGTTCAAGTCGACCAAACTCAGATTCAACACGAGTGACAAAAACAAAGTAAAAGGGCAGAATCTCGATTTATTTGATGTTCAGTTTACTTTTACTACAACTTTTCAAATACGACTATGTTCTTGTCAAAGCCTCTTCCATGTTATTGGCAATTATTCCAAGTGCTTTCTCATACATCTTTACCAGACCATCTAGAGACCATCCTCCAACGGGATCAACGGTGAAACCCCACTCAATCACACAACTTTCTTCATCATGTGGCAATATCCTCACCGTCGAGACATATGACTCGAATCCAATGTTACTTTCCACTATCTCGTATCTCATCACTCGCTCCACGGGGTCAACGGCCACCAGCTTCTCCCTAGACCATCCCACGGTGGATTCTACGCCGTTGGATCGTATGGAGGAGCCGGAGCAGAATCTGATGCAGCCGAGTTCACCGTTGAAGCCGTGGACGCCGTGACACGTGGTGAGCGTTGGGAGCCACTTGTTGAAATTGAAGAAATCGGTATAGAGAAGCCAGATTTGGTTAGGCTTTGCTTTTGTGAGCGTAACTGACACTTTGGCTTGCCATTTTTCCGGACTAAAAGCTTTTTCCATGTCAAAGAGAGGATCTATAAAATGCAAAAAAAATAAAAATACAGAGAATCTAGATAGAAAGTAAAGATGAAATCAAGCATTGTATAATATTATGATATTACATCTATGTAAGTATCTCATACGTACTAACGATATGAGGAATTAATTTAGTTACCTTACAGTTATGGATTCTTAGCCGTTGAGACCGATGCAATCCTTTCAGATGGTATGGACAGTTTAAGCTCTTGGATCTTGAGATACATATGCGTTTGGCAGCTGTTATTGTTTTTCATTTATGGAATAGGGACAATTGTAGAAAGCAAATTCTACAAATTGTAGTTTTTTATTTGATATTTTCTCTCTTCAGTTCTTAAAAAAATGTATGCGTAATTGGGAAAGGTTTGGGCTGGTTTTTATATTTTCTTAAGTATTTGAAAATTTAATAATAGATCGGCAAAATGACACCGCAAATGGTTATCGCATTGTAGAAAAGCTTGTAGTAGGTGGAAATGACATAACTTTTTTTGTAACAGAACAAAACTTCAAGACCCTGAATAAACTAGTTTAAAGTTATGAATCTCTAATCCCACTCTATTTTCTATTTTAAAATAGTTTTAAAATAAAAATGTTTCATTTTCATCCAATATTTTGTTCTACAATAAAGTAAAAATAGATTTATCTATAAATCAAATAATTTATTTTTATTATTTTATTTTATTTTCAATAAAATAAAATATTATTTAAGTATAATTCAACTCTATTTAAAATTATTAAAAATAAAAAGAATCGAGTGAACCGTTGAAGATATGCAAGCTTCTGTAAATCAATAATAATGACTAAAAATTTGTTGAATTGTTCTACATATGCTTCATAGTGCATGAATTAAGTAATCACCTTTCAGATAAAAGCCAACGGAGAGGCAAATGAAGGGCATCTTAAGTTTAAATAAAACAGAGATTTTTGTAATGCTACAAAAACTGAAAATAATTCAGGAAGAAATTAAAATTACTATTTCATTGATCAATAGAGCATGATTATAACATATTTTCATGTAATTCATAATTTTAGTTGCATGCTTTTATGCGAAAGTAGGTAGTTGGTGATCCTTTTTCTAGGGTCTAATTATCTCTATTATAAGTCATTATTGTTGAAACATATGTTTTTCTATATCTTAAAATGAAAATATATTTTTTTCTATAGAAGATTTCAATTTTACTCGGAAACAAGAGAAAAACGTGACTCAGAAGCCGGAAGATGTTTGGCATGAGAGGAAGGTCGGCATCCTGTTTTAGACAAAAGAATTTGTTTCGTGGAGAGAAGGAGATAGTCAGGCGATCAAACTCAATATGGAGGGAGATCGCGGTGATCAAACTTGAGAGAGGGAGAGTCAGGTGATCAAACTTGAGAGGGAAAGATCTGGGCTATTAAACTCAAGAGAAAGAGAGAGAGGGAGAGGCAGGCGATCAAACTTGAGAGCGAGAGGGAGAGCCATGCTAGCTATCAAACTCGGGAAAGCGGGAGTGACAATGGCGATGAAGCATGAAAGAAGAGACATAAGCGATCAAGCATGAGCAATGAGGAGAGAGGGAGTGATGATGGAAATGAAGCATGCAAGGCTGGACCTTGACGATCAAGCATGAGCAATAAGAAGAGAGGGAGTGGTGATGGCAGTGAATCATGGGCAGTGAGGAGAGACAAAACGATGATGGAGATGAAACCATCTCATTCTTCGTCTCATATTTTTTGTTGTCTGTCGCTGGTTTTGTATACTTTCATAATTGTTTTCTGTTATTTTATGGAAAATTCTTTCAAGATTTATTTTACTTTACGAAACCTGTTTTATGGAAGATTATTTGTAAAATTGTTCTTTTCTCCGTAAATATTATTTTGGAAAGAACGTTTTTACGATCATTTCTTGTTGGACAAAAATCTCTATGTTCTTTTCTAGTAGAAATATGCAGATTTTGTTTGTTGTGTATTTTAAAAAAAAAAATGTCGGCATATGTGGTAGTGTTATCTCAAATTTTTGGTTTATTCTCATAAGAAGTATATTTCTCAAAGAATTTTTACCGTTGATTTCACTATGGCCGATTTTGATCCCAAGAATGATGTCCCACGTGCTAGCCCTCCAGTATTGTCTCACCTTCTCTTTGTATACGAGAGCATTTTGTTTTGTAATACAAAGCCCCATGAATATGAAGATGTTATGAAAGCAATAATGATATATGAGAATGCTTCAGGATAATGTATCAACTTTGATAAATCATCTTTATTATTGGTAAGAGAGTCCTTGGAGATGTCAAGAAATGATTAAAGACTCCCTTGGGATCTAAAATGAAGAGGGTATGAATTCTTAATTGGGAATACCTAATGATATCAGTGGCTCTAAATGTAAACTATTTGTATTTTTAAAGGACAGATTGTAGAATAGAGTTAATGGGTGGTCAACATGATGGTTATCACGAGGATGCAAAGAGATTCTAATTAAATTGATTGCGCTAGGACTGCCAACCTACATTACGTCCAGTTACTTGTTTCCATTAGATATTTGTAAGAAATTAGCAAGAGTCATTGCACATTTTTTGTGGAGTTTAAACCTTCTAAAAATGACATTCATTGGGAAAAATAAGAAATCTATGCTTTCCAAGAAAGGATGTAGGTATTGGCTTTCATATGACCCATGAATTCAATCAGGCATTGTTGGAAAAACAATTATGGGGATTACTACAATATCCAAATTCGTTGTTAACTTGAGTTTTGCGTGGTATTATAGACTAAGCTTGCATTTGTGAGAGATTTCTACATATAATCCCTCATATGTATAGACAAGTCTCTCAGCTGCGAGACTCCGGAAATTGATATTAGGAATTAGACAGAAAACTCGTTCAGGTTACAATGTCAGAGCATGGGAGGATCATGGAATTCGACTACACCTGCAAGGTCGGCTAAGTCAAATGTCCCAGTGGTGGATCTTAGAATGCCCTTTAGTGATTTCATTAAAACTGATTCGAAGGAATGAGATGTTGAAATGTTGGAGAATTTTTTTTGTAGCTGATGACATCTCTTAATTCGGAGTTTGGATATGATCAAAACAACACATCGAGATGTTATTGTTGGAGCTTTACCAAGGGTGGTTAGTATACTATTAAATAAGTATATTGGGCTGTTGGAGCTTTACCAAGGGTGGTCAGTATACTGTTAAATAAGTATATTGGGCTGTTAGGAAACATTTTTTAAGCATATGAATAAGGTAAGGGTATCAAAATGAGTTATAGCTCATGAGTTGTCTCACTACGACTCTTAAATGGAATAGATTTTTGGATCACTGATTTAGCTTTAATTTAATATACTATTAAATGTTTATTTTATTCTGTATTTAATATTAACATTTTGGATTTTTAATAATTAAAATTTAAATTATGTTATTAAAAAGTTATTTTATATTTTAGTTTTTAGTTATTTTATAATTTTATTTTTTTATATTTGATCGCGAGTTAACATATTTAACTCATAGATGATCTGAGTTCGAGTTTACATATTGAAACTCATATAATAAATGAGATGAGCTAGCTAATTCATGAAAGATCCGAACTCACTATGAGTTGAACTGAGTTGAACGAGTTAACTCATTTTGACATCCTTAGAATAAGGCTGTTTCAGAACCTAGTATTACCAAGATTCATTTTTTTTTTTGGAAAATTAGTGTTCCTTAGAAAATGCATCATCATATATGGTAGCTGATCACATGATATATAGCAGTTACAAAAGAATCTCACATGTATATGTGATGTGATAATTAGTGTCTAAGGTGTTAAAACCCTGATGAAACTATGTTATTTTCGAATGTCCGTCAGTATTAGAAGCTTGGGAATTTCGGTAACTCCTTCGGCTTAAAATATATTTCCGGTTTCTAGTGTCTATTCGAACACGGACTATCTTTTTTGGTGAAAAAACTGTTTTAAGAACTTGGCGCTGGATAAAGAGTATTATCTTTAGATATTGGTATCTTTAAAATGTTAGGAAAGACAAATTATTCAAAGGCATAGACAATTTTCCATTCAGAATCAGAAGCATTTTTGTGGGTGATGAAAAATATGCTACAACACTTTCAATATCAAAACTTTGAAACATATTGCAAAGACTAAGTCATTATGATTAAGAATCCGCAAACATGGCTAAACTTTTCAACGAAATTAAAAGAAATTTCTAAGCTACAAACGAGATTTCTTTCTTTCAAAATTGTTTACATGCCTTGTCGCCAAATGAATTTGATAATTTTTTTAAATAGAATTGCTAGATCTTTCTATAATGGATTTTATTCTGTGAATTGTTTTATTCTAATTTAGTTATTTGGTAATAAAATGTGTAAAAAAAAAAGAAAAAAAAAAAGAGAGAGGAAATAAGTAAACATTCCTTAGGCTAAAGGAAAGCACAAAAGGGGTCAGCTGCTTCCCTTCGAATCGCTCGCCTAGTCAGTAAAAAAAAAAGAAAAATCCCTAAAAATTTCCCCCATCGCTCGCTCTCTCTGTGTCTTCGTTATCTTGAGAACAAAGATCCATCCATCCATCCATCCATCCATCCATCCATGCTTTCACTGACTTAGACCTTACCACGGACGCGTGAGCACGCATAGATCGTGAGAAAAAAAAACCTAAAAACAAAAGTCAATTGAGTTTGTGGCGGCAGGCAGAAGAGAGTTGCGGAAGCGATCTTTGAAGAAGATGGGTGAATTCAACAGTGGTGGTCAACCACCTTTGCCTGATGAAGACGGAAACGCTCCTCCTCTTCCTGAAAAGGTTTTTACTTTATCTTCGATTTGAACTCAATTTTTAATTTTGGTCTATTATTGTCCCTTAATGCATTGTGTCTGATAAAGATAAATTTTGGAATTGACTCTGTCTGTTTCAGGTTCAGGTTGGTGGTTCCCCAATGTACAAATTAGATAGGAAGCTAGGCAAAGGTGGTTTTGGACAAGTTTATGTTGGTCGGAAGATGGGCCCCCCGTCCACTGTTAATGCTAGATTTGGCCCCGGAGCTATGGAGGTATTGATGCTCTTTTTGTGTGTGTTTCCAAGCTTCCTCTCTCGATTTTTGTATTTCGGTTTGATGTGTCTTCTTCTTCTTCTGCAGGTGGCTTTGAAGTTTGAGCATAGAAGCAGCAAAGGATGTAACCATGGGCCACCCCATGAGTGGCAAGTTTACAAGTGAGCTCTCTCTCTCTCTATGTTTTCTTAGGATTCTTTTTGCTTAGTGGTGGTTTTTGGGATTAATGATGCTTTTTTTCATCTGTTTGTTGTCCAGTGCACTTGGTGGCAGTCATGGTGTGCCACGAGTTCATTTTAAAGGTCGTCAAGGCGATTTTTACATAATGGTATGTTTGACTTTAGTTTAGGTTCATACTTGATATCTACTTGGGGGTGTGTGTGACTAATTACAGTTTTAAATCTTTTATACAGGTTATGGATATACTAGGGCCTAGCTTGTGGGATGTTTGGAACAGCACCAGTCAAGCGTGAGCCTTCTGTCTTGCTTTACTTTATTTTGTGGAATAAACCAATTGTTGAAACCTACAATTTTTTACTGATTCTATAAACTTACAGGATGTCAACAGAGATGGTTGCATGCATCGCGATTGAGGCCATATCCATTTTGGAAAAGATGCATTCTAGGGGGTAATTTTTAATGATTATTGCTTGACTGTGTTACTGCTTCTGCAACTCTCTTTCTTTTAATCAATGCTCCTTTTTTTTTTCACCGGCAGATATGTGCATGGAGATGTTAAGCCGGAGAATTTTCTGCTTGGGCCTCCTGGAACTCCTGAAGAGAAGAAACTTTTCCTTGTCGACCTCGGCTTAGGTAATATTTTTTTTATGGCGATATAGATTATAGATATGAGCGTGCTTTGCTTGTCTTTTTTTGTTGCTTATCCAATCCGTTGATATTTGCAGCAATCAGATGGCGCGATAATGCTACTGGACTACATGTTGAATATGATCAGCGTCCTGATGTGTTTAGGTTAGTTGCAAATGCGTGTGAGATTAATATTTAGTCTTCTGTTTTACTTATTTTAATAATGTGTTGGCTTTTTTTGCAATCTCAGAGGAACGGTACGTTATGCAAGCGTACACGCTCATCTTGGCAGAACGTGTAGTCGGAGGGATGACCTGGAATCTCTTGCTTACACTCTTGTTTTCCTTCTTCGAGGCAGGCTTCCATGGCAAGGGTACCAGGTTGGGACTCTTCATTAGTTCTTTTCTTTGTATTTTTTTTTCTCCTTGGCTTCTGTTAATTTGTATTTTTTTTTCCTTAGGGAGAGAACAAAGGCTTCCTTGTTTGCAAGAAGAAGATGGCTACTTCCCCAGAAACTCTTTGCTGCTTTTGCCCCCAACCTTTCCGTGAATTTGTTGAGTATGTGGTCAATTTGAAGTTTGATGAGGAGCCTGACTATGCTAAGTATATCTCCCTTTTCGATGGAATAGTCGGACCAAACCCAGACATTAGGCCTATAAATACTGAGGGTGCACAGAAGGTGAGTGATTATGACATGTTCTGCTGTTAAGATCCTATCTAAAATGCCTAAGCTTGTTTTTTTTTTTGGTGTGGTGTGAAGCTGGTACATCAAGTGGGTCAAAAGAGAGGGAGGTTGACAATGGATGAGGAGGACGAACAACCAACAAAGAAGGTCAGATTGGGAATGCCAGCAACACAATGGATCAGCATTTACAGTGCTCACAGACCAATGAAGCAAAGGTGTGCCAATCTTGGAATTTATTCTTGGAAATGGTACATAGATGAACCATCCATCTGACTTGTGTGTGTGTTTTTTTTTCTTTAATCTTGGTTGCAGATATCACTATAATGTTGCTGATATAAGGCTCCCACAGCACATCGAAAAGGGAAATGACGATGGTCTATTTATCAGCAGTGTGGCTTCTTGCTCGAATCTCTGGGCTGTAATCATGGATGCAGGAACTAGCTGTTCGGCCCAAGTTTACCAGCTATCACCAAGCTTTCTCCACAAGGTTTGGTTTCATTCATTATTCCAAAATTTCTCCAACGGTTACTGTCACTTTTTTACCATTCTCCAACTTTTGTGGTAGGAATGGATTATGGAACAATGGGAAAAAAATTACTACATCACAGCAGTAGCTGGAGCAAACAATGGAAGCTCATTTGTGGTTATGTCGAAGGGTAATGTTTTTTTTTTTTTTCATTCCTTTCAAATGCAAAGCGTAACAGTTGCTTTTTGCGATTTTCTTATCTCTGTTCTTTAACAGATTTCATCCTCTTTTTGTATACAGGGACCCCGTATCTACAGCAATCCTACAAAGTGAGCGATTCTTTTCCCTTCAAGTGGATAAATAAAAAGTGGAGGGAAGGATTTTATGTCACATCAATGGCAACTGCTGGAAGCAAATGGGGGATTGTTATGTCTCGTGGAGCTGCTTTTTCAGACCAGGTCTTGTGTTGTTTTTACTTTTTGTTTTTCGATTTTGTGACTTTGAAAATTTATGGGGAGAGTTTTTTTTGTGATGCAGGTTGTAGAACTAGATTTTCTATACCCCAGTGAAGGTATACATCGTCGATGGGAAAATGGCTACAGAATTACATCAATTGCTGGAACTTGTGATCAGTCTGCCTTTGTTCTTAGTGTGCCAAGAAGGAAGCCTAGTGATGAGACACAGGAGACTCTTAGAACTTCTGCTTTTCCTAGTAATCATGTCAAGGTTTGCTTTGCTGTCTTATCTATCTTTTTTGTTTTTTGGCTTTTTTACAAACTTCATTGGATTTAACTTGTCTTTTCTTTCTGCAGGAAAAATGGGGCAAGAATCTTTACATTTCGTCTATTTGTTACGGTCGAACTGTTTCATGAGGCTGTTCTAGTTTTTGTTTTGTTTACGAATGCAAGTCAATTTAGCTTTTCTACCATACATCCGCGCTCAGTGAGAATGAACAACAGTGATGCTTATGGGCTTAGGAGAATATTTTAGCAAGGATGAATGGAAGATGTACTTCACTGAAGATGTACTTCACTACTCTTTGGAGGAAGATGTTTAAAACTTCTTAGATAAAAAAGGATAGCTCAGTCTTATCAATCTATCTTCAAAATAATGTTTTTTTTTAATCTTAGTTGAAGGGAGATCCGTGGTTTGATTGTATCTTGCATTAAATTGAAGATGGAAACTATTTGATGGAGAAAGGAATAATAGATGTTTCTAGTATTTTATTATACCTGCCTTCAAAGTTTCGTCTTCTCTGGTTTTTGTTATGTTCCTTGCATGCCCTTTGTTTTTAAACAGTGACGCTTTTTTAACAAACCTAGAACGCTATTTGTAAAGCAACGTGATGAAAACGAAGGATTAATCCTAACAATATCATTATACTCATAGCCTAAGTAGGTTTCTTCACAGACACATCTTGTTTTCATGTGTATATATAATGTATTGATGAAAAAAGACATCAACCTCACAAGCTGTTGTTACTACTTCAGACTCTAGTCCGCTTCTGCTTTCACAAACTATTTTGTGATATTTCATAAGCATAAAGGATACTAAAGATGCCGGTTGGAGAAGTTTAAGGTAGAAAGAAACCCCTTTTATTTTATGTATTTCACTCGGCGGGAATTGATCCGTGAGTGAGACCTGTTGTAATACTATCTTTTCAGCGCATGTCATCTGCGACCTGTGAGCTACGAACTGCCCAGAAAGACGATGGCTTCAACTTCTTGCTTGTTGCTGTGAAAAGCCAACCCAGCTGGGTTTCACACGTTGCACAATTTGCGATCGTCCATGCATACCTGTTGCCAATTTAAGAGACATACAACAATGTTAAACAGACTTGAATTATCATAGATTTTGGAGACTCTCTAAACAAATCAGCCTACGCCTCTCTTAAGGACGAATAATAGTGATAAAAGATTTTTTAATAGGTATTGAGGTACATAAACAAGGGACAAGTATAGTGAAGGAAGTAAGTATGGCTATGATATAAAAATGATAACGAAAAACATTTATGAAAAGCTTCTTACCCAGGAAACCAGCTGTCTTCTTTAACAGCTCTACCGCGAATCGCTATGTCATTTGCTTTGTAAAACGTCATTATCTCATGCACATAGCCATGTGGGTTTACGTAGGCACCTAGAGGACCATCACTAGACATAACCAACATGTCACTTCTTCTTGCTATGACTCTCTGCATCAAAACGTGTAATAAAGGTATCAGTAAACAAAATGCACAACGGAGAGGAAACAGAAATATATGATGACACATATTTTTACCTGACAGTGTTTACATCGAACACGATCAAAACTCTCAAGCAATTCTATTTCTCTCTGCAATCTGTAAGAGACTCCGTCAATCTCCAAGAGCTCTTGTCTAATTGACTCAGAGACAGGAATTTTACTAGCAATGAAAAAGGATAAAATATCTGGCTTATTCACTATTGCCTCCATGTTTGGAACCCCAACTATCTGCTTCCACATATCTGCATATTATCTTAACATTAGATAGACTCTTACTTAATATCTGACCTACAAGGATCACAACAAATAAGGAACTAACTAACCAGCTGCTCGTTGAGCAAGATAATATGAGTCGTACATCCGGTACACCCAGAATGGCCAAAATGCTCTTGGGGCCATACGGAACCGGTTTAGATCAGTATTTTTCCGGAAACTCGTAAGCCTATTTTGCTTTTGACATTTCCCTTTCGAAACAGGAGTTTTGCCATCAGCAGATTGCTCGTCTTGGCGAGAAGCTAAGGATCCAACGGACGTAGAGCTGAATGGGTTAGACCCACTAGACTGGATATTAGATGTACTGACTACTTGGTCATCATCACTACTTGTCCAGTCATCCATTATTGAGTCAACTGCTGAATAATGAAGCCTTTTTTCTGACGGAGACAGCGCACTTTCAAAACTCTCTTCAGAATTTGCTACTGACATTTCGTCCGTGTCTCTAAAAGATGCAGATAAAGGCATTGTACTCGAGTGACTGGGAGCTCTCAAGTTGCTTATTGGTACCAGCTTCCCAAAAGCATCCCTGGGAGTTCTCAAGGGTACATCTTCCTCAACAATATGAACCTCTCCGCAAGGCTGCACCGAAAAGTTTACCCATAAGAAAAAACCTTATTTGACAATAAACAAAGATGTACTCCCCAATGTATATACACGAGAGAATGTCCTTACGAATCCTTCAACATCAGTCCAGCGACGCTTTAAAAGAAACCGCTGCTGTCCACGAGTAATAACATTGAAGGAGCCATCACTAAGTCGACGGTATTGTCGTATCTGTAATTTATCACCGAGAATTATGTAAGTGCCATAGCAACAAGAAGAAGATTGAAACTAGTCGCAAAGATAAAATATAAAACAACCGTGATACCATTTCCCCAACTCGCTATTATAACAGCCCTATCTAAACCATAGTTCCAGACACATTGCACAAAGAATTTCAAAGTCAAAAAGTTTTTAGGTAAGAATTCAATCGACCAACAAGGATTCCAGTTGTAGTTGAAACCAAGCAATAAAGGTTATGAAAACAGAAACTGAAAGGAATTGCTTCATCTAACAAATCATTAGAAAGAAAGTTTACCTCTGCGGTTGTCCCAACAGTGGCATACTTGAACTGATTACCTTCTCTGTAAACACGAATCTGAAGACATGTAAATTACTATTTAGTAGAGAACATACTGTATTAATTAAAGAAAAGAGAGGAAAAAGAAAGAATTTGAAGTAGTTGACGTACAACACCAATGGTAGAAGGAGCGTTAGGTTGGTTCAAAACTCTGTGAATAGCAGCCAAGAAACTGGACTGGGCAATCCTAAGGGGAAGCGTGGACTCCGGAAATAGAACCACTCCTAGCAAAGAAGGCAGTGTCAATAATGTCTCTTTCTTCACTCACAATAACAACAAACACAAAGTGATGCAATATTATTAATTGAACAAGAGAAGAACACCTTCGAGATAGAAAAGAGGGATCTTCAAAACAGTGCCTCCATCCACAAAAGCACTTCTGTTTGGAGTCTCCTCAACCTCTGTTAAACAATTTATATATATAAAAACAGATGTGACATGTATAACAAAAAAAACATCAACCATTCCAAACTCATACCGCCAAGATAGGTATGTAAAGAGGCGACATCTGGGTTGAAAATATGAACATCATCATCACCATCTATATTATCACTGCCAAAAACAACAACCGCCATCCATTTTTTAGAGAATACGTTAAACAAACAGGTGACGACGATAAAGAGAGAGAGATTTGCTCACGAGAGACGAGCGTGGGAGATGGCGCGAAATGCGGCGAGATCATCATCGTCTTCGTCGTCGTCGTCGGAATCTAGAAAATCATCGACTTCCTCAACTTGCAGCTCCTCGAAGTCGAGCTCCCGAATCTGCTCCATCTGAAGCCTCTCTCTCTCTAGAATCCTCTCCTCGTTCTCCATCTCTTTCTCTCCCTCCCTCCCTCCTTGCGTTCTGAAAACTTGGTTAAGTGATCTGGTCGATTACCCGGCCCACCTCTCTCGGTTTGGGTTTAAGTTAAAAACCCGAATTTTATTGGACGGTTAAAACCGGAGGAGAAAGTAATCAACGACTTTATCCAAACTTCCACATTGTAATGATGTAATCATTTTTTTTAACTCTGAATAATTATGCTATTACAGATCTGAGAATATTATAGACGATTTTACAGCCGGCAATTATATCCGTCATTGACTGCATCACCTCTAAATCATCATATCGGATCTATGTCTGACGGTAGGTTTGGGCATTTTAAGACCCGACCTGACCCGAAAACATCCGAACTGGAACCGACCCGAAAGTTTATAAATACCTGTTGGATCCAATTTTTTTATATTCAAATAGATCCGGACCCGAAAAAACTGACCCGAATAGACCCTGATCCGAATAGTATGGAGGCATGTCTAAGTAACAAATGGGAAGTGTTCCCACCCTTATCCGCAAAGTTTGGCTGTGGCTTGGAGATTGTTGACATTACCTAGTCCTTGAACCATAATGCAATTGAAAATGAATTAATTAACTGTATGGAATAAAAGAAAATTGTCATCTCATCTGATTCTAGAACTTTTTCAGGATTCATTGCAAATTAAGTTATTTTGATCTCTTTTTTGTGGGAGTTCCAAAAAAAAAAAAAGATCTCTTTTTTGTGTACCACGAAATGTTAGATTATTATTAATTAATTTTGTGACTGTACTTGTCAAAATTTTAAATAGTTATATTGGAGATTTTCTTTTGGTCGAATATTGGATATGTTTTGGTAAAAAACATATCTAAATATCTATAGTTATTAAAATATATTTGTACAATAATCTTATAAATAAAATAGGTTTAAATTAAATAATTTTTTAAAAATATAAAGAAACAATTTTACCCCAAAAAATATAAAAAAACCTATATTTTAGTTTTGAACAAGTTTGAGACATCCGGGCTAGATAAGAAAGTCTGAAATATATTATAGCCCAGGCAAATAGGCTGTGCATATCGAAAGTAGTTTCTAGTGTAACTTTGTTCCCCATTTTTAAATTATCCAATGCGGTTAAAGAGGCCCAATTGTGACAAACTCTTCTCACCTAACTTAATGGGAGTAGTTAATATATTCATCTTTGGTGGAAAAAGCCGTAAAGGAGTGGTAAATTGTGTAATTTTCTTTGTTCTTTTTGAAAGATGAGCGTATGAAACCGACACCTCTGACATAAAAACAAATGTTAAAAAGAGACGAGAAGAAATGGCAAAAAATGGTATAGAGAAGAGTGAAAAGAGAGCCAAGTATTTCGAAAAGCTCATTATTTCTCTTTCATCAAGAACTTGAGTAGAGAGAAAAGAACTCTTCACCTCAAGAACTCAGATTCTCTCAGCGCTTTAGGATCCTTCCTGCTCCTGAGTGCCGAATCCAGGATCCTCTAGGGTCCGTCTATTTTAATTTACCTAACTTCTTGTCCAAAATTTATTTCTTAAGTCTCGTTGTTCTAGCTGCTGTTTCTAAGTAATGTTTCGTTTTAATTTTATTCCCCCAAAAGTATCGATATAGATTGAAAGATTACAAGATCCATGTGAGAAACCCATCTCCAAAATTAAATTTTCAATTTATCAGAAGCTAAATTGTAGTTTCTTTATGTATCTGCTTGGAATCAGAAAATTCTTTTTTTTCTTCTGTCTCTATATAATGTTTTTTTTTGAATAAGTTATATATATGTTTGCATGGCTTTTTTCTTCGATTTTCTTTTTGCTTAATAATCCGATAATTGACTTCAATATTTTGTTTAAAGGTTTATTTATAGGCTTACAAAATAAATATAAATTATCATATTGTTTTGACCGTTGCAAATATTTCTCCGCAGATTTGAAGCTTCAGTTCCTCAAAATAATATTTTGGCATATTCTTATAAATTATCATTCTTAGATTCCTTGTAGATACTGCAGTTTTTTTTTTTTTGGACTTATCGGTATGAATACGAAACGCTATATTAGGTCTCTAATTAAGGTTTTGATTTATAAAACAGATTAACCGCAAATGGAGAAAACAAGAGCAACGTTTCGTCACAAAGATCAAACAATGTCTCAGTCTGTTGATCGGCAAACTGATCTGGTCGGACAGATCAACAACAACAACAAAGCGATCACTAACCCACTCGCTCTGAGTCTCTTGATTGGTCTGAAGCATGACAATGGCCGACCCGTTCTTCCTCAGATCTCCTAGATCATCACTCACTGCCCATCTTAACTGTTCTTGTGGCCCTGCTAAAGTTGGGTTAAGCATTGTGGATTCTCTCGGTGATGATCGGGTTACATCACCAGATGTCCTGTTTGGACCAGCCTTGAGGATCAAGTCCTCTGAGATTAAGAACAAACATCCCAAGTTGTTCCCAGAAACCAAGTCCTTGGAGATCGAGAAGGAAAGATCTGGTGTTATCTTCGAGATCGGCTCGTTTTCTGCGGATGATTGTCCGACAAAGACCCGAGTTCTGTCTCATTCCAAGTTCGGCTCAGACAATGCATTTTCGTCTGAGGATGAGATGGAGATGTCAGAGGACTACACTTGTATCATTACACATGGTCCTAATCCTAAAACCACTCATATTTACGGTGACCAAGTTTTAGAGTGTCACAAGAATGAGGATAACAAAGAGAAGAGTATCGAGTCAGAGTTGGATTACTTCCTCAGCGTATGTAACTTCTGCAACAAGAAACTTGTAGTTGGGGAAGACATATATATGTACAGGTGCGTGTTCCGTTTCCAATACTCTCTAATTACAACAAGATAGTGTAATGGAATTTTTTAGATGCACTAGATGATGTTTGTGTTCTGGTGTTGAGTTGCAGAGGAGAGAAAGCGTTTTGCAGCGCTGAGTGTCGTTCAGAGGAGATGGCAATAGATGATGAGGAGGATCTGGAAGATTCTTGCATAGTTATGCACGGATCTTTAAAGAAGCTCTTCTGAACAAAGAAGCAGCTAATATAAGACGGTGGTCATGGGACGAGCTTTTATAGAACCGACCATCGTGTATTAACTACCCAAAAAAGACTTAAATTATATAATGTATTTGAATAGTGTCATGCCAATGTTAGGTAACATTTTGGCACTACTAGTCTGGTTCATCCGTCTACAAAGAGCTGTGTTTATGCGCATCTATTATCAGCTGCAGCAGCCACGGATGGATTAGGCGGTCTTCGTTTTCTGTGTGTGTTTGTGTAATGGGTTTTCAGTTTCTTCTTCGGTTTGGATACCGAAGTTGAAGACTACTAATAAAGATCGTAACTGAATAAAGCCTTGTAAAGAGAGGGATTATGTAACCACTCCGTTTTCTTCATAGCTCGATTAATTAAGACAATAAATTTAAAGGTAAGACCATAAATTTATAGATAAAAAGTTATGTTTGTTTGTTAAAACATATCGTATTCATAAAGCCTAGTTTCTAAGATAGCATTTCCTGTGTATTGTAAACAAGTATGTCAGACAAAAAAACTACAAAATGAAAGGGAATCATATAGTGAGAAGTGAAGTGTTCCCTAAGTCCCAAACTCAATGGTCCAAAATCATCGACATCTATTGTCCTCTCGTCTCATAAGATAGTGGGTTTACCAATATTCTTCCTTGTACTCATTTTTGAGCTTTCCTCCAAGTATCTTATCAATCGATCCAATTATGGAACAACATCAATCGCTAACGAAAAACGTTACATTAATCTTCCAGGTTGAATAGTAAATGCCTCCACGATACGTCTTTGTGTAGAAAGACGTCTTTGTGTAGAGACACCTAGATAAGAGATATATTCTTAAATCATCTCTTAATATAATGGACCCTCCTATAAATTACTACTAATATGATTCTTCAAAACATTATAATTAATAAATAAACATTCTTATATTCTAGAACTATTCAAGAGCTGAAATATCTATTCTATTAAAATCGAAATACAAATTAATATTTACCTATTTTAAGCTATTTTCTACATATCTTCAGATTTTTTTAAAATTAATTCTAACCACTTAATGAAAGTTCCTTTGATCATTTCCTTCTTTTGTGAATCTTGTTGGTGAAACAACAATTTAAAAAGAGCTATTTAAAAGATTTGCCCAATTCAAAAACCATCATGATAATTTATGATCCTCAAAAAATTTAATAAAACATCAAATTATGTGTATATAACAAAATAAAATTATCAAATATATATGCTAGATGACACTAAATTCACTAGTCAGTAAAAATAAATAAATCTAATATTTTTTTCTGAAATCACTGAATATTATTTTTGTATTAAACAATTTCTACTCTTTTACTTTAATTAAAATTAAATTATTCATTTTAAAATTTTTAAATTTTTTATAATTGAAAATATTATTTTTGGATAACAGCACTATATAGATAAGAGTTAATTTTTAGGGATAATTTGAAAAATACCCTATTTGTGAATTAAAATTTGAAAAATACACTTATTTTTTTTTTTTTGAAAATTACACTTTATTACATGTAATAAGACATTTTTGTCCTGGTTTTATTTATCAGTTAATTTTTCTTAACTAATTAGTCCAGAAAGTATATAACTAATATTAAAATTTTAAAATATTATTATTATCTGGGTTTGTGTTAACGTTTAAAGATAAAAAAAACTGTTCATCTTGTTGATTCTTAGCATCTTTAATAAAATGATGAATGGATTGAATCAAACACCTTTTTAAGAACAGTGAAAGAGTATGTTGAAATAATTTGCAACTACAAGAGTTCTTCCGTTCTTTAGATTCACAAAGGAAGCCAAGATGTGACTTCAAAATAAGAAAAGACAAAAGGAAAACTCTTCCCTAGCATTATTGTGTGAAATTGATAAAACTTGCAGAGTGTACTACAAAGGAAGCCAAGATGTGACTTCAAAATAAGAAAAGACAAAAGGAAAACTCTCAAGACCAGAATGTAACAGAGATAAAACAAAGAGGTAAAAGGAGAAGAAAAATGAGGCCCTAGAGGTGTCCTAAAGCATCAGCACTCAAGATTGAGGAGAGCCAGGACGAACCATGAAGCGCAACGTACGACTGGGTACGAGTGATGACCACAAGCGTCACAGGACGCCTCCACATTTATGCAGTGTGAGCGTAGTCTTTCCTTTACAGCCAAGGTGCCAGAGAGGGATCTCCATAAGAAGTGTCGTAACTTTGGAGAGGTACTTCTCCACCTCTTTTTGCGTATCGGGTTGCTCTATGGTGTGTTGATCTTTAGGACAGCTCCGCTACCCTGGGGGCTCGCCGCTTCTATGGTGAATCTCCCTATTAGAGGACGTAAGAGAGATTGTCGGAAGCCGCTTGACAGTCATTGGGATTGGGGCTCGTCACCTGTCACCGATTGAAGAGAAGGGTTTGGTGTCGGTGGTTCTGATGGGTGCTTTGTTTGCCACTGAACGAGTTTAAAAATATGATATATATGATCCTAAATTTATTTGTGTTTTAAAAAAAAATTAGATGCTAAAATAATTATAAAGATTCAGTTGGGTAGTTTTGTAATTTTACGTATAATTAAGTGTAGTTTTCCAAAATATTATATAATGGTGTAGTTTTCAAAATAAAATCTTATATGAAGGTTTTTTCCCAAATTTCCCTAATTTTTATTTTTTAAACATTTATTTGGGATAATTTAAAAGATACCCTATTTATGTTTTAAAAATTTTAAAATACATTTATCTATTTGTTCATTGAAAACTACACTTTTTCATAAATAATAAAACATTTTATTTTGGGATCATTTGAAAATACCCTATTTATGTTTTTAATTTTGAAAATTACATTTGTTAAAAGAATTTATTTTTATAAGTGAAAATATTATTTTTGGATAACAATGATGTGGTTGACTTGGATGATAAGCTGAAGAGTTTGTTTTAGATATTAAAAATACTATTTGAAAAACGTTTTAAAAAGATTAGTTGTTAAACGCTTAGTTTTCTGTATTAAATAATATTATTAATTAGATATTAGCCATGTACAAACATTAAAGTTATATAATTTAGTCATTTCTTTTTTGAACTTAATAATTTAGTCATTTCACTTGTTAGTAACTATATTTTTCAAAAAAAAAGACGGTGTATTTTCAAAATATTATCTTATCTGAATATATTTTCAAAACTTTCTCTTTTATTTTGATTAATTTTTATTATATTAATTTATAATCAATATATCTAATTCAATAGGTAAATCTTATTATTAATAAAGCGTAACAACGAATAACCAGGAGCAAATGACCAAAATATCACTTTTTAAGTTTTTGTCACAAAATAGCAATCAAAAAATAAAATGGCCAAAATAACATCTTTTTGTTTTGAAAATTTTAATTTTTATTTTTTATTTTTAAAAATTAATCCAAAGGTTATAAATGCATATTTACCCTTTAATAAAACTTATTTTGGTCATTTTTTTTATGATGCTATTTTGTGATAAAAACTTGGTTTAGTTTTATTTTTGTCTTTTTCTCAATAACCACTCTACTAAAAGCTTTAATGCAAACAATATTTTACAAATGATAATATAAATAATAAATTTTAGTCTAATCAATTTTATTAAAATATATATATACAGAACATATATGTATATATATTATATATATAGTTAATATTATATATATATATATAGTTAATATTTTCTTCTAAAATATAATTAAATTATTTTATAATTATTATTTTCTGGTAAACTTATCCGCCTTTCTTAAATATATGTTTTATCAATCAAATATCTTTTGTACCGTAAAATATTCTTTACCAATCAAACATTATTTCAGTTTATTCAATATTACCGCATTTTGTTCGGAAAACTGTTGATGAACTATATAACAAACTCTTAGTTCGCTTTTCCAGCCCTACCAAAGACGCATATGTCAATCGGAGCGTTAATGTTTGACACAGACAATACGAATCTAATGTTGTCATGTCAAGCTTTTGATTTAATTGGCATAATAATTAAATAATTATATAAATGCATTTGTTTGCAGGATAATAGTCAACGCTTAGATTTTAGATAGCATAAAAAGAGTTGCACAGTTACACAAAACTCAAACTGTTGCATTCCTCAGCAGAAACAACAACAATGGAGTCTCAGTCTCAGACTAGTCAGCCCGAAACCCCAACGCGCTCCCCGTTAACCGGAATATTCCACAGACTGAAAACCAACCTCGTATTCCGGTCAAAGCTGGCCGAAGTAAACGGTGCAATGGGTGATCTCGGCACGTACATACCAATCGTCCTCGCTTTAACTCTGGCCAAGGATTTGGATTTAGGCACAACGCTGATATTCACCGGAATTTACAACGCCGTGACCGGAGCGGTTTACGGCGTACCGATGCCTGTACAGCCGATGAAGTCCATCGCCGCCGTGGCGATTTCATCCACCGCGGAGAAGTTCGGCATACCGGAGATCATGGCCGCCGGAATATGCACCGGAGGGATCTTGTTCGTGTTAGGGGTCTCCGGTTTGATGCAGTTTGTGTTCAACGTCGTTCCTTTGTCGGTTGCTAGAGGGATTCAGCTGTCACAGGGCTTAGCTTTCGCTATGTCTGCGGTTAAGTATATAAAGAAGGAGCAAAACTTTTCGATGTCCAAAAGTGTTGGTGACAGGCCATGGTTAGGGCTTGATGGTTTGGTCTTGGCTTTGGTTTGTGTTCTCTTCATAATTCTGGTGAATGGAGATGGGGAACAAGAAGAGGATGAGGAGGAGGAAGAGAGAAATGGTTCAAGAAGAAGAAGAAGGGTTTCGATTATAAGGAAGGTTATATCTAATGTACCATCTGCTCTGTTGATTTTCTTGTTGGGTGTTGTTTTGGCTTTTATAAGGAAGCCAAGTATTGTGCATGGTATCAAGTTTGGACCGGAGAAGATTAAGTTAGTGAGAATGGACAAGAAAGCATGGAAAAACGGGTTTTTGAAAGGGACGGTTCCGCAGTTACCTCTCTCTGTTCTGAACTCTGTTGTGGCTGTATGTAAGCTTTCTTATGACTTATTCCCCGAGAAGAAGTTTTCGGCTGCTTCGGTTTCGATGACTGTCGGGTTGATGAATATGGTTGGATGTTGGTTTGGGGCGATGCCTACTTGCCATGGAGCCGGCGGGTTAGCCGGGCAGTACAAGTTCGGTGGGAGGAGTGGTGGGTGCGTGGCACTGTTGGGAGTAGCTAAATTGGTGTTAGGATTGGTTTTAGGAAGTTCGTTGGTGGGTATATTGGAGAAGTTTCCGGTTGGTGTGCTTGGAGCTTTGCTGCTGTTTGCTGGTATAGAGCTTGCAATGGCTGCAAGGGATATGAACACAAAGGGAGATGCATTTGTGATGCTTGTTTGTACAGCTGTGTCTTTAGGCTCAAATGCCGCGATAGGATTTGTGGCTGGGATTGTTTTGTATGTAGTTCTGTGGATGAGGAACTACGGGAGGGTCAAGCCTACCGACCTTCCTCTTCAAGTAGATCAACATCCTTGAAGGTCTTCCATCTTCTTCTTCTTCTATGCGATTTAAAATGTGATGTGTTTAATAAATAAAAAGTTCAAAACTTCGTTGAACTGCATCGTGCTACTCCATGTAGTAACTACATTAGTTTGATTTTTTTTCTTTTTTTATTGTAAAGTTTACCAACGTTTGTGATAATAGAAAGAAAAAAAAATTGTGAGAGATGGACCAGATAGCTCTGGAACAACCAGTTTTTCAAAAGATGGCTCTTTGATCATTGCGTACAAGAAAAGTCATGCTTTCCCTTTTCTTTACTAAGACTAACACTACAACCAAAATTTGACATTCACTTGTAGGTGTTGCAGTTTCATTGTTCATGTTATTTGGTCCACTCATACGGTTTTGGCCAAACAAACTCACCTGAGTACACCAAAAACGAGGTCTTTATGCAATTTTTTTAGGCTATCTATCTACTAGCCCATTTGAGAGCTCAAAAGAGCTGATCTATGTCAAGGATTAAAATTCCTTCACCGATTTTTAAAAATGATTATAAATAATAAAATTTTGATAACAATCATATTAACCACATAAGATAAAGAAATCAATTTTTTTTTTGAAAACATAATTGTGAGATGTTTTATGTATAGAATGTTTGTTGTTGTTGTTGTTTTCAACAGAATGTTTGTTGTTTTATGTGCATAATGAATCTATTAAAAACATATTAACTTATTCAATTATATTTAAATTTAAATTTATTAATTTATTTATACTAATGTAATATATTAAAATATTATTAGATTTTTATTATTATTTTAAGAAATTAAAATTAATTAAAAATTAATTTATAATCATATTTTAATATTATTTACAAAATGTATTGATTTTTAAAAATAAAACAAAATAAACTATATTTTTAAAAATTAAAACAGAAATAAATAAATATATTTTTAGAAAATTACAATATGAAAATACATATGCTAAATTCATTATTTTAAATTAATTAAATTAATTTGTAATGATCAAATTTAATGAAAATCTAGAAATTCAACGATTTCTAATTTTTATTTTTGTCAATAAATGTATAAACAAAATTACTCTAAATATTGCTTATTTGTAATAGATAAAATAAATGTTAAGAAAAAACCATACAAACTTTAAAAGACTCTTGAGGCAAAAAAGAAATAACCACGAATAATTGGGTACCGAAAGGGTAAATATACATATAAATCCACATAAATTCAGGGACACAAGCTTTATAACATGTGTTCTCTCGCTTTATCTCGATTCAGCCCTAGCCTATACGGCTGCTTCACCCAGATTTCCTCATCTTAATTAGAAAAGAACCCAAAAAAACCCTAATTACTATCTCGTCTCGATATATATATTTGAAACTGTCCCTTGTTTTTTATTCTTTCGTGTTTAGATCTCTTTGTCCATTTGTTTATCCGTGTAGACTTGTCCGAAGAAGCTTGTTTGTTATTTTGCTGTTGTTTTTTTTGTCTGAATCGAAAACAAGTTTGGGGAAGAAGATAAGATGGCTGGAGGAGGTGGAAACAGGAGAGACGACGGGTCGATTACGATCCAGAGCACCAATTTGTTTGCAGCTTTGGACACTCGCAAGAAGAAGAAGAAGAACAGTGGTAAGAGCAAAGAAGGGTCCTCCTCTAAGAGCACAAAGCTACAGAAGGAGCCTGAGCCACAGGTTTTCTGGGCCCCTACGCCTTTGAAAGTGAAGTCTTGGGCTGATATCGACGATGACGATGAAGATGATGACTATTACGCTACCACCGCTCCTCCCTCCTCTGGTTGGGCCACTTCCGAGCCTAAAGACACTCATGTTGAGGTCAGTTACTCAAACCTAATATTATATTTCTCTGTTCTTGTGTCTTATTTATCTATTGGATTCTCTCTATTGTCTTGATTGGTTGTTTATTACAAATGTATTAACCATGTTGTAGTAGTGTTTGCTTGCATAGGCATGTCTATTATATATATTTGAGTTTTTTTTTTTTTCAATTTGTTCAGTTTGGTTTTAGTGTTGTCTGTCCAGGTTACATGTATGATTTTGATGGTTTCTGATTGGATTATGTGGTATTGATTGTCAGGAAAGTGAAAGTGAGGAAGATATTCTTGAGGAAGGTGATGATGATGTGGATGAAGAGCAGGAGCATGAAACAGAGGTACAAGTTCATCCGGAGCCAGAGCCTGAGGTGAAGAAAGCACCTGAAGTTCCTGCGCCTCCTAAAGAGGCAGAAAGGCAACTTTCCAAGAAAGAGAGGAAAAAGAAGGAACTTGCTGAGCTTGAGGCTTTGTTGGCTGATTTTGGAGTTGCCCCCAAGGAGGATAATGGCCAAGATGCCTCTAAAGGTACCCCCTTTTCTTTTCAATTCTGGCACATCCAATACAACTCATTGCTGTTTTGATGTTTTTTTAGCTTTATACTAATATAAATACCTTGTGATTGATTGTTCATTTACAGAGGCTAAAGAAGAAAAGAAAGAAGAGACCAATGGAGAAGGAGAGATCAAAGAGAACGCAGCAGGTGGGGAGTCAAAGGCATCAAAGAAGAAGAAAAAGAAGGATAGACAGAAGGAGGTAAAAGAATCTCAAGAACAACAAGCCAACACAGAGGCTGTAGGTGAAGCTGCTGGGTCTGAACCGGCTGAGGAAGATTCTGCAATTGATGTCAAAGAAAGGCTAAAAAAGATTGCATCCATGAAGAAGAAGAAATCAAGCAAAGAGGTGGACGCCGGAGCCAAAACAGCCGCGCAGGAGGCAGCTGCTAGACGTGCAAAGCTGGCGGCTGCAAAGAAGAAGGAGAAGAACCACTATAACCAACAGCCTGTGCGGTAAGACCACCATTTTGATCTTTGATGGACCATACGATCATATGGGCATGTATTTGGCCGTATTTTGTTCATATGGGTCTTCTCTGCTTTAATAAATCTTTTGAAGACTTCAAAACGCACATTGAATCCTTTTTTTTTCTAGTCTTATTATGATGAACAGTCTAAAGACAAAAACTTGAAGATTTCGTTTATTTTCTGTAAACTTGTGTCCCTTTTAATCTCAGACCTTTTTAGGGGTGATGATTTTAGTTCTGTTTTCAAATTATCTTCTTATGTATGGTTTGATGGTTGCTTTATTATTACTCATGGAGAATCCTCTCACGGGGATCATCAGCTAATTTTTTATGATGACCATGTTTGAGAGCCTATTAGAACTGTGTTACACTCAAAACAGGACCAGTCAGTCTAAAACACTTTTAAGTATTTTTGGTAATGTACCTTATTAAAAATAACATAATGTAATTGGAAAACATAAAAAAAGGGAGGGGATCAACGGTTAATAGGATCCTAATAAATGGAGCAGATGTAAATTAAATTCATGTATGTTCTTAACATGGATTAACTGAGAGGAGACCTATACAGGATGTATGTCTCATTCCAAAGTGCAATCTAAATATCTAACGAACTCTTTTTTTTTTTTGAAACAATCAAATGAACTCATGTTTACATATTATTAATACATGAATCTGAGTTGTTTTTATTGTTTTCAATAAAGGCCATGTTTGTGTAATAATAACTTGTGTTTTATAATTTTTGGCTCTTTAATATTGTGTAAAAATAATTTATGATTACAGTTTGATAAATCTTGTCGGGAAAATAATAATTAACAGTAGAAAAGATCAAAAGAATGGTGTGAACGGCTGAACCCAAAAGTATTGGAAAAGCTTGGTTCATACACACACAAATAAAGCAAAGTCGTGAAAATCTTTGCTACCTCTAAAATAAAATACGATATAAGAAAATACACGTACACGTATCACGCGTTGTGAAAAAATATAGATTTTGACAATGAAAGCCAATTAGCATGTGTCGTCACATGCTCCCACGTCAACAAGTCTATTGTCGGTCCATTTAATTAATGAAAAAGATAAACCATCGTTTTCAATAAAGAAAAAAAAATAAACACAAAAAAGTTCCTAATAGCGAAATATTCGAATATTATTTTCAAAAACAACTACAGCACTAGACTGATTCTTCTTTTTAATTTTTATTTTAAATAACGGTCAAAAGAAAAAGAGAAAAAAAAAACAAAACAAAATTCTCGACAAAGTTAATACGCAGTCGTATTACGTTTCATTCTTAAATAACAGTCGGGCTCGTATATCTCGCCTACGCCGCCGGCGAACAGTTTCTCTCTCTCTCTCTCTCGAATTCGTGTTCTAATTTCTGCCACGAAACCCTAAATTTTCTAGAACCCTCCCGTGATTTTGCAACAGTATCTGAAACCAATTGATTACGAATCTGTTTTCAATCTACCTGCATTTTCTCCTTTTAGTCAGATTCGATTATTATAAGAGGAAGCTAAGCTAGCCACACAAGTTAGCTTTTAATTGGATTGCAATGATGTTGTACAATGGAAGAAACTAAAGGAATCTCTGATCCGGAGAATGGGAGTTCGAGTTACGGCGGTTTACCGCCTAATCCTCTCTCCTTCTCTTCTTCCTCCTCTTCCTCCGCCGCCGCCGCCGCCTTATACAGGCAGCAGCAGACCTTCGACGGCGACCGCTTTTCGGCCCCCAAGTCGCTGGTTCGACACCCATCTCTCGTAAGATAATTATACCTTTCTTCCAACTTTATGTTTTGTCTTAAATGCGACATTAAAATGTTTAGTTTTTTTTGTTATTACCTAAAGTAAAAGGCTTTGTTTTTTTTTTTCTCTGACTGCTAAATTTGTTGGTAGGTGAAGACAAAGGTGTCAGCTTTATCAGTTGAGAACGAGTTCGCTCTAGACAAGATTGAGTTTGTTCCCGCCATGCGTTCCGGAGCTTGGTCTGATATCGGGTCCAGGTCCAGCATGGAGGATGCTTACCTATGCCTCGATAATCTCATGGATAGTTTTGGTCTCGAGGATCCTGAGGATGGACCGACGACTGCCTTTTACGGGGTGTTCGATGGACACGGTGGGAAGCATGCTGCTGAATTCGCGTGTCAACGTATACCAAGGTACATCGTTGAGGATCGAGAGTTTCCTAGTGACATCAATAAGGTGATTTCTTCAGCTTTCCTTCGAACAGACACTGCCTTCTCAGAGGCTTGTGCATTGGATGGTAGCCTCTCTTCGGGAACTACTGCTTTGGCTGCTCTTCTTACTGGAAGGTTATGCTCATTCCAGCTCTCATTATCTTTTTGCACATATGTAGACTTAGAGCATGATTAACCCGGGCTTCTTAAGGCGGAAGCTAAGAAACCGGTTCTTAGCTAGGACTTTAAGAACCGGTTCTTAACTTTTTTTACTTAAAAGTTAAGAAAAATTTTCTTAACTTCCGCTACTAAGAACTCCACCCTAAGAACCCCGGGTTAATTATGGTCTTAGCTAGCAATGTCTTTGAATCTCAACTTTGGAAATTGTGTTACACAGGTCGTTGGTTGTGGCAAACGCTGGAGATTGTAGAGCAGTCTTGTCTCGTCAGGGAAAAGCCATTGAAATGTCAAAGGACCACAAACCCATGAGCTGTAAAGAGAGAAGACGCATCGAAGCGTCGGGTGGATACATATACGATGGCTATCTGAACGGGCAACTTAACGTGGCTCGTGCCATCGGGGATTTTCATATGGAAGGCATGAAGAGGAAGAAAGACGGTTCTAACGGCGGACCTCTCATTGCGGATCCTGAGCTCATGACGACTAAACTAACGCAAGAGGACGAGTTCCTCATAATGGGCTGCGACGGGGTTTGGGATGTGTTCATGAGCCAGAACGCTGTTGATTTCGCTAGGAGGAGACTGCAAGAGCACAATGACCCGGTCATGTGTAGTAAAGAGTTGGTTGAAGAAGCTTTGAAGAGGAAGAGTGGGGATAATGTGACGGCGGTGGTTGTGTGCCTTCAGCCACAGCCGCCACCCAACTTGGTTGCACCGAGGTTGAGGGTTCAACGGAGCTTCTCAGCGGAGGGTTTAAAAGATTTGCAGAGCTACTTGGATGACTTGGGGTGCTAATTGGGAGGATGGTGACGAATGATTTAATTTTCTCTGTTTTGTTTTTGTCTTTTGGCTATAATTTATAGTTTTGGGTTTGGGTTTGTGGCGGTTTTGTTATTGAATTGTTACAATTTGAGTAAGTTATAACATAAGGCGGCATACAATAATATCTTTGCTTGGTGGGATTTGTTTTCTTCATACTTCATAATTTGTATTCTTTTTCGTCATCATATCTATCGGTCAACTATCTTTCACTTATTCTGTAATTCTCACGATTAGGGCATTTCACATAGAATCTAATTGGCTCTTTTTGATTGATAACTATATCATTCATTATGGGTTCATTATATTAGACACAAAGTGTCCCACATCGGAAGTTAGAACTAATATTCACTAGTATATAAGATAGATGGATCAATCCACTTATCACCAATTGGTTTTAAGTGTGAAGCCCATCTAGCTTAACATGGTATCAGAGCCCGATCCACGCAGTCCAATCCGATCCACATCGATCTGGCCCAAAGTTGGCCCATCGATCTTTGTCCGAACATTCCGAGATTGACGCTCAAAGAGCCATCATCTCGACGGGGATATAAGGTGGATGGACCACTCCTCTTATTGCCAATTGGTTTTAAGTGAAAGCCCAAGAAACTTATCATGGTATCAAAATCCAACCCGATCCACATCGATCCGTGCCCAAAGCTGGCCCATCGATCCATGCCCATAAATTTCGAGATTGACGCTCAAAGAGCCAGCCATTATCTCGAGGGGGCGTATTAGACACAAAGTGTTTCACATCGGAAGTTTTATCATGGGTGGAATAGGATATTTCTATTTCTTTATTATTTTAAATTTGATTAAAAATATTTTTTCATCTGAATTAGTGGAATTGTTTCCATTACTTTTCACTTTCATATTCAGTGATATTTTTTAAGGAAAGTTTTCTTCAGACCGAAAACAATGTATTTGGAGAAATACACTATAGCTTTACTTAACATTCATAAAAGTTCTAGTAATACTATTCATTAGATTTTGACCAGGTCTTTGAAACTGCCAAAATACTATATTCTCAAAAATATTATTTATGTAGTCATTTTTAGATAATATATAGTTGGTCAGTATTTTTTAAATAAATTTATTATATAGTTTAATAAGTTAACTCATGACAGTTTTTTTTTAATTTACCAATTATATGTCAGATATTATAAACTCTTTATTTTCATTTTTAAATTAAATGAATCAATATTTACTTAAAGTATTATAGTGATAGTTATGAAGTGATTTAAATAACATAATTTATAAGTAATCCCTTTTACTTTTAATGAAAATCTTACAATGATTAAAAAGGCATTTCTCGTAAATTACAAAGAAGATGGGGGATTAAATTTGATTGGAAAAATATTTAATGAAATCATAACTTATGCACATAACTAGTGTATTTTCTAAAATTATTTGTTTGAAATAATTATATATAATTAAAATAATTTTATATAGATAAAAAGTAAAATCTAATTATGCAGTCTCACTCCCGTTAGTTTTAATTTATTTTATGCATTTTAAAATTTTAAAAATCTTTAATATTTTAAATTGGTATTGTTTTAATAATTTATAACATAAACTATGTCTAGTACTTGATCAAATATTCTGCATGTGATGAAATAACCAGTAAAAACTGTAATCATATAAACATTAAATGTAATATGATATATCATATAATCAAATAGTTTAAACATTAGCTAATATTTCGTATTTTATTTTCTCAAGTAATAATATATTGATTTTATTTGTAACATTTTGAAATTTTGAAGAAATTAGAATATAAAATATTTTGTGTTTTAAATATTATGTTTTTAAGTTGAGGTAAATTGTAAAATTAATATTATGTTTTTAAGTTGAGGTAAATTGTAAAATTAATAATTTTGTTTCTTTGTATATGTAATTACATATACTTAGTTTTATAATTTATCAAATAATTAGTATATTAAGTTACTTTTGTTTTATTAATTGGTGTAGCACCTTAATCATGCTTAAATAAAATAAAATATAAAAGAATTGTTTTGTCTCATTATATAAATCAAAACGAAAATAATATTAATTTCTAATAATAACTAATATTAGTTGCTAATCATATTAATTAAAATTTTACTTGTGGTAGTACATACTCGGCAATCATCCCCTATATATTATTTTAGGAGCATTCAAAGAAACTAACCTTCACTTCATGTGTGATTTACATGAGTGTCATTTCTTAGGTGACAGCCTCACAATCATTTTCACACACTTTTTAAAAAATCCCTTTATTAACTAGAATTATTACAACATATGCCATTGGTCATTACAATATTAATGTGATCAATATTGATGAATTATCACACGATTCATGTTTGCCCATTTTTTTAGTTTCTATATTCAATCCCACCACATATAGAAAGTGTATCATTCATGTTTACTCATCAATTTAATAACTGAGATTTGGTAGCTTTCTATTATATTGTACATATGAAAAATATTTTTGGGGTCTATATTGTTCACATACAATTTTTGTTAATGTGACAAATACATTTTCTAACGTTACATTATATTTATATGTGTTTTCAGATGATCATAACCATGAAAACACATATTTTATATGTTTATAACTTCAGACATTACGTAATATTTACATATTTTTATATTACATATCTATAATTATAATATACAACTAAATATATTAATACACGGCCGCTCACTTCAGTTTATATAAAAATATTTTTTTTTTTAAAAACAATCCCGGTTGGATTTTCCGATGTATAATATTGAAAAGATGATCCAGGTTTTATCTTTGTCAATACACCTGATGTTAATTTATTTGATAAGAATCAAGTTCATATTATAATGTGCAATGTTGACTATTTGATTTGTAATACATAGTTTTTGCTATGCATACATCAGATTATATGATGTTACATATATCGAGAGATATTGAATTTTGATGAAAAACATATAATAAACTATTTTGATTCAATTATTACACATGTAGACTAAGTTTAATTTATGTGTCAAACCCGATAAATAGGGCACTGATTTGCTAGATGTATTTACTGAAACTGATACACGAATATTACCTCTCGCAAACCGTGAAGTATATTAATTGATATGCTTTATGTGTTTTCCTAAAACAACCAGGATTAAGAGAGCAATTTAATTGCTGAACAACCCACATGATTTATATGATAATCATCCATTGATTATGTATCCAAGCATATTTTATGGTATTAGGGCATTGATTGTAGACGTTGAATCATAAATACAAATTGAAATGTAATTAAAAGTGAGATTTCTTTTATTTAATGTTTAACAATACAAAACGTATTTTTATTTCAAGTTTCATATTGTTTGTCTTTCTTTTGTTTCATATGGTTTGTCTTTTTTTTTACAAACAAACAAACCATTATAATATAGACGCACACTCTAGGTAGCTTAATTTTTTGTTTAATTAAATAAAAGAAAACCATGTCACAAGTAATACAATAACATATAGTATCTGGTATATGGTTTGAAAGCACATATTTAGGTGACGACGATTCATTTAATGTAAAACCTTGAATTAAAAGTTATAGTACATTGACTGATTTTATAGATCTTTGAAAAGAAAGATTATATTAAATGTAATGGAATCCCTTAATTTAAGCTCCAAAACTTTTAATTAAGAAATCAACATAAATAATTGACAAATAATTATTTTTATATATCATTCAATCTATGCAAGTCTTTGGTCAATATCATATTTAATATTGTTTCCTAAATTTTCTGATCCTTGCATAAAATATTTTTCAAATTTTTAAATTGGAATCGAATAGTTAGGAATCTTTATAAGCACTGATTTTTGGCGATGCAATATTCCTTCAACCAAATTTTCCGCGCTGAAACCCTATGTATTATGACTATATATATAATACTAAACTTATTGCTACGTTATTACAACCAACGAATTTCAAAACTGTGATAACTAGCAAAGAAAATGAGTTCTCTAAATTTTATCTCCGACTTGAAATCGTGCAAGTCTATATTGAAGTAGATAGAAGTGGAAGTCAAAAGATTTTGGAAGCAGTACTCCCGCTTTTGGTGGAGCGAGACGATTGAAATTGTCTGTATATATGCAAAAGTAAGTTGTTGTTAGCCTGTAAATTGTATAAAGCTAAACCTTTAGAGCATAAGTTATATGAAGCTTTTGTTACTTTTTTCAGGGAAATAAATCCATATATCTGTCAAAGAATTTGGTTTCGCAGTTTGATTATTTTCTGAAACAAGGACGCTCCACGCTTTTGGATGGTAATGGGCAATAAAATCAAGCATAAATACTCTGAAACAAGGATGCTCCAAGATTTTGCTTTTTTAATGATTCAACAGGTTGTTATAGTTGAATGTTTATATCTTACATTTATTTTACAAAGAATGTTTATAAAATATGTCACATACTTTTGACCAAAAATATTATAACATAGTCTCAAATTCTGGATAATATTAATTACATTTACGTCTTTTATGAGCGAGATTTCTTCACTTGAGAAACATGGTATACGCACAATTCGTACCAATGGATATGGATGATGTACAGTTTAATTAAGTATAGTTATTCACACATTAACAAGTGGCGTAAATTCATTTAGGGATCAGAGGTGGTGGATGAGAAAAAGTGACCGAGGGAGAGAGTATGGCTATTTACCTATTGTAGAGATCATTTGATATTTATAGTGGTAATATAAATAAGCTAAAAAGTGTTTAATAAAATGATAACATTAAATAGGATGCTTATATGTCAAGCTGAGAGCGCTCCTCGGTTATATTTTTAATTGGACATACATTACTAGGAATATTAAAAAGTTATATTAAATAGACCACTAAATATTTTACTATATATATCATCAAATTTGAATATGGTAATAAATAAAAATTAAACTACATGTGTATTAAAAATATTTGATTTTTGGTCATGTAATGTATTAAAAATGAAAAATGTGATTATTTTATGGAAAGAAAGATTGTAAAAGGAAGATGAAACAGGAGGAATTTCTGAAAATTTTGCATATTTGTATATATAATGTTACATAATAGTTTGAAAAAAATGGTTACATAACCTATTCCTTTTTTTTCGCCAACATAGAAAGATTCTGATCCTTTCTATTGAAGCTCTGAAAGATAAGATTATGTTTTTAGTTCAGGCAATATTTGTTTTGGGCTTAACATAGATTTTAAGAATTTATAAATTAGGCTGAATAACATTAAATATAAAATTATATTAGATTCTATAAACGTAAAATCAGTTACGATGAAGTAAACAAAAACCAAACTCAATTTTTAAACAACAACCACCATCAAATCACTAAAATAAAAAACAACAAAAACCATTAATTTAATATTTCGTTTAATGCTTTATTAAATTTGAAACATATACTTATTCGTAGAAAAAAAATAAAATTCCAAAAATATAATTGTTTTTAAATTACAAATACATCATTATTTTAAGTATTTCACCCCGCACAAGGTGTGGATTATCACCTAGTTTTTTATTATATTATGAAACAGAGTTAGTAGGCAACAATTAAATATATACAGAGCAACAAATTCAAAATCCCAAACGAATAAAGAGTTGGTTGGGTTATGCACTCATATTTCCATCATATCAATACTATAAATTACACTCAGCTTGACAAAATCAGTCTTTTTAGTTAAAAAAGAGAATTAGTTGCATGTGCATCAAGGATCTCTTGCAAGAATGAGACAATCACCATCTCTTACAAGACTGATGTCGTCGATTTCTGCTCCTTCCCTCGTAAGTACTTTGGTTGGGACGAAACCCATCTTTTGTTCACCCACTTTCAATAGTTCTTCCATAGAACTCGGTAATATTACCACTTTGCCACCAGTTTCACCGTTTTCCAGCGACCTAATCGTGACTCTAGGAGGATAAAATGCACCTCCTCCTACTGAGCTTCTTGTAGTTTCTCCTCCATCATCACCTGTACAAACACGCAGTTTTGAGTTTCCTCAAAATAACAAAACAATATGTAATAGTCTTTGTCAATATAGGAAAAACTAAAGAAGGCCAACCTTCACGGTTTAGACTATCCTTTTTTTTTTGAACGAAACGGTTTAGACTATTCTTAAGAACCAAAATGGATGTTGAATATTTCAGAAATATGGTTACTTGACGAGAAAGCATACAGTGGTAGAGATAAAAAAAAATAGAGGGTGGTTTTACCAGTATTTGCAGCCGAAATGAATCCAAAGAGAGAGTTTCTGAAGTTACTGAGTTTCCGTCTCTGAGAAACCACAAGCTGGCCTCCCTCTTGGACAAGAGGTACTACTTCTCCTGAATGTGGCAGTGTAGGCTCACTGCTATGCTTCACCAACGGTTTTCCCGTAACAGGAAACTCAGGTCTTCCAGGGGTACACACCGGTTTCTTCTCCACCGGCCTGTGGTTATGAAACAACGTTTTGATGTCTTCGTGCCCTTGATGCTCGGCAAGACCTCGTGGCGTCCAACCGTAAGAATCTGGCATGTCCAAATCGGCACCTTCGTCTAACAAGAACTTCACAATCTCCACGTGTCCTTCTGAGACTGCTCTGTGTAAGGCCGTGGTTCCGTTTCCGTCAGGGAGCGTGATGTCACCGCCGTATCTGATGATGTCTTTGAGTGCTTCCAAGCTGTGCTTTTCCACGGCTAAGCACGAGTAGTAGCTCACTGAGTCTAGGCTTAGCTTTGCCCCGTTTTCCGCAAGGAGCTTTGCAATCCCGCCATGCCCCCCTATGATTGCTTCCCACAAGGGCACATTGCCTTCTGAATCTGCCAAAAAAAAAAAAATGTACACGTCACCACTAATAAAACACATGCAAAAAGATTAAATCCTGGTTAACTTACCTCTAATGTTAGGATCTGCTCCATGTTCCAGGAGTAAAACGACACAGTAATGGCTTCCTCTTGATGCTGCTATATGCTGAGATGTACAGAGAGAGAGAGAGAGAGACAGAGAGTAAGAACTAAAAGGAGGATGTGATGGTATAGAAACAGATGAATATTTTATTTTTTCTGATTTACCAGGGCAGTTCGCCCATCCTTGTCCATTTCACTAGGGTTTGAGCCTCGCCTTAGTAACTGATGCAGCAGTAAATCGTCTCCTCTGGCTGCAGCAAAACACAAACTGAGAGGTAAATCCATTTTTCCTTGAGCCAACATGTGTTCTGTATCAGCCAAAATGCCTTTCATCACTGGATCTTCCGACTCTTTTAAATGCTGCATCAACAAAGAAACATATAAGGCTCATGGAAAAAAATAAAATAAAAAAAGAAGATTAAAGAATAAGAAGATGATATATGATTATTCATTCACACCTGAAGAAGATTATTCATGATAATTGCTCCATCTCCTACGTTTGCCTGAACAAGATTCAAGAGTGTCGTACGGTTCAGACGAAGCAACTGAGTCAATCGCTTGGTACGAACTGTAAACAGCTGCGGTCTGTAACAAAGCACCCCAACTTCGCCAAAAACATTTCCTCCCTGTGCTTCATTAACTACCTGTAAAGAGAACTCACAACAACCATTTTGGCAAAATATGTCATAGATTTAGAAAGACATAAATAAATGGTGTAATGTCTCTATTAGAACTTGCCTGCTCTACTCCATTTACACGTGCAATTATTTCCTGCGCATTAGAGGAATGTGTAAGGAATAGTACAAGAAGTGGATATGCATATATATATATATATATATATAAATGTTTCAAAAACAAGACAACTGATATATGAGAAATACTTACAACAGCCCCAGTCACCAATATGTAAAAGTCTGTTGGTGCTTCGTTCTGCAAAATCACATCTTCTTTTGGAGGAAAATACTCTGCTTTCATTTCCGTGACCTACAAGATAACGCTAACCTTTCTCAACCTATGAATAACAGTTAATAATAGATAACTCAATTCCTGCGAGATATGGAACATATACCAACTGGAAAAGAAGATCGTTGGATATTCCATGGAACAAATAAATGTTGTCAACAACTTCATAAAACAGATAATGCGATATGCTGGAGCGTATAGCTTTGGGGAGTGAATCGATGATCTCTTGCTGCTGTAAGCCTTCTGAATCGGTTCTGTACCTCAAACACAAATGAGCTACCATCTGATCTTGCAACCGCACTGGTAGATTGTTTCTCTGACCAAACCCCGACGCGGCTTGGATGGTATCTCTCTAGAATACAACAAGACTCATGATGAGAACTCCACAGAGACCAGTAATATATAGACCATATTTTATTTTATTTTTATTGTACTTACAAATTTTCTAGTGCGACTGGTGACGTGAACCACCAAGTTGGTCATGTTACCAATAATATAAGCTGACAATCCAAGGTTAAAGACCATGTAGAAAAGAATGAAAGTCATCTCGTTTGAATTAACACCATGTATATCACCATAACCGGTTGTTGAGAAAGTAGTAATGGACCAGTACATGGCCGTGATATACTGCACAGATAGAGGAGACTGTTTCCAGTTTTCGTCGGTTAACGCCATGAACGTCTTGGAAGGGTCAGGATAATGGGAAGCAATGGAATAGAGGAAGCAAGCACCGCAATGAATCACAAAAAGAGTACAGAGGAGAAGCTTGGTGGATCGAACCCAGAAGTAGCTATACCTCCTATCTTTCTCCAACCTGGCGAAACAGTTGCTGACTCTCCGAAGACGCCACAGACGCAGCATGCTGAAAATTCCATACCCTTGGATACTCCCGTGAAGCAAGCTAGCGAAGCTCTCGTAAGGGAACGTGGATATGACGTCGAAAGCAAACCAAGTGGACACGTATCTCCAAGCGATTCTCTTTGGATCATCGATGAGGAGGTACGTTGCCTTGTCTAGAAAGGCAACGAAGAATGTCAGGATTATATCGATGGCAAAGAATCCGTTGACGACGTTGTCGAGGATGCTCAGAGGTGCCCTTGGCCTTTGCAAGAAACCGAATTCAAAAGGCGACGCCCAGGCTGTGTAGAGCACCAAAAACACCAAAAACGTCTCCCATGTTCTGTCATAAAACAATATTACGTATGCAGCCACGTGAGTGATAACAATAATAAATGTAAATTAAAACGCCTTAGCTGAAAGTACACAAATTTCAAGGCACATGCAGAACTTTCAACCGGATATACATAATAATAAATTCAAATTTTAGATTTTAAATAGAGATTTATGACAAAAGTACGTACAATAAAGATACAAAACCTAAGCAATGCTTGTGTCTTAACAATCACGTGTCATAACAACGTGACGAATGTACATGCATTCATTGTTTCGTCTCTTCTCCAGACAGACAGATAAAAACAAAGAAGAAATGGAAACGTAAAAGAGGAGAAGATGAACCTGTAGCGAGGATCGAAAGGAGCTATGATAAAGCGACGGAGATTAACGTCGCGGGAAGAACGACCGGTGGCTCCGAGAGAAGGAAGAAGGCCTTTGCTATGGCTGTATTGGCTCATTGTCTCGTCTCGAGACAGATGGCCAGCCATGTCATCTTCAGCCTCCTTCCCAGTTCCTCCTCCGCCGTCATTATCTCCCCAAAACCACACCTTCTTCTTCTTATCGGCCATTTAGATTTGTGATTTTGGGGTTTGTTGCATGCGAGAAGAGATTCAAAAAGGGTTTCTTGATCTCCTCCTATTTCTCCGGTTTCTAATTTTACTCTTTTATATATCTTTTGTTACCTTCTTTCTTTTCTTTTCTTTCTTTTGGGCCTGAGCTGGGAATTGTTATTTTCGCTCCTTTTATCTCTTTCTCGCCTCAAAACTGGCAGATTCCAATCAACTTAACAAATTTCAAAATTAACAAATTTCTATAAAAGGGTGTTTTTCAATAATAGTAGATTTAGAGTTAATTTTATAATATTTATAATCTACTAAAATATGGATTTTGTTTGATGTTTTAATTTTCTATAAAAACATAAAAAGTAACACACCAGTTTATTATAGTTTTATGATTCTATTTGACTATTTGTATATGTTGTCTGGGATTTATTTTAAAATTAAAAATTCGTTTTTCCATATAAAATTTGGTTAATCTTTGTGTTTTAATGATCATGGTGCACATGTAAATTGTTATCAATTTTGTGTTAGGGTTAGAAAAAATATGCATACCTGAAAATTTAAACTAATTCCAATTCTGCAGCCAATTTCTTCATGAAAAGATTCAGCTTCACTACTATAAGAGACATCATCTTGAATATATACAACCATTTAGATAAGACAATTTCTCTTGAAAGCTTGTCTTTCACCTTTGCAATGATACACAATTCATATATATACATACTATAAATTTCCATACATTTGAGAAGATAGTAGACATAGTCATCCTTTCTTCACTATTTATTTGCACACTTAACACTATCATAATTCATAAACACAATTATTCACATAAGAACATGTTTTCTTGTATGTTTAACCAACACATGATGGAGGGGTTTCAACGACCTCTAAATAACACTGTAATGGTATCATATAAGAAACTAGCAAACGACAGAGCAGGTCCTTGTACTGATACTGTTTCATCGCTTATTATGGGTAAAGTGGGTATACCAAACTGAGCTGTATCAAACGCAATGTATGGGATAGGTTTCTTTCGTTCAAGATACTCTGTTATATCTTTCATAGTAGGTCTCTTTTCTGGATCATTCTGTGAACAGATCATGCCTAGCTTCAAAAGCAGCATGGCTTCTTCGACCTCAAAGTTTCCCGCTAGTTTAGCGTCAACGCTATCTAGTAAAGCACCCTTTCTCCCGCAACCGGCAACCCATTCAACCAAAATCTTCTGCCCGGGAGACCTTTCTGGCTCTACCGGCCTCCTCCCGCAGACCACCTCAAGCATGAGTACTCCAAAGGCATAGACATCAGTAAACTCATTAGCCACGCCCATTGCGGTAACCTCCGGAGCCATGTAACCGATGGTTCCCACCACACGCGTGGCTTCAAAAGTAGAACCACGATCATGGAATATAGCAAGCCCGAAGTCTCCGAGCTTCCCATTTAAATCTTCGTCCAAGAGAATGTTGCTAGCTTTTATATCTCTATGCAACACAACTTTTCCCCAACCTTCGTGTAGATAATGAAGGCAAGAGGATACTCCTTTTACGATATGAACTCTTTCAGACCAGCCGAGACTGTTGCCGTCGAACAAGCGATCAGCGAGACTTCCGTTGACCATGTACTCGTAGACCAAAAGCAACTCGCCTTTCCTTCTGCAGTAGCCACGTAGTTGCACCAAGTTCCTGTGTGCTAGTCTTCCCATAGTAGCAATCTCCGCGACGTACTCTTGCATCCCTTGTTCTGCACCATGGGAGACTCTCTTAACCGCGATCCGAGTGCCGTCTAGAAGCTCTCCTCTGTAAACCTTGCCGAAACCTCCCGCTCCAAGCACTCTACTCTCCTTGAAACCTTTGGTTGCTTTGTGGAGAGTTCTAAAGGAGAATCTCTGGGGGCTGTATTGTAACTCCCATTGCTCAAACACCTCTGCGTACCTGTTCTGTTGGTAAAGGTAAGCTATCACGCCTGCTATTATCAAGAAAGCAACTACTGATGCGCAAGTATAAGCGGCAAGTGATTAGGTGGTGGTTTAGGGAGATCCATCACTTGAGCAACGTCAAGACTCTGCGCTGCTTTTCCGCCTATCGCCAATGACCATCCAAGAATATATTGATGGCTTCTGATTGTACCCGTACTCCCGGAGAAACCGAAAAACATTTGCTCCTTGAAGATCTTGGAAAGGTCTATAGATCTCGACAAAAGAGGCAAACTCGGCTTTTGGGTCTCCAGGGGAGCAAGAGTCACATTGAGCAACCTATTCTCTCCATCATACTCTATCCATACACGAATTCTCTGTTTGCTAGCAAGCACCAGGCTACTGTTCAGCCCTACCGTATCGTCCAAGTAACTAGCATCCTTAGATTCGACCGATACTATGCTGTTGATGTCTATCCCTACATGGTTATCACTTTCTTCTGAGGCTTCGGAGCTCGCATTAGTGTCGAGCTCCACGGCGAGTATATGATTCTCGGTTTTGTTATCGTTCGTCCTATTGAATATCCCTAGGTAAGACGTGGCGGCTCCGTACCTTAGGTCTACGATGCTGGGAGAGACGACGAAAGCCATTCCTTGACCGTAGCTGGTACGCTCTTCCGGAACTATTGCAAAGACGAACTCGGTGGAGAAAGAAAAGGAAAAGTTTAGGAAAGCTATCGGTGTTCGGTGAAAGGCGTGTCCGGTGGCTCTCTTTGAGCTGTTGGTGAGTTTTAGTCTGCCGTCTTTGGTAGTTGCCATTCCGTCAACGTATAGATCTGCTTTCCTGAAGTCGTAATGCACAAACTGGTTACCATCTTGAGCTGATAACACCGTAGAGATCGCATGGACTGAAGCTAACATCCATAAGCTCATAAATTGTATAGCTCCTGCCATCCCCACCCTAATTTTCTCAGAATGTTTGGGGATACTAACTAACTAAACTAACAAAGAAGCTAAGAGTTGACCCTAGGGAAGTTTCCTATCTTCTGACTTTGGTAATGACATCAGCTACACAATTTCTACTAGTTGAACTGGTCTTGGTCGCACTCCTTGTGATGCCTCCTAGACGGTAACATTTATTTGGCTAAGTCTCTTCAGAGACAAAATGAAAATAATTCTGACCAAATCAAACAAAGTTTAATTTTCCTTTTTTTCTCTTTCACTTCATATATTTCATAAATAAGATAGAAACATTTTTTTTACAGATAAGTCTTTGTATAGTTTTATAGTATCTAATATTGATGAACTGAAAACATCAACAAACTAAATACGTTGTTGAGATTAACGCCCTTTGCACCAAAAAGATAAGACTGAAAACAAAACGTTGATATAAAGGAAAGAAGAAAGTATGAATCCAAATAAGCACTACCAGTCTTCTTGCCTTTCTTCTTCGGTAGTTTATTTTTCATTGTAGATCTTGAGCTCCTTCCCGTCCAACATATATATATGTTTCATATATCAACCAAACAAGGGTAAGAAGACAAGCGTTGAGTCGATGTGATAAAATTTGATTTAGACTCCCAAAAAAAAAATCAAGTGCCAGTGAAGGTCATAAGTGTGGTGATACTTATTGTCTTGCATTGTAGAACATTATGCTAAATCTAGTGGATTCCAAGTTACCGACTCGGCCAGAAGAGGCTCTGTTTTATGAAAGTCTCATGTGTGATCCGTATTTTGTATGCTTCTTTTAAGTTCTATTTCTTGTCGGGTTATACTCTGTTTCATGGTCCTCTGTTTTATCGTATTTAGGGTGTTATCTTTGTTCAAGCTTCAAACACGTAGGCTTGTCGTTCTTGGTTGTTTGTGGTTCAGTAGCCAAGGGAGACGACACCTTGTGCTGTGGAATCCTGACAGCACGGTTGTAGGATATTATATAAAAATCAATTTATGTGATCGTCATTTTGATTACTAACACTTAAACACAATCGGTAATAACACTCAAAAACCAAATCATTTGGGAATTCTTACAAGAAGACATGTTCATCTATTGATGAGTTGTTGGTCCAAGATTCTTAGTATCTTTACTGGTCAAATCCTGCCTTACCTCACGACTAGTTTCTTGTATCAAGCCTCAATGTATCGTTGTCTTGAACCATTGAAGTTTTAGCTGAGAGTATGTATTGTTATCATCATCGTGTTCTATTTTTAACCATTGCGGGTTGAGAGGGTCAGACTGGAACGAGAGGCCTTGGAGCATTCTTTATCGGTTTCTAAACTTTTGGCTGCTTGTAGACCAACCTCTGATTAAAGAAGAAACTGAGTGAGAAGGGAAGACTCTAGAAGAATAAAGTCTTTTGCGAGCAGCTGTTGAATAAATTGCAGAGAATTTCCACAATACAAGAATGGACTCTTTGGTCAGTAGAAGAGAAATCATAAGAGAATTCACACCTAAGCAACACATTTTCTGTCAAAAGTATTCGACACACCGAAACATGTTCTCAATGAAGAAATAATTTATGTACAAATGCACTTAGTACTGTAACTTTTTCTAAAAACTTTATTATCCAGAGCTTACAACAAAAAGTAATCTGTTAGAAGAAAGACATCATAATAAAGGATTGGAGATTCCATACATACTTCTCTTCCATTCTGTTGCCCTATACAATCACTATAAGAACACCTCTTGTAAAAACAACAATATGTAACACTTGATTCCACATTGCAGGGAAGTATTGCCAACACCTGAAGATAAGACTGTTAAGAGATCAAAAAGTAAAAAAAGAAAGAACCAATCCTGATTGATGATACTAACAAAATTTACTATGTGTTGACTTTAGATTTCTTATCTCCATCAAATGCTCATCAGTTGATATATTTAGAGAAAGTCGGAGATCGGTTAGTGATGCTTCCTGATTCCAATCCAAAGGCCCCGACGCAAATAACTTCCCCAGTGTACTACGGTATGTGTTTAGTTCAGCCCTACATGACCTCCTCCTCACTTTCCCACCACTAGCTTGTTCTCTACTGCTGCAAGAGTCGGAGTCTTGACTAGAAGAAGTTGAGGTATCATCACTCTCATCATATCTAATAGGGCTACAACTACCAACCGAGAATGCATCAGATTCACAACAACCATTATAGACTGAGCTTCCTGTACGAACAACAGCACATTCACTAGACCTTTTTGGTCTTACCCTGACCATTTGACGGAAACCATTGTCAACAGAAGCTTCCTGCATTGATCGCATCTTCTTCTTAGGACTTCCAGTGAACGATTCAGCAGACTCACACCAATCACAGGGTGAAGGTCTCTTCAACCCTCTTAAAGAAGCAACACTCCTCTCGTGTGGCTTCTTTAGATTCTGGTTTACATCTGATCCAGTCACCGTCGAGGACTTCACAGAACAAGATACCTGTTAGCCATTATAACTCCATTAGCACTTATACCATTATAAAGTTAAAAAAAAAAAAAAAACTTACCTTTCCAATCACAACCCATGTTTCATCTTGCCAACATTGTCGAGCCCTGAGATTAACTTTATGAACGGTTAGTTCCATAGCTGCAGCACCAAGCAACCGAACCACATAGTATCTTCTTCCAGACAACTCCTCGAGGACCGTGGCGGTCTTCCAAGAAACGTTATCAAGAACCTCAACAAGTTCACCGGCTTTCCATCTGTCTACATCGATTTGCGGAGGACACGGCCTGATGCTCTTCCTTGCAACTCTCTCCTCCAAGGCATTGTATCTAACAATGTACGTATGACCATTCCGAGAGAGAATCTCGGCTGCTCTCCACCCACCATAAGGTGTCTCTTTGAGGCTCAAAACCTCAACTCTACCTCCTTTTCTGAATCTCATGAAAGTTCACTAACAAAAGCAACTGATCTGCATGACGGACAGGAACCTTCTCAATATAATATCAAGGTAAGAAAAACAGACACAAATTAGCAATTAATCACAGTAAATCTGTAAGAGAACGGATCAAACCAGATGATTACAGATTGAAGAAAACGTTAAATCAATAAACCAGCTACGGATTTCGATTTGAAGAAAGTTTCCGTGGTGATCAAGGGTGTGAAAAGAAGTACTGATAAGAATGAAATTGCATAGGAGTATGTACCTCTGACAAGCCTGAAGCAGGTTCGATCGCCGTAATATTTTGGGGATTAGGGTTTCATGGTACTGTGGAATTTACAGAAGAAACTTGGCCTCATGAGTGGGTTATCAAATTTATATATTTTTGTTTTATTTATAATTTTATTTTTAATAAAATTCTAAAGAGCGTAAATGGTTTTACATATGGGAAAATCAACCACACAAGTCACAAAGCAACCAAATGGTTACACATCTTAAAAACAATAATGTAGTAAAAACTACATAAACTATATTGAATTATATGACAACATGAACTAATATGTTAGAATATGTCAAGCATCATCGTAAATTATTGGGTTGCAAATCTAATAACACTTTTATTATTCATCATTTATAAACATTTTCACCATTTTCCTTCACTATTTTCACTAATACTTTTAGTCTTCAAATTAAAAACATTCGCATATCAAACCTCTAAGTATATTTTGACTGAAAAGTAAAGATGTGACAATGCGACGGTGTGGACATATATGAGAAGCCAGAATGTGACAATGTGTAGACAAATGATCTATTTTTAATAAAAACAAATTACATTTTTTTTACAATTAAAAAATTAAGTAATAAAAAATAGGAGATTTTATAAACTTAACAAAAACTATTTACTTCTATTAAAATTTTTAGTAGGTTGTCCCAAAAAGGGAGTTGTAATTTCTATTACAAACTTGCAACATAAATGTGCTTTGCATCATAAGAACAAGACAAGACAAAGTTGGACTGTCTAAATATGACAGCTAAACATCATTCCAAGAATTAACATAACCAAGAATATATCTCTCTTACATTTTTTAAATGGCTAAGTGACAACACGAAAAGCCAGAAACATGTCGATAATATTATCCAGACATTGCTGATCATATAACCTGAACACAAACAGAAACTGAGATTGATCTATGACAACAGTAATGATAGAACGTTGCTGCTTATGATGCAAGACATTATGGAAATGTGTTTTAAAGAATTTGATAAAGAAAAAAGAAGAGAGCGAAAAAGCTTTTCAACGCAGACAGACACACCATAGAACAAACCTCAAGGCTATTCGTTAAATCACCAATAGTCATTGCAGCTGCATGTTCCATCTTTGAGATGGTGGAATCTCTTTGCATCTCGCATGATCACTGTCCTACCGACTATATCCGCCATAATCTTGAAGGCGTTATGACAATCAATACACACACGAAGGTTTTTCATGATCGTGAACTGATGACGAGGCGCAGTGTTGAGAAGAGCACGAGCAAAAGCTATTCTCTCGCTATGAGCAAGAAGTGCATTCTCTTTGCTCTCTTCGTCTACATCGTGCAAAGAAAGTTTAGTTTGGCAGACATACCCCCTCTCCAGCATATGCGTCCTTAAGTTTCTCAGCAGCTGTAAAAGCTCATCGTTCTCAGGCAGATTGGTATCCCCTGCTCTATATTCATGCGATCTACTAGTTGCGATTCGAGCAAGACCATGAATCCCTGATCTTTTCTTCAGGATCGCTTTCTCAACATCCGATGCCTTAACCGGAAGATAACCGTCCCTCGACTGTTGGTTCAATCTCGTAGGATCCAACTCCTCGACAATCTCAGCACACCGATCTCCAAGCTCTACATCCCCGTGCACTCGAGAAAGGTTCATCAACGTTTCCCACACATCAACATTTGGCTCCAAGGGCATCCTCTCAACAAATGCCAAAGCCTCGTCTAATAACCCTGGTAAGGCCAGCATCTCAACGACGCTTACATAGTCCTCCACGGTAGGGACGATGCCGTAGTCTCTGGACATAGACACAAAATGCAACAACCCTTCATCAACATCGCCTAGCAACCCGCAAGCGTAGAACACTCCTCTGAACAGCCGACCGTCCGGTTTGTATCCTTGGGTTTTGAAACGAGTGAACATATCAATAGCGTCTTCTCCTAGACCATTCTTCGCCAAAGATCTGATCATAACGCACCAAGTCTCGAGATCCTTCTCAGGGATCTCCTCGAAAACACTCGAGGCTTCATTCATCAGCCCACAGCTGGAGTACATTTCGATCAACACGTGATATGAGCTCGCGTCTAAACCGAAACCTAAGGAGCTAATCTTCCCGTGAAGAAACTTGGCTTCTTGGGAAGCCTCTACTTCCCCGCAGAGCTTAGCTAATCGTAAAAGCCTATCTAAATCCACAACGTGACTCAAACTAGCCAACGTTTCCATCGTATGCATAGCTCTTTTGACGTTTCCTTGTCTGCAGAACGCGTCGAACTCCTCCATCACAAGGTCGGTGTAATACCTCAGGTGGTTTGCATCCGAACGGTACACCGAAGCTCTGATCTTCCCGTGAAGAGAGACCTTGGCTTCTCGCAAAGCGTTGGGTTCTAGAGAAGGATGTTCGTCTCCGCATAGATGAGCTAAACGTAAGAGCCTAGCTAAGTCTAAGACATGACCCATACTCTCCAACGATTCCATAGATTCCAGAGCCATTTTGAGAAAATACTGTTCGCAACGTGAATCAAACTCTCCAAGCCTTTCTTCGATCTCGTTGTTACCTGAATGCCAACCATTTCTGTGACCAGAGTTTGTCGGATAAATTGGATTACTGTTCCAAGCGCTGTTGGAACTGAAGTTTCCTTGAGAATAAGAAGAACCCCAGCTCTGACTCTGTGTCCGAATTTCACTAACTTCGTTTCCGTTGTTAAAACCTGATCTAGGGTTTATGTCGCCGGACGAATCATGGACTTGATATTCGTTAGGGTTTGAAAAATTAACTGACCTTTCGACAGCCGTGGTGAGATGCCTCAGGAGTGTTTTGGAGGCAGAGGGACGACATTCACTGCGAGCATAAATTGCTCTGTGAAACAAAGATAGCTTCCTATACATTTACAAAGAGCAGAGGAGAGACCAACGGTATCTCAGACGAGACCGACGGAAGTTGTCGGGGGTGATATGATACTCCTTAATTCTCTGGGCGGCTACGAGCTCGAAACGTACAAAGATACTCTCGGAGATGGACTATTTGGGCCTTAATTGGGCCTATGGGCCTAACAATGGACTCTCGTGTATAGTAGGAGCGAGGAGGAATTGGAATCTGCTTCTTCCTAATTGAATCACCGTTGGGTAGTAAATCATGCTCCGTCGCCTGATTCTCCGGCAAGTTTCCGGCGCCGCCGCGGAACCGAAGTTAGGTCGTCGTATTCACGGATTCGATCAACGAGTAAAAATCATCTTTCTTTCTTTCTGGATTTCTATACGAAATGACATTTTTTTTTGGCCGTCGTGTCGGTTCCGTGATTCAACGTTTTATTGGGGTTTGGGGGGTACAGAGAGGAATACACAGCAGGAACAAGAAGGCGATGGAGTACGTAGCCAAAGGATGGAGCGCGATTAAGGAAGTGGATAGAGTCATTGACTACTGTGAACTCAATGATCGACGCCTTATCCCTCTCCTCAGGGTACTTTACTTTACTTACTACTCTTTCTTCAAGTTTCTTCTCTTTTCTAACGAAATCCTTAAAATTGTTTTGTTGTCTTTGTGGTGTGTTTCAGGGAGCTAAAGAGAACTTTGAGCTTGCTCTTGAGGCTGATAATCTCAACACTCATGCTAGATTTTGGCTTTCTAAGCTGCATTTGAAGTATCATGTTCCTGGTGCTTGTAAAGCTATGTAAGTTAAAAAATCAATTGCTTTGCGACGACTTCATGGAAGAACTATGTCATTTACGGAAATGCTTTTTTTTTTTGGCTTTTGGTTTGTCGTAGTGGAGCTGCTTTGCTTGTCGAGGCAGCTGACATGGGTAATGCAGATGCTCAGTATGAGCTTGGTTGTCGTTTAAGAGTCGAGGTAAAAGCTTCCCAACTCTTTCAGTTTATTACTGATAAACCTTATATGGAGACACTTCAGAGCTTTCTCTTTAGCTGAGAAATGTGTAGGAATCGTTTTTTCTGCCACTCATCCTAAACCAGCATTTCATACTAATCATAATCTATCTCGCAGAATGATCATGTCCAGTCAGACCAGCAAGCGTTTCATTATATAGAGAATGCTGTTGATCAGGTATGACTCAGTATATAGTCCAGCTTCTAAAATTTTCAGGAAAAAAAAAATCTCACGTTTTAAGAGTTGGTAATTTTGCAGCTGCATCCAGGTGCCCTGTACCTTTTAGGGATAGTGTATCTGACAGGAGACTGTGTGAAGCAAGATATGGATTCCGCTGTATGGTGTTTCCACAGGGCTTCAGAGAAGGTAAAGAAGCTTCTTTTTTGTTTTATGTTTCTGCTCTCCACTTCATTACTACTGCTTCTTGTTGTAGTTTCCGTAGTTTTGAGCTCGCATATGTTTCAGGGACATGCCGGTGCTGCTATAGCGTATGGATCTCTTTTACTTAGAGGTTTGTAATATCCGACCCTCTCCTTGCTTCTTTAACATCAGCCTTTGACGATTATTGTTCATGGCTTTCTTTCTACATCTTAGGAACACAATAGATATCGTTTGGTTGCTTGCTTTTCGAGTTTACTTGGTTAAAGATGTCAACAACTTTACAGGTGTGCAAGTCCCGGAATCTCTAACAAGAATGAACACGGTTGGAGTTCCGCCGTCCAAGAGATCCAGAGAAAACATGGATATGAACCCGGTAGAGTTGGCCAAAGAGCAGTTCCAAGTCGCTGCAAGAGCAGGATGTGATCTCGGGCTGAAATGGCTGCAAAGGTTGGAGCAGGAAGAGAAGCTTCTTTTGAACCAAGAAGATAACGAATGTGCACCTGCATAAGTTCACACTTATATCGCTCCTGTCCTTGTGGAGAGTGAAATCACAAACATCTTATTGTGCAATTACTGCTGGAAAAGATATCTGTTTATAGAAATGTGCTAAAATTGAGATCCTAGAGATAAGAACCAAACAAAGAACCATGAAGTCATCGAATCTCTCCATGAAAGTCCATAATCATCTTGAGAAAATTGATGGCCGTTCTTCAGATTTGGAAGAGAAAGTGGCGAGTTTTTCACATAGTTTTCCCTAATGTTTCAGTTGTTCTCACTTGCACGAATTTGTACTTTTGAGATTTGTTATAAGCTATAAATTACTTTTCTTGTTGAACACATGATTTTAGGTAGTTAAATTACATTCTATAAATTCTATTCAATAATATATGATAAATTACATTTGTGTATTTTTGTAGTATAATATGACATCATTATCTAATATTTTTTCTATCTAACTAAAGCATGCTAAAACACCATTAACTAGTATAGCATTAAAGCTGATGTTTTAAAATATGTTTCTGTAATTTAAAGATAAAAAGTTGATTTGATTATATTATTACAAAAACAGTTATTCAAAATTGGTTTTAAAAAGATAAAAATAAAAAAAAAAGAGGAAAACAAGAAGTAGTTCGGTTTGGGAATTTTTATTTAACTCGAACCAAAGTGAACCGACCTAATAATACCAATTTTGCTAGGTTAATTGACACAATCACCCAAAATATTAAGACTCCAACATTAACTTGTTCAAAGAGAAAAGGAAGTAAGAAAAAAAAGGAAACAACGTTTGAATTCTAAGAAAAAGGAAATAAACAACCACAAAAAAGGAAACTTAAGCAATTGGAAAAACCTATATAACAATAACAAGACTCACTTATTTCTTCACACGTTCACTCTATTCTCTCTGCCTTTGATTTGAAGATGGATATCACTGCGTTTACGTCCTTTGATCAAACCTTTACCCACCAGCCCTCACGCAAAAACAGAGTTTGCATCAGTTTCTATCAAAGATTCCAGCGATTCGCCATTGACGATACCGATGGAACCCTCGTCTGCACTGGACTGGACCCGCCGTGTCATTTTCCCTCCCGTCAAATAAACCTGAATCTCGTTAGCCACCAGTTAAGTCCGAGACATCTGTTTAGGCTCATCGACTCTCGTCTCCATGATCGTACCTTGTCACGTCGTATCGCAGAAAAAATAGCAGCCGAAGCGGTTCAATACGTTGGGTTTCTTCAACCTTACGTCATGTCTGTTTATGTCGTTAAGACCCAACAGGTGGTCTCTCTTAGGGAAGAAGAAGAAGAAGAAGAGACCCAAAAGGAAGAAGAAGAGCCTACATGTGCCATCTGTTTGGAGGGTTTGTACAAGAACGATGAGACGTTCGATTTGCCATACTGTTCGCATCGGTTTCATTCTACATGTATCGGCGAGTGGTTACAGAGTCATGATTCTTGCCCTCTCTGCCGTGAAATTCTGCTCGAGGAGAATGTTGAAACTGATTTTGGATTAGAGTCTTTTTTATCTTACTAACGTTTTTTTGTTTTCGTAACTGAAAACTACTTTTGTTGCTAGACATGTAGGGTCTAACTGGTGACCGTCTCGGGAATAGTAGGAACAAAAAGGAAAAGAATTGATGGGAATAAAATTATGGGAATGATGAGGAACGTTTATTCCATATCAAATTTAGTGAGGAATAAATTTGTTCTTTAATTCTCTACAATAAAAGGAATGATAAGGAATGAAAAGGAATGACTATTCCTAATGAATGGTAAAATTTGTTAGGAATATTAAGAAATGCATTATTCCTCTTCATTCCTTGGTCACCAGTCAGACCCGTAATGTAAGGGTTCGGATTCCTTTTTCAGAGTAATGAAAACATACCATTAGTGATTCTTTTGTGGTTCATGTTTAGCATCTATAAAACAAACTATATATGCCGAAATCTAGTCAAATCCACGACATGTCTCGAACTATATGCCAAAGTCTCAATGAAAGCAAAAAAAATATACTTAGTCATGTTATCACTGAATTTTCTATGACTTTTCGTAATCAAGAAGTTTGGCAAGTACGCAAGGGCAAGGCTTTTACTTCTGTCTTCTTGTTATTTATATACTTTTTTTTCTTTGGTCAGGTTTGAAAGTATTTTCCCAGCTCAAATAATTGTTTTCCTTTTTTTTCCCTTTTTAGCTCAAATAATTGTTTGATCACATTATCATGCGTTAAGGTGCTCTACGTTATCTGACATAGCAAGATATGGATTCAACTTTATGTCTTGCAAAATTGCTCTTTCCCAGTTTGTATCAACATCAGTATTGCTGAGCAAGTCTGATCATATCATATCTTATACTTTGCATAAACAATCATTTTCTGATGCCAAAAATTGTTTTTGTAAATATCAGAGAGCAAGTACAGGTGAAGAAAGCGTTAGACTTCTTGTTGTAGTTTCACTAGTCTGAGTTTCATTTGTACAATTAGATGATCCATCTGGCTTCTAAGCTGAGCTGGCCTGGAGAAGAAGAGACTTGGATACAATGAGAATGTTTAGTTTTCGCAGTTTAAATCCCTAATTGGATACAATGAGAATGTTTAGCACCCCCAACAGAGGGTTCTAGCTCACGGGTTCTAAAAACTCATATATGTATATGCATATATTATACAAGTGTATGTAATTGCAGATTTTTAAACTTTAAGGAAAACTCAACCCAAAATACCGTAAATCTTAGAACTCCGTAATTACATACCAGTTATATAATATATACATATACATATATGAGATTTCAGAACCTATGAGCAATAACCCCATTAAGAGTGCTCTAAGTACCCTATAACAAATCCATTTGGTTTAAATGTATATTCATGGATTAAGAGTGCTCTAAGACTATAGATCTTGTTGAGCCCTATAATATAAACTTCTTAGGCCATCATTAGTGGGGAGAAACCTCTTTGAGTCTCTCAACAATAGATTTAGTTAATGTACTTAACAATGGAATTAATCACACTAAATAGTGATAAGTGGAGAAACTCTCTTTAGGCCATGATTATTCATGGATTTTTAGGACGATATTCTTAGCGTAATATAAAAACGGTCTTAATTTTTATTTAATTAAAATTAAGAGACGGTTCTTATATTACACTAAGAATTACATTTTAATAACCCCACAATAATCATGTTCTTAGAGACTCTCAGAAGACTCATTTTTCTCTCTCTCTCTTCTTTTGTTCCACTTTTTACATTTATATTATTTTATATAGAGAATTTGAGATGCTTTAGGAAAATGCAAATGCCTGTCAGAGCCAATGATATAATTTTAGGCAAGTATTTCTGATAAAACATTTAGGCAAGTTATGTACCCTATGCATCTACATATATTTTAGTTGAACGATATAGAAAGACACAATCAGGTTAAACTAGAAAAACAACAAAAGATTTATTCAGTTTGCTACATTTTAATCGAACCAACAAGAATCGAGTTAATACAATCACCCTAATCTAATTGGTTCAAGTAAAAAGAAACAATTCCAAAAAAAAAAAAAAAGTTGGAGAAGAAATGTATAAATGAAGAAGTAACTAACACGGTTATATCGCCTATAAGTCATCCATCAATCACCTTAAGAAACTGTGATGGTGTTGCTGCTGGGTCTAGCTCTTGGCAACCTCTGAGTTCATCAGGGCCTGGGAGCAAACGAGATGGTATCTGATGAGAGAATCTTGATAACTCATCCTTTGAGAAGCTTCTGAAATCTTGGGGATTCAAATAATGGCGAAACACAGAAGTGAAACCAGCAACTTTCATCAAAGGAACCACTGTAACACCATACTCCTCTGTATATCCTTCAACCACTTCCACTACATCATACTCTCCTTCAGAGTCATGGGACCAGTTCTTATATAGAGCCCATACCTCACCTGTTCTTGGGTATATCAGAAACTCTCCGTGATCGCCTTTGGCCGCCTCCACTTTGTGTGAGAAAATGTAAGGTGACTTGCAGATTTGAGTACTCCCAGCTGTGAAAACTCCACAAGTTCTTCGAACACCTAAACCAAGCGGGTCCGAAGTATTGAGCATAGTGATGCACACTTTGAATGGATCAACGGAGAGGACCTTGTCAATCCTGAAATAGACTCGAGGCATCATCCCCTCTGAAGATGGGTAACAAGCCCATATTTGGTCGTCACTAAATGACTTTTCAGTTCGGTTCTTGTTGAAGTCAGAAAAGTCTGGATGAGGAACCTTTATCGTCAAGGGACCCACGCGGAATGATTCAATGGCGCCACTTTTGTCTTGTGAGGAGGAACCTGCATTATTGGCCATGTTGACATGTTCAGTTTCAGGAGCGACGGTCATTAGGTCGCGCAGATTTGTGACGATTGTCGGCTTAGCTTTCTTCAACAGTACATTCTTCAGCTCCTCCTTAGAAAATTCTCTCACGCTTGACGTGAGAGCGGGAGGAGGAGCAGAAGAAGAGCTTCCTACGTTGGAACCAGCTTCCACAACCTTTCTTCTTTTTGGAGGAGGGTTTGTGGATGGAGAAGCTGAAGCTGAAGCAGCAGCAGCCGCCCTTTTGGTGGGCGACTCTCTAGGGATAGCCTGGGAACCATGAGCAGCGGTTATGGTTCCAGTGTACACAGCACCACCACCCGACTCAAGGGGATCAACATTATTATTGTCTCTACTCTTCTTTCTTCCGTCGGTTAAATGAGGAATAGAGTCGAGCTGATGATCGTGAAAGGTGCGGATTAAGCCTGGGTGTGGAGGAGCTGTTTCCACAGCTGTAAACGGCTTACGACAGTGGTTACACATGAGTTTCTGGTTTAAGTAAACACGATGATGCTCAAACTGTATCCTGCAATTGCTGCATATAGTCCAAAACGTTCCATCACAAGTAGTAGGAGCAGGAGCAGGAGGAGCAGGAACAGGAACAGGAAGCAGGAGGAGGAGGAGGAGGAGGAGGAGGAGGAGGAGGAGCAGAAGAAGAAGAAGCGGAGGCATATGCATCACTTGCTCGCTTCACACCTCTCTTTGGAGCCTTTCCTTTAGCAGCAGCTTTTTGAACTCCATTGTTTGACGACGATGAAGACCCTCCTCCTTCACGCGACCCGGAGTTCCTCTTCGAGTCTTTTTCGCTTTCAGCTCGCCTAGCCTTTTCGGACAAGGCATCACATGCCTCAGAAACAAACTTAAAGGCTTCCCCAGCTCCGATCGAGTTGTTCTTGTCGGGATGAATAATTGCGGCCAACTTCTTGTAACGTGCCTTCACTGTGTCTTCGTTGGCCCCAGGTTTTACGCCGAGCACACCGTAGTAGTCCATCTCCCCGTTTACGGTATGCTGCGCGGCTAAATGCATAGCGAAAGTAGCCACCATTTGCGTGATTCCGACGATTCGAGGATTCAAGGACTGCGCTTTCAAGGCCAACCTCCTAGCACCAGCAAAATCATTTGCTAAAAACTTGTTTATTGCAGCCTCTCTCGCCCTATCCGCCTCTTCCTTGTTATAGTTCATTTTCTTTTATTGAAAATAATGAGACTGATACAAAAACAAAGAGGAAAGTTAGGGTAAGAGAAATATGTAAAAACCTTAAAAAAACAATCTAATCTGGAGAAATGCAATACTGCAAATGCGCATATTCAATTCCATTAACACCTTTATTGATTCATAAAACATGCTGCATTAAAGAACCATATTTAAATAAAAAAAAGGGAAACATAACCCTTCATACTCAAATCATTTAAACTGCCGAAAATTTAATGAAGATTTTGGACATGAAGTCAGCAGTTATGTCCTCATCAAAAGACATACTAAACCCTAGTTATGCCCGCCTGTAATCCTAAAACATAGTATCACCCCTACAACACCTTCAAAATGTACCAGATTACCGAATGCATGTTCTTTCACCACATAAGGATCGGAGTTTTAAACAGAGTATACAACACAGAAGCAATGAGAAGGAAACTTACACAGATCAAGATGGAAACGGAATTAGACAAAAGCGATCCCAATAGAGAATTGGGTTGCGAGGGAAGTGAAGGGTCTCTTCTCTTCTTCGCTATTTCAAGTCTCGTTCTTTTTGTATCTTTTTACAGTCGTGATTTCATTTACATGGGATGTTTGTTTTATTTTATAATCTCAAAGTTGGGATAGAAGAAAAGGAAAAACATCTATTTATGATGGTAAAATATTTAATTTATTCAAAAGGAAAATACAGATTTGTTACTTGAAAAGAGAGGTTGAAAATTAGGCTAATATGTTGACCAAATATAAATAAATCGAACTTTGTTTTATAGGAATAGAAAATACAGATTTGTTACTTGGCTCTATCTTCATATACATTGTCATTACAAAAACACAGGCAATGTTCCAAGGTGGACACTAAGGTCATTCAATTTAGCTTGATTTGTATTAACTTTTAAATTTCAGATTTTTTTTAGGAACTGGATTTCTGATCAAAACGAAGACTGCTAGACATGTTAAAATTATGAAACTTTATTCAAATTTTCATTAGTTTTTGTTGTAATTAATCTGTCGAACCAACTTTTTAAAATTAACTCTTGACCAAAGAGAATTTGAATAATATATATTTCTAATATTTTATAAAATGTTTTTATTAATAATTTACATCCAGATAACTAAAATGTACATTTTAATAAACAAGAGTTATTTTCTTGTATATGGGTGCACAATAATTAAAATTATGTAAAATATAGATATAATTAAATATTGATTTTCCTCAAAATAATTAAATATTTAAATTTGTAATTCAAAACAATAATATACAGTTCACGTATAAAACATTAAAATAAGAATACAATCTATGTGATAGCCTTTCTACTTTTGTATTGTTTATATGGGGTATAAGTGAAAAGAGAAACTAAAAAATATTTTTTTATTCTTTGTATACTGTTCCAAATATAGTAAAGTATCCGGTGAAAATATTACATAATTTAAAATGTTCAAAATGAATATACTATACTTTTTCGTTAATTTACATACTCTTAAGCTCTTAATAAAAATATGAAAACCCAATTTTGCCTTGTCATGTTATAATATTTTCTAATTTTAATTTTTGTGATTAAACAATTTTGCCTTGTAACTGTACAAATCAATTAAGTCCTCTTCTCAATTTTTACATTTTTTCATAGCCATCCAAAACCGAAAAATACACATAAAATAGCAAAATCTATAGAAAAAGAGGATAAAATCGATGAATAACTCGAAAAAGAGGAAAAAATTGAAATAGAAAAATATTTCAGAACCCTAAAATTTTAAACCGTATAAGGAGAAGAACAAAAAAAAACTCATTTTTCAAAAAAAAATGATGAATCAGAAAGAAGTAAATTAATTTAAAAATGAGTGGTAAAGTTGGGAGTTTATTGGTCTTTTATCAATAATTTTATTTAAAAGAATGAAAATGAAATCTATATTATTAAAAGGGAAACAGTCTTGAAAAGTCGACTTATACAAGTTGTTTTGGACCCTTTCATTTAACTAACAATATTTTTGGTCTTACCTAATATTTCTCTAACTAAATATACTACCTTATATTTAGCTGGCATTAGTTTTTATTACTGGACCCATAAAAGAGGATTAATATTTACATGCCTAATTATAAAAGTGATGCTTAACATATTATACGTGCCTATTGACGAACCAATAAGTCTAAAACTTAACATATTATTAATTGTACAGTAAACATATTTATAACATAGTATAACGTTCGTGTTGCTACCATATATTTCCCTAATCGTATTGAATTTAAAGATAATTGTTTTTAAAATATTTGCATACATGCTCGATTTAAAATTATGTGTGCACAATACACTATAATATATGTTTAATATTACAAATATTTACAAAAATGAATATAGAAAGAAAATCAATGTAATATAATATTTGTCTATGGCATAAAATTCATGGCCAGGACCTCTGATATATATCATTTGTGACCATCTCAATAGTAAATCGTATAATAATATATTGTTTACTGAAAAAAATAAAAAAAATATATAATCTGAATATCTACACTATGATACTTCATATTCATATGATTTTATGATCATTTGTATTTTTTTATAACAAAAAAAGTAAACCAACAAAATTTTCATTGTAATATTTTTAACAGTTTTTAACAGTTTGTGAACAAAAAAAGGATTTTAACAGTTTTAATAATTTATAGTTGTTTTAAAAATTCAAAATATAACATACAAGAAAAAAACTATATTTTTATTATATATTTAATGTGATTGTTTAATTTTTAACATCACAAATTAAACAAAAAGATGGAAAATGCAAAATTATTATCAAATATTTATTATTCAAAATTATTAATTGTCATATATATATATGTTACTCATATTAAATAATTCTGTAGCTTCTGTTTAAGAAAAGAACGGAGAATATTTTTTATGCATTATTAATCAATTTGATAATTAATTTTATAAAAAGAATAATATATATTTAGATGGACCAACATATTTTTCTTAGAATTCCGAAAATCATCGTGGTGATTACATGTGAATACATTCAAATGTTGTAATGTTCCTCAATTAATATATAAGGGATAATATTCTAACTTTTGTAAAAAGATGAGTACTTTGGGTATCTGATGGGTCTCACGTATGATCCGAACCAGACCCAAAATTTACGGGTCTTAAAATAACCAATAAGTATTTTAGTGGATCCGAACCGAATCTATATTTTTGGTTTCGGTTCGTGTTTTGGATCCAAATAAAATGCACAAACCTAAAGATTTACATAAAAGATATACATGTGAAATTTAAAATAAAATAATTTATAATTTATATAATTGTAAAAAATTATATGCTTTAATATTTACAATAATGTACAACAATTAACAAATACTAATTCATATTAAATTATTTATAGTTTAAGAAAAATCCGCGCTTTCAAAGCGCGGATCAAAATCTAGTTAATTTTTATAGCATGAGCCTTTGACCGCAGTCTTTAAGATTATATGTGATTTAATTTTGACCCTAAAAGTCAGGCCACTCAAGAACGTGGACTTTGGGGAGATTACACAGTTGAAGAACATGATGGCGATATCGACGTCCGGTGTATGAACGCGAGAGAAGGTGTTTGGGATGATCCAAGGCCTTCGGTCAAGAATTAATGAGATGCAAGAAAATTGGTTTAGCCACTAAGCTGAGGAGAATCATATGTTATAATCAAACACATAAATTTATTTAAACCTAAATTGTATATTATAAAGTTGGAAAACATTTGACAATTTTTTGGATGAGTTTCCAAAAATAATATATTAGTGTTTTTCTATATAGAAACGTTTAAACTAAAAGAATGAAATGAGATAAAATTTATTTTGAATATTTAAATTCTATATATAAAATTTTAAATGTATTTTAGATGGTAAATGATGTATAAAAATATATATATTCTATACTCCTTCTGTTTTTTAAAGATGTATGTTTTGGTGTTTTCACACATATTAAGAAAACACATTAACTATACATCATTTTTAGAAATTATCAAATTCCAATGCATTTTAACCAATAGTCTTTCAATAAATTCAATCAATTTTATTGAAATTTGCAATTTTTGTATAGGAAACATAAAAAATACATCTTTGTGAAACAATTTATTTTTCTAAAACATCTATCTTTAAAAAACAGAGGGAGTATATCATTAAAAGAAATCAGCCAAATATAATTTTACATTAAAATAGAATGGAATAAAATATTAAACTATAGTTTTGAGAGAATCTTTGTTTGATTTAGAAACTAAATAAACTAATTATAAGAAACTAAAAAGATGAAAAAAAAAATTATATTCAGTGGTCCTAGCCTCTAATTTATCATCTGCATCTTTATAATGTTTTTTATTATTTCTATTTGTTTTGCATTTAAAATAGTGAATGTCATATTAATTGTACTGCATTTTATCTGCACTACATTCATTTTATCTGAATCAACGCAGTAATAAGGTCTCAAAACCGCAGCAGCACACAATGAAATGGAAGATACATCACATCAAAGTAGAATGCGGCGGTCGATATGAATATTCTATTTCAGATCTTGGTCCATTAGCTCAGTTTTCAACCGTAGGATCAGTGATTCAGTTCTCAAGGAGCGGCCATCTCTCATCCACCTCGTCCCAACCAATGGCTCTGACTCCCTCAACGTTTAGCTTGTCTTAGCCGCCCGATCGGAACATATCGGACGATGCTCATCAATTCTTACATCTGTCTGCAACTTCACGCACCGATCCAAGAAACAACTATCTCTTCATAAACTCCCACTTATTCTTCTTCTTAGTGTCTAGGTGAATGACTATTACATATATTTATAGACACTTGCCTACTCAATGTGAAAGCGTGTATGCAGGATTCAAGCAACGGATTTGATGACTACCGAGAGATTTTCTGACTCTGTTCTTCGCCTACATGTCAAACAAGGTTTATTGTAATTATTTTCTTGTATCTATACATGTCCAATGTGTTCGTTAAGACACATGATCAGTAGATTTTTTGTCTTTCGACAATGTTTTGGTGGATTTTTGTAGTTTTCTTGACTGGAATTTTTTCTTTGTTTATTAGTTAGTGTAATGACTCATTTGTTTTGTTATTCAGACAGCGATAACGAGATTGGAGAAATACATGATCTAGATGCGGGAGAGCAGTCGTTGACGGGATCAGAAGGTGTTAAACTCTTAGGACAAGGTCAGAGACGACGCAGAGGGAAAGAACCCGCGGAGAGAGAGAGCAGTAGGCTGAAGAGGTAAGTTCTTTGAAAAATATTGGTTGTTTTAACGAAAAAGTCCATACAGGTTTTAGTATAGAGCAGGTGACGTGAAGGGTATTATGGGGAATTGAAAAGGTTGCTTAGGAACAGAGTGTCTGCACAGAGAGCGAGGGAGAGGAAGAAAGTTTACGTGAACGAATTGGAGAAGAAAGTGAATGATTTGGAGGCGAAGAACACTGAGCTTGAAGAGAGACTTTCCACTTTGCAGAAAGAGAATCACATGCTTAGACATGTATGTCTTTTCTTTACCAAACATTTAACCTAAATTCATCGAACTATCATATAGGTTAGCGAAATAAAAATTGTAGAATAGGAAAATGTATTTTTCTTGAACAAAAAAATTATATTTAAGCAGATGTAAGATCAAACTTCAAAGGTTGATGTATGGTGTTTGTGTGTATTTCAGATAATAAAGAACACGTCGTCAAGCAGTAGCAGCCGTTAAGCAAGTGCCTAGTGGATTCATACAAACATAAAACTATCAGCCTCGATTATGTTTTAGAGTTAAAAATAAAAAGATTATGTTCTAGAGTTTATTTTGCTCTCTGTGCAGATTATGTGCTTGCAGATTCCATAGAAACAAAAATAATTCATTCAACATTTCATCACTGAACAATTGTATGAATTTTTTTTTCTCATAAAGATCTAATCCGATTGGAGTTTCTTATGACGAAAAATTAATGCGAATAAAATAAAGTAACAAACAACTAACAAACTATTATAAATTTGTTGGCAACACACATTAGCTACATCGCCACTGTGCATATCGTTTGAAACTTCCTGAGTGAATCAAAAATTACACCATACTTTTCACCTATGTCAACTCTATTGAGGAATGACACTTGGTACCAACTTCAGATTCCCCACTGGATGAGCTTGTAATGGGAGAAGAAGATATTTGAAACTTTCGATATCGAGGTTCCGATCTTCTATCGTGAAGATCAAGAGAAGTAAGTGTTATGGAGGGATGCAATTGGTTTCTCTAATTCTGAAACAAGGCAATTTGCATATGGCTTCATAACGCCCTGTTTCAGCTGGGTATCCTTCAGTTAGGGTGTACGTTCGGATACTCGTTGAGGTTTGGATCGGGTATTTTAGATTTTCGAATATTTCGGTGTATGGTATAATCGAGTATTTTTAGTCTGGGCTCGGTTATTTTGAGTTGGGTTTAGATATTTAGTTTTGAAAGAAAAAGAAATTAAATCTTTTGTATTTAAAAATTTAGCTTTCGATTAACTGATTTTTTATTTTCTAATAAATTGAATAATTAATAGATTTGGAGGTAATATTTCAAAAATAAATAGACATTAATTTGACTACTGTTTTTAGAATTTAGATATAATTTTTGTTAATACATGAAACAAAAAATTGACATGCATTTTAAGTGAGTATTAAATCATTTTCTTCGTAATTATATGTATATTATATGATTTTAAAGTATAATATATTTACGGATTACAAATATTGACGATTTTCTTTTCAAATAAAAGTTACTAATGCTTTCATTTTAAATTGGGAGAATCAATATTTTAATTTCTTCATTTTTCTTATCCCAATATTAGTTTTAGACAAAATATTTCAGGTTGCATTGAATTTTTTCAAATACTTACAAATGTAAGATGAATAACCAAGAAAAACAAAAATTTCAATTTAGTTGAATTGTTGCAATTAATATATTTTAAAGTCAACAATCAAATTAGTCTCAATTCTTATATCTAAAAGGCTAAAATTACATGTCAAATTAAGTTAACAATATAATTATATGTCAAATTAAGTTAACAATATAATTAAAAATTCTATTTAATTTTCATATATATAAATTATAAATCATCTTAAATTTTATAAATCAATGTAAACAAAAAATAATCAATAATTATTATTTAATTGTTTATCAATATTTAAATATGTGTATGACTTTGTAAAATATCACTGATTATATTGATTAGTGAAACTAATTGAATCAACACTTAGTTTTTATTTTCTACTTATTTATAAATATTTAAATATGTGATTTAGTTGAAAATTTTATAATCTAATATATCAATCTAAATAGTTACATATGGAAAATAACACATTAATTTTTTTGAATAACAATATAATTTTTTTAATCATAATATTATATTTACTTTTCATACCTAATGATTTAAAACTATTCAATAAATGGAAACTAACACACTAATTATAATTTAATTATTTTATAAACTTTTACTATATTTGTGCATTGATAACAGAAAAGTCACATTCGTAGTTTAAATATATAGTAGTGTTTCAATATGCTCTGTTCTTTTGTCGGGTGCTCTGCTTTCTCACTCACACAAACCTTAACACACAATCGAGAGGTTCCATCAAGTGCTCCAATCTTACCGGTGAAACTTCTGAGGTGCCGAGTATTTCCCACAGATACTGGAAGAAAACCTTCAACAATACTTTTCAAGTCCAACAAAATCTCATAACTCAAACTTGGTTTTCCCTTTTTAATACTAAAATTTTCAGTACCATCTTCATTAAATCTTCATACTGAAGATTTTCTTCTATGTAAATAAAAGATGCATTACTATTCGTATCAACATTAAACTCCCACTGAAGAGATTATTTTGAGCTCCATTGTCCAAAGACACAAAAAACTTCAACCATAGTTCGAAAATTTATTAAATATCACAAGCAAATCTCAAAAAGACCAACCACAGAGACATTTAAGCAAATTTGTAAGTGTAGAAAGTGAAGACGACGACAATCCAAATCCTAAGTTTCAAAACAACTAGAAAATACAACTATTTCAATCAAAGAACATAACAAATAAGATACTATTTCAGATTAAATTGATTTTCAACAGAAGCTAATAACATCATTACATATCAATCGAAAAGCTTCAAACAATCAGATAATAAAGTTCACTAATGTCAATGTATCAGATATTAATAATTAGGTAACTGAGGTAAAATACAAACAAATTGTCACAAACTAAAACTTAAAAGCCCGATTCTCAATGTAAGTAAGGAGACAACTCCAAACTTTAGTAATAATGGAACAAGTGGGCAAGCAAGTATGGTTACACCAGTTGATTCATCAACAACCAGAAACTTACAAATCAAAAACTTAACAATGATCACTTTTCATGTATCTTATCTTGTTGTTCATAGACTAATTTGCTTCTTTTGCATCCAAAGTAAATCTTAGCGAACATTGCTAGTGATTGACTATATATCTGTCTAACGAAAGTAATTGAACACAATTCAAAACAACATAATCACTCTTATTGAAACACACTTGGCTGATTCTGTTGGCGTAAGCTTGAAGAACAAGCTATCTTAAATCAAGATATGTTTGAATATTGAGAGTTATCTATAAGAGTTTTTATTGGGAGTTATCTAATAAGAATAGATCTTATCTATAAGATTAGGAGTTATCTAAATCTTATGTATAAAAGGAGTTGTAGACGTGTTACAACACTTTGAGAGGTTTTAGAGATTGACGTGAGATAGCTTAAGGTTTTGAGAAGGAGATTTTCCTTAAGGTTAATAAGAGAGCACATTCTTATTATTGTTGAGATCTCACATATACTTGCATTGAACTAAGACTAGATTTGGTATCAGAGCTTGTAGGAACGATCGGACTAACATCATGGGCGATATAGTTGTTGCAAAGCCAGTGGAAGGAAGAGGACCTACAATAAGCTGTCCCATGCTTACGAAGGTTAACTATACATTCTGGGCGATACGTATCAAACTGTTGCTGAAGGTGAACAAGGTCTGGGAAGCAGCGGAGAAAGAAACAGATGCTGTAGACAAGAATGATCTGGCTATAGCCTTGATCTTTCAGTTCGTGCCTGAGACACTAGTGCTACAACTAGGCGAGTTGAACAGTGCAAAGAAGGTGTGGGATTCAATACAGTCCCGCTATGTGGGGGCAGAACGAGTTCGTGAAGCAAGGTTACAGACGCTGCAAAGCGATTTTGAGAGATTGAAGATGAAGGAAAGCGACACTGTAGATGAATTTGCTGGAAAGATGACTGAGCTCTCATCGAAGTCAGCCTCACTTGGGGAAAACATCGGTGAAGCTAAACTCGTAAAGAAGTTTCTGACGAGCCTTCCAAGAAAGAAGTTCATTCACATGGTCGCATCGTTGGAGCAAGTACTTGACCTTAAGACAACTACGTTTGAGGATATTGTGGGTCGGATGAAGGCATTTGAGGAGAGGGTGAAGGAAGAAGAAGAAACACAGGAGACACAGAGTAAGCTCATGTATGCAAATAGCGAAGCACAACCTACCTCAAACTCGTCAGCTCGCGAGTTTCCTAATTACCAGAGAGGTCGTGGTCGTGGCGGTCGCTACTATAACCATGGAAGAGGAAGAGGAAGATACAATGAGCGGTCTCAAGACATCTCAAAAATCGTGTGTTTTCGCTGTGATAAAACAGGACACTATGCTTCTACATGCCCTGACCGACTTTTAAAGTTACAAGAGGCCACTGAGACCAAAGATGAGAGCACGCAGGAAGCAGAGGAGTTGATGATGCATGAGGTAGTCTACCTAAACGAGAAGAATGTCAACCCAAAGGAGCTTGAAACAGCCTCAGACAACGTGTGGTACCTAGATAACGGGGCAAGTAATCACATGACCGGAAATCTAAAGTACTTCAAGAAGATTGATGAAAGTATCACAGGAAAGGTGAGGTTTGGTGATGACTCACGAGTTGATATCAAAGGAAAGGGATCGATTCTGTTCTGTAGTAACGATGGAGAAAAGAAGCTCCTAGCAGAGGTCTATTATATCCCAGATTTGAGAAGCAACATAATCAGTCTTGGTCAGGCTACGGAGGCTGGTTGTGATGTAAGGATGAAAGGTGAGTTTCTTACGCTGAGAGATAAAGATGGGAAACTGATAGCTAAAGCCAAGAGGTCCATGAATCGACTGTATAAAGTAACTATCAATATAGTCGAAGAGAGATGTTTGAAGCTGGAAACAATAAGTGAATCAGCAAGGTGGCATGCTAGACTGGGACACATGGGCAGAGAGTCTATGAGAAGAATGATCAGCAAGGAGCTCGTCATGGGGATACCAAAGATTACGGTTGACAAGGACATCTGTTCAAGTTGCTTACTTGGAAAGCAAGCGAGGCATCCATTTCCTCAAGCAACGACGTTCAGAGCAAAGAAAGTACTTGAGCTGATTCATGGTGACCTTTGCGGCCCAATCTCACCTATCACACCATCAAAGAAGAGGTACATACTTGTGCTCATCGATGACTACTCGCGGTATATGTGGTCGATACTTCTGAGTGAGAAAGGAGAGACATTCGAGAAGTTCAAACTATTTAAAGCAATCGTTGAGAAGGAGAAAGGAGCAACTATTGGAATGTTTAGATCAGACAGGGGAGGAGAGTTCACTTCAAACGCCTTCCTGAGCTATTGTGAATCAAATGGAATCATAAGACAGCTCACAGCTCCGTACTCGCCACAGCAAAATGGCGTCGTAGAACGGCGAAACAGAACTTTGCTTGGAATGACAAGAAGTGTCTTAAAGCTTATGGAGGTTCCTAATTACTTGTGGGGAGAAGCAGTAAGACACGCCACATATATCATAAACAGAGTAGCTACACGAGTGCTCTTTGATCAAACTCCTTACGAAGCTTACAAAGGAAGGAAGCCTTCTCTAGGCCACATCAGAGTATTTGGATGTGTCTGTCATGCTAAGATCGATAGACATCAACTAAGGAAGCTAGATGATCGGTCACAGATGCTCGTCCATCTAGGAACGGAACCTGGATCAAAAGCCTATAGACTACTTGAGCCGGCGAGTAGAAAAGTGGTAGTTAGCAGGGATGTGATATTTGAGGAAAGCAGAAGTTGGGACTGGAAGAAGAGTGAGAAAGAAGAAAGTGATACAGGAATACTTCGCATCGAGTTTAGCGAGTATGGAAATCATGGGATAAATGAAGGTGAGAAGAGTAACGTGACTGACGAGACAGTCATTCAGAACGATGAAACAGTGGTGGAAAAGAATGCAGACGATCCCATTGAGGTTTCAGATGATGATCACGACGCCTCTAGTGACTGCCTGAGAAGATCACAGAGAGAAACTAGAAGACCAAGCTACTTGGATGACTACGTTCTTCTTGCAGAGGAAGAAGGAGAATGGTTGCTGATGAGTCTTAATGATGAGCCTTGGAACTTTGATGAAGCAAAGGAGAAGAAAGTATGGAGAGATGCGTGTGAAGATGAGATAAGCTCTATAATCAAGAACAAGACATGGGACTTAACTGATCTTCCGGCTGGAGCTAAAGCAATTGGGCTTAAGTGGATATTCAAGGTGAAACGCAACTCAGATGGCAGTATCAACAAGTACAAGGCAAGGCTGGTAGCAAAGGGATACATCCAGCGCCACGGAATTGACTTCGATGAAGTATTCGCACCGGTTGCACGCATTGAGACCGTTCGATTCATATTGGCGTTGGCAGCTTCAAACAGCTGGGAAGTGCATCACCTTGATGTGAAAACAGCATTCCTCCACGGCGACCTAAAGGAAGAGGTGTATGTGCTACATACAGCCTGAGGGATTTGAGGTTAAAGGACAAGAGAGCAAGGTATACAAGTTAAGAAAGGCACTCTATGGACTACGTCAAGCTCCTAGAGCATGGAATGAGAAGTTAAACTCAGTGCTTAGTGAGCTGAAGTTTGCGAGGTGCTCTAAGGAACCTGCGTTGTATCGACGAGAGGAGAAAGAACATCTCCTACTAGTGGCTGTGTATGTCGATGATCTTCTCGTGACAGGATCAAGCATGGAGTTGATTGCAGGGTTTAAAGGGGAGATGTCTGCACGATTTGAGATGAGTGACTTGGGGAAGCTCACGTACTACTTGGGTATTGAGGTAAACCAACATGAAGGTGGGATCACTCTGAAACAAGAAAGATATGCTGAGAAGATAATGGAGGAGTCTAAGATGGAAGACTGCAACATTGTCCACATACCAATGGACCCGAGTCTTAAACTGAGCAAAGGTTGTGAGGAGCACCGAGTTGATGAGAAAGAGTATAGAAGGAACATAGGGTGTCTCAGATACCTACTACACACTCGACCCGATCTCTCGTATTCAGTTGGAGTAATGAGCCGGTATATGGCAGAGCCAAGAACCTCGCATGCTGCAGCCTTGAAACAGATCCTTCGCTACTTACAAGGCACACGCTCAAATGGTCTTACTTTCAGAAGAGGAACCGATACTAAACTTATTGGTTACAGTGATGCAAGCCACAACGTTGATGAAGACGATGGGAGAAGCACTACTGGACATGTTTTCTACTTTGGAGGCTCACCCATTACTTGGTGTTCACAGAAGCAAGAGACAATAGCTCTGTCTTCTTGTGAAGCCGAGTTCATGGCAGGGACAGAGGCAGCCAAGCAAGCAATTTGGCTACAAGATCTTCTTAGTGAGATAATCGGGAAACCAAGTGAGAAGGTGATGATCTACATCGATAACAAGTCAGCCATAGCACTCACGAGAAATCCTGTTTTCCATGGTCGATCCAAACACATTCACCGGAGGTACCATTTCATAAGAGAGTGTGTGGATAACAACTTGATCGAAGTTGATCACGTCGCAGGAAGTCATCAAAGGGCAGACATTCTAACAAAAGCACTTGCAAGGATCCGGTTTAAGGAGATGAGGAGCATGATTGGTGTGGAAGATTTGAAGTCAAGAAATGGGTTCAAGCTTAAAGGGGAGATTGTTGGCGTAAGCTTGAAGAACAAGCTATCTTAAATCAAGATATGTTTGAATATTGAGAGTTATCTATAAGAGTTTTTATTGGGAGTTATCTAATAAGAATAGATCTTATCTATAAGATTAGGAGTTATCTAAATCTTATGTATAAAAGGAGTTGTAGACGTGTTACAACACTTTGAGAGGTTTTAGAGATTGACGTGAGATAGCTTAAGGTTTTGAGAAGGAGATTTTCCTTAAGGTTAATAAGAGAGCACATTCTTATTATTGTTGAGATCTCACATATACTTGCATTGAACTAAGACTAGAGATTCTTCCGACATGAAAAGGAAACGATGATACCTTGATTAGATAGGAGATACGAGATAATGAGACGCAGAGACGACGACAGATCGAGGACGATGCAGAAGCGCAGACGACGACAAATCAAAGACAATGCAGAGGCACATACATAGACAACGGATGGCCGAACGGAGACGGTCGCGGCGCTACTGTCGGCGACGATCGCCGAAAGCTAACGAAATTTTTTGAAAATGCTTTTTGTTTTATTATTTAATAATTTAGTTTAAATTAAGATTGTAGGTAACATTTATGTTCAATTGAGTACAGTATTAGGTTCTATATTTGGAAGATAAACTTGGTTTGAGACCGTCTAGAATCATTTCTCTTACTATAACAGAAAATTCACCTAGTAGTTTAAATATATTGTGGTGTGCTTTGATGATAACATCTACCCTCCTGTGTAGTACTGTAAATTGAGAATTGATTTTGCAGAATTTTGAAGGCATGAGCTCACAATCGGTGCCACACGTCTCCACCATGACTCGAATCCAACAAAACCCGCCACTCTCGTCCTCTCACCATCACCACTTTCTTTCCCAGAGAACTTACATCCCGACTAAAGTCTACGAGCACCCGGCGGCTCTTCTCCTCGAGAGATGCTCCTCTCTCGAAGACCTCCGACGCGTCCTGCCTCTCGTCTTCAAGAACGGTCTCTCTCAGGAGCATCTCTTCCAGACGAAACTCGTCAGCTTGTTTTGTCGCCACGGCAGTGTCGTGGAGGCTGCTCGTGTCTTCGAACACGTCGATGATAAGCTCGATGTTCTGTACCACACAATGCTTAAAGGGTACGCCAAAGTTCCGGACTTGGATAAAGCCGTGAGCTTTTTTGTGAGGATGAGGTGTGAGGGTGTTGAGCCTGTTGTGTATAACTTCACTTATCTCTTGAAAGCCTGTGGAGACGAGGCGGAGCTCGGGATGGGGAAGGAGATTCATGGGTTGCTGGTGAAGAATGGGTTCTCGTTGGATTTATTCGCCATGACTGGGCTTGAGAATATGTACGCCAAGTGCAGGCAGGTGCACGAAGCTCGCAAGGTGTTCGATAGAATGCCGGAGAGAGATTTGGTTTCTTGGAACACTATGGTTTCTGGGTATTCGCAGAACGGGTTAGCGAGGATGGCGTTGGAGATGGTTACTCTAATGTGCGAGGAGAATCTGAAGCCTAGTTTTATCACCGTTGTTTCTGTTTTGCCTGCTGTCTCTGCTTTGGGGTTGATTAGTATCGGGAAGGAGATTCATGGGTATGCTGTTCGTGCTGGGTTTGATTCTCTTGTCAATATCTCCACTGCTTTGGTTGACATGTACGCGAAATGTGGATCTCTGAACACTGCTCGGAGGATTTTTGATGGTATGTTAGAAAGGAATGTTGTTTCATGGAATTCGATGATTGATGCGTATGTGCAGGATGAGAATCCTAAAGAGGCAATGGTGATTTTTCAGAAGATGTTGGATGGAGGAGTGAAACCTACTGATGTATCCATCATGGGTGCTTTGCATGCTTATGCTGACCTAGGGGACCTTGAGAAAGGAAGATTCATCCATAAGTTATCCGTGGAGTTGGATCTTGATAGAAATGTTTCTGTAGTGAACTCTTTGATCTCCATGTACTGCAAGTGCAAGGACGTTGAAAGAGCAGCTTCTTTGTTTGGGAAATTGCCGACAAGAACACTTGTTTCCTGGAATGCAATGATATTAGGATTTGCACAGAATGGTCGTCCTATCGAAGCATTGAATTATTTCAGCCAGATGCGGGCTTGGACAGTGAAACCGGATACGTTTACTTATGTGAGTGTGATAACTGCTCTTGCAGAGTTGTCAGTTACACATCAGGCCAAGTGGATACATGGGGTGGTAATGCGAAATTGTCTGGACAAGAACGTGTTTGTCGCAACGGCTCTTGTCGACATGTATGCTAAATGTGGAGCTATTATGACTGCAAGAAAGATTTTTGACATGATGAGCGAGCGTCATGTGACAACATGGAACGCGATGATAGATGGATACGGGACGCATGGTATTGGGAAAGCCGCTCTGGAGTTGTTTGAAGAAATGCGAAAAGGGAACATCAAACCAAATGGTGTGACATTTCTTTCCGTTATCTCTGCTTGCAGCCACTCAGGTTTGGTGGAGGCGGGAGTCAAGTGCTTCAATATGATGAAGGAAAGCTACAGCATAGAACCGTCGATGGACCACTATGGAGCCATGGTCGATCTTCTAGGTCGAGCTGGACGGTTGAATCAAGCATGGGACTTTATTATGCAGATGCCTGTTAAGCCAGCTGTTAATGTATATGGTGCCATGTTAGGTGCTTGTCAGATTCACAAAAACGTGAATTTCGCTGAGAAAGCAGCAGAGAGATTGTTTGAGTTGAACCCGGATGATGGTGGGTATCATGTGCTGCTTGCAAACATATACCGCTCAGCTTCAATGTGGGAGAAAGTAGGACAAGTGAGAGTTTCAATGTTGAGACAGGGTCTGCGCAAAACTCCTGGCTGCAGTATGGTAAACATAAAGAACCAGGTGCATAGCTTCTTTTCCGGAAGCACTGACCATCCCAGTTCCAAGAAGATTTATGCTTTTCTTGAGAAGCTCATGTGCAAAATCAAAGATGCTGGTTATGTTCCTGACACAAATTTAATTCTCGGCGTTGAAGATGATATCAAGGAGCAGTTGCTAAGTAGCCACAGCGAGAAGCTGGCTATATCTTTTGGACTCCTGAATACAACAGCTGGTACAACTATTCACGTTAGAAAGAACCTTCGGGTTTGTGCTGACTGTCACAATGCTACTAAGTACATTTCTCTTGTGACCGGACGAGAAATTATTGTACGGGACATGCAACGGTTTCACCATTTCAAGAACGGTGCCTGTTCGTGCGGAGATTACTGGTGAGATAAAACACATCTGTGGAAGTACAAGAGTAGTCTGAAGTAGAAGCCTTCATACAGAGCTAAAGTTTGTATTGTATTATAAAATAAGATATCCTCGCCCTAGATCTGAGCAAAGTTTTTTGGAAGTGTCCAGGTAATTTATTCACTTATGCTGCTCTGTTTTATTCTTTCATGGCCTGCCCATTACATGTGAAATCTGAATAGTGTTTGTCGTGGAATTGGTCCAAGATTTCTTTATGTTAGATTATACAGAAATACAAAAATTAAATCATTGAGATAAGTTAGGTAGTATCAGACAGAGGCATCTGTTGGACATGGACAAGGCTGATGCAGTATGGAGTTTATAATTAGAATAAACTATTACAATTTTAATTATTATGCATCATCAGATATATGAGAAACACACTAAAGGACAAGGTTGCATTGTCTCTCTCATCTAGAGTGAGACATATAAGTCAACAGTTGGGTCTATTGTAATGCCTATTCAAAGAAAACGAGGCGTTGAAATAAAACAAAACAATACAAAAATCATATGAGTATATAATATTGTACCATAAATCTACAAGAGTCTATTGTTCTCAGTGCTTTGGTCATAAATTCAGATCTGAAGCAATCTTCTCTGGTTGACTCTTTTGTTGGACGCATGGGGGTACACTGGAGAGACATGGGTATTGTTCTCTTTTCTTGCTTTCTCTGGTTAAGTCTAATCTTAAACTGTGGCTATGCAGCTATATCTAGAGAAAATCCTTTGTCATTCGGACAAACTCTGAGTTCCCCTGGCGGAACTTATGAGCTAGGATTCTTCAGTCCTAACAACTCTCAGAATCAGTATATCGGTATTTGGTTCAAGAAAATTACACCACGAGTTGTTGTGTGGGTGGCTAACAGAGAAAAGCCTATCACAAACCCTGTGGCAAACCTCACTATGAGCGTAAATGGGAGCCTTATCTTGCTTGACAGCAGAAACAACGTTGTTTGGTCAACCAAAGAAGCTTCCACATCTAACAAGTGTCATGCAGAGCTCAGAGATACCGGCAATCTTGTCATCGTTGATGATGTTTCAGGAAGTCCTTTATGGCAAAGTTTCGAGAATCTTGGTGACACTATGCTACCTCTCTCATCCCTAACGTATAACATTGCCACTAAGGAGAAGCGAGTGTTGACTTCTTGGAAAAGTGACACTGATCCATCTCCTGGTGATTTTGTAGTTCAGTTGACTTCACAAGTTCCAGCACAGATCGTTACTATGAAAGGCACAAGAGTTTATAAGAGAAGCGGTCCATGGGCTAAGACCGTGTTCACTGGCATACCAAAGATGGATGGATCCTACGCAAGTCCATTTAGCCTTTTCCAGGATATAGGAAGTGGAACAGGGTCCTTCTCTTATTTACAGAGAAACTCTGGGCTTACACGAGTTATCATAACATCAGAAGGATATCTAAAGACTTCTCATTACAATGGGACAGGGTGGGTTATTGACTTTGTGACTCCAGAGAATTCATGTGATCTGTATGGTACGTGTGGACCTTATGCGTTGTGTGTGAAGTCAGCTCCAAAGTGTATATGCATGAAAGGGTTTGTACCAAAGTTCAAGGAAGAGTGGAAAAGCGGAAACATGACTTCTGGATGTGTGCGGCATACAGAATTATCATGCAAGGAAGCGAACTCATCTACAAAGAGACATGGAAAAGGCCTAGACGCCTTCTATACTCTGAAAAATGTAAAGCCTCCGGCTTTCTACGAATATGCAAGCTTTGTGGATGAAGATAAATGCCAACAGGGTTGTCTCGAAAACTGCTCTTGCACTGCTTTTGCGTATATTACTGGAATTGGATGCTTGCTTTGGTACCAGGAGCTAATAGACACAGTTAGATATTCCACTGGAGGAGTCTCTCTCTCAATTCGTCTTGCAAATTCAGAACTGGGTAAGGCTAAAAAGCTTTTTTACACTTTAGCTTAGCGTTCATTTCCATTGCAGTGTGGTTTCTTACTTTAATGCAGTTTTGTTTTATGGTAAACCTTTTCAGTTGAAAGAAGGACAACCAAGATTATTGCTGGTAGTACCTGCCTTTCCATTTTTGTGGTATTGGTGTTTGCCTCATATATGTACTGGAGATACAGAGCCAAACAAAAGGGTAACTCTCAATTCTTTTCTTGTGCATTTTTGTTATGTAACCAACATAAGGAGGAATGACTTGTTCATTATTGTGTTCTTCAACAATTCACAAAGATTCATGGAAAAATGGTTTCGAACAACAAGAAATCTCTGGTCTAACTTTCTTTGACATGAATACCATACGAGCTGCTACCAACAACTTTAATGTCTCAAACAAACTCGGTCAAGGTGGATTTGGTCCAGTTTATAAGGTAATGAGATAAATTGTGATATGTTTGCTCGTCTCATATCGACTGTTATATATCTGCAACTTTGCTTCTAGGGAATTACGGAAGAAAAGAAGGAAATAGCTGTTAAACGGCTTTCTAGCAGCTCTGGACAAGGAACAGAAGAGTTCATGAATGAAATAAAACTCATCTCAAAACTACAACACAGAAACTTGGTTCGGCTTTTGGGATGCTGCATTGATGGAGAAGAAAAGCTACTAATTTATGAGTTTATGGTGAACAAAAGCCTCGACTCTTTTATCTTTGGTATGCTCCCCTTGTCCTGCATTTGCCTCTTAACATCATATTCCTTTTCCTTTCTCATTTAATACGCTTTTATCGTATTGGCTAGATATGACTCTAAAGCTTCAGATTGATTGGCCGAAGAGGTTCAACATCATTCAAGGTGTTGCCCGTGGGCTTCTCTATCTCCATCGTGACTCATGCCTCAAGGTCATACACCGAGATATGAAGGTCAGCAACATTCTCTTGGACGAAAATATGGACCCAAAAATATCAGATTTCGGATTGGCTCGGAAGTTTCAAGGAACTCAACATCAAGACAGTACACGTAGGGTTGTTGGAACGATGTAAGTATATATCTCAGTGACATATTTCAAATGTATTAATTATGTCTAACTTACCAAACTGCATGGAATATGGACACAGAGGATACATGTCTCCTGAGTATGCATGGACAGGGATGTTCTCGGAGAAGTCTGACATATATGCCTTCGGAGTTCTGCAGTTAGAAATCATAAGTGGGATGAGGATTTCAAGCTTTAACTGTGGTGGCCAAGGCAAAACTCTTCTTGAATATGTAAAGAAACTTTTTAACTATCCTCCTAGTGTTTCAAATCACAATATTTATGATATGATGCAAACAATTTCTTAAATAGGCATGGGAAACTTGGCTTGAGACTGGTGGAGTGGATCTGTTGGATGAGGCTATTGCCAGCTCGTGTTCTCTAGATGAAGTGGCGAGATGTGTTCAGATTGGTCTACTCTGCATCCAACAGCAAGCTGTTGACAGACCAAACATTGCACAAGTAGTGTCTATGATCACAACCACGACAGAGCTTCCGAGGCCAAAACAACCAGTGTTTGCAGTGCACGTTCAAGATCAGGAGAGTACCGTCTCGTTGGAGTCTGTGAATCATATGACACAGACTGCGATGTATGGGCGCTAAAGTTTCCACTACGCTGAACAGTACAGTGTGGTCACTTCACTTTTAAACACATGATGTGGTTTGTGTTTGGTTGTTTAAACACATTTGATGTAAATAAAGTTCAGTTTTTGTTAATGGAAGCTCTGTTTGACCTCCAACATGTTACTGGAAAGAGAAGGGAGGCTTTGTTATGAAGAGATTAGATTCTTCTATCAAAAAGGTTGTAAATCAATACAGATTGCATTTCCAACTTTATTTGAGCAAGTAAAAAATAAAGCAAGGCTATGTCTGATCAAGAACACAATACAAAAACCAAAAACAAAAACAAAAAAAGAATCTTTTGGATGTTTAGTAGTTCCGCAAGAATCAATAATGTGCCAGCCCAAAATTTCAAACTGAAATCTCCTAAATTGTGAGTCTCAACAGGTACACATCAGCCATGACCTGATTTGGTTCGCCAGGTCCATCAGTGTTAGTCTGATGATCAAACCCACAAGTACCCATGTGAGTTGTAACAAAACAGAGCTCTCAGGCATCCTCGTTACTGTTCTCAACGAGTATCTTCTTGCACGCCTCGTAACACATGAAAGATATTCCAGCTGCAGGAACCAACTTCAAGCAACTCGGCCCAAGCCCTCTGTACCAACCTGCAAGACCTTCTTGCTCCAGTATACAGACCAACGCATGCAACATGTTCTTATAAACCGCCCTCCCTCCAACTGCTCCCACCTGCATATGCTTCCGGGCAACCTCCAAGGGGAAAGTCGCCGTACTCGATAGAGCACCAGCTAAAGAACCAATCAAAAGAGTCTCCACGTTTCCGATGCTCTCTTTCTTCACCATCTTACGGTACGCCTTTCTCAAGGAATCATAGGCGAAGTAGTTTGTCGCTGCGTATGGAACCACTCCTATAAGACTCGGGGCGAGACCCCTGTAGAGTTCTGTCGGTCCTTCCTCCCTTATTATCTTTACAAACGCATCCAATATTCCCTTGTACACACCTCTCTGCAAACAAAAAAAAAAAGGTTTCCAACACACACATCAGTGACCACCAATCTCTAAATCCCTCCAATATTTTATAGAGCAATACCTGAATAGTAAGACGGGTCTTGACTAGCTCGAGAGGGTATGTCAAGAGGGTTTGGCTGACACCAGCACAAGCACCCGCGAGCAATGAAGCTGGGATGGGAATCTTCGAATCCTCTCCGAGCTTGGGTGTCAGCTTTTTGTTAACTGTCTCGAACACAAAAAGCTGCACAGATTTTGACTCACAAAGTTAAAATGATTACATACATAACAAATTAAGTGCTTCATGCCAAAACCAGTTTTCACCAGATAATAATCTAAAAGCTTCCTACAACAAACCATAACATAAAAAATCATTTGGTACCTCAACGGCACGAGCAGGTGCTACTCGAATGACATTGACCAAATTACCCCTGAAGAGACCTTTCCACCCTTCGTGCTTCATGATATCACGGAACACTTCGGTGGTGGACTCGCCGCCGCTTCCGACCATCAGATGTGTCCTAATGGTCTCCAAAGGAGCAACAGCCGTCCTCGAAACCGCTCCGGCCACGGCTCCGCTGAACAGCCGCCGCAAAGAAGGGTTCGAGATCTTAAGCTTCAGTTTGAAACCTCCTTTCTTCTTCTTCTTCACTTCTTCTTCTTCTTCAACCTCCGCTTCCTTGAAAGGCAAGTACTTTGTGCATAGATCATTGAGCTGAGCAGTGAAGCTATTGCCGTCTCTGTCTGGAGGATTCGGAATAGATCCAGACCCGAGTCCTGACCCGAACCCAGCTCCTAACTGATTAACACTCGCGAATAACAACCCACCGCCAACTGGGCGGTAATTCGGGTTCTGTAGGAGGCTCCAATCGGATCCCGAATCGGTGGAAACTGAGAAGAACCCGTTTCTCGTGTCGTCGAACAAGTTGATTCCAGTCTTGCCCATTGATTAAAAAAAGCTTCAAGCTTTCTCGAGGTTTTAGGTGGTGATGACAGTGTGAAAGATCTCTCTCAAGACCTCGACATCTTCGTTAGTAATAAGAAAAGATGAGATTTTGGAGTTTGGGTTGGGGAAAATGGTCATTTAAATCATGAACTTTTTAATTTGGTCGAAAAAAGGCATGAACTTTCTTATGGACCATTTAAAGCATATACTTATTTTGATTAGCCATTTAAGGCATCAACTAAGTTCGACAAAGCCAATTTGAATACGTCGTTAATTCCATTAACATAGCTATTAGACGGGGTTAATTGCCGTTATTACCTCTGTTAAACACCAAACGATGTCGTTTTAAAATTAGAAAACCCCCAAATCCATATATCCCCAAATCGAAATCCCTAAACCCCTAATTCTCAGAAAGCTCAATTGATCAGACACGTTCTCTTCAAAATGATAAGAAAGAAGGGAATTCCAAGAGAAAAGATACCTTATCGACGAGGACAGGGGAAGAATGATGAATCTTCGAAAGGCGGAAGTGAAGCAGAAGCTCGTGAGGCCAGAGCAGCTGCTCGCGAAGAAAGAGCTCGTGAGGAAGAGACTCGTGAAGCAGAGAATCGTGCATGGCTCGTGAAGCAAAAGCACAGGCTCGTGAAGCAAGGGCTCGTGTACTAGAGGCGAGCGAAGTAGAGAATCGTGAAGAAAGGACTCGTGAAGTGGATGAGGCTTGTGAAGTAGAGGCGACTGACGAAAGGGCTCGTGAAGCTAAGGCTCGAGTAGAGGCTTGTGAAGTAGAGACGACTGACGAAAGGGCTCGTGAAGCTAGGCTTCGTGAAGCTAAGGCCCGAGCAGAGGCTTGTAGAGAAGAGAATCGTGGGGAAGAAGATGATGTAAGTGAAGACGATTGTGCTGTGTTTGGCGATGATGATTTTAATGGTCTTGAAGATGGTGCTGATGAAGAGAATGAAGATGATCAAACACATAATGAGGAAGAGGAACACCTCGAAGAGGAAGCTGATGAAGAAAACATGGATGAAGAAGCTGCGAGAGATGAAGGAGATGGAAGTGATGCTGACAGTGGAGATGATATCTGGGACGATGAGAGGATTCCCGATCCTTTGTCTTCTGATGACGATGAAGATGAGGAAGCGCAAATTCGTAGAGACCATGAAGATCCGGACGAACTACTTGCTTTGGGAAAAACATATAACTCTGCAGAAGACTTCAAGCTTGCTGTTCTGAGGTATTCTTTAAAAACCAGATATGATATAAAGCTTTACAGGTCGCAAGCAATGAGGATTGGTGCTAAGTGTTCAGATACTGATGTTCCTTGTGGCTGGAGGATTTATTGTTCTTATGAGAAGAGAAAGCATAAGATGCAAGTGAAAGTTTATATCAATGAGCATACCTGTGTCAGATCGGGTGAACCTGCTATGCTGTTTTTCTTAATGTTGTTTTAAACTGAAGTTCTTTTGGCTGTGGATCATGCTTTGTTGATGTTTTATTTTGGATCTATCATGTTTAACTGATCGATGTTTAGCTTATATGGTTTTCATTTTCAGAATACTCATTCTAGCAACAAGAAAATCATGAAACAAACATGAATGTCTCATTACCATACCTAGTGCACTGAAACACAACAACAATGTCAAATGCAAACTCAAAGACAACAACAATGTCGACATACATGACATACATAGAAGAAACATCAAAGCTACATAGAAGTAAATGCAGACTTGCTTTTCATAGCTTTACCAAACATTAAGAAAGCAATGCAAATGACCACAAAGCAAACACACACAAAGCACAACATCATCAACGCTTTCCACTTCTTTATTTCCATCTCGCTCCTTGCTACACCTTCTTTCAAATCTTTAATCAAAGTCTTTAACTCATCTACCTCAGTTATGGTATTAGTAAGCTTCCTGCCAATGATTTCGATTTTTGGAATAGCATCTTCAACCTCTTCACACACAGCATCCTCAACCCACTTGAATAAATGTCCCTAATTCATGATCAAATTAGATGTTAATATCAAACTAACATAAAGAACATCTCAGAGGCTGTTTAAATAACGTAAACATCTAACTAGCTTACATCTTTTTTGGTTATGCAACGGTAGAAAGGTCTTCCTGGATTCTCTTGTGTCTTCGATAGGTAAGGCTTTACGCGTAAACCACACTCACACTTCACTGGGAATCCACGAATTTCTCCCCCATGATTTATCTCTGAAGATGAACTCATCAGAAAATTGAGACGAAATTGTAAAGAAAGTATGTTTTGAACTTTCTGGGAATTAGGGATTTAGGGATTTCGATTTGGAGATATATGGATTTGGGGGTTTTCTAATTTTAAAACGACATCGTTTGGTGTTTAACAGAGGTAATAACGGCAATTAACCCCTGTCTAATAGCTCTGTTAATGGAATTAACGACGTATTCAAATTGGCTTTGTCGAACTTAGTTGATGCCTTAAATGGTTAATCAAAATAAGTATATGCTTTAAATGGTTCATGAGAAAGTTCATGCCTTTTTTCGACCAAATTAAAAAGTTCATGATTTAAATGACCATTTTCCCGTTTGGGTTGTCTCTTTGGTTGAGTTGAGTCCCTTTAGGGTTTTACTGCTGCTGCTTTTGCAGGTGGTGATGTTTTTTTTGGCCTTTTGAATGGGTGAGAGTGGTTGGTGGCGGAGGCTGCGGTGTAACTTGTAAGTTTTTTTTTTATATATTATTTCTGTGATATTCGTTTTTAGGTTCGTTTTGTTTATTTTCGGTCCTATTTATCCATAATTTATTTGTTTTTTTTATAAGCTAAGATGCGAAATTCGTCAAGATCGGTCAAAGGTATGTTCTTTTACATCCCAAAAGGTATGTTTCAAATAGTGTTGATGTAATGAAATGGTTGCAAATTATTTTAGATTCATTAGCTCAATGTTTCAATTGTTTTTGAGTGGTTACCACTTCTTAGGGGAGATAACCAAACTTTCTTGAAAAAAGCAGATTTGTTTCTGCTTTTTAAAATTGTACTACAATGTTTATGTTCTTATTTTGGTTTAATATGTTATATTTTATCGATATTTGTTTTTCATAATTAATATTATATATTTTAGATGTGTCACTGTATAACTAAATGTATATTAACTATTTGAATAATTTAGGTTCTTATACATGAATCCGAACCAAAATAGATAATATGAATACTTTTGGTTATTTGATAATTTTTAATTTATTTTAGTTTGGATACAAAATATCCGAACCTAATCGGATAATATTGTTATTTTTGGTAAAAATATTTGAAATTTTAGATAGATTATTTATTTGGATATTTTAATTGAATCCACTCGGACCAAGAAAATCCGACTCAAAAGTCATCAAAATAATTTATAGTATTCGGAAGGAGCCTAATTTCAAAATTCAAAATATCTAATACCTTAAAAACGATCCATACTTGAACGGGTATCCGAAAGATCATATTGCTAAATGTGTATTATTATATTTACCTGAATAACTAAAAAGAGTAAAACTACTATTTAGTGGTATTGAAGCGTTCTAGTTTAGATTTCATGTGTTTTTTTTTACATATTTATAAATAAATATTGATTTTATATAAATGTTAGCATATATATTTTATAATTTAAATTTATTAAATAATTGTTTATTATGAAATTTCTAAATAAAATAATTTTATAGTTTATATTGAGTAATTTTATTTTAGTTTTGAATTGTCAATTATTTCATTAAGATTTTTAAAATATGATTCGTCCGTCGGCACAAATATAGTATATATAGTTTTTTCATGGACCAAAACTTTAATGTATGATAAAAATGTTATATATACTATTTTAAATTTGGTGCTATATTAAAATGTATAAACCTCTAAGCTGCTCAAACAATAATGATGTCATCCGGTAAGCGGTATTCTTGAAAACTATCGAAAATGATATTTATTCAACTTTTATATAAAGAAGAAGACCCTTTAAAAACTTTTATATAAAGAAAAAGAAGGTTAATTCACTAATTGTTTGAACCGAGGAACAATTGCGGTGCAGTAAGAGAGAAGTTAGAGAGGAGAGAGAAAGTAGATCGGGAATGTGTTCTGGCTGATGACGATGAGCTTTCTCAGGCATGTCGTCGGCCGGAATTTATTGAGTTTTGTTGAGAGTTTATTCTGGTTGTATCCTTTTGCTTCCGTCGGTGCATCTTTCTCTCGGTGGCCGGTCGGCTCTAGTCTCCGCCGTCGCTTCTGTTTCTACAAAGGAGGACGGTCGGCTTAAAGTTACCGCGTCACCATTCCTTTCGGTTGACGGCGGATCTGGTTTATTTTCCTTTTTTAGGTTTTATTTCGATAACTTGATCTGCGCTTTAGCCGCCAACGGTTTGGTTCCGACGGGGTGAGAGGCGCAGAGAGCAAGGATCTATGGTGTGAGTGTTGGTTTGGTAGTCGGGAGAGTCATGAAGACCTCCGACGGTGATTGAAGTTATTTCTCACGCGATCTCCTTTTTTTGGTGTTTTCGGTGTTAGCAAAGATTAGTGAAGAAGGAGACCTCGCAAAAGCGATGGATTCTCTTCTATGTAGGAAACACTGGAGTCAAGGCGTTTGCGGTGAGGAATTGGTGGAGCGACCGGTCTCCGGTGAGGTCTGGCGGTGTGGTCAGGATCCCGATGGTGAGATGCATGCGGCGGCAGCATCTTTTAGTTTTTAGGATTTCCTGTGTTTGGGCCGTGGGTCATTGGGCCTTTGGGCGTGTTTGGGTTTGTTGGCCGGGTTTACGTTGTGGGCTTCAACCTGTTGTATGTTGTTGGGCTTGGCCCATTTTCTTTAATAAAATTAGAGGGAAAAAAAATTCACTAAGGGTCTAACTGGTGACCAAGGAATAAAGAGGAATAGTACATTCCTTAATGTTCCTAACAAATTTTACCATTCACAAGGAATAGTCATTCATTTTCATTCCTTCTCATTTCTTTTATTGTAGAGAATTAAATAACAAATTTGTTCCTCACTAAATTTGATATGGAATAACCATTCCTCACTATTCCCATAATTTTATTCCCATCCATTCATTTCCTATTTATTCCTAATATTCCCGAGATGGTTACCAGTTAGACCCTAATTGTTTTCCATTAAGAAATTAGTCCACTCAGACTGTGTGATTTTCGTGTGTCACATCAAATGCCACCAAATACTTTTCCAATGGTTTCGTTGATAGGTTCATTTAAATGTCACGTGTGTTAATCATAAAACTGGTGCATAATGTGAAACACAACGAAAGGTGGTTGCAGTACCGCAGACGTTTTAATGCTCGAACATCTAAAGGAAAATAACATTTTTCATGAAGATCATTTGAAAGATATAATCTTTTATTTTGTATTAGTTATATTTTAAATATGCTAAATTGTTGAGATTTTATATATCTTAATTGCTTACGTATCAGCCTGATAATTACTTTAGACAAGCATTAGACTAACCTTTATATTCTCTAAAGAAATTATTAATTGGTTTCTTCAAAAAAAAAGAAATTACTAATTGGATCATATTATAATAATATAAATGGACAGCTAGCTTAGTGGATATTAAATGTATTAGTTCCACATATTAACTAGATATTGGATTAGGTAAGAAACACACAAGTTATAGAATGACTAATACACTGTACTAGGTTAAAATCTACACCTTGTGCGGAATGAGTATTGTATACAAATTACTGTTACGTATTATATGTTTTACATATTATGAAATAATAAATATATATTGAATAATTAAAAATTCAGTAACTGTTCGTATATACTTAATTTGGTGTAAACACATAAATAAATTTATTAATTTTAACAAACACTTTTTCTACTTTTTATCATTTGTATTTTTATAACACAAGAATTTAAAATCACTGAGAACAAATTTTTTGTGGGATGTCTAATAGTTTTAGTAATTTATAATTTTAAAAACATTCAATGCAAAGTTTAAAATTTAAATATTAAGTTGTCAATATTTGTTCAAAAAGTTTCTCGAAAAAATCAAAGCAAATTTCGAAATTAAAATAATTATTTATTTTTATATGGTATATAATTTATTTTTAAACAATATTAAATATATATATATATATTTTGTATATATATATTAAATAAGTCTTCCTACTTATATAATTTTGTAATCACTTGTAACTTGTTATAATATAAATTTTGAACCATGAATCACAAAAATTTCAATGTGAGATTTTTAACAACTTTAGTTATTTATAGTCGTTTTTAAAAATTCAAAACATAACATACAGAAAAATCTAAATTTTTATTATATAGTTTATGTGATTGTTTAATTTATTTTAATAAGTTATAATTTTAAGAAATGATAGAAAATAGACTAATTTATATTAAATTTTTATTATTTAAAATCATTAATTATCATATATACTTAAACCACATTATGCAATTTCGTGATTATTATAAAAAGAAACAATGAAGAACATTAGTAATTAATTAATGGTTAATTTAATAAAAAAACATATCCTACTATATATTAATTAAGAAGTCACTTTAATGATTTTTGCTTACGTGTCTATAATATGTGAACTCTTACAAAAATTTTATAATTTGATTGGTCGATGAATTTTAATTTTTTTAATTATTTTTAGTTATTTTAATTAAAAAATATAAATACTGTTCTTAAAATAAGATTGATATTATCTGATAGATTAATATAAATTTAGAATATATTTTAGTAATAATTTTGAAATTATTTAAATATTATAATTTACATATCTATTTTTTTAGAAAGCGTTATAATATATAAAACAATGAACATAATAAATTATTATATCAATTAATAAATCTAGTTAAATAACTTAATATAAAAATTACTTTATAGATATAAATTGATATCACTAGTTATTTCTTTTTGTCTACTAACAATAATTATACATAAAATAACAAAATAACACATATTCACTGATTCACATATCTAGATCGAAAAATCGTATTAGATCTTATAACTAAATTGGTGTAATATGTTCAATTTTTAAATTAAGTGACTCCTATGTGGATTACTTATTTTTGACATATATAAGAATGTATTTGATATGTTTTTCATTAGATTCTTACAAAGTAGAAAATCCTGCGCTTTAAAACGAGGGTCAAATCTAGTGGTTCAGTCAAAGTTGGAACTCCTATCTATGTTTTGCAGATATTTTGTATTGGTATCGGACGCGTTGCATGGACTGAGAAGGACCAGGGATCCGGAGAGGTTGTGAGGTTGGGGGAGACAGAGAGTCATATAATATCAAGGTTTTTGCATCCAATCGATAAGAAGAACGTAAGACATTCCTATATCGACATATCCTTGTCAGTCGCATAGCTAAGTTACTCACAATGCTTTAGCAAAAGAAGAATTTTATTCATGATGAATTGTTTTAATATTAAAGGCAAAAGACCAACCATTTAGTTGGTCACTTATGCTAAAATAAATTAATGGAGTAAAATATGTATTTACCATTTATTCATTTGTTATTTTCTTTTTTTTTTTAGTTTACTCTGGTTGATGGAAATAAGGATGCAAGAAACGAACTCCTTCGAGGTACAATGGAGTCTGCATCTCAATCAACCGCGACGCCTGCACCGTTTCAAATGTAATCAACCAAAAATACTTTAAACCATTTGTTCATTTGTATGAAGAGAAACATGAGAAACTATACTTACAGCTCGAGCAAAGGCAAACATTTCCTCTTCGCCAGAAAGCATTTTCACGATGGAAGAAGGCGAACCAGCAGCACTTATGCTACCTTCTGCAAGAACATCTCGCCTTAACCTAGAATCCTCTGTCTCCGTCTCAAACTGGAAGCTGCAAAATTTATAATAAAAATGAATGTGATAATCACATACATCAATAAGTTAACCCCCCCCCCCCTTTCACTGTAATCTTTATTTACCTTTCAAGATCGAAGAGGGTACCCTCTGCAGTTCCTTGAAACAACTCATCAATAGGTGTCTCTGCGCATGAGACAAGACAACAATGGTGGTTGTATAACTCATCCACAAGTGTTATAAACCTACGTGCCTGTCAACATCAACACAAAAAAAAAACCATCAGAGAAAAGAATCTACAGAATCTCCCAAAAAGCCACCATAAATCTTCGATTTTGTGTTATTTTAATATTTTTTTACCTTGTCTCGTATCTCCATGCTCATTGCTGGAATCTCAGAGATAAAAATTGTATGATAGTTTTTAGCCACTGCTATATAATCTGCTGCACCTACTGGTCGACCACATAGATACTCAAATGTGAATCTTGCCACTCCTTTACAGCTTTCAGGAACCTCCACTGTTCTGATGTTACACACACAAACATATAAAAACATTATTATATAATCTGATCAGTAACAAAAGAAAACTATTGCCATCTAGAGTTACCTTCAAACATCACTGGTAGAGTCGCGGAAGTTATTTCTCCGCCGCACTGGTCAGTGACCTGACGCCACATTTTCTCAAACTCTTCCATAACAGCATTACTCAAAGGCCATAAGTAATGAACCTATGAATATTTAACAAATTTCATTAAAACAGAATCAACGAACCCTAAACAATAAAAGATGTTAAAGAAACTGGTGAATCGATTCACACATGTTCAACCGAGTTTTGTGCTGCAACTCTTCTGTAATCTACTTCGCTTCCAATTGAGATTATCTCACAATGTTTCTCCAATTTAGAGATGAACTTATCAAATATCTCCTTCTGCATTCCGTCCTGTACCAAACCAAACCAAAATTAGCAATAAAAGTTAGTGACTACCGAGTAAACAGACAAGAAGAGAGCCTTAAAAAGAATAAGAAACCTGATTTAACTCCCTTGGCGCTCTGTTACTAGTAGCCACAAGAACAGTTCCAGTACTCAACAGTCTGCTCATAATTCCAGATAAGGCCACAATAGCAAACACATCAACTGTCTGTAAACAGAAGATGATGCAAGTAAGTCCAAGTTACACTATTTGCAACTTCATTAGAGTCCAAACAAAGTCTCATCTAGAGAAAACAGAATTGGGCTTTGATAATTTTCTTTGTGAACAGTTAGTTGTTTACCTGAATCTCATCAAAGCAGAGGATGCTGGCTCCTTTTTTAATAGACTGCTGATCAACGAGAAACTTATCAGCGACAGCTGGAAGAATGTGTTTCATCGTGAGTTGCTGCTTATAAAACTTCCCCAGCTAGCCATTCTTTAACTCTCTCATCAACAGGAAGATTCATAATCCAGCTCGAAACGCTATACTGAGAGGACTTCTCTTCACCATTCTCCTTCCAATACTTGTGCATTTGCTCATTTATCTTCAGCATAGCCTACGTACAGAAGAAAACAAAATCAGTTACATTGAAAACAAAACAAAAAACATCTTAAAAAGACTCTCTCACTCACTCACCTCGTGAAAATGAAACCGCTGTCGATGTCTGATCATCCCATCAGTGGCGCTATAAAACATATCCATCAACATAGTCTTGCCTACATGAAACACACACCAAACCGTTGGTCCTCTCAACTAAGCTAGCTATACACGACAGAGAAGGAAACAACAAGAGAGCATCCAATTAATTAAACATACCACATCCTACATTTCCATAGATATATAATCCTTTAGGAGCAGAAGGTATTGCAGGGCGAGAACCGACGATGGAATCCAGTTTCCTCTCTCGGTTAAGGTAAGAAACCCATTTACCAACTCCAGGTTCTACACTCATCTGTCTTCGCCTAAAACATCACCAAAATAGATAAAGAAACAATCTTTTCAAACTAATTGACAAAAAAAAAAATATATATATATATATATATATATATATATATATAAACCTCCTCCTCACCCTAAGACCCATCTTCCTAAAAGCTTTTGGCCTTGTTTATTCATAGAAGCCCACATACCATCTTCTTCCTTCTTCTCAGCTTCTTCCACCATTAGTCTTCGTCTCTCTTCTTCTCTCTTCTTCTCCCACTCTTCTAATCTCACCTGGAAGTAGACAAAAAACAAAAACAAAAATTGAATAACACACATAACAATTTGAAAAAAACCAAATATTAATAAATAAAGGAAACTTTTACATGAAAATATTCCATTTCTTTCTCGAAATGTTCCAATCTGCCGAACAAGTTTTGGAATGCAGAAACGACTCTCTCTTGGTATGGATCATGTTGTAGCCTCCCTTCTTCCACTAACTTACTGTAACTCGTCAATGGACCTGTGATCAGAAAGCCCAATTCCAACAATAAGACCAAAGAAAAAAAATATTTATGGAAATATAATTTGAGGGAATGAGAAAGACAGAGTGTACCTGATGGTGTTGGATTTGGAGGAGGAGGAGTGCAATAGGAACGAGGAGCAACCAAGTGGAAGCCATTGGTGTTCCTGCTGCTTCGTCTTGTAGACAGCCCTAGACGTACAGCAGCAGAGATCTGCGACACCTTTCGCATAATTTGGTCTGATTCAGAAGGTAGTGTCCGATCACGCCCGTTTAGATACTGTTCCGGTCCGGGAAACGGAGGATTTTTATAATTAATAGGTGTCGACGTGGCGAGATGTAGACCGTTTGTAGAATTGATGATTTGGTTTACTAGTGTCCGCAGAGATTTTGTTTAAAGAGAGAATTTTTGGTTTTGTTTAAAGAGAGATTAGTGTACATTTTTTACATGGTCAAAGACCATACCGGATGTGTGGGTCCGGTCCGTGAGGATGGTGACATATTATCTAATGTTTGGTGCAGTCTGAAAAAGTTGTTAAGAGACTTCATGGAACTGTGTTTCTATCTTTTACGATAGGTCCTTTTATAGACTATGAATCTACACAAGGGAGACACAGGTTAAACAACAAGAAACCTATCTCTACATAATGAGGTTGGTGTTGTTGATTGATGGATGACCAAAAAGCACAATCAACCGAAAAAGTTTAAAAAAAAAATAAACAACACTTCTCCTATAGAAAAAAAGATCTGCCTAGAGTCAGGAAGCCAGGCTATTGCAAAGCGACAAACCAATGCATGCTTAGGAATCTTATTCTGGAACCAGAACCAGCTTTATCCCAAGCCAGTCTTGAAGTTCCCAAATGTTCCCTGTTAGAATGTTTTCAATTTGGTATGTATCACACCGACTTAAAAGATGAACTTGTTGAGGTGAAAAATTCACATTTGGAGAGGTTTAAAGAACCTTTCTGTCGGTGTGGATAATTTATGGATCTTGCTTCCAAATGATCCGACATAGCCTATAATGATATGACCATCTTCTGTCTTTCAACAAAGAATGGTTTCACTAGAGTAAGAAGGAAATATAAAAGAAGTTATTACTACAACAACAATAGTTTACTCATACAGACAGATAAGGATTTCGAATGAGAGAGAGAGGAAGTAAAAAAGAAAACAAAGACAAACTCAAAAAAGAAGATGCAATGAAGTTTCAAAATCACTATGTAAAAATATAATTAGCCATAACACTTAAACGTAGAAAGACAGTGATCATAATCTTATTCCCATAAAACTGCATTCTTGAAATCTCAATCTTGACTCTCGTTACGTTTCCCAGCAACAACTTCGCTCTCCCTCTCTTCCAAAAGCTTCCCAGCTTCTTCATCACCACTAGCCTGAACCTTCTTCTGCGTCGCATCTTTCGCCTTCAACGCCTGCAGCTTGCAATGGTTGTAATACCCAACGCCCAAAAACGCAAGCCCGTACCCGAAAAGATTCAACGGCGTGACCGTGTCCTTGATCACCGACCACGAGAAGGCGATCAAGAGCCAGTCCTTAACCACACCAGCCACATTCATAGTCAGAGCAGAGGTCTTCCCAACGAGGAGGAAAACAGCAAGGTTCAACGCAAACGCGCAAACCGAGTTCGTTCCGAAGATAACGAAATCGAAATGGAAGCTCGACGTCTCTTTAAGAACCGGGAACTCAACGAAGATCCAAGGAACAGAGAGGAAAACAAGACAGCAAGGAGCAACGTAGTAAAGAGAAGTGATGGGGTTAAGATTGATTCCTTTGGAAGTAAGCAAGATCTGGATCAGAACCAACCTGGTGGCCTCGAACGCAACCGCGCCGAGCTGGAGAACGACGCCCCAGACATCGAACTTGGCTTCTCCGTAGGCGGCGATGGCGACGCCGAAGGAGATGGAGAGCATGTTGGTCATGGTGCGAGACTTGAAGGACTCTTTCTTGAGCAAGACGCCGATGGAGTAGACGGCGACGGGCATGAGGGCCTTGAGCATCTGGATGAAGGAGACGGAGAGGTAGATGTAGGCGGAGTTGGAGAGCCAGAGGGAGAGCGAGTAGAGGGCTCCGATGGGGACGACGGATCTGAGGTAAGTGTCGCGGGACATGGAGACGGGCTCGACGATCTTGAAGACTTTGATGAGGATGATGGCTAAGGAGGAGCAGAAGGCCATGTGGATCATGGTGAGTGTGATTGGGTAAGGCCAGTTGTAGAGCTTCTTGTCGAGGATGTACTTGTTGTAGACGATGACCGTGAAGCTGAGGAAGATCCAGATTGCCACGTACGTGTAGGAGAGGAGGATCTTCTTTATCACTCCGTCGCTCAGTGCGTGACCTTTCCCCATGGTGGTGCGCAGGATAAGCAGAGAGATGCGCAAGATAGATAGATAAGTCTCCTCTCTATGACTCTCTATCTCTCTCTTGTGTTTTACAAAGGTAGAAGAGAGAGACTTAATTGAGTTCGGGTCGTGTAATGTAGAGGAAGGGCTTACGTGACTGTGTTATGCTGCTACGTGGCGATAAGGAGCTTGGCTATTTGACGATTGGCTTATGGTGGGACCCGTACTTTATATAAATTTTTATATTTTCCTTGACTTAGTCTAAGTATATAATTATGCAATTAATAATGTGATAATATGTCTTGTTTTAAAGCTCTTTTTAGCCATTTACGTTTTGTTACACAAGTTACGAAATGGTCTATTTGTTTACTGATTTTTTAAAAAAATGTTGCGGAAAGCTCACAGAAAGGAACCTGAATTCCTTCTATATTTACTAATTTAGTTAAATTTATATATAGGACAATAACATTTTAACTATTTTTACAGATTTTTCATATTTTACTTTGTCACTATTGTTTATATAATTGAGATCGCAGACAAATGAAATTATGAAATTTTTAAAAAAATAAATGTTCACAATAACCGACAACAGCTGGAAGACAGTAAAGAAATTTAAATTTTAGTCTTCCAATCAAAATATCGTTTTGTAATTCTTTTTCGAAATTTCAAACATATACAGATATACACTAATATCGAAAGTTACTTTTGTCTTTTTCTCCAGTTAATAAAAATTGATTTATTCTCGAGCTTTTATACTCTCTCCGTTTCAAATTATATGTCGTTTTGGAGCAAAATTTTTGTTTCAAAATAAGTGTCGTTTTATGATTTCAATGCAAAATTTATTGACTTTTTAATCTAATATATTTTCTATTGGTTGAAATCTAATTATGTGTATTGGTAATGATGTTTTTATCTAGTAAATATATAAAATTAAATGTTTTATTAATCTGTGTGCCGAAATCTAGAACGACAAATAAATTGAAACGGAGGGAGTATTAGATGTCGTTGTGACATTTTTCACATAGATTAAGAAAGTTGTTGAAATATATGTAAGTTGTAATTAATTATACCTTTTTGACCAATAGTATTTTAGATAAATAAAATTATTTATAAAATCAATGCAGTTTGCAATTAATTTTCAGCTGAAAGTTAATATAATTTACATTGGAATTGTAAAGTGACATTCTTTGTGTAACAAGAAAATGAACTCAGAGTAACACTTATTATGAAAAGAGGGAGTAATCTTTTGGAAGAAGTAACTATTATTACACCTTGGCTTTAAACCAGCAGCTCAGTATGCGATTCTGCATAAAATTTGTCAATTATTGATGATGTACTTCGATTTCCTCAAACATTGCTGGACTGTATTTTTATCTAATCAGTTTCCAACATTGCCAAACATAATAATGGATGAAAGGAGTTATAAACTCCTTTAACTGTACGTTGCCTGATTTCTTTAAAGTGATTACCAATCCCTAAAGCTATTATTAAGACTAATTAAATGGAAACTTGTAACCTTGAAATGCGAAGTAAATATAGGGGGAGAGTAACGATGAAACAATAAGTCAACGTTTAGAGAAATATCGTGATTCTCACGCGTTGGGTCAGTTTCGCTGCGTTCCTCTTACGTTGCATTTGGTGCTGTGATAGTCGTCGTACCGTTTGATGAACTTATACTTCGGGCCGAGACAGAGTTTGTTGACTTTTGAAACGAATCTAGTCTTTTGCTCGCTTTTTGATTTTAAGCATTTGATAATTGGTCATGAAATTATGATTTGCGGAATTGCTCTTTTAAACTGTCGATCAAGTGAAATTTATTTTCCTTGCAGCGTAGACAATTACATTCTTCTAAAACTGTCGGTCACTGCCACACTGCGTGCATTTTGACTCGTAGAGCAGATAATTAATTACATTTCTGAGATTCAAATATTGTACTTTCTAAAGCTGTCGGCCATTGTGTGCATCACGTCTGATTATCTATGGCATACCAGGCAACTGTAAAGTTAAATAATTAAAATGATAAAATTTATTTAAGGACACAAAATGTATGATACCTTATTGGACAAATAAGTAGGAGTTTTAGCCAGGCCCGGCTCAAACTTATGACGGAATATCTATGCACATTTGTAAACTCTTGCGACTTATCGTTTGGTTTGGGTCATGATCCATCGACTAAAGCATGGAATGAAGTACCCAATGTAGTATATTGAAAATCCTTTTGCTAGATCCGGCTATGCCCCATTCAAATCAGATTATTACAAGACCACATGTCTAAAAATATACGTGTCACTAAGACCTCACGCTAAAAGACGGATTTCACTAAAGCTTGCTTACATAAGAAATCATTGGTGAGATTTAGGCTAAATTCTACTAATCTGGAGATATATTGAAAAAAAAAACATTTATCTAAAATTTTTCTTTTCAACCCAAAAATAATCTGACACTAAATTCAGAATGTAAAAATTAGCCATTTGGAGGCCGAGTTTCAGTGTCGAACTTTATCCAGGAAGGATTTCTCTTAGGTTAAACAATACCTAACAATATTTATATCCACGACTTTTTTTATCCCTAAACCCAATGAATGTGAGTTTTTCTATTTTGACTTGCTCCCTCGCTGTGATCGAATAAGAATGGATAAGAGGCTCGTGGGATTGACGTGAGGAGGTAGGGGTAGCTATATTTCTGGGAGCGAACTCCATGCGAATATGAAGCGCATGGATACAAGTTATGACTTGGAATGAAAGACAATTTCGAATCAAGAGAGCTAGCTTCGGTGCTCATTTACTCTATACGCGTCTTAGTGGACTGACAGAGTGAGCTGGAAAGGTTCCGTCTTTCCGGGGAAATTCAAGAGAGCTAGCTTCGGTGCTCACCAAAGGACGGAGCTGTCGAGTAAGGATTGGCCGAAGTCAGTTACCTGGGAATCAGCCAATAAAAAATAGACAAATAAAAGCGTGATCTGAGGAGGTAGAGCTAAATAGTGCACGTAGGGTAAACGAGGACTCTGGTCAGCTTTGAGCTGTCGAGTAAGGAGTGACGGGCCTTTGGAAACCCGAGAAAAGCGGGGGAGTACTCTATACAGTGCGTTCTATTATTGCCTCTTATTTCCGAGGGAGTGGTCGTAATTAAGCCGCGTGGCAATACCCGCCAAAAAGGACTCTTTGATTTTGAGGGGCGGGGCCTTTATCCAGGGGTCATGATCCATCGACTAAAGCATGGAATGAAGTACCCAATGTAGTATATTGAAAATCCTTTTGCTAGATCCGGCTATGCCCCATTCAAATCAGATTATTACAAGACCACATGTCTAAAAATATACGTGTCACTAAGACCTCACGCTAAAAGACGGATTTCACTAAAGCTTGCTTACATAAGAAATCATTGGTGAGATTTAGGCTAAATTCTACTAATCTGGAGATATATTGAAAAAAAAACATTTATCTAGAATTTTTCTTTTCAACCCAAAAATAATCTGACACTAAATTCAGAATGTAAAAATTAGCCATTTGGAGACCGAATTTCAGTGTCGAACTTTATCCAGGAAGGATTTCTCTTAGGTTAAACAATACCTAACAATATTTATATCCACGATTTTTTTTATTTTAACAAATAATGATGAATAAAGTATAGTATGCTTTTTTGCAATAAATATTCAAATTGTAACTTATGATATTTTTATTAAATTTCTATTTTGAATTTACGTATTATAACAATTTTATTATTGTTTTAGTATTATGTTTTTTTAATAATTTATCTATTTAATTTGGTTTACAAAAGTGAAAATACATTAAATAGAAACAGAAAGAGAGATAAACTCCTCTGTAGTTAACTATACCCTTAAGTATTGAAAATTGGTTTAAAAAAGGTGAAGAAAAAAGTTTTTTTCTTTCTTTCTTTCGAAAGTGGTGTTTAGAGCCGGATTACCGGGCTAAATAAAATGGGTGAATACTAATGATCAGTACAAAATTACTCTAAAAGCATGATGTTTGCCTTCTCCCTCTTTGAAGGAACTCATCGATTCGCTGGATGATTTATTGCTTTCAACATTCGAATGTTTTTTCGTCGTTTAGACCGGTAAGTGAAGAAGCTCACTATATTTTTCCTGATTAAATAAAGAAATTAGATTCCTCTTTGATGTTGTAGATTCAAATCCTAACATTAATTTTTCTTTTTTTCTGAGAACAAAAATTTAAATTTTTTGAAAATATAAGAAATTGAATGGTAAAATTTTGGTTTTCATGGTTTTATATCATAAAATCTTTATAGCGTATATATACTAATCCGACTTCAAAAACTAAGAAAAAATAAAGTTAAATATAAAAAATGAATGATTTAAAAATTAAATAAAAAATTTAAAATTGAAGTAAAGGTTAGAAATAAAAGGTTAAAGATAGATAAACAATGTTAAAAATAGATAAATAAGAATTTCTAGTAAGAAAACATTAACAAATTGACAAAAAAAAAAGTAAGAAAACATTAACCAGAAAGTTAGTGGAGAGGGGAAAAAAACAATATTGTGAAAAAGAAAAAATATTTAAGGCAGGTTAAAAAGTTACGGCCTCGTGTTTTTCTTATTCTTTCTTCGCGATCTCCTCCATGTTCGGTTGTTAGAACATTTGTTTCCTCATCTCAATCCTCGTACCTTTCTCGGTGAGTTCTGGATCTGCTGAATCTCAAAATTCTCAAAATTCTCTTCTTAGATCGTTAATTAGATTAGGCTTAGTTGGTGAATTATGAATAGAGATTTTGTGTAGAATTGTCGTCGCTTTGATTGGGTGAGTTTTTCATCTTAAATGGAATTTCTTCCTAGTATGGATCTGAGTGTGCCTTGATCTCAAAGTTAATTATCATGAATTTCTCTTTTAGAACTAACACCAATGAGTAACTATCGAGAAGGAGACATGTCTTCTTGTCTGCGCCCAGTTCGGGTTTAAGAGCTAATAATAGGAGAAACGAACCGATAAAAAGTATATTCTCTGCTGTCACAATCGAGAAATATTATTGTTGTTATATTTGAATAGATTTTTTAATTATGTTTAGCAAAAGCATTGATTCATATATATAGTTATATAACCTACCAGATCAAATTTTGACTTCTTCACATCATGTTTGACCTTTGTAACAGAGTATTAATAATCTTTTAATTAATTAACAAATGACAGAATAGCCTCCTTCGTTCCTGTCTTCTCATCATGGCTTCCAGCGTCTCAGATATCTTCTCGACTGCTCCTGCTCTCCAGAGTAACATCGGAATCTTGTCTCCTGATCAGGTTTGTGTTGATATGTGCTGGGACTTGTTTATTTTCATTTGTGATTCTTAATGGTTTTGTTTTTCAGATCGAATTGGCCAAGATCCTATTAGAGAATGGTCAGAGTCATCTATTCCTGCACTGGTCTGAACCAGGCGTCTGTGACAAAGAGAAGCTAGCATTCTTTGATCAGGTTTTTGTTTCTGTTCTTCCTAACCTTTGTTAATTATTTCATCCAAAAAATATATTCTTTTTAATTAAATTTCGGAATGAATTCAATTAATATTCTTGAAATAATTGTATTTTTTAGATTGCTCGCTTAAATTCAAGCTATCCAGGGGGGTTAGCAGCATACATTAAGACTGCTAAAGAGCTTCTGGCTGATTCAAAGCTAGGGAAGAACCCATACGATGGTTTCTCTCCTTCTGTAAGTAATCACATCTTTTTCTTTTTTATTTTGAATATAGAATGGGTTATTCTTGTGTGTGTTTTTGACAAAAAGGGGTCTTGCAGGTTCCTTCAGGCGAAAACCTTACTTTTGGTGATGATAGTTTCATTGAAATGGAGAAAAGAGGTGTCGTCGAAGCTAGGAAAGCTACTTTTGTTCTTGTTGCTGGTGGGCTTGGTGAGCGTCTTGGTTACAATGGAATCAAGGTAAATTCATTGACTTAAATTCACTTACTCATTGACAGGACATATATAAGACTGTTGCTTTTAACAACTTGTTCACTCAAGTAATACAACTTCCTGTTCAATAATTCCATCCTTTTGAGCTCTTAGTGTTATATGGCATGCTTTCCATCAATATCGTAAAGCGGCATAAAAATTGTGAAACCTGGGTTTACTTGACGCTTTGAGATATACCTCTAGACATACTTGATCCAATTATTATGAATCCATTTCTTCAGGTTGCACTTCCAAGGGAGACAACTACTGGGACATGCTTTTTGCAGCACTACATTGAATCAATATTGGCTCTTCAAGAAGCTAGCCACAAGGTCGCTTCTGGTATGTTTGTAACTTTTTTTTTGACACAATATTAGCATGTTATGCATATCCAATTTTCCTTGTATATGATATTTGGCATTTTACATTCAACATAAATGAGTACCTTTTTCACATCTCTCATCTCTAATCGTAATTGTACATCTCGCAGATGGAAGTCAGACAGATATTCCTTTCATTATCATGACCTCTGATGATACACATTCACGCACACAAGATCTGTTAGAGTTAAACTCTTACTTTGGGATGAAACCTACACAAGTACATCTCTTAAAACAGGTAAAATGATCAGCGACTAATATCCCTGAAAAGAGTTTTTTTTTCAAAGTGTAAAATGTCTTGAAAAATAGTGCACAACTGCTTCTTCTTTTTTTTTGTGTAGGAAAAAGTTGCATGTCTTGATGACAATGATGCTAGACTTGCGTTAGACTCCAACAACAAATACAAGATCCAGGTACATTGTGCATGTCTTGTTGATGTTTTCCTAATCTACCAGAATATTTATCAAGTTAACTCTCGAGTTTGTTGTCTGTTCATAGACAAAGCCTCATGGTCATGGCGATGTACATTCGCTTCTCTATACCAGTGGTCTTCTTGATAAATGGTATTTCTTCTATCAAATATTTCCTCTAATATCTATAAGCAATAACTTTGCTACCTACAAATTTTACTCTGTTTTATTTGTTGCAATTTCAGGCTCGATGCTGGTCTTAAATGGGTTTTGTTTTTCCAAGATACAAATGGACTTCTCTTCAATGTTAGTAGCATCTAGCTAACTCCTGTGCTGTAATTGTTAACTATTCATATAATTCTGATTGGAAATATTATAAATTCCTTGGTACAGGCAATTCCAGCTTCTCTGGGTGTGAGTGCTACTAAACAATATCATGTTAACTCTCTGGCTGTTCCCCGCAAGGCGAAAGAAGCTATTGGAGGAATTACTAAACTTACCCATGCTGATGGTAACATTATACTGAAATATTAAAAAAGAATCAGTCCATACATTTTCTTTTCTAATAGCTGAGAGTATTGATTTTTCAAATGATTTCTAGGCAGATCTATGGTGATCAACGTGGAGTATAATCAACTTGATCCTCTACTTAGAGCATCTGGTTTCCCTGACGGGGATGTTAATTCTGAGACAGGCTATTCCCCTTTCCCTGGAAATATTAATCAAGTGGGTTGCCTTGGTACTTGATGAGTATATAGTTTATCTCTGATTAAGGAAGATTTTAAAGTCTCTTGATGTTTTGTGTATGATTTTTTTTAATACGCAGTTGATTCTTGAACTTGGTCCATACAAAGAAGAGTTGCAGAAAACTGGAGGGGCCATTAAGGAGTTTGTTAATCCAAAGTAACTCTTCTTTCTACCTCCCCTTGATTCTTCTGTATCATTGTTTTTATTATTAGCAGAAACTTTCGATTCTATACTTTGAACATCTATTTTGTGGGTTTGTATAACAGATACAAGGATAGCACCAAGACATCATTTAAATCTTCAACTCGTCTAGAGTGTATGATGCAAGACTATCCAAAGACATTGCCACCAACAGCACGTGTTGGATTCACGGTAACTGCTATCTGTAGAGTAAAAAAATAGTACTTTAAGTTATTAACTGCTTGTTCTGACAATGCTTCCTCTTGTAGGTGATGGATATATGGCTTGCTTATGCACCCGTTAAGAATAACCCCGAGGATGCTGCTAAGGTTATATACTAATTAATGAAGCTCATTTTCTTAAACTTTCTTGAGATTAATCAACTTGTTAAACTCATTTTCTCTGTCAAATATGAATGAAGGTACCAAAAGGAAACCCATACCACAGTGCAACTTCTGGAGAAATGGCCATTTATCGTGCTAACAGCCGTATTCTTCAAAAGGTAATTTAAGTTTTTTTTTTTTTTTACATATGCCTCTAAAGACTTTTAGTCTGAGCCAAAAATTTCTTAAGTAGTCTTCTCCATGATTGTTTATAGTGCGCTAAAGCATCTTTCTTTTTTTGGTTTTACTAATTCCCAAGGCTGGTGTCAAAGTGGAAGAGCCTGTGAAGCAGGTCTTGAACGGCCAAGAAGTTGAAGTATGGTCTCGTATCACATGGAAACCCAAATGGGGAATGATCTTTTCTGATATCAAAACGAAAGTCAGTGGGAACTGCGAGATCTCTCAGAGATCCACAATGGCTATTAAGGGTCGTAATGTGTTGGTTGAAAATCTCTCCCTGGATGGTGCTCTTATTGTAGACTCCATTGATGATGCAGAGGTATGGAAAGTCCATTCTTATCTCTTGGGTTATATAGTATCATATAAAGTGACTTATTATTCATCATGACGAGAAACAGGTAAAACTTGGAGGCTCGATCAAGAACAATGGTTGGACCATGGAAACTGTAGACTACAAGGACACATCGGTTCCAGAGGAAATAAGAATCAGAGGTTTTAGATTCAACAAAGTGGAGCAACTCGAAAAGAAGTTCACTCAACCTGGGAAATTTTCTTTGGAGGATTAAAAAAGAGTTAGCAAATTTGGAAACGCCAAATGATCTATTTGTCTTTCTTTTACACCTTCATTCATCCAACGAGACATGTTTTCTTTACGATATTTACTTTAATGTTCATTTTACTAACGATATTCAATATTTGATTTTATGGTCTTATGAAACATACTGGCGGTTTTTACTTCTTATGTACGTTAAGGTAGCTACAAAAGTAGTACCCAGGGGCGGTTTTAGATGTATGTAAAAATTGAATCACCACTTGATCTCTAGCTCACTTTATTAGTGTAGTACTCAGGCTCATACGCTGTAATAGAGCATTGAGAAGCTGTCAACTGAGTACTGAGATATTCATGAGATTTCATAGCTTAAATTGCACCAGAGGTTTTGAGTCAGAGTGAAAACTATTCCAATTATGATCATGCTTAGACAGAGGAAGTGGTTATGTATTCACCTTTTGAGGCAAATTTGTGAGAAGGGATTACAACATGTTGTTGCTTTAGGAATGACACTCAGCAGACATCTTGACAAAAACATTCCCAAGTGATAAAATACATCGAAGCATTGGCAGAACCCCTATCCACCCTGTCGGTTCAATCCCGTTAATCATCAAAGCTAGCGATGTCCAGCACGCGATTGAGTTCGCAGTAATAGTTTACAATTAAATCAGGCTGTCCCTGCTTGAAATTAACTTGAATTTTAAACTACGTAAATGATGAAGAAAATCAACTATTTAAACCTTAAATTCTTGGATAAATCCGGAATTTTTGGATAAACTCTAAATCCTTGAATGAATCATAGTTTTAAAAACTAAAAAAAAAATTTGCAACTACAACTGTTTTTATTTATTTTAACTATTTATTTTAAAAATATAATATAATTTAGGGCCCTATAATTTAAACAAGATTTTTTTTTCCTTTTTAAAAAAAATATTAAATATAAAAAAAAATCCTATGGTCGATGAACCTAAAAGATTTACCTAGGGATGAATCCAAGAATAAGTCAAAATTAAATAGGTGCCCAGAGAACTAGCACGAGACACAAGTTATAGCACACCCTTGAAGCCAGCATCTCCACAAAGATCAACAATGGCAGGCTGCTGCCTCATGTTCCAGGAGTAAACCCAAGTAGCATGGATCACCTCTTGCAACGTAAGACCTATATACCTCTGGTCCCTAATCCTATCAGCTATATCACAGTGGACCCGTTCCAAGACTTTGAGAAATGAGTCATTTGCCAAGTTTGAAGAGATGATACAAGATGCAAAATTGAAGCCGATGTATTCCTGAACTCAGTGAAACTATCAGGGGATAACAGAACTTCTCTTGCAAGCAAATAGTGGGACTCAAAAATTATGTTCTGCTGATGAGTAGAGCTCATACTCTCAACGGTCAAGAACAAACAAAGAGCTCAGCTTTCCAACACGTTTTCATACCCATAAAGGTCCGGCAACTATGTAAAATTATAAACCCTCTGAATCCCATAAAATCTACTCCGCACCACTATTACCATTCAGGCCAAGCCAAGCAACACCAATGCTATACTTCAGGAAACCCGCAGCAGGGGCGACCAAGAGGCTCTTGGGACCAGTGCCGTAGCCACTTCACTGGACGTCATGGTACTACCAGAATTAAAATAAAGCCAAATCTCTGCTTCGAGGGCTATAGACAGGCCTGAGGCAAATATTATATGTTCATTTTGAAACTCCAGAGTGTTTGGGTCGTCCATAATTGTCATAACATTTACGGAAATGACATTAGGAATCACATAATCCTTGAACTAAGAAGAAGTCTTTACCCTTGGTGTATGTAATACACAACTGAGCTGTTCCTTTGATGTATGTCATCAACCACTGCATAGCTTCCCAATGCAGTTCTCCAAGACTACTCATAAATCTACTTTCCAAACTAATTCATTGAGAGCCGCGTACATGATGCTTCCAATAGGACTTGTGTTTGAAACTGTGTATGTGTCTAACAGTTCATAATCGCCTTCAACATCACACAATTTTAAGTGAGCTCCAATTGGCCTATTTGACTTCTTTGATTCTGCCATATTGAATTTCTTAGAATCTTCTGTGAATTTTTTTTGAGATATGCTTTATCACGTGTGAAATTATTTTTGATAATCTAAACTATTAAGGCTGAAGTACACTTAACTATGTCCCCTTAAAGTTGCTCAAATATTACAAAAGACTGCCACTGCATTTAAAACAAATAATTAATCTAAATTACTATTATTATCTAACATGATTTGGCCAGATTTAGCTGGATGATTTACTTACCAAACTTTTTTTTTTCTGACATCACTTACCAAAAACTTAAAATGTACATTTAATATCCTGTGCATTGTAGTTTTATATCTTATATATTATACACATGACATTAAAAAAACACCTGTCAAATGTTAGTGAGTCACCGCATTTGTATTTTTAATTTTAATAATAGCATTTACATTACATAATATTTTATATATACAATGTAATACTTGCACAAATAGATTAACATTTGGGTTGATATATAGATTCAAAATTGTCATCAATAAGGATCCACTTAATCATTTATAAAACACAGTAATTACCAATGGTTTAGAAATTTATAATGATTTTATAAATTAAAAACAATCAAAACAATCAATAACCATTATTAAAAAAATGTTTTCAATATATATAAGAAAAATACAACAAAAAGATTAATTTCATATACTAACTTAAATTATAGTTTTTATATTTGACATTAAACTTGAAGAATATAATATATATGATTATTTATAAGATGATACATATAAAATACTATTAATTATATGATTATTTATATGATGGACCAATACAATTAATTATATGATGACATATATAGGATACATAATAGTGACTAGGGCTGGGCGTTCAGGTATCCATTCCGTTCGTTTCAAATCTGTTTGAGTTTCGGATTTCCGGGGTCAAAGATTTCAACCCCGTTCATATATTTCTAAATTTCAGTTCGAATTATCACTAGGACTGGGCGTTCAGATATCCATTTGGGTTCGTTTCAGATCTGTTTGGGTTTTGGATTTCTCGGATCAAAAATTTCAGTCCCATTCATATATTTTTAAATTTCAGTTTGAATTACATTCAGATCTTTGCGGATTCAGTTCGGGTTTAGATAACCCATTTAAATTATTTTTTTAAATTCACTATATATTTTGAATTTCTTAAATTCTATAAATAAAATAATATATTGTATATAAATTTGAATAACATATGTCAGAATACCTAAACTTAACATATAAATTGATTTAGTTTAAATTTTGGATCAAAAATCAAAAATTATTTTAAATATTTTTGCTGTTTTGAATGTACTTCCACTATGTTAGATATTTATATTTGACTATTTTTATATATTTTCAAGTATTTAAACCAACCTAAAACTATCATATATATTCTGAATATTTTTTATATACATTAAAACTAAAAATAATTAATATATATAAGTATATAAATTTTTTTCGGATAGAAAACAAATATCCAAGATACTTTGGTTCGTATTGGTTATGGTTTCGGTTGTCTAAATATTAAAATTTTGATAGTTTAGATATTTAATCAATTTTGGTTAGAGTTTGGTATTACTTTTTTGGATCGTGATCGGTTCGATTCTTTAGATTTGAATTTTTTATCCAGCTTTGATATTGACATGAAAAATAAATAGTAATATATTTCTGAAATATACACCCGCACGGATGTGCGGGTCAAAATCTAGTCTAAACTATTAAGACTGAAGTACACTTAACTATGTCCCCTTAAAGTTGCTCAAATATTACAAAGGACTGCCACTGCATTTAAAACAAATAATTAATCTAAATTACTATTATTATCTAACCGGATTTGGCCAGATTTGGCTGGATGATTTACTTACCAAACTTTTTTTTTCTGACATCACTTACCAAAAACTTAAAATGTACGTTTAATATCCTGTGCATTGTAGTTTTATATCTTATATATTATACACATTATACACATGACATTAAAAAAACACCTGTCAAATGTTAGTGTATTTTTAATTTTAATAATATCATTTACATTACAGAATATTTTATATATACAATATAATACTTGCACAAATAGATTAACATTTGGGTTGATATATAGATTCAAAATTGTCATCAATAACGATCCACTTAATCATTTATAAAACACAGTAATTACCAATGGTTTAGAAATTTATAATGATTTTATAAATTAAAAACAATCAAAACAATCAATAACCATTATTAAAAAATGTTTTCAATATATATAAAAAAAATACAACAAAAAGATTAATTTCATATACTAACTTAAATTATAGTTTTTATATTTGACATTAAACTTGAAAAATATAATATATATATGATTATTTATAAGATGATACATATAATTAACTATTAATTATATGATTATTTATATGATAGACTAATACAATTAATTATATGATGACATATATAGGATACATAATAGTGACTAGGGCTGGGCGTTCAGGTATCCATTCTGTTCGTTTCAAATCTGTTTGAGTTTTGGATTTCCGGGGTCAAAGATTTCAACCCCGTTCATATATTTTTAAATTTCAGTTCGAATTATCACTAGGACTGTGCGTTCAGATATCCATTCGGGTTCGTTTCAGATATGTTTGGGTTTTGGATTTCTGGGATCAAAAATATCAGTCTCATTCATATATTTTTAAATTTCAGTTTGAATTACATTCGGATCTTTGCGGATTCAGTTCGGGTTCAGATAACCCATTTAAATTATTTTTTTAAATTAAATAAAATAATATATTGTATATAAATTTGAATAACATATGTCAGAATACCTAAACTTAACATATAAATTGGTTTAGTTTAAATTTTGGATCAAAAATCAAAAATTATTTTAAATATTTTTGCTGTTTTGAGTGTACTTCCACTATATTAGATATTTATATTTGACTATTTTATATATATTTTCAAGTATGTAAACCAACCTAAAAGTATCATATATATTCTGGATATTTTTTATATACATTAAAACTAAAAATAATTAATATATATATATATATATAATATATATAAATCTATTTCAGATACAAAACAAATATCAAAAATACTTTGGTTCGAATTGGTTATGGTTTCGGTTGTCTAAATATTAAAATTTTGATAGTTTAGATATTTAATCAATTTTGGTTAGGGTTTGGTATTACTTTTTTGGATCATGATCGATTCGATTTTTCATATTTGAATTTTTTATCCAGCTTTGATATTGACATGAAAAATAAATAGCAATATATTTCTGAAATATACACCCGCACGGGTGTGCGGGTCAAAATCTAGTCAACTCCTTCAAACTCGAGTACTGTATATCCTTTTGCTATTAATTGGGCCTTGTACCTCTTAGGATTAACTCTCAGTATGATTGGTTTCAATTTGAATATCCATTTTCAATATGCTTTTAAAAGATTGTTGGACTGGATATTTCAATGACCTCGGTCCATATAGACTTACTCATAAAGAGAACTGCATAAGTAGTAAATCGTGTATTTTTCAATTAAATCGAACACCAACAAAATACTAAAGTTAATTAGTTAGGTGGAAATTTATGGTTCTGAATATTTAAGTTAAACGATTAACAATTTCATTCAACAATTCGAAGAAAAGTTATAAATGATAAAAGGAATAAGATGGACCAGTCCGAATCTAAGTGCTCTTCCAAAAGTTTGTATTGAAAGAGACCGAGTTTCTGTTGTATTGAACTAAACTAAGGTACGTAAGTCATCAATCCAATTAAATAAACCCACGTCAGCTTTATCCCACGAAAGCAAGATATGAGTCACACGTGATGTTTGTTGTTCCTTCGTTCTCATTTCTTCAAAACGCGGGTTTGCTCCGTTTGCCGCATAGATACGACCGAGTCGCTTTTCTACGCCCTTATTTTTTATTTTTATTTTCTTTTTTCATGGAGGATTTCTCTCTTTGCTGTCTTTGATACCTTTTCAATATTCTCTACGTTTCATATAGCTTATTTTTAGAATACATACGCCTCTACATACACATATACAAAATTCCGTATATAAAAGAAGAAATATCGCCTGCTTCACACATTATCAATACCTAAAAGAAACAAAAAGGAGAGATTCGATTAAAAAAAAACTAAAAACAACAAAAGGAGAACCCCAAATAAAGAGAAAACCTGCAAAGAAGAGGAACAAATTCTCAAATCATCATCAATGGCCAAGAAAGTGAGAAAGCTTCACGTATCGGTGAAGCAGATGAGGCTCCACGGTTTACCGGTTGTTCTCGGAGGCGAAACGGCAGCAAAGAATGTTTCTGCGATGGTGGAGTTGAAATGGAAAGGACCGGTCTCTGGTTTCGGATTGGGGCTCGTCCCTTTCTATCGGTCAAACCGACCCGTCAACCACACGACCTCTAAACCGATTGCTTTGGGCGCAAGCCATGTGGAATGGGAGGAGGAGTTCGAACGGGTTTGTTGCATTGTTGGCCCGTGGAACCTTTCCTTCACTGTCTTTTACGTGAGTTTTCTTAATTATCTTTGAGCATAATTAATAATCAATCTAATGAACGTTTTCATTCAATTAGTTTTTTTTTTCATGACCGTAATTTATTTTCCTGGCCGAAACATGGTCTACTATCTTGGTTATTAGGGGGAGACTACAGATGCAAAAAACAAAAAGGCTATTGTCGGAAAAGCGTCGTTGGATTTGGCGGAGTTGGCTTCGAAACTCGAATCAACGGTGGAGAGAACGCTTCCGATTAGGTCAAAGGGTTTACTTTGGAAGGAAGCAACCCTTGTGGTAAGCTGGTCAATTTAAAATCTTAATCACATTTTAAAACTAATTAAAAAGCCGATGACAAAAAAAAAAAACTAATTAAAAAGCCATTACCAGTTTGAACTGTTCTTTGTTCTCTGTTCTCATTGGATATAATCTCGGAAACACCAGGGAAAGCTTACATTTAATTAGTCAATTCCTTTTTATTCAAAAGAAGAAATAAATTAGTAAAGGTAATCTTAATCCTTAATTAATTAAAGACACGCGGGTGTTTCTTTAAATCAGGTCAACGTGACTTTTTCCGAAGTAAGAACCGAACCAGACGACTTTACACAACTCGGTCCGGTAACGGTTGACTCAGCGATCACGACAAATATGCCAAGTCGTCGCGGCGGCGGCATGGATTTCGATTCTTCTTCCTCACCGGCCACCGCTTCAAATTCCGGCGCAGTCAGCCCAATTTTAGGAACGGCGTCGAATTCAAGCCCGGAGAACCAGTCCGAACCGGGTCATAAAGCCGGGTTTAACTGGTGGAAGAGACGACGGTTAAGCTTTTCCATGACCTGGAGAAGAGAACCGGTAACCATCCCGGTTCAGCAAACTTCCAAAACCTAATCCGATTTTAAATCCTAACCGGAACCGGTTTATTTCTTGCAGAGAGAGGAGGAAAGCACAACAAAGATACCGCCGGTGACGTCGACGGAGTCAGAGAAGCCGGCGACGGAACTATCCATCGAGCCGAACAAATGGGTGGCGAAGGATCTCGCGAGCCGCGACGGAAAATCGAAGCTGAGATCGGAGGTCTACACGGCGTCGATCGATCAGAGAAGCGAACAAGCCGGCGGAGAAGCGGCTTGCGCGGCGGTCGCGGTGGTGGTGGCTCATTGGTTCCAGGCGAATCCTCGGCTGATCAGTCCTTCGGGAACAGAGTTCGACTCCCTGATCACGCAAGGATCTTCCTTGTGGCAATCCCTCTCCGACGAAGAGTCTTACCTGACGCTGTTCCCGGACAGACATTTCGATCTGGAGACGATCGTGTCCGCGGAACTGAGGCCGGTTAGGGTTTGCACGGATAAATCGTTTACCGGGTTTTTCAGCCCGGAGAGGTTCGCTTCGTTGGGGGGTTTAATGTCGTTTGATCAGATCTGGGACGAGGTGGAGAAAGAGGTGGCGGTTGCGTCGGAGATCGGGGAATCTAGGGTTTATGTCGTGAGCTGGAACGATCATTTCTTTGTGGTGAAGGCAGGTTTAGATGGGTACTGTGTGATTGATTCGTTAGGGGAGAGACTGTTCGAAGGGTGCAAGCAGGCGTATATTCTAAAGTTTGATGATTCGAGTTTGATGTATGAGAAAGAGGGGGGAGCGTCATCCTCGGAGGAGGAGAAATTGGTTTGTAAAGGTAAAGAGTGTTGCAGAGAGTATATAAAGAGGTTTCTTGCGGCGATTCCGGTGGCGGAGTTGGCGGCGAAAGAAGAGAAAGGGGATGTGGTTGATGTTTCTCTTCTTCATGAGAAACTTCAGATTGATTTGCATCATATTATGTTGATTGGTGACTAGAGATTTGTTTAGTGTAGAAATTGTTAGGATTGTTAGATTAGAGAGAGTATTTTGTGCATATGGTTCGTTATAATTCTCAGCTTAAGCAGCCAATGTGTTGGGGGAAAAAAACAATAAGAAGTTTCCAGTTGTCTTTGGTGTTGGTATTAGAATCCAAACATGGTTTCTACTTTTTTGTCTTGTTTTGAGTAATGGAAGGTAGAACAGAGAAAGGATTTTGGGATGAAAAGCAAAACAAAGTGTAGTTTAGTTCCGATTTTAACCGCTCTCGCCAGGGGATTTACTACTTGACTAAGAGTCCCTATTACTCATTAGCAGGAAGTGTTAAAGCTATTTGAGACCCTTCCTTCACCTAACTTCTGGTTAGGTTGCTTTTTGTTCGTATTACCTGATAATGGATTTACATGTTAGTTGTATGGCCTCCAGTATAGGATAGAAGAAAGGGTCTTTCTTAGATGGGATACCAGTCCATTTGCTGAAGATGCAGCGGATCTCACCTACGAGGGATGCTGGAAATGATTGTCTATTCTACCGTGCCAAATAAAGATCCACGTAATGATGTTATCTTGTTAAAGCATGGACTGGATGACTATAATGACTTCTCATCAAAAATACATGGGAGCAAATTCATGAACAAGGCTTAAGCTGGTATCGTTTGGACAATCAGTTCCACGCCAGACCTTCATATTCTGGTTAGTGATGCGTGACTGGCTCTCCATGCATGGGGTATTACTCATTTTTGGCAATTCTTACTTCCAAGTTCCAACTGCCTAACCACTACATGCTGGTTTAGTGGTAAGCGCCAAAGAAAAAGCGTCATAGGTTCCACATGCGGTGGCTACTGGGGCTAGCATTAAATCGCAAGAATACGTGGATTGTCGTCGGCCTCGTGGGATTAGTCTGGACGAAGCCTGAGATCCTCACGGTTATCAAAAAAAAAAAGTTCCAACTGCCTTATTTCACATAAATCCACGTGCGAGAAACGTAAAGACTTTGATTGGTGATATGTGGTGTAGTTGATTTGTTGAGTTAGGAGTAATTTTATAAATAAAACTAATAAATTTATATGTTTAAATCATAGTTATATAAAATTATTCATTTAAACTTCTATATTTAATTGTACATACATTCATATATTTATATAAAAAACAGAGCGGATCGGATATCCGACTATAATTTTTTAATAGTTGTGATTTGTTTATTTTTTAACGAATATTAATTTTTAATCTTTGTTTTGTTTCGAAGACTTATGAATATCTAAATTTTTCGAATCAAAACAAATAACAAATCGAATCAAAATTAACGAATTAGGACCGACCCTCAATAGAAGCTGATGACGCATGTGTTTCAGGGCAGACCAACACTAAATATTGTTTGGGGTACCTGATTCTATAGCTTTAGTGGTGAAGAAATAATACAGAACACCTGAGGAGGTTCAAATTTCAAAAGTTTAGTTTTTAATATTTTCATGGTTTTTGTAAAATAGTGGACCAAAAAACTTTTTTTACTTCAGGGCCTAAATATATCATGCCCGACTCTGCATAATTTTAATTTTGGTCAGCATAAAATAAAATGATGTTATTTTGGCAATTATATTTTCTATAACATACCTTGATGAAAGGAGGAAAATAATATTGTCTTGTAAACTAAATTTTTTATCGCAATCAAATTCTGGTGTTCATAAACAAGATGGACAACTGAAGGAGCCCAATCCTTCCCCAAATTAACCAAGCATATTATATAGTACGTATCACATGATTGTCGGGCGGTGATATTCGTTTATCCAGAAAGTGACCTGGTTATATAAAAATGAGACACCCTGACGTGAGTTGGGCATGAAGAGATCCAGCTTAGCTTTAGCCATAATTTAAACGACTGATCGTTTATGCAAAAGGGTCACATCCTAGCTGTCAATATATAATAAACTCATTGGGTCACCTACTTTTTGGTCTAACAGAGACTTCCATATGCCTCTCGTAATTCATAAGAAACCAACAAATCTATTTCACCTAATAATTACAATATTTGAACCAATGGCCTCAGACTTCAAAACAGTTAGGACAACACACAACCCAAGACACAAACAAGTCCTATATTGTTTTGCAAGTCAAACTGTAACTCTCAAACCAACATAAATGTTTCTTTAACAAGTGAAAAACATCAAATAAGATATCAAAATGTTTAATACAAGATGGAATCAGTTGAAAAAAAAATACAAGATGGAATCAAGATTATTAATAAAGTGTACAATGCAACTATAAATTCAAACTCGAGCAAAACACAGAGATTGCATCGTTTGAATGCAATAAAAAAAAACACACGAGATCGAAGGTGAAAGACGAGTCAATCTACCATATATGACACTGAGAGAGTAAAATAACAAACAAAAAAAAAGAATGAACCATCAGTAAAGATTGTTGTAGTAATACCCCGTTGGTGGCGGTCCCATTCCGTGAACAGGTTGCATTCCATAAGGCATTCCACCTGGAACCTGACCGGTGTTCATCTTCGCCAAACTAGCTTGACCTCTCATCCCTTCACGCTGGTATTGCTGCCATAGCTGCTGCTCTTGACTCAACAGATACTGCTTCTTCTCCATCTCCGCCATTTGCACGTAAGAAGGAGGTGGAATGGTCAGTGAAGCCGCGAACGGGTCTTGATTCACTTTCTCCACGGTTCCATCCGGTGCAGGTAAGGCCAGTACTTGAGTGTTGGTTTTACCCGGTAAAGGTAAAGCCACGCTGCTCGCACTTCCACCAGTTAACTGAGAAGTGCTCACGTGTTGTCTAACCACTCCCTGATCGTACATTCCGTTGAGTAGCAACGAATCAAACCCACCACCTAAAGCCGCTGTCTGTTTCTCTAAGTTGCTAGCTGTTTCCACCAGTGCCAGTTCCCAATCAGCTTTCCCTGGCTCAGCCGCAGGATTCTGCCAAGCTGAAGTCACTCCATCCGAAGGGAAAGCTTTACTTCCCGGTGGACCGGCGAAGAGAGCAAGCGCGAACTTGTTCCCTTGGTCATCATCACCAGTGACTTCATCTTCCCTTAGATCAACCAAATCCTCAGTGTATTGCGGGTTTTCCGGCTCAGCCTCAGGTGGAGGAGGAGGAGTGTAATTCTCAGGAGGAGGAAGCGCTTTGATCTCATTCATATTAGGCTCCTCTTCTTGAGCTACCGGCGGAGGAGGAGGAGGAGGAGGTTCAATCTCTTTCCTCTCAGGACTCTTCCCTCTCTTTGCTCTATCTCTCACAAACTCTTCCAACGTCTCCAACAACTTACTCGTAATCCTCTGAACTTCCGGATACTCCGAAGATCTCCCCACGCCAGTCTCCTTACACCAATCATAAAACGCGATGAGCTCATCGATCTGTTTGGCCGCACTCGCGTAAGCATCAAAGGCCTTGACACAATCCGTATACTCCATATCGAAAAACTTATCGAGCAAAACAGCTAGAACCTCGCAGATATCGGCGTAAAGCTTAAAACTCTCCCTCACGACTGGGTACAAGGCGATCAACACCATCCTACTGTTCTTAGCTAAACCAGTAGGTCTCAGGTTCAAGAACCGATCCAGCAGCCTCTGTAAATGTCCCATCTTCCCGAAAATCCTCTCCTGCGTCATTTCAGGCAACGGAGTAGCAGCTCTTCCTCCTCCTCTCATCTCAGTGACATCTCCGTAAGACCTAGTTCTCCTAGACACACCACCGTTTTCATAATCATAAGATCTCTGAGGCGGAGATCGAAAGTCAAAGTCGTCTTTTCTTCCTCTACCATTGCTATGATGGCTACTACTATTACTCTTCCTCTCGAACAAAGCCAGCTCAAGCTTCTGGTCCAAGTAACAAGCATAAGTCCTGACGAAAGCCGAGTGATCCCACGAGCTGGAATGCGCCTCGTCGCGGAAACCAGACATGTTGAGCATCCTCGCACCTCCTCGCCGTCTCGTCGAGTGGTGGAGAATCTCTTCTTGAAAAAGAGGGTCTCCTTCGCTGAGGAGGCGGTGGAGGAGCGTGAGGGCCTTGAGAGCGACGACCCAGTCGCGCGTTTTGCCCAGACGCCGAGAGACGGAGGCGACGCAGGCGAGGACGTAGCCGCGGGAGAGGGATGTCAGGTTTAGGATCTGGCGGATGTGCTTCTCGCTCGCGGGACGGTCGTCGTCGTGGCTCGTGGCTTTCACGATGGCTACTTCGAGGTCTGGTGCCGTGTTGCTCGATACTTTCGCGATCCCGATGCTCGTCTGGTCCTTGACCGCTCCGATGGCTTTTCGAATACTCGGCGCCATCTCCTATATTTGCATTCAAATTCGGTTAAGTTTTTTTTCTTTCTTCACATATTTGAATTTAACGGGAAAAAACATTTGAATAAATGAAATTGTTTTTTTTTTTCTTTTTGCTTTGTATCGAGTTTTATTTTCTAAAAGCTATTTCTGGAAAATACCGTTGGGAGATTTTTTTCTTCGCTAGATCTACGGAGGAAGATTCTTCGTGTGTCAGACGTCGGAAACGGTGTCGGATTGTTTGGATATTTGACTATTTTGGTTCACGGGAGCTTTAGATCTGTAAAAGAAGAGGAGGAAGAAGATTTAGAAGACGAAATTTGGCGGTGTGAGATTCGACGAAGGGTGTCGACAAAGGTGGTGGTGTCTGAAGAGGAAGAGAAAGATATGAATTTAAGACGGGAATTGGAGTGCGTGATGACGTGGGTATAATGGAGACTTTGATCTGGAGATATATGCGATTTCTTTTATTATTATCGGAACTGTCAGAAGCTGTCAGCTGTATGCCTGTCGGAAGGTAAATTGTTATTTGCCTAATTGATATGTTATTTTTCTGTGTGGAGAATTATGTTTTTTTTTGTGTGAATTATGTCTACCTTTTTAAAATGTAGTTAAGACATTGTGTTTCAAAAAAGAAGAAGCTAAAACTAAAAATATACTTTGAGTTAATTTTGTAGAAGCAGAAAGTATTACTTTCATTCCTTCGATTGAATACTAAAGTGTTGAGATCGATAATCAACGACGTTCCAGACTTTTTTTTAAAGGGCTATTTAGCTCAATATCAAAATTTTGGATGGTAATTGCAGAAGTGTGCAAATTTTTTATTAATTGGGGAACCATGTAACTTAACGTACGGCTTCACGATTCTGTCCTTGAGAAATCACGTGAAATGGAAAATTTGAGTAACCTGCAACCGGCAGTTTTGACGATTTAACAGGTTATTGAGAAAGTCAACACGGATTGAAAACCGGTTATTTTCGTGATGTGAAATGAAGAGAGAGAAGAAGATATTTTGATGAGCATACAAAATGTTTGAAGAAGAGAAAATATTTTCGGGTGGGATAAGATATTTATGACAAGGAGTTTCGTAGATTTTGTTCAATTTCTGGGCCAAATTATTAACCGATTAATCTAATAATTACAGACCATCGAAATTGTTAACTGGCTAACATTAGTTGGACACCGGAATTGAGAATATAAATATACCGGTTAATTATTCGTATACATAGCGTTTGGGTTCATTGTTTTACAATGGGTTTTGGGTATAGAGTTGAACATAGGGTTTAGGTGTAGTCGTAATTAATGGGTTTTACAATGGGTTTACAATCAACACTATACCCTATATACATTTTCTAATAAAGAACCCTAACCCCTGTGTTCAACACTATACCCTTAACACATTGTAAATTTATCAACCCTAACCCCGTATTCAACACTATACCCTAAACCCATTGTCAAATAATCAACCCAAACCTCGTATTCAATACTATACCCTAAACCCATGAACAAATAATCAACCAAAACCCTGTGGTCATCATTGTACCCTAAACCCATTTTAAATTAATCAATCCAAACCCAGTGTTCAACACTATACCCTAAACCTTTCCTCAAACAATCAACCCAAATTCCATGGTCAACACTATACCCTAAACCCATTGTCAAATAATCAACCCAAACTCCGTGTTCAACACTATACCCTAAACATTTCCTCAAACAATCAACCCAAACTCCGTGGTCAACACTAAACCCTAAACCCATTGTCAAATAGTCAATCCAAACCCCGTGTTCAACACTAAACCCTAAACCCTTCCTAAAACAATCAACCCAAACCACAATGTAACAAACTAAATCCTTATCCCTTACACTCCCTATTCCCCGAAGATAATTTTTCCTGTATTATATCTACAATCCGACCAATAAGAACAATTAGCCGAACAATCAATGTCATTAATTATAAATAGAATTGTTAGTTAAAAAACCTGGAAGTTTCTTCAATCACATGGGCGTCCTAAACCTGGAAGTTCAAATATGTAAACATCATAAACCGGGTACAAGGTACATAAACCATAGTTGACTATACATAAAAACCGGATACAAGGTATAGAAACCAGATTCGAGTATATACATAAAAACCGCATACAAGGTATAAAAACCGGCTACGAGTATAATTGCGTGAGTACTATTTTTGTCGACTTACAGGGACTTCGTTAGGTGATCCGGGCGGAGATGAGTAATGGTTGAGATTTGCCAACCTTGATCATCTCCATCTCGCCAGTCCCGTTCTCAGAAGAGAATCGGACAAGACTCGTATGACCGCCTACAGTCCCGTCGAGGTTGTGGAGGAGTCAGAACTCCAGTTTGACTCGGTCTTTGAGTCAGAGGTAAGAGGGTCATCAGTCCCATCTTCACCCGACGATACATCATCGGTCATATTATTCTCTGAGGATGAGGTTTGTCTCGTTCGGAGTCTCACCGACTCATCTATGAAGTGTGGTGAGCGATCGTTTTGTAAAATAGTGGGAGAAAGAGATTGATTTTTTGCACAAAAGAGAAAGAAAGTCCTGATTCTTTGCATTATTGACACTTTTTGTGTACAACCGCCTGTTTCAAGTAATCACATCTGACGTGTAACATATACTGTGTTTTGCTTTTCGTATGAATAATGGCTGAGATTTTCCAAAACATTTGCGATCATCCTCACCCTCCGCAAACACCATCTGAGGTAAATCGACATTGGTTTCTTCCACTATATATTTTGGATAATCGACAATTCTTGAAGCAACCATTTCGATTCTAAGAGAAAACAGATTTTGCAGACAAGAATAAGAACGATACCAAGAGAAAACAGATTTTGCAGACAATAATAAAACCTGAGATTTTGACGTTGTATCAGGTTTTTTTTGGCTATTGAGAAGGTAAACATGCTTTTAAAACCGGTTATTTTCGAGATGTCAAGTGAAGATAAGAGAAGAAGATATTTTGATGAGGATAAAATATTTTAGAAGAGGAGAAGATATTTTCGGATGTGATAAGATATTTTTAAAAAAGAGTTGAGAAGATTTTGTTGCAGATGGTGGTGAAAAAAAAGGGATGGAGGAGATGGTGAGGAGCCACGGCGAGCTTGCGAAGGATAGACGGAGCTTGGCGCCGGAGCGTCGTCGGTATATGACGACGGCGGAGGAGGAGGGATGGAGGAGATGGTGGTAGTGATGGTAGTGATGGTGGTGAAAAAAAAAGGATGGAGGAGAAAAAAAAAGGATGGAGGAGATGGTGGTGATGGTAGTGATCCGAGTCGCTGGAAATGGTGGTGAAAAAAAAAGGATGGAGGAGATGGTGAGGAGTCACGGCGAGCTTGCGAAGGATTGGCGGAGCTTGGCGCTAGAGCATCGTCGGTATCTGACTCGACTCGTTACTCAACCACCGTATCGTCTTTCTCTATCTCCATGATTATAAGCTAAAGTTTTCGAATCAAGATCTGTGTGGGAGGTGCAAAAAAAAATTGTTTTGTATGAGATTCAAAATAACTGGTTTTTTAGGGTATTACTGCCGGTTTTTGTGGTCAACCGACGGTTGTAAGAGATAACATATTTTGCAGAAACGTATAAAAACGATAATTGGAGAAAACAGATTTTGCAAAGATTAATAACACCTGAGATTTGAGATTTTGTTTCAAAAACCACATATGTTGGAAATCCAAAGTTAAAAGGAAAAATTCTAGGAGTTTTTACACTTTTAAACAAAAGAGATATTGAACACTTTGTGTTCTTTGCATAATTATCATTTTGCGTGTTCTACCTTCTCGACCTGCTGTGACGTCAGCTAATTGATAGGTCTTTTTGCTATGATTTCCTTACCAAATCAGAGATAGTATTGGTATTACCACAAATTAGGGGTGGGCGTTCGGGTACCCGTTCGGGTTCGGATCGGGTATTTCGGATTTTCGGGTATTTCGGTATAGGAGTGTAATATCCATTCGGGTATTTCTTTATTTCGGGTCGGGTTCGGGTATTTTTAGTTCGGATTCGGGTATTTCGGGTCGGGTTTTCGGATATTTAGATTTTGAAAAAAAATATTAAATTTTTCATTTCTCAAGTTTTTTTGTATTTAAAAAATATAAATTTCACTTAACTATCTTTTATTTTCTAATAACTGAATGATTGATAAATTTGAAGATAACATTTTTCAAATAAAAGATAATAAATTGATTATTATTTTTAAATTTTGGATGTAACTTTTGTTAATGCATGAAATAAAAATCTTGACATACATTTTAAGTGAGTAAAAATTCACCTTTTTTCCAATTATATGTAAATTATCTAATTTTGAAGTATGTGCATAATAAAAATAAATATTTTGAATAAAATTAAAGAAGTAAACTAGGAATATAGACCTAAGTATACATATGTTCGGTTATCTTCGGATATCCATTCGGGTTCGGGTATTACCCGTTCGGGTTCGGATATCCAATCTCTCCTAATTCAATACCCATTCGGGTATTTTGCTACTTCGGTTCGGTTTCGGTTTGGGTTTTTTCGGTCGGGTTCGGGTACGGGTTCGGGTATCGGGTAAAATGCCCACCCCTACCACAAATGCTACGGTCGCTTTACCATCTACCTAATATCGTGTAGAAATTTTACCATCTAGTGCAAATTCCCTTTTTTAAATCTAAATATTTTAAACTATCTGGATTATTAGGAAACAACCGAACAAATCCAAGCTATACTAGATAATTTTTCGATAAATCACAACATATCTTTCAAATTGATATTCATTTACATTTTGAACTTTAGAATTATTTAATTACTTTATTAAACTATCAAATTGGCTTGTTACTAAAGACTTAAAATGGTTTACTTATTTATGAAGTAAAAAGGTAACTTGTTTACACCATTGTACGAGTTTTTTTAATAGTTAACTAATAAAAAAACTAACAATAAATAAACATATGAAAGATAATTGTAAACTAGAAATTTCAATAAAAATATTTTCTTAAATATAAAAAAGAAATAAACAACCCAAGAGCAAGCTTCTCTCTTTTTGCAGAATGTTACTTAAATACTGTCTTTAATTTATCAAGTAAAATTTTCATTGTTATTTAAACATAACGGAGGAAGAAACAAAGAAAATATGGAAAAGTATTCCAAAACAACTCTAATCTCTCTTTTGATAAAAAAAGATAGATTAAAGCGAATAATACTCCCTGTAGAAGTCCTCAAACCCCCCGTCATCGTCAGATTCCGTTAAGCCACCGTAATTGTTGTAATCATCATATTCATCATCATTGCCTACTTCATTGTGAAAATCTTCATACCCCTGCGGCGCCACATCCATACCCGGAGGAAGCGGCGACAGGTCATAGCTGCAAGAACCAAATTTAGTGGATTAATGAATGAAAGGACCTAGAAAAGAGCAGAAACTTACACACGAGGTTGATGATCCACAAAGTCTTCCCAGTCGCGCCAACGAACACCATCATCATCATAATAGCATTCACACATATCCTCTTCACAAGTATGTTCTGAGTCATCATCATCATCATCATCATCATCATCTTCATCATCATAATCACGATGGCCAGTGAGTAGACAACCCGAAGGGCATGAGTTTTGGTTCTTCTCCCACTCTACCCCACATTTGTAGCAAAACTCATATCCACATCTACACAAACTCACAAAGCACAATGCCATTATATAATATGATTTTTTTATATGGAAGTAAAATCTGTTGTGGAACATTGTTAAAAAAAATTCATTGAGGTTGAAAAAAACTACATTTTTGGTAAATAAAATTCAAGTTTTTAAAATGGCACTTAATATGAATATATATATATATATATATATATATATATACCTGCAAGTCATGTGGTTGCAACCATGAGAAAGTTCAATCATGTGCCTACACTTGACACATTGACGCCAGCTATTGTCGTTTGCCAGAGACTTTAGCTTCATGTCATCAACTAAAGGGTCAGGGTGTAGTTTCTTGTAATCATCACACGACATATCGGTATGCGATGGTACTTTGCAATCAATACAAAAGTGTCCACGGCATTTGACACATTCTTGAACTTTCGATTGGTCAGCATGGCTCGAAAGATCAGATTTGGACATCAACATTGCACAGTTTGGATATGGGCAATAGATTCTCTCATCAGCTGGGATCAAATCCTCTTTCATCTTTCTTTTCCACATCTCAATCACCCTAGGCGTCAAAATCTTGCTGCAGCTTTCAAGGGTGAGCTCTAACTTGCATCCTTCACCAAGGCACGTGGGCACGACTCCGCTAAGCAGCTTCACTTCCACGTACTGTTTCACACAAGAAAAGCAATGACGGTGACGGCATTCGTCAGTCAAGAACATCATCCGGTCAACATTTGTGTCTTCAAGACAGATGGCACATGTTTCTCCCTGTGCTGCCTTGCTGTGAGAAACTATGGCCTCCCTAGCCAGCTTAAAAGCGAACTTGACATCGTTCCGTGCAACCATAAGAGGTTCACAAGAGTCCATTTTTTCTTTCAGGCGACAAACTTCGTTCACTAGCTGACGCATTTTGTTCTGCGTAGGCTTATCTCCACCATTTATCTACATTGAAAATCAGATCTATTCGCATCAAACCGAACAAGAGACCATATCACAAAACTCTTCTAATGTATTTCAAATGTCCTAGAGACTGGATGTAACATGTCGAATAAATAAGAATAAAACTAATCAAAACTATAACAAAAGAATATAAACAACTTACGAATTGAAAAATGGGATAATCATCGCAATGAATCCTGACATGTCTGATCCCCATGTTGAAGGCTTCACTTAAGCCATGAACCAGTGCCCTAATCTCCACTCCTCTGCGCTTAACGTCGCCGTCACTCAGTGATTCCTTCATCTCATACAACAAGTTATCCGCCACGTCGCAAATCGCAACTCCGAATCCAGCCGTCACGGTCCTTTCTCCACTCTCAGCCACCACCTCGTCACTCACCAAACCTTTGAAGTACAACCTGTAGACGACATTGCCAGCAAACTGGACGATCTTAGAAGAGCCCTCGCCTTTAGGGTTTGTGATATCTCCGGCTATGGAAGAATCAAGACGCTGTCTTTTAGAAATCGAGTCTGATCTGTGTGATTCTTCCATGACTGTTTCAGGTATGGAGTTTAGTCGTGAAATAAATCTGTTTATATAGGGATTACTAGTAAGGCGTGTTTGAGAAGTTTGAGAATAAATTCTCTTTAATTGCTCGTTATACTTGCCGAAAAAATTCCTTTCGTAATTGTAACCGTTCTTGGTTAGTGACGGTTGATTTTCTATAGATTTTACATTCCCATTATTATATCACTAGGCGATTTTCCATAAATATTTATAAAGTAAATATATTATGAAAGTTGATTGCTATTTACTTTTAATTTTATTAGTTTCTAATTTTATGCATAATTTATATTAATAATATTATATTAATTTAATTAGACGTATGATTTTAGATATGTTATATTTAGTTGATTTTGTTGTTTTTAAAGTTGATTTAATTATCATTTGGATATATTGGACTGCATATATCTCTGTAAATTCAACTATAATATTTTTATTCTAAATATATTAATTTTTTTTATTTTTTTATTTGTATTTTGGTTTCTTGTTGTCATAGATATATAAATATATTTTAAGAATATTATATATAACTTAAGATATATTGTACTTATACATATTTTGCAGTCTCATGCATATATATAAATTTTTACAAAAGAACTAAATTATAACAGTTGGTTAATATTTTTTTCCATTTGTTAATATGTTTTGAGTTATCCTATAATTCATATTTAAAAATAAATTATTGTTATTATAAAATTATATAATCTTATTACAGTTAAATTTATGACTTTATATATATAATTTGGATTAGGTGAGTCACTCATGTTTTGAGTATATTGAGTTACATATAATTTTTCAAATTTAAACTGAAGTATAATTATTTTTATTATATTTAAGTTAGATCAAATTAGTTTTATTTATCGTTTAAATGTGCTTTTATTTTCATAATATTTATCAAATTATAAAATGATTGTTAAAGAAATATTAGAAAATAAACGATGATCAATAGGAAATTACAACATAAATAACTAATAGATTTTTGGAAGCTAATGAACACATATCAATATTTATAATAATTAATTATGCCTTAGATTTACTGAATTGTAAGCTGAAATTTATTTTAAATAATCAGAGAATTCAGATATATTTTGGTATTTTGATTATGGTTATATTAAGTTCCACAAAAATTAAAACAAAATTTAAACAAAATGTAGTTTTAAGAAACTAAATAATCTTAATAATGATAAAATATAACATATATACCTCGTTAAAGTACATAGTGTTATATTATTTTAAATATGTTGTAATTATTTGATCAAAAGATGTTTATTTTTAGTTTTTATTCTCTTAAAATAAGCAGTAAAAATATTGTGATTGTATTTTAGAAATCATATTATATAAGTAAAATATAATTTATAGATATTTTTTTCTGCAATGAAAGATAAAATAGTCAACTAAATATATGAAAAATAAATAGAACATTTCAATACTAATTATAAACTATTTTAATCAATTAAACATATATCAATAATTTACGTTACTTAATTATTTTATGTAATCATCACAGAAAAATAGGTATATAAAAAATACTTCTGTTACTTTGAAAATATACTTTTGTTTTGTTTAAAATTATGTTTTTAAATAAATAATATTTCTTTTTCTAATATCAAGGTTATCTGTGTGAATTTTGATTTTATAAAATAACATTATATACAAATATTTAAATGATAAAAACTATATAAATTAATTTATATTAATGTTTAAATGATAAAAACTATATGGAAACTTTATCTTTATAAAAATATTATTTATTTAGTTATAAGTTATTTAAAATATAATAATTTATACAAAATAAACAACATTAGTTTTTTATATTGAAAACCTATAAAAGTTAGTTTTTGTTTTTTCTTCACAAATTGATTGAAATTTTTGAAAAACTAGTTTCCCTAAGTTTTACAAAATTAAAAGCTAAAAGCTAAAACTTGATTGGCAAAAAATGGTTTTGAAAAACAAAAAAAAACAAAAACAAAAACTATAGACAATCATGCTCTGATTATTGCATTTAAACATTTGTTGATTCTAAAATTAACGGTTTTTGCGTCAAAATTGTATTTTATTTTCTGACATTTTTGAACATTATTTTTCTAAGATGTTTTTACCTTCTCCCTATATTTTGACATTGGGCCCTGACCATTTGTTTATTTCATTAACCTTTTTGATGTGCGGTGCTTATCACCATCACCGTGAAAATACTCATCTCCATGCTCTTGTTTTTCCCACCTTGTTTTCATGTGAGATAAATTGTTTAATGATATTTCTAAATACATAAGGTTTTATTCATTTTTATGTTTCGACACATGAGAACTAACCCCACCCGGACTTGGAATGATCCGACTCAAACACCACTCAAAAATTTAATATCCGAACAAAGACTAATTTCAAAACCCAAAAACTTGATATCCAAAAGAATCAATCTGCCCGATCGGATACTTGCATACCTAACTGATTATGTAAACTAATAAAAGTTTCTTGAATTCTGACTACCGATGGAGAAAATTTATCCAAACATGTGAAATTATTATGATTAATATGTAAAATAAATGACATCATTATGGTAAATAAAATTAATAAATTAATTAAGAAGTGGGAAAAAGAATGTTAAAGATTTATGATAAGTATTTGTTTTATACTTCTATAATAAATGGTGTCAATTAATAAAATAGTTAAGATGAGTGGAAATAAGGAAATAAAATATTTAATAAATCTGTTGAAAATATAGTTAGTTATGTTTTGTACTTCAATAAGATAAGCTAGATCCATTTGCTCGCACATATTATTTTTTATAAATTATTTAATGAAATTTTTTAATATATAAGTTTTTGTTCAGTTGTAGGTTTCTACACATAAGAATCGAACCCACTCGAATTTGGAAGGATCTGAATTGTATCCCACCAAAAAAGTTTGTAATACTTGAGTAGAACCTAATTTAAATACCCAAAAATTCATTACCTGAAAGAACCTAATTTGAATACCCAAAAATGGTCCATGTATATACATAATTGTTTTTTTGTAAAATCGTCATAAATTTACAAAACTCCGTATTTTCTATTTACGATGAATATCACATCTCACACTTTCGAATTACAACGACATTAACAAATGACTAATCTAAATGTTAGATACAATAAAAGGAGATTTGAAAAAAATGAAATCATCTCAAATTTTTGATTCAATAAGACCCTCTTAGTCTCATTAATATATATATGTAGGTGCTTTCTACTAAACATTATTTAAAATTATATCATTTTACAACTAGTAGAAGAATTCTTTTATTTTGTAATTAATCATATGATTTTTTCATTTATAGAAAATATATACTTACATAGATTTACAAACAAAAAAATATTAAAAAAAGAGGAAAAACAAAAGCAATAATAAAAAAAATTGGTGTAAAGAAAATGAAGCAAAAAGCCATGGGAGAGGGGAGAGAAGTCGAGGACGCGCATGTTACCATCTAAAGCGCACGATAACTCCTGTCTTTGCCCTTTCTCTCTAGCAACCCAAAAAAAAAAAAACAAAATTGAACAACCTAGATAGCAAAAAAAAAAATAAAACAGAGAAAGAGAGAGAGAGAGAAGAAAGAAAAAAACCTCCATAGAAATGATGAAGCAGAGCTCATCTGATGCAGTCTCATCGTCTTCATCACCCATCGACCTATCCCACCCGCCATCCTCCTCATCGGAGAAGCCCCTCTGCTCGTCCTCGATTTCCCCGGCTGAAGACCACCCGGTCGGATCGTCCCGAGACGGGAGCGGAGGCGCGCAGGAGATCGTGGCCATCGATCGGCGAGGAGAGTACACCGCCGTGTGCCGATGGACGGTGGAGCACTTCACACGTGTCAAAGCCAAGGCACTGTGGAGCAAGTACTTCGACGTGGGAGGCTACGATTGCCGCCTCCTCGTTTACCCTAGAGGCGACTCCCAGGCCCTCCCTGGCTACATCAGCATCTACCTCCAGATCATGGACCCCCGCGGAACGTCGTCGTCTCGCTGGGACTGTTTCGCCAGCTACCGCCTCTCAATCGTCAACCACGTGGACGAGTCCCTCACGATCCATAAGGACTCGTGGCATAGGTTCTCGAGCAAGAAGAAATCGCACGGGTGGTGCGATTTCACGCTTAGCTCGAGTGTGTTGGATCCGAAGATGGGGTTTTTGTTTAATAACGAGTCCTTGCTTATCACTGCTGATATCTTGATTCTCAATGAGTCTGTCAGTTTTAGCCGCGATAGTGGCGGGAACGATTCGGGGTCGTCGTTGTTCAAGGAGCCTGCTGGGCCAATGCCGGATGTGTTGAGTGGGAAGTTCACTTGGAGAGTAAATAATTTTAGCTTGTTTAAGGAGATGATCAAGACGCAGAAGATTATGAGCCCTGTGTTCCCGGCTGGGGAGTGTAACTTGAGGATTAGTGTGTACCAGAGCGTGGTTAACTCGCAGGAGTACATTTCGATGTGTTTGGAGAGTAAAGAGACGGATAAGACCATGGTTTCGGATAGGAGCTGTTGGTGTTTGTTTAGGATGTCGGCTTTGAATCAGAAGCCTGGGTGCGCTCACATGCATAGGGATTCGTATGGGAGGTTTGCTGCTGATAATAAGAACGGTGATAACACCAGCTTGGGATGGAACGATTACATGAAGATGTCTGAGTTTGTGAACCCGGAGTCAGGTTTTTTGCTGGATGACACGGCTGTGTTTAGTACCTCGTTTCATGTTATCAAAGAGTTCAGTAGCTTTACTAAGAATGGAGGGTTGGTCGTGGGGAGAAATAACGGGAATGGAGCTAGGAAATCAGATGCGCATATGGGAAGATTCACTTGGAGAATTGAGAATTTCACGAGGTTGAAGGATCTTCTCAAGAAGAGGAAGATAACAGGTCTTTGCATTAAAAGTAGAAGGTTTCAAATTGGGAACCGGGATTGTCGACTTATTGTTTATCCCCGAGGTATGTAAGTGGACTAGATTCACAACGTTTTTATGATATTTTGTTTTATAGAGTAGACATGAAATCATTTGCCCCGGCTTAAAAAAGCGTATGTTTTTTCTTTGTTTTGAGCTGTCTGGTTGCTACATTTCAGAGTTCAATGTCTGAACTGATTGTCTTACTCTTAATGGCCTCAGGGCAGTCCCAGCCACCATGTCATCTTTCAGTATTTCTCGAAGTGACAGATTCAAGAAGTTCTACTGATTGGAGCTGTTTTGTAAGCCACAGACTATCAGTTGTGAACCAGAGATTGGAGGAGAAGTCGGTGACAAAGGAATCTCAGAATCGCTACTCGAAAGCTGCAAAAGATTGGGGTTGGCGCGAGTTTGTGACACTTACTAGTTTGTTTGATCAAGACTCTGGATTTCTTGTTCAGGATACCGTTGTGTTCTCCGCTGAGGTTCTTATCTTGAAAGAGACATCTGTTACAAAAGACTATGTGGAGGCAGAATCAGCTAATTCAGCTTCACAGATTGATAGCAGCGTGAAAAGAAGTTCTTTTACGTGGAAAGTTGAGAATTTCCTGGCATTCAAGGAAATAATGGAAACACGAAAGATTTTTAGCAAGTTCTTTCAGGCTGGTGGATGTGAACTCCGAATTGGTGAGTGTTTTTTTTTCCGCATCATCGCCTATGTTTGATTATTGATGTTTATGAAACTTCATTTGCTTCATCTATGACTTGTATAATACAGGTGTATATGAGTCCTTTGACACCATATGCATATATTTAGAGAGTGATCAATCTGCGGGTACAGATGTGGACAATAACTTCTGGGTTAAGTACAAGATGGGTATTCTAAACCAAAAGAATCCGGCCAAAAGTGTATGGAAGGAGTCATCAATATGTACCAAGACATGGAATAACTCCGTCCTACAGTTCATGAAGGTGTCTGACATGTTGGAGGCTGATGCAGGGTTTCTTGTGCGTGACACTGTTGTTTTTGTGTGTGATATATTGGATTGCTGTCCGTGGTTTGAGTTTTCAGACTTAGAGGTTAGTTTGTGCCCCATTTATTCCTTAAACAACATAATAGTTGTTCTTTGTTGTATATTTATCTTCTGCAGCATGTAGTTTTTCCTTCTTCAATGCAGACTTGGAGACCATTCAATCTTGCATTACGCATTTTATGTTTTGCCAGGTCTTGGCTTCAGATGATGACCAAGATGCATTAACCACCGATCCTGATGAAATTATTGATTCTGAGGAGAGTGAGGGCATAAGTGGAGACGAGGAAGATACCTTCCAAGATTTTCTTTCCCAAGCTGGATTCCATCTCACGTTTGGTGAGAATCCTTCACAGCCCCAGGTTACACTTCGAGAGAAGCTGCTAATGGATGCGGGTGCAATTGCTGGATTTCTTACTGGTTTGCGTGTTTATCTTGACGACCCTACTAAAGTAAAGCGGTTACTTCTTCCCACGAAAATATCTTGTAATGATAGAAGCAAGCTAACAAAGAATGATGAATCTTCACCCAGCCTGATGAATTTGCTGATGGGTGTTAAAGTTCTACAGCAAGCAATTATTGATTTACTTCTAGATATCATGGTCGAGTGTTGCCAACCTTCTGAGGAGGAAGGCTCTCATCCGGAGCCTTCTTTAATGGATGCAAAGACAGATAGCTGCGTGGTGTCATCTTCTTTGGAGTCAACAAGGGAAAATGGAGCAGCAGAACCTTCACAATATCTTGTTGACGAGAGATTTAAATCTGATGCAGATGCTACTACCCTCAGTACCTCAGCTGTGCAAAGCTCTGGGATGAATGGGATTGATATGCTTGAGAAAGCCCTTGCAATAGAGCCTGTTTCTCCCCCTGAAACATATGCTAGGCAGTCTTCTGATGCTCCAGTCCAGTCAAAGGTGGGGGTTATCAGACTGTTGAAACCTATTTAGCAGCTTTTATTTTTGCAACTTTGTTTTTCTGACAATGGGTAAAATTTTGGTCTTCAGACAAAGTGGCCAGAACAATCTGAGGAGCTATTGGGACTAATTGTTAACTCACTGAAAACCCTTGATTCGGCTGTTCCACAAGGTTGCCCTGAGCCTAGACGACGACCTCACTCAGCTCAAAAGATTGCTCTTGTTTTAAACAGAGCGCCCAAACATTTGCAACCTGATTTAGTTAGTTTGATTCCTAAGCTGGTTGAGCATTCGGAGCACCCACTAGCTGCCTATGCACTTATTGAACGGCTTCAAACGCCTGAAGCTGAACCAGCATTGCGTGAACCAGTAAGTGATCTCTTAGCCTTTTCTTCCTTTGTTCAAGTCTTTTCTTGTGAGTTTGGGGCATAGAGTGCCTGAAAAAGTGTCAGTTTATTTTATAAACTAAAGATTATACAATGCTTTTTGAAACAACTGATGTTTTTCTGTGGCACAGGTATTCAATGCTCTTAGCCAGTTAGATTGTGATAGTGAAGTGTGGGAGCACATTCTACTTCAGTCATTTGAGCTTCTGAGTAACTCAAATGGGGAAAGTCTTGTGGCCGCCATTCATTTCATATTTAAAACTGCCTCCCAGTGCCAACACCTACCTGAAGCCGTAAGCCTTCTGTGTCTCGGTTTTTGTACTCTGTTGCAATTCTATGTTTCTAAACTAAATATTATGCAGGTAAGGTCCGTCCGTGAGCGGCTTAAAGTTCTGGGTGCTGATGTGTCTGCTTGCGTCCTTGAATATTTGAGTAAGACTGTACACAGTTGGGCTGAAATTGCCGAAATAATACTTAAGGACATCAACTGTGACGACAGTCTAGGTGGCAGTTTTGTGACATTACCCTGCGGGCCTTTTCTGATTGGTGAAAATGAAACTACCTCCGAAATGGCGGATTTGATGGATGAGCATGAATTCTATGCAAACAGACAATTTTGTGATGTCTACATTCTGCTGGAAATGTTGTCCATATCGTGCTTAGCTTTGGAGGCATCTCAAACATTCGAAAGAGCTGTTGCTCGTGGAGCCATTGTTGCTCAGTCTGTTGGTATGGTTCTTGAAAAACGACGTGTTCAGGGCCCAAATCTGAGTGCGACAAGTGGGGATCCTGTATTGGAGGGAGAAGCCAGTGATGAACTCGCCGCTGAAGGGATTGAGTTCAGGGCAATCCTTAATCTTGCGGAGACATTAGCTCATTCTGGAGATCCTCAAGTGAGGGGATTTGTTAAAATGCTTTACACAATATTATTCAAATGGTTTCCTGATCAGCCCTTTAGAGTTCAAATATTGTCAAGACTTGTAGATAGATTCACCAGCCGTGCGAGTGGTAGCAATGAGTTAGACCTAGAGTTGGAGGTTCTTGCTATTCTGATTTTTCAGGAACAAGAGGTTGCGAGACCCGTTTTGGCCATGCTGAAAAAGGTTGTGGAACATGCAAATATTGACAGGGCGGCTCTGTGGCACCAACTGCGCGCAAACAAGGAAGAGCTTGTCAGGTTGAAGGAAGAAAAGAAGACAGAGATTCAAATTCTGGCAAAAGAGAAATCTGCCATCACACAAAAATTAAGTGAATCTGAGGCTGCAAACACCCGTCTTAAGGTATTTGTGATTACGTTCATTTTTTTGTGCCGCAAGAGTGTGAATATACATCTTATTGTCACTCTATTATATGGCAGTCTGAAATGAAAGCCGAGACAGACCGGTTTGCTCGGGAAAAGAAGGATCTGGTAGAACAGTTTCGGGATGTGGAGAGTCAACTGGAGTGGGTTCGGTCAGAACGTGAAGATGAGATAGCTAAGCTCTCGTCTGATAAGAAAAGCCTTCTGAATCGCCTTCATGAGGCAGAGACGCAACTTTCTTTGCTTAAAACCCGAAAGCATGATGAACTTAAGGTACGGACTTGTAATAAGATGAGCCTTCTTGCTTTATATTTGTCCAAGACTCCAGATTGTATTGTTCACTTAACAAGATGTCATTTTCTTTGTGAAAAAAAAAAACAGAAGGTAGGGAAAGAGAAAACTGCTCTAACGGAGAAGCTAAAGGTAACAGAGGCAGCCCGGAAAAGATTTGAAGAAGAGCTGAAACGGTATGCCACAGAGAATGTAACTCGTGAAGAACTCCGCAAGTCGCTTGAGGATGAAATCAGGCGACTGACACAGACAGTAGGGCAAACGCAAGAAGAGAAACGTGAGAAAGAAGATCAGATTTCTCGGTGTGAAGCTTACATTGATGGAATGGAAGCCAAACTCCAAGCTTGCCAGGTTTGCAGAGACTAACACATTTCTTTTTTATTTATTTTTCCTTACTTGTTCTTCTTTGTTTTGAGCCTCATCAAACTCCTCTTACGTGATTTATTTTAACAGCAATACATCAACACACTCGAATCCTCGCTTCGAGACGAGATTTCAAGACATGCACCTCTATACGGTGCCAATTTAGAGTCTCTAACGATGAAGGAACTAGATACAATAGCTCGGATCCATGAGGAAGGGCTTAGACAGATCCATGCCCTTCAACAACGCAAAGGAAATGGTTTGCCACATGGTCTCCCTCACGGTCATACACTTTACCCGACTACACCACCTCAGCTTCCTCCTACGCCAATCGGTTTACCACCTCAGATTCTTCCTAATGGTTCAGGGGGTCACTCCAGCGGACATGTGAACGGTTCCGTCAGGCCTTGGTTTAGCCACCACACCTAAAAAAGTACATCTTTTCTTTCACAGGAAGACTACAACAAAAGAATTGCCTCTTCTCTTGACTTTGTTTTTTGAGAGGTAAATCAATCAATCAATCATCATCATCATCGATGTTTTAGTTTTCCATATATATTTATTTTTGTCTGAGATTTTCGGAGGGGGTGGGGGTTTTCGGCTGCTAGAACCATTGGGGGAGATCAATGTAGAAGATGAATAAGAAAAAAATAGAAGAAGGATACAGATGCACAAATATGTTTGTGAAAGAAAAATATTGTATTAGCTGTTATGCCAATGGAATTAACAGTTGCGAGAGTGGCCTTCTGCTTCCTTCTTTTTGGCGTATTCTCTCACATTTCGGGTCAAGGATCTTAACCCAAGTCGGGTATAAGATATAGCTTTGAGATCGACATTGTGTTTGATAATATTTTGTCGTTCTTAGGATAAGACAAGACTTAATCTTAGGACATCGTCGTTATACACCTTAAAAAATCATATGCTATTGAACAAAACTTCAGCAAATTTTTATTCTCCCACCATTAAACAGAAAGCTGATGTCGTTTAGCTTCTAAATCAAAGATGCAAAGCAACTTAGCCTACATAGACTGGCTGTCAAAAAATATCCATCATTAAGTGTACAATTGCCACGTTAAGAAAATCCCACTTTGCAAGTTCTCAAATTAAATGAAAGTTCTGTATATAAAAGATCATAATATTTATTTCATTCATCACACTGAGTCGTAGATTTATTTCTTGATATTTGGCGAACAAATTTCAATAACAGAACCGGTCAGTCGTACCAGTATCATATTAGAATTGGAAGATCCATTTGTTACGATTAATATACATTGGCGAAACAACGAATCAATATAAGAGCTTCATACTACATATGATGATCAAACTAACTTGGGCGTTAAACAAATGGCAAGAACACTCCTAACAACCAAATATCACAAAGCCATTGCATGATTTATTTATTTTTCAGTGCATATTTCTCGACCAGACAATCCTGGATGACGTATTCCACACTACGAAATGAAAATAGTTTCACCTAGCTATTGATCAGTTCTTTGAAAAACATTAAACAAACCAGTATCACCTTGACATTATGTCTTGTTCACTTTCTTAGTTATAAAAGTTCTGTTGACTTAAAGTTCAAAAAAAAAAAAAAAAGTTCTGTTGACTCGTTGAAAAGAAAAAGTTTTGTGACTTTCATTTCTCTAACATTTATATATATATATATTTTTTGCCCACATCCTCGTTTCCAAGATGGCCCCCAATACGTGAAAAAGTAGTCTCGTTATCATATTACCGTGAATACGTGAAAGAAATAGATTTGTTATCAGTGTGTAATCAATAAACCGGTTTGGTTTACAATAAAACCGAATTTATATTGGTGATGGGAATAATTATTATGTTACAATATTTATTAATGATATTCCATTATATTATATTAGTCAACTAATCGAAGTAACATATGAAGTTTTACTAAAATAAATGTTAAAAAATTAGAATGATGTCCATATACCATGAAACTCTTTAGAATATATTAATGCACATGTATAGTGTAATTTGAATATAGATAGAAATAGAATATTTTATTACTTAAAATTATATTTTATGTTATTTTTTAAATGAAATATTATTATTATGTGAACTTTTCTTTTTAATGAAATCATATTATATAGACATATATTTTTCGTTTTTTAAATTAGCTTTTAAATTTTACAAATGTTTCATTTTTATCATATAGGTTATTTGGAATTTTTTTTAAAAGAAACTGAATTAAAAAATCAATAAAAATATTTAACTGTAATAATTTTAATTTATTAAAGGTATACATATAATCAACCATTATGACACATAGGAAATTAACTTTTCAAATAATATTATAGATATACGTACATTCTTATCAAGATTTTAATATCTTATACAATAATCATTTGAATTAAACTTTATCAAGACTCAAAGCCATCCAAATGTGATTGAATCTTCCCGGTTTAATATACTAAATCAAATTATGGTGGCAATAGCCTTCGACATTTTTCTGAAATGTTAGTGAGTCAAACCATTAATATAATATTATACCAAAAATTAAAAAATAATCATTAATTTTTTTCTGTTGATTTTTAAAATTAACGAATATAAAACTACAACTATTTGACTCTAAACCGGTTAGTACGGTTTACACCTAGATTACAATATGGTCTTTCTAAATATTATTATTATTTAAATACAATATTACTAACCAATTAGAAACTAATGATATAATAATCCTAATTATTCATAATAAATCATGTGATTATTGAACATTTACTATAATTGATTTTTCAAAAGTTTTCCATATATAGACGATCTCCCAATATATATTAATCAAATTTTGAGATTTTCGTATAATAAAACATGATTTTCTTCTAAACTTAACCTTTTTAATTTCCTAATTACCGTTTGATGATTTTTTTTTTAATTTCCTTCCCTACAACCAAGCATAATTAATTTGAATCTAGCTTTTCAAGAATATAATTATTAATGGTTTATAAGTTTCAATACGAAATTATATAGAAATAACTAATCAAGCATGAATTTTTTGAAATCTAAACTTTCAATTTAGATTATGTTTTAAATTGATATGTTATTCTACAAAAATAATAATATTTATTTTATTAAAACCACGTCACGTCCAATTGATAAATGGTTAGTCCAATTATTTACAACCCACATTTTTAATAAATAACTAATAATATTTAACATATATATAATCCAAATTTACTTTTGAAATATATTTAAATATAAAAATTATTTTTTAAACAAAATTTAAAATATATTCGTCCTTTTAAGGACAGATCAAAATCTAGTTATTATGTAATTAATACTACAGTCAAACCTTATAGATTTAGTACGATGACTAATAAAAATAATAATTTTTAATAAGTATATAAATAAGCACTAATGATACACCAAAGAAAACATCAAACAAGAAATAATCTATTGTCTCCTTTTCTTTGCAAAAACAAAACTGTATTGAATCAAAATTTCAAAAATCTATATAGTAAAGAGAGATGGCGAGTATCATGAAGATAATGATGAGTATGGCTCTGTTAGTGATCGGTGTGAATGCAATGTCTATTGACGAGTGTAAAAGAACGACAGGGTGCCAAAATCAATGTGACCTCTTCTACAGAAGTGTTGCATGTGGTGATTGTCTCCTTCAATGCGCCTACCCTCTAAGTATTCAGACTCTCCTTTTCTCTAATACTAATTTACTTTCATATCAACATTGAGTTTGATGTAGACTGTAAAATATTATCCGATTAGAAATCCGATCCAGTTTTCTTGTTCATATTTGTTTTGATAGCTTTTTAAAAATATACATATAATATTTGTAAATATTATATATATATGTGTATATCTAAAAAATCACAAATTATATACTTTAACAAATATTGTATGCTCTAAAATGTTGGTGAAAATAGAAGTAATATTATTTTGACATTTAGACCAAAAAAAAAAGTAATATTATTTGTTATGTAATATAATTCTTTTTAAAATAATATTAGTCGTTTTAGTTATTTTACCTATTGTTTTAGAGATCTTGACACGATCCATATACCCAAAATTACAATATCTGCTATTTAGTTTGATGGTCTGTAAACGCTAAGACTTATTATCTACCCTGTAATTGTTATATGAGATCTCGATTGTTCTATGTTTTTATTGTCTGAGTTAGACAGTCTAAACGTTAAATGATTGTTATAATTTTCAGGTACGAGCAAAATTGATAAACGGGCTTTGTGTTTTAGGAACTGTGATGTTGCTCGTCGACCTCACAATAACTGCTACCAACGTTGTATTGAATAAGCTTAACATTTTACCCAAAAAAAAACGTTGTATTAAACACTGTCCACGAGCCTTGATCTGAGTTCATATAGTAATGCAACAGTTGCTTCCCTTTTTCTTTCCATTTGTATCTTGGATCTTTGATTTTGGGATTTAACGGACTAGAAAATATTACGTTATACAGACAATACAACAGAAATACATTTAAAAAAGAATAAAATTTGATTGGGTCTCAAAAAATATAAAAACTTTTGAGATCTTGATATGTACTGTAATCTGAGATGCTTTTTAATTATAAATTAGATTTTGATCCGCGGTTAAAAAGCACGGGTTTGTATTTCATACTTGTGATCATGTATACTATAATTTAGTTTAACATTTTATTGTAGTTTACAGATTGGAATTTTTTTTAATATTTTGACAATTTGAATTGAAAACATATTTTTTTTCCTAATTAGTGTAGTAGCAAGATAACTTATTTAGGCCTAATATTAAATGACTGAAAACTTATCTCATTTTTATTAAGTCTTAAAAACAAAGAAAACTCATTTGTCTTAACTTTAAAAAAATTGATGAAAAATAAGTGAAAGGGGATTAGGTTTTGGTGAAACCATGGAATATTTTATGATGAATTTTTTTATAAATAATGTTACAATGTTTTTTGTTAATTTGTAATATTTTTATCTATTTAAAAAAATTTGCACTTAAATCAGCGTTTTTAAACTTGACTTAGATCTGCAGACGAACGGTACACCCGGTGATCCGATATATAATAGCGGAAATGTAATCCAATCCAATCTGATTTAAATTGTAGTTTTTAAAAAATTTAAAAATTTAATTTTAATTTTTCATTGGATATTTAAATATTAAATAATTTTAATCTTATTGTATTTTTATTATTTGTCGTAACTCTAACTTGTTACAAAAAAATACTTCATTATCTTTTTATATATTATATGAAATGAAAAAAAAAATTTACTATATTTTTTAAACATGATTTTCTATTTTTTAATATTGATATATATTATTATATATTAAAATGACCCAATAACTAAAAATAACCTGGTTAATGTATGAGTCAGTTTTTAAAACATTGATTAAAACATATTTGTATTTATATTTTCTTGTAATATACATTTATATTAATTTCACCTAAATGATATGTGATTTTATATACTAATTGGATATAGGTACTAAAATTATTAGGATATTTTCATTGATATTAATATATGTAGATACACTTTTAGAAATTTAGAAATATTATAGTGTATAATATTTTAAAATTATTCTATCTAAAATAAAGTTGGGTCCAAAATTTTGCTTATATTTTTTTAGTATTGATATTGTAATAATGATATTTATTTGTTGAAATGGTTATGGATTAGCTAATTAGCTGTTAACAATTATTTGGTGCCATTTAAAACTTGTTATTCATCAATGTCTATATGAATAATTATAGATATTCTAGTTTCTATATTTTCTACCAGTATATTATTGTATTTTACCATATAATGCTAGAATATATTCAGATTTGTAATCAGTGATATTTGTTATAACTAAAATTCTTTGTGAAGTTAATTTAGGATATAAATACTGACGCTCGATTTGGTAGTTTTATATATTCGGTGAGATATTTTAATATTTTAATTGTTTGTGGTTGTAACAAATATAAACCTATTTTGTTAGTTCTTATAATCAATGAGATTTTTACCATTATATTCTGTAGTTTAATAGTATTCAGTGAATATATTGATTTAACGCCGAGATATACACCCATAAAAACATTACTTTTTTTGACAAAAAACATTACTTTGTTGACCTTAAGTTTTGTATAGTTTAATTTTTTAAAAGTGTTTGGTATAGTTAGATTCTATACTTTATAATCAAAACTATAAATCGATATAATTGAAAGTCTAAACCAATATAAAACTTAAATATATCATAATCAAAAGTATAAAACATAAAATATATCAAAATCAAAAGTTTCGTTAAAGCTAACAATTCAAAATCTTGGATGATAGAAAGGTTATTTTTTGTGCCAAGTAATTTATTTTTTGAAGAGGTAACTATTATAAGGGTTCGAAATAATGTTTGTAAATGTTTTAGAGAAAAAATAAAAAATATTTTAAAGAAGACAACATGAACTTGACTATACGTTTATATTATAGTGAATGCACTAACGTTTATTTAATGAACGTTCACATAATGAATGTACGAATGCATAGTTTCTATGATAATATCAATAATAATATAAGTGATAGGATGTCCAATGGCATATTGATGTAAATAGTCTAGTAATAAAAGGGTTGTTAGAATAAGGATGTGAGAATGCCTAATATGCTGACACCTAAGCATAATGGCAATTTTGTTATTAATTTACACAATTAAGGTTTGTTTTTAAAAATGCTCCTTGTTTAATATATAAGGGATTAGATTTTGATCCGCGGTTAAAAAGCACGGGTTTGTATTTCACTTATTGATTTTATTATTTTAAAGTTATCATTATTATATTGTTTTGAATCTTACAATTGAGTTTTTACTTTTTTATTCTTTGTTCTTTTAAAGTGTGCCATTTGTTTGAAATAGATTGAAAAATGATATGTGTGATTAATAGTATATGTATTCTTAAAAAGAAATAACGATATAAATTATCAATTTTAAACTGAAAATAAGTTTTCTTACTCAACTAAACATTGACTCGACATTGTAGTTAGGTCAATGATCTGACCGGTCTAACCGGATTAGCTGGATTTCTTACTCGACTAATCATTAACAGTCTTTTACATTATATATTATTAAAAAATATATATGTCACAATCATGGAAAAAACTTTAAAATACTATTTTTATAATGAGAGTTTTTATTTTCTAGAATCTTAAAAAACTTTAAAATACTACTTTGTTATGAGAATTTTTATTTTTAAATTTTTTTTAAATCCTAAAAAATTATATCATATTTTGACTTTTATCTATCACCATCTTAAAAAATTTTTGACACATGTCACAATAGTGTTAAGTACTAACTTTGAAAATCCAAACTTTATATAATAAGATACAATGACAATTCTGTCGAACAAAAAAAAAGATACAATAACAATTCTATGATATTTCTAATAATTTTTTTTTTCAATATGGGCTACGAAAGAAAATGTGGTGATGAAACATAAATTTTTATAAAGTTGATAGTAACAAAAGAAATATAATTTTTTTATCATTTTTTTTAATTACCTATTTTTGACTTGGAGTCTTGGAGATGACGGTTGGTGAAGACGCAAAGACAGAAAACAAATCAGCTCAGACCTTCTCAGCCTCTAGGAAGGTTTTAGTTTCGCCTATTCATTGACCGGAAGTCCAGAATCGGACCATACCGTCGAAGATGGCTCCGATCATCAGATCTAGCCCAGCTCTCGCTTTCCTCGTTTTGCAGATTAGCTTCATCTTCTTTGCTTCCACTCTCCCACTCTCTTCTGGGTAACGGATCGACTCTCCCGCCATCGATTTAGCCTTTTTTTTTATTGGTCGTCTAGTCGATGCAGTTGACCTTTGATTTCAATTTTGATTTAATTTGACTTTACGAAACCGAGAAGTTGATTTCAAGTTGTGTGTTTGTGCAGGTCTGAGGATGGTTACACAATCACTGGCAGAGTGAAGATTCCACCAAGTGGGTTTCAGTTTCTTGATCTCGACTTCTTCTGTGTTTTGGTTACTAGTCATGCGGTTATATTATCGACCTAATTTGATTTTACGAAACCGAGAAGTTGATTTCAAGTTGTGTGTTTACACGGTAATGTTATTTGCTTCTTTACTGATGTACAAGTTCTTTTTTCATAGGCAACGTGATTGGTCACACAGCAAAGAGCTCTAATGTCAAAGTTATACTCAATGGTGGACAGAGTGTTACATTTCTCAGGCCTGATGGATATTTCACTTTGTATCCTATTTATTCATCCTTCAATTATAAAATTTTCTTCCGAGTTATGAAAATGTTACTCACAGTATTGGTTTCCTACTTACTCGTCCTTGACTAACCGGTTATGTAAAGTCACAAAGTGCCTGCTGGGACTCATCTGATCGAAGTATCTGCAATGGGCTACTTCTTTTCTCCGGTAAGTTTCTTCTTCTCTGCCTCCTGGTGTTGTTGTTTGTTACTATGTTTTTTAATTATAAGAACCCTGTTCTCATACGACGATGGATAAAAACCATAACTAGGTACGAGTCGATGTTAGTGCACGGCACCATGGCAAAGTTCATGCAACACTAACCGAAACCAGGAGGAGTCTTACTGAGCTGGTTTTAGAGCCATTGAGGGAAGAGCAATACTACGAGGTGATTGCTTCTCTTTTCATTGTTTGGATATTTGTAAAAAATATTCTTTTTTTTCTTTCTCTTTCCGATTTAATCTTGCAAAAATACTACAGATTCGAGAGCCTTTCTCCATGTTGTCAATGGTGAAAAGTCCGATGGGTCTCATGGTGGGATTCATGGTCGTGGTTGTGTTCCTAATGCCCAAACTGATGGAAAACATAGGTACGCTTCTATAAGTTATAACCCTCGACTTTTATGCAGAGACACTATATGGTTTGATGAAGCCAATACATTCATCTTTCGAGCTTTGCTTTGTGTACACTGCAACTTTACATGATGTTTTTTTCATAAACAGATCCAGAGGAGATGAAGCAAGCACAAGAGGAAATGAGGAGGCAAGGTGTGCCTTCGCTCTCGAGTTTGTTGCCAAGCGCCGGGGCTAGCCGTTAAGAGTTTCTCTGTCAGCTCAATGTATCACAAAACGAGCGGAGAAAGGGTATCCCGTTCTTGTGAGAGACACACTCACTGTAATAGATTTGTATTGTGTAATAGATCTTCATATTTGTATTGTGTAATAGATCTTAATATTTGTGTTGTGTAATAGCTATTAAGAACATAAGAAAAAACGATAATTTAATGCAATTTAAGAAGCATTAGAACAGCACGAATTAATAATTGGAGAGGTTCATGCTCATCATTAAACATCATCACCGCACCACAATCCTATAAATCTGCCCAGAGTCATCATCTTTGTGGTTGTATCATATTTGTATTTGTTGCATGACCACATGAAGATCTGAAAGAGAGAGACTATCTGAATAAACCAAAGGTTAATGCTCATGATCCAAAGCAACAGCATGGTCAAAACCAAACGTCCCTGGCCCTTTTTATATGCAAAATAATATAAGGATCAACGAAGGAAAAAGTTTCTTGAAAGAAAAGAAACAAATCAACTCAGAGTCTATTTTTTCAAAGTGTAAAATAACAAACCACAGCTTATAAAATTTGGATTTAAGGTTTTACAGCAAAAAGAATTAAGATCTTTAAAATTTTATATTTTCAAACTTGTACTATATATTTTTCCATTTAAATTTTATAAATAATATTTTACTAGATAACTATGTGTTAAACCCGCACGTGCAAACATAACAACTTATTGGTTCATTTACTTAACAAGTGTTTGACGGACGTCTAGAAAATTGGGTTGTTCAGACATTATTGTTGTGCATAGCAAAACATAAGAAAAAAATAAGTAAACATTAGCAAAATATAAGCAAAATAAATGATAAAATAAAAATAAAGGATTTATAATTTAAAAATAATATATATACATAATTCTAGGTTTTAACTAAATAACAAATTATCCAAAACTAAAATTTATTAAAAATTTAGAAAGCATTAACTTTTTTTTGGTTTGATTGTTGTTCATATAAACATTCAAGTTACATGTAAAGTACTTTCTTTTGAATTTAATATATTAATCTAGGATTTTTCTGACTATAGATAAATGTATTTATTTATTTTAAAATATATCATATACATTATTCAATTAACTACTTAAAAAATTAAAATAAATTTCTTCTGACATGTTGGACAATTGTTTGCATTCCACTAATGTAAATAACATATGTGAGAGTTAATGTCCACATAGCGTATTTGTCAATATGACATTACATGCAAATTCTTCTAAGCAAATAATACATTTGATTTCATTTATAGATATATTTATAGATACATTATCAGTTTAAATACCATTAGATTAAGTTATTGTTCATACATTCAAGATATTAAATAATAAATTAAACAGCAAATATATTTTTTTCAATAGTAAACATTATTGTTTCATAACGAAACATAAGCAAAATATAAGTAAACATTAGAAAAATATAAGCAAAATACGTGATAAAATACAAATAATGGATTTACCATTTAAAAATAAATTATATATAAAATACTAGGTTTTAACTAAATAACAAATTATCCAAAACTAAAATTCATTAAAAATTAGAAAGCATTAACCTCTTCGTTTTGATTTTTATTCATATAAACATTCTAGTTGTAGGCAAAGTATTTTCTTTTGAATTTAATATTATAATCTAGGAATTTTCTGCCGGTAGATATTTTAAACTATATCATATACATAATTCAATTGACTACTTTAAAAAAACTAAGCTAAATTTCTTCGACATGTTGTAAAATTGTTTGCATTCCACTCACGTAAACAACATATGTGAGAATGGATGTTAACATTGTGTACTTGTCAATATGACATTAGATGCAAATTCTTCTCAGCAAATAATACACTCCATTTCCCCTTGCACAAATAAGAAAATTTCCCGCAATACATGAACTAACCGTACTTCTTAAAGTTCATTGTCGATAGCATAATCAATACCTTTTAACTCTATATCTTCATTACTTACATTTGATACTAGAAATTGAGTAATATAACCAAAATGTGAGAAAGTAAAAGAAAAGGGAATATAATACAAAAAATATTAATAACCGGGTGATTATGGGCCAATTGTACAATATATTTGATGATATCAGTACGTACACAATAATTTGTATACTTATACCATACTTCTATGTTTGGTACTAATAATTATGTATCATTTGTATATGGTTTCAGTTATAGATGTATTATCAATTTAAATACCATTAGATTAATTTATTGTTCATACATTCAAAATATTTAATAATAAATTAAATAACAAATATATTTTTCAGTAAACATTATTGTTTCATAACAAAATATAAGCAAAATATAAGTAAAAATAGCAAAATATAAGCAAAAGAAGTGATAAAATACAAATAATGGATTTACAATTTAAAAATAAAATATATATACAAAATGAATTTATGTTTTAACTAAATAACAAATTATCCAAAACTAAAAATTCACTAAAAATTTAAAAGCATTAACTTCTTCGGTTTGATTGTTATTCATATAAATATTCTAGTTGTAGGCAAAGTATTTTCTTTTGAATTTCATATTGTATTCTACGAATTTTCTGACGATGGATGAATATATATTCATTTCATTTTAAAATATATCATATACATAATTCAAATGACTACTTGAGAAAGCTAAGCAAAAAAATTTCGACATGTTGGAAAATTGTTTGCATTATTCCATTCACGTAAACACATATGTGAGAATGGATGCCCACATAGTGTATTTGCCAATATGACATTAGATGCAAATTCTTCTAAGTAAATAATACACTTGATTTCCCCTTTGAATAAATAATAATTTTTTCCTAGATTTCCCCTTGCATAAATAAGAAAATTTTACTCAGTACATGAACTAACTGTACTTCTCGATGTTCCTTGTTGATATCATCAATACCTCCTAACTCTATATCTTCATTACTCACATTTGGTATAAGAGATTGAGTAATATAACTATCCATATTTAATAATTTAGCACGCTGTAAAATAAAACACCTGCGCATATACTTAGCATCACATACTCTGGCATCAGAAAGAACTAGTTTTCAAATGAATAAGAACATCAGGTGAATACATCCACAAAAAAATCAGAAGATGAAAGGACTATTTTGAGCTTCATGGACTATAGAGGTTTCGGCTATGAGGAGAGTGTGATGCTATAAGCTCCTAATAGGATTAACTTGGATGAGGTGATGAAGATGAAAGGATTCAGAGTTGCGCCCATGACTTGGTTGTGTGTCCGATTAGTTAGAGTTATCATTTCAGTGCTGTACTGAAATTTTCTTCAATATGAAGCATAATACAATATAATGATGCCCTTACGAAAAGAATCAATAAATATATATTTAAAGTTTTTTAAAAAAATTCGTGACTTTGCGAGGTCAAGAGCTGACATCCAAATTGACCAATGCTGTAAACAGTATCAAGTCTTTTTTTTTTGTTGAAATACAGTATAAAATCTTTTTTTTCATGCTTTGCTTTCTGCTTTTATAAAGCATGGGTACTCAGTATTAAAATCCGGTTCGGGCAAAGATCTGATCAGTCCCGAGTATTTCGGCAAATATATTTTTACCCATGTAGTTATTGTCGATATTTTGGTTTAGTTCGTGGTGTTTTCTATCGAATCTAGCGGTTCCTATCAGTTTCAGGCGGTTCTGTTTATGAATTTATCATCGTTTAATACATGATACATATGTTTACATTTTAAATAGATTACATATATGTAGAAGTGGTAACATGCATGTTTATTAGACTTCAAAATCCAAGTTCAAATAGCAAAAATGTCATTTTTTTCAATTACTCATGTTCAAGCACACAAGTATTGGTTTAATTGGGGGGGGGGGGAGGGGTAATTTGGGGGACAAATCCAGAACTAAAACAATATCTATTGCTCGAAATGATGAGAATTGAGAACCTCCATGTAAACTTCTTAGAGCACCTCCAATGATAGTATTAGGAGGAGTTCTTAACATTTAAAGAAACAGAAAAAAAAAAGAAAAAGAAATGAAATAAGAAGAGAGAATGAACAAAAGTTCTTAGTTATGAATTTTAAAAAATTATAGGATACTAAAATGATACATGTCATTAAAATAGATGATTAGACCATGATTAACCGGGGTTCTTAGGGGTGGAATTCTTAGCGGAATTTAAGAACCGATTCTTAACTTAAACAAAGGAAAAGGTTAAGAACCGGTTCTTAACTAAGCAGATGCAAGCGAAGATGGTCTAACGGTTCTTTTCCTGGAGTGTTCAAATACAACAGAGTAGTTGGACGGTGGTCGTCTATGAACTCCTGGTGGTTACTCCTCCAATCCTCTCATTTCGATTCTCCTTTACTAGTGTTTTCTCTTGTGATTCCTATTGTTAGGCGGCGGTTTTTCTTCCAGGATACCTCTTTGGTTCTATTGGTCTTACCTCTTTTCGCTTTGACCCCATATTGTTCTTCAGTTCACGAGGACAACAATTATCATAGCAATCTTGCTTGGTGTCATCTTTCGGTCTAGCGCATATCCCAATGTTGAGGTTTGGTCATTTGATCTTTCGTTAGGTAGTGTGCTGGTCTATATCTGTGCAGGTTGAAGAGCTTTCAAGTGAGAGTGCGGTAGTGTTTCTCTCCTTTGTTTGTGTCCGCTTAAGCGGTGAAGATTACAAGCTTTGATGAGTTTATTGGGAGCCATCTAGTTTGAAAACGACATGGAAAGACTTCATCGTCCAAGGAAACAAGGTGAATCTCATTTTCTCGTGGTTATCTTCTGCCGTTGAGAACAGTAATCAATACTCCATAATTTTAGCTTCGGATTAGCATAACGCGTCGAAAATTTAGATTGAGCGAAGTTAGTTTTAGAAAATATTCGAATTAAGTTATTTTGTTCAAGTCAGGTTTGTAAGTTGTAATAGGATCTCTTGTAAAAGGATGTGATGCCTATTCATGTTATCGTGTTGAATTGATAAAATTGTAAATTTGAAAGAAAAAAAAAATCTTGCTTAACACTGATCCAACTCGGTTTTTTTTTTCACTTAAATTGTCTACGCCTCTAAGAGGGTTCATAGATATTTTTTTAATAATTTTATGGTGGGACCATAAATAGTGATGAACCTCTATCAATTGTGTTCCTCTATTGGTGAACCCGGAATTGAGGTTCATAGAAATAAAATAAAATATTTTAGAAAAAAAAATTTAAAATTTTTATTCAACCTGAATGCAAATGTCAAGTGACGAATCATCAACTGAGCTAAACCTTAAAAACTTTCTCCAAAGCCACCTAATGCTCATAAAAAGAGAAGTCAGCAATCTGCAAGCAAAAA